>NC_136061.1:240175643-240775643 GCF_964261635.1 Lissotriton helveticus | reverse complement strand
GAGTATAACCACGTACGGTAATGCTTCTGGGGGGAGTTCTGTAGGTGGTATCCTAGGTTGGCCCCCACTACCCCAATTATTCTCCTTCCCTTCAGGTCTGAGGAGTCCATCCGGGAGAATACTAGATTCCCTAGATGGAATGGTGATTGTGTTACTGGGTGGTATTGAAGTAGTAGGTCTACCCCGGACAGTAGATGGGGCTGTTGGTAAAGATTTATTACTGGTATTGCCAGCATGTGCTTTCGGGGCCACATTTAGGGGGTTAGAGGCAGCTGGGATTGCTACAGCTGCCTGGCTGTTGCTTGTACTGGGTTTAGATGGTGTAAGACCCACAGTATTTTTTGGGAGGGATTGAGTTGTTGTAATAACTTGTTGGTGTTGTACTTTAAGTTGTCCTTGTAAACGTACAAAATTCCCTAACACAGTCAGGTCCCCCTCAATTTTACCTAGTCTTAGCTCCATCCCCTTAAATCTTTCTGCCAATGCAAGCATATAGCTACGTATAATCAATTCAATATTGTCCAGAAGTGACTTAGGAGTGGCGGATTGCGAGTCCACCTCCATCTGGATGTGGGAAGTGTCTGATTCTGTGATTACTTGAGCTGGAGATGTCGGGGGAGTAGAGCTGACTATTATGGCTTGATTGGTGTCTAGGACTCCCGTTGATGTTATAGTAGCAGTGTTCATCTTTTTACCAAACTCGGTGTGACTTATCTTGGGCTTATTCACAGTTGTTGTTTTCCTTCTTCTTTTAGGTGGAGGGGGCCCAAGCGTTTTTTGTGTCACTAGCCTCGAGTTTTTGCCTCTTACAACTTTACCCGGCCTTATTGTAGGAGATATCAGGGTTTTAGGAATGTTATTAACAGCAAAAGTCACTGTTGGAGTAGTTAGTTGGATTTGGGAGGGTGACACTGCCGGAGCTAAACATTCTTGAAGAAGCAAGGGTACACTGGGGGTCAATGAGGTGTTGTCTGCTGAGGGGCTAATCAAATCGTCGACCAGAGAAACAGACATTATAGGTTCTGATAGGGTTCTGTTTTTAATACGTTCAATAGACCGGCGACGGTCTGCCCTCCTCTCAGCTAACGTGAGCTCCTTGTTGCCTTCTACGGCTGGTTTAAAAAAGTAATCGTCCAGTGTTCGGTTAGTAATATTTGGTAATATTTCTGCCAGGGTTAAATACATGTTGATCCATGGAAACTACTGAAAAAAAGAGAAATGTAAGGGGATTAGCCAACATCATAGCATATATATTGGCATCAACATTTGAAAGTGATATTCAGTGTTAGAAAGTCCAATTAGTGATAGCTTTAATTTTTGTAATCATTCATTATTTGTCCCAATTGAGCTGCACCCTGAACAACCAAAAATAATTCTGTAATTAGTATAACTGAAAAGACTTCATAGAAATTCAGATGGAACTAAATGGTCCACATTAGCTTTAGTGGTTCATCGCATGGAGGATTTTATTCAAAGACCAGTTTCAGACGAGAAAAAGACACAGCGTCTCCTTGAACATCATCTAAGAAAAAAGCTCTGTAATGTGTTGCTAATAAATTGATGTATTTCCGGGTAACATTGCTCTCAATTTCATGATACAGGGAAATTTTCACTTCTACTCGGAACGTGATTTGCATTAGGAACTGCAGCATTTTCACCTGACAGCAGCTCCAGACATTCACCAAGCTGCATTTAGATGTGGGAATATATTTACAAGGCCTCTAATGCTGTTCCCTAGAAGGGCTTCCCTTTACGCTTCATTTTATTTGGGGAGGAATGGAGAAAGCAAAGAATTAATTTTATCCTTTTCTATAGATTCTCTCTGTTTTTTTCCCATTTTTCCAACCACAGCTGGCCATCAAAACATAAACATGTACTCCTTTGCAACCCATGTATTCTCCAGATACATTTTGCTGATGACACGCATGAAGAGTGCACAGACTGTGCTGCCAACAAAAATTGCCAGACTTTCTCTTATAAAACTGTCCGAGGCAGACAGACTTGAGTTCGTTTCCTTACTGTTATGTGGTTCAAAGTGCTCTTGCTGAGGCGAGAGCAGAATGTAGGTTTTTTTCTAATGGCTCAGAGCCAAAGAAGAGCTGGCCTAAAACCAAGCAAAAAGAGAACTACAAAATCTCTGCCGTGTCCTGCTGAAACAATGGAAGCAGGATAAGTCTCCTTTCAGCACCTCTTCACCCTGAAATGTAATTCCCTACTAATGAAAGTGGAATTAGTCTGGAAAGATGTTCTACCGACAGGACGATGCATCCTAATGCAGACCACAAAGAGCAAGGCTATCGGAATCCAAGAAAAAGTATTGGAGGGATGAGGAATGGCGGCTAGCTCGGGATAAGCTGATTTGTTCTTATTCTGTCAGAGCAGCATTCTATCAAACACTGTGACTCTCACAACTTCCAGCTGCAGGGTGCCAATCTGGCTAGACTCAGACCCAGGACCTGACTTGGGATAACTCGAATGGTTCTCATCAACCCTTGGGAGGTTTTGGGGCATTCAATGTGCTTGTGATGTCTAACTGCTCAAAGATTTGGCTTCCTGCGGCCTTGGTGGAATCTGGGCCTTATAAAGACTGTGTCATTTCTACTCAGGTTGCCAAACCTGATTGCTGTTCCACTTCTTTTCTCACTCATGACACTAACAGGTAGCAAACGTGCCTTTAGAATACTGCACGTTCTCTAATTATGTCCCAACGTCCATTCTTGGACATTTGACGTAATTTTACTAACCTGACAGGATCCCTGTCTTATGCCTTCTGATTTATAGATTAATGGGCGTTTTCCGATTACCCCTATGTTTGGAGGACACACCACACCATACCACCGCCCTTCTAGCTTGGTTATTGCTATATAGCTTGCTGCATGTCATATTGTCCCTGCCCCCAACTAGACTATCTATAGCACTGACCATACAGGTAGATCCCTGCATCTTTCCTGAAAACCACAGAACATGCAGAGTAAATTATAACCACCCGTTATCAACAGTTACATTTTGAGTGCCAATATCTCATACTTCCTCCTCCATCACACTGCTAGGTGATGTGCCTCAGGACAAAACAGTAGCACCTATCTGGTCACTCATGCACAACACCAAAATGCTTTCCATGTATGATCACAACAAATACAAGTGTACGCCAACCACACACTTCACAACAGTCTAGTGTGTCATCTAAAATGTGCTTGGGTGCCCCACAACTGGGCATGGCGCACTATATAAATGATACAATACTAAACAATACATGGGTGAAAGGTTAGACGAAGTACTGTTATCTACAGACAGTACTTCCATACCCCACATGCAGCCAAAATCACTGTAGACAGTCTCACTTTCAAAAGTTCACCCTTTCAATATCTAAAGAGGCAACACAATACCATCCATCACTTTTTTTGTCTTTCATCATCAGTCTCCCATTTGGCCTCATGTGTGTCACAGGCTCACTGCTCCACAGGTCACATGCTGCTATCACTTTACAGATAGCACTAAAAAGGTGTCGGAGGTCATTATTGTTTCTCTTGAGAGGTGATGTACCCTTGCAGTTTAGTTGAAACTGCCCTTTTTGCAACATGGCCAAGACTAACTTTCATGTGGTTAGTCCCAGTCTGGGTGGGTAGGCAAGCTAAAAGCTCTATGGCTTGGAATGTGCCCAATGTAATTATCAGTGCTTCAGATTAGTTGAAGAAGTTATGTACATCACGTTTGCACTCTACAGTGAGCTGCAACAAATGCCACGACTAAGGGCCTCATTACGATTTCGGTAGGTAAGCCTCCAACCGCTCATGGTAGGTTTACATTCCCACCACCGAATTACAATGTCGGCCAGTCGGAAACCAATCAAAATCCCTTAATTATGGCATTTCTGCCGTCGGGATTATGATGTCGGTTTCCGACAGCCTTTCCATGTCGGCCTTTCCGACATCAAAAGGCTGTCAGAAAGCGTTGTCGGAGGCCCAAAACAGGGCCCCAATCCCTCTGCGGCCTACAGTTGTGGGCCTAGAGGGGACCTGCCCCCCCCCCCCCCCCTGAAAATCCCTGCACCAAGTTGCAGGCACTGTGAGGTGCCTGCCACACAGTGCAGGGATTTCCACAAACTCCCATTTCTCAATGGTTTCCACCTGCCGCACAAGCTCCCATTGAGAAATGGGAGTTTGTGACCGCACCATATGCAGTCACATCCTAATTGGGTGTTTGGAACCGCCGACCTATGGTTGGGCAGTTCACACACCGAGACGGTGTCGGGCGGAGGCAACTCCGACCTACATCGTAATTAGGCCTTTAGTCTGCACCTCAGTGATCAGGCCCATGAGGGACAGAGGTGAAAGAGACGTAGCTGTAATAGAGAGAGTTAAGAGACAGTTGTGAGTGGCAGGTGATGATGAGGCTGATGAGAGAGTGCCGGAGAGAGAATGATCCATTAGGACATGAGAGTGAGTTGATAAAAGGAGAGCTTTGAGAAGGAAAGTGGGAGACAGCTGTGTGAGAGAGGGAGGAGACGTGCATTTGAGTGAAAATTGTTAAACAGGTACAGAGACAGCTGGCAGAGAGTGAAGGGAGAGAGAGGGAGGGACAGAGAGACACTCATGGAAAGAAGAATGAACGAGAAACAGAGGGGTAGAAAAATAGACAAACATGTTAGGAAAGGACATCTAAGAGCAGAAGCGCCACACAAATGACAAATAGGTGGCAAAGAAACAGAGAGAGATCGTAGAGGAGACTGCGAGAAATTGAAGGAAATTGACCGATAAAAGAGATGAGAGAGAAAAGAGCAGACAAGTCAAGCTGATAAAGAGGCAGTTAATAAAGTGAAAAGCGAATAAGAGCTGATGGATAGCTAGGTGCCACACATCCAGGTGAGAAGTACCGCTTTGGGGGAGGAGGAGAGATGAGGTGATAATGATACAGATAAGCAGGAACAAGCCAACTGAGAAAGACAGTGGGCAGAGGGTTGATGGGTGATAAACAGTTTAGATAGTGAGCTAAGTGGAAGGACAGCCTAGAGACAGCAAGGAGATAGAGAGATACAGATAGGTAAGAAAGAAATTGCGGAGAGGGACATAGATGAGAGAGAAGGATAAAGAACACAGCAGGAGGAAGGGTAGGAAAGAGGGCAGATGAGAGGAGTGAATGGGAGTCAGGTCTTGGGAGACTAGGACGACTAGTTAGGGAAGATGTGAGGGACAGCAAAAAACGTTGACAAAGGAGGAAAGAGAGCTGGGAGAGCAGAGGTACACAGTGAGGAAGAAAGGTAAAGGGCGGATCAAGGAGAGAAAAGTAAGCATGTCCTTTTAAAACCTACATTTAAAATCCAGCACAGTGTAAAGGGCCTAATGTCATGGGGGATTTGTATTTGTGCATATCCAGCGCATGAGTGACTTCAAAACATTGAGTACAGCACTGTGAATCCAACCAATCACTAGTAAATCTTTATTGATCTACAATCACCCAGATTTAGACAATAGGTTCCATTGTGAGGTTAAGGAGAAGGCCAACGAGGCTCCACCAGAGAGAGTTCTGTGTCTGAGGGAGATAAGGCCCATCTGAGCCAACAAGTTCCATTGTTCAAGTTCAGAATAACTTTATTTCGCTTATCAAAAGGCATAAAACACAGCATAAACCAAATATAAATACATAAAATAAATTAAATCATTTAAAAGGTTAAACACAATTCATAGTTTTCTGCTGACACATCTTTAAAAGACTCTTAAGATACAAGGTCCACTTCCCCTTATCAGCTCTATTCATAGTTTCCTAAATTCTACTCCAGCTCCAGTGAAAGGGTTTTCTATGGGGCATCACATGAGCAGTTTTTTTAATATTTAGCCAATGAGCGTCTATAAATCTGCCCCCTCCTATTGACATGTAAAGGGCATTGACATATTCTAGAGAGCGATAAAAGGATAGCCCTGAAAAGTTTGGCCATGTTTGCCCATTCCAGGAAAGGAAAGCCATTTCTAGACAGTTTAAAGGAAACTTATACATTTTCACAACCACTGAAAATTCTGGATGCATAGAGAGCTGAATTTCAACATACTTAACTAGAGGGCTGATTTGTGTCGAAAGTATGCGCGCTAGGAAAACATATGTGGGGCTATTTTTATCTTCCCAGCGTAGAGGGATAGTTTACACACTCTCTGCACATTCGATGTATTTTACTTAGATACTCATCAAGCTATTCTACGTCCTTACTACTTCTTCGGATGCACCATCAATTGTTTTTTTCTGCCTAAAGCGGAAAGTCCGGATAAAAAGCTCTGAGTTTTCTTAATAATGCCATGTGTCTTTGAAGAAACAAGGGTGCATTTATGGAACTGCGAGAGAGCAATCACTGAACCTTGTGCCAGGACCATATACTATGAGTTCAGATACCTATGATAGGGAAACAGATGCTCATACCACAGCATTACCACGTTATTCCCCAATCAAAAGTGCAGAAATCAGAATCATGCAGTGATTTGGCACTCCGTGAACACTGATGTGACCAGATGTGCAATGCGGCCTTTAGAGTAAAGATTAAAAGACGTGAAAGGTGAGCGAAAAATATATACCGCTGGAATGTGACTGTGAATAATGACTCCAAATAACAGTAATAAAAACAGTTGGGAGTGGAAAGATACCTTCAAATACAGTTTTCCTAGAACCTTGCTGATTTTGGGGTGATCCAGAGCAAAACATTCATTGATCTAAGTGATATTTAATGTGTACAAAAAAGTGCTTGAATTAATCTTAACCACTGTTAATTACTCGGGCCACATTCTAGTCCATTGTTATTTTGTACACCACTCCCCCCTGTTTGGATACATCCATATGCAAACCACTCTAGACTCTGGTCCAATGGGAACACTCAAGCCGAAACTGCCAGATCAGGCACTCCTGTACCAGAACACAAGCAATGCAGGACTGGTTTCACCCTAGTTAGGGCTCATCAGCCAGCTATAGGCCCCAGTGGGACCTGTATTCCCAAACGTGGGACATGTGCACCATGTGTCACTGGAACCAAGTTATAACTGGCTGATGAGCCCTAACTAGGGCAAAACCAGTCCTGGGTTGCTTGTGTACTGGTTCAGAGAGAACCTAGCAAACACAACAAGATGAAGGACAGAGTGCTGAAACTTTTCAAGCACTCACCCTCAGTCTAGAGATCTAAGTTTGATCCATTGTTCTTTTGCTCACCATGCCACCCCAGTTTGGACCCAGTCATATTCAAATCAGTCTTGAATGTGCTACTCATGGAAATAGCCCAGCCCAAACTGCCAGGCCAGGTCCTTCCTAGACCAAAAACAAGTATCCTGGGACCGGTTTCAGGGTATCATTCCTCATCAGCCAAGCTAGCTTGAATCCAGTGGCACTGTGAGCAAGGACTCACATCTGGTCATACCCTTCGCCGCAAACAGTGAGAATAGCAAACAAAATAAGATGATGGACAGAGTGCTAACACTTTTCAACCACTCACCCCCAGCCAAGAGATCTGGGTTTAATGCATCGCTCTTTTACTCACCATGCTGCCCCAGTTTGGGCACAGCCATATGCAAATCAGTCTTTACCCTGCTCCTCATGGGAAAAGTCCTGTCCGATCTGCCAGGCCAGGCTTTCCACTGGACCAGAAACAAGCATCCTGGGTCCGGGTATAGGGTATCACCCCATATCAGCCAGGTTAGCTTAAATTCAGTGGGACAGCGAGCAAGGGACCCACATCTGGGCATACCCTTGACCTCTTAGGGTGAACATAGAAAACACCACATGATGATGGATTGAGTGCTGAAACTCTTCAACCACTCTCCCCCAGTCAAGAGAATTGGGTTTATCCATCATTCTTTTGCTCACTATGGCGCCCCAGTTTAGACCCAGACATATGCAAATCAGTCTTGACCCTACTCCTTATGGGAACAGTCCAGCCCAGATGTATGATCATACATCGCGCACCATGAATGAATACATCGCAATGTCCAACACTTCGCCATCTTTTACATCGCATGCATTTACAACGGCAATGCGTTGATTCCTATTGGCAAGCATGAAACATCACAGGCGCTTAAATCGTACGTCATGACAATGCATGCTTTGCTTCTGGCAGAGGTGAGGGGTCAGAGTTCAGGCGCGAGGACCGGGTCTAATGGCAGGCAGGTCGGAAGGGACGCTTAACATCCAGTGATTGTGGGCAAATCACTCGATCTCCCCGTGCCTAAAAAAAAGAATACAGCTATAAGAAAATAACCACATTCCCGCCCCGTGAAAGTCTGGATAGCGAGAGGGACTTCGACAGGAAACATCCCCCAGAACTCCCCACATGACAGCACTTCTTTTACACTGTCAATAGACTTCTCACCTGTGGAATTAGTGGGTTATGGAAGATTGCTGTTGTATATCGGCCACTGTTACATCTGGATAGTTGCACGTTTGGCAGATGATGGAACTGGAGAACGGGGTGATAGCATCCTTTGCCCAAGATCACACATTTCGTACACATTTAGAAACCCCTCATTTAAACCCAGAGCTCCTGGTCACTGAGTCTGCAGTTGCCACTAGGACACACCTCTGAGGGCCGCTTCTCCCGATATTATAATATACTTATCAAGGTCCAGTCGTTTGCAGTCTAGTTACCTCTGGGGCAAATGGGGTGCAAACGGTTCACACTTCTCAATACAGGTTTCCATTTATTCACAACCTTCGATTAAGAAGCGATTTGAAGTGGAATGCTAAGTGGCATAGAGTTGTTTTTTTATGAAAAACTTCAAAATTAAAATAAGAGTTTTTATGGAATATTATTAACTTAAAAAGCATGGTTACAGAGACGAAAGTGTAGTTTTAGGAAAAAAGGTCTTCTTGCGTGGATACAGTCACTTGCCGAACACCTGTTTGTGGTTGCTCTATTCCAAACCCGCACACGCCCTTCCTCGGACACATTGTTGTGTATATTACCACAGTTGTGACTGTGCCGGTGGGTCGTCGGGTTTCTAAAGGTGACCCCCATGTACGCCGGAGTGTTTGCACGTCACATGTGTGAATCCGAGGGGGTTCCTGTCTGCTCCACCTGTCCTCGAGTGCCAGGTGGCTCTGTGCGATGACACATTGTGACAGTCTAGTCATGTATATGTTTTGCTCGCATAAGCCCTCTCTGTATCTGCTCGGAATAGGTTGTGTCCTGTTTGCTGGAATTGCTGGCTGTGCTGTTCTTGTGTGTGCGCACCACTGTGCATATGTTTATGCACCTGTGTGGGTGTGTGTCTTGTGTGTGTGCACACTTCCTGCTGGGTGTGTGGTGCATGGATTTGATACCAAACACTCACTTACTGATATCCGATCTCAGGGAAATCCACGTGGCTCTACATTCATTGTTATTTATTTATTACAAATGTATCACCACAGCAGGGCGTTTCATGGGCAAATGAACGGCGTTCATTGGCACGAGCGTGCGCGCAGCACAGTTTGCAGTGTTTAAATTGCCCCAGATCCATGACCTCTGTTCCTTGACCCCGAAGGGCTCCAGTTTGGGACTGGTGAACTTTGGGTCAGGCGTGAACCCCCTAGTGCAGAGTATTGCTGCCATGGTTTCTTGGCGCATTGGTCACTAAGTGTTGCGGTGAACGGGGGAGTGTAATAGTGTATACAAGAAGCAGCTGCGGTGTTAGATTTTACCCCAGTGTATGAAGGGAGGATGTTTGGGGCATTTAAACCGGGTGTGACTAGGGTATAGGAATATGTGGTTTATGGGTATGGGAATATGTGGTAACAGTGTATTTCGCATCCATCCATCCATCCACCCACCCATCCATCCACCACCCACCCACCAATCATCATGCATCCATCCATCCACCCATCCATCATGCAACCACCACCCACCCACCCATCCATCCAACCATCCATCCACCCACCCACCCATCCATCCATCATGCATCCATCCACCCATACATCATGCACCCACCACCCACCCATCCATCCACCCATCCATCCACCCACCCATCTATCCACACTTTTAGCCATCCATTCTTCCACCCATTCACCCATCCATCATGCATCCATTCACCCATCCATCCACCCATCTATCCACACTTTTAGCCATCCATTCATCCACCCATCCATCCACCCATCCATCCACCCATCCATCCATCATGCATCCATCCACCCATCCATCATGCAACCACCACCCATCCATCCATCCACCCACCCATTCATCCATTCAACCATCCATTTATCATGCATCCATCAACCCATCCATCATGCACCCACCACCCACCGCCCATCCATCCATCCATCCATCCACCCATCCATCCACCCAGCTATCCACACTTTTAGGCATCCATTCATCCATCCACCCATCGAGCCATCCACCCACTATGCATCCATCCATCCCGACCTGCAGATAGATGAGCCGCCCAAATAAACACTGGCAGGGTGTCTGCCCAGCATAGGCAGAGATGTACAGTCCAACCAGGCACTGCCACGGAATATGACCCATACACATACCCAAAGAATGCGCCCACCTGTGTACGGCACGGGCAGAGAAGGGCAGTGCTCTCCCATCAGCATATGGACATAAGCAAAAACAGGCGCGCTGTGCCAACCAAATACTGCCAATAAACCAGGATGCTGCCAGTCAGTTCGTGAAGTACTGGCAGAGACAGCAAATACAACGAAGGATTTGCATGCCTGCTTCCACCGGTGCATCGCACACAGCCACACTTCTTGGTGATCACTTCTTCCCCTCACCTGTGCAGCTTCTTTTTTCCCGCGTGGTCAGCGATGTATATGTCATTGCAAGGATTTGCCTGCCTGCTTCCACCAGTGCATCGCACACAGCCACACTTCTTGGTGATCACAGCTTCCCCTCACCTGTGCAGATTCTTTTTTCCTGCGTTATCATCGCTAGCGATGTATATGTCATTGCGCCGTTGTAGCATGTGTCCCAAAAGCATGCGTTGTAAAGCCAGCCGCGATGTAAAAGTCGCGTTGCGATTGCACCGCGAAGCAATACATTAGTTGTAACCGGTGTTTCCCGTCCAGTCCAAACTGTCAGGCCATTTCCTCCCTGGACCAGAAACAAGCATGCAGGGACTGGTTTAGGGGTATCACCCTTCATCAGCATGGCTAGCTTGAATCCAGTGACACAGCGAGCAAGGGACCCACGTCTGGGCATACCAATGGCCACTTAGGGCAAACATAGCAAACACAACAAGATGACGAACAGAGTGCTGAAGCTTTTCAACAATTCACCCCTAGTCAAGAGATCTGGGTTTAATCCATTGTTCTTTTGCTCACAATGCCACCCCAGTTTGGACCCAGCCATATGCAAATGAGTATTGACCCGGCTCCTCATGCAGTGGCGTAGCTAGGGGCGGGGCGGTGGGGGCGGTCCGCCCCAGGCGATACTATTTTAGGGGCGGCCGCGCGGCACTGGTGGCCCGTTACAGCCTTTATAATTTATTTGGGGACACAGTGTCCCCAAATAAATTATAAACGCCGCCGCAACGGGTCACCAGTGCCGCATGCACAGCCCAGTTTGAAAGTGGGCGCTGCGCGCACCAGACCTGCAGTGCTGCCAAAATTGCCGCTGTAACGTCCGTCCCGCGTTTGTGCCTGCTTGACTGTTGGTCCCACCCAGCCCCCAGGGCCGTCAATCTTGTAGCGCGGGAGCGCTACTAATGACGGCCCTGGGCATCATTTTGGCCAGCCCTCGTGATTAGAGCGCAGCAGTGACACGTCACGCGCTTCACCACTACGCGCTCTCGTGAGGAGTCAATTCTGGCCTGGGGAAGTTAGTGGCAGTGCTGTTGGGCGACTTGCTGGCTGCTGCAGTGCAGCAGAAGAGAACGAAGTTCAAACCAACCCCTACCTGCCCTAGAGAGTAGACCCTGGAGCGAGTGAGGTAAGAGGAGAGCAGCAGGAGCTAGCTAAACGTTTTCAGAGTGGTGGGTGAGTGGCTCATCACCTCCGCCATAAATCCACTTTCATATGTGAGTGCATTTCGGTTGCAGATAAGAACCTTGATGACGCCCAAGTCCCCTTGACACATTAAACATCCGAGCTCCACTTATGCCGTTTGATTAGTAAATAATCCGCGCTCGATGCACAAGCAATAGAAACAGAGGTATTACTAGCTCTTGAGCAATGTCGAAATCAATGTGATTTTTTTTATTTAAGTTAAACCTCTAAGGAACTTGCAGTTCGCTCACAAAATCAGGCCAGTTGAATATAAATGAGAATTTTTTTTAGGTGTATTAAATTTTATTTCAGACGTTCATTGATTAAGAATCATTCGCAAAGCAACAGGTCTCGCGTCCCTTAATAGTGTAGTGGCAAAGCTAATAGATCTAGCTTCTTGTTGGTAATGAGTGATTTTTTTTGTCTGCTGCTTCTAACTGTTCCAGAATGAAAATATCATATTGAAGCAATCTCTCGAGCTACAACTATATGGATGTTGGGAGCAGGGTCCGTTTGTTGAACAGACTTCGTTCCCAGAATCAAGCTGTAGCCTCAAAGAACAGTGTTATAAAAATGCATGTGCTTATTCTGTGAACAAAAAAAGCTGTCAATCCAAAATCCACATGTTATCAAGACACCAAAATAAAACAAATGATTTCACAAGGTGATCAGTGAATGGCCCTAGCGTGCCTTAAAGGCAAAACAGGATGTGCTTCCTATACAATAAAGCCATAAAGCAGAAATTAAAATGTGTGACTGATTTACAAGCTACAAGTAATGTTGCTTCTGCAGGCCAACCAAAGGGCTACTTCTGCACCATCGCCAATTAGAACACAAATGGGACAACTTGTGGAATTCCACAGCCTTAATGGGCAGTCCACACAAGCAATGGCATACCAAGATAAGTCTACAGCAGCCAATACCTGCAGTGGGATGACCGAAGCCGCACTTTCCCCGTAATACTTCACATACATACGTTTTAAAAGTATCAGTAAGATGAGATCTCCCAGACAGATAAGGAAAACCTAAAAAGGTGTCCAATTGTTGCTCAGTGCTGCAAGCCTGGTTTTAAGGATATGTCACCCATGGGACAAACATTCACAGGAGTAGCACAGTCAAAATTCCGAATAGCTATTGTAGGAGAATGAGACTGGAAAAAATCAGGCTTACAGGCCATTGGAAGCAAACTAAGGCAAGGAATACAAAACATTGAGAAATATATATCCCTGAACAGTGTCATGTAAGTGCATGTTTCCATTGTGCTGTGGGGATTACCATGTAATTGTTCACACAGCTCTCTGATGGAAGTCACATGCATTTTTTCTGAGTCCCCAGATAGATCATGCAGTCTGTGTGTTCTTTTGTACCGCCAGTCACCATTGTATTCAACCGTGTAGCCTTGGACCTTGTCATGTATGTGCATGTAACTTGCATGATCAAGGTAACTATTAGCAGCGATACTACTTGTCTCACGGACCTCTTTCAAGTGCTTGGCAGTTCGGGATGGACTGTTTCTTGTGAAGCAGTGTCAAGACTGATTTAGATATGACTGGGTCCAAATTGAGGTGGAATGGTGTGCAAAATAATGACGGACTAGGATGTGACTTCAAGTAATTACCTTACCAGCGTTTGATATTAATTTGAGCATTCAATCCATCACTTTTTTGTATACCTAAATGATATTTAAGCAGTCATGAAAAAGAAGCAGTATAACCTAAAAAGTACATCGGCTGCCACTGGGCACAGACATTCACTTGAGAGGTAGTTCTGGTGTGTGAAGTCCGAATATGTACTTCTGTTTCACTTCATGAATATATCAGTAACTCTATTTTTTGAGCCTGTTAAAGGAAGAAGGTAGAGAAGAAGAATGGCATAGAGATGTGAGAGGGCCCTCTTTCCGCACATTGTAGGGGGTTCCATGACAGAAAACAATATTGACTCACCAAAATATTGTCATCCTATATTTTACCCAAAAAATACAAATATGAATGACAAAAATATCGTAGTCAAAAATATCTAATTTTAATACAGTATCGAATACACAAAAATCGAAACACAAATGTCGTCTACTATTTAAATATATAGACAATTTCCAAAATATCAAAACACACAATATCATCTAAAATAATATCTTTAAAAAGGCAAAATTAATAATAATAATTAAAATCAGAAACTCTTTTTTTACATTAACTAAAGGTAAAAATGACGATAAATAAACAAACTACACAAAAAAGTATTAATACATTAAAACAACAATCATAAAATTATCATTCATAAATTGGACCATTTCTAGATACATTACATTTACTATTAAAAATAAACACATTTAAAAAAAAACAAATGATAAGTAGCTGATCTCGATGACATATAGCACTATATTGCGAAACACACAACCAGGTCAGTTGAAAATGCAGGATGGATAGATGGACACAAGATCTGGGGGAACTTCACGTAGACAACTGGCAGGAGGCTCTGGGGTTTCTGGCGAAGGTGGCCATAAAGGCAAGTTTTCGCCTGATCCAGATTAAAATTATGTACCGGGATTACTACAGACAAACGCTGCTCTATAGGATAGGTAGAGTGGAAGAGTGGATGGTGCTCATTTCCTCAGGGGCTGTGGGTCAGAGGGCACACTGTTACAGACACTCTAGAGTTGACCTCCGATTGCGTAACTTCTGTGAGACAGTGACTGTAGGAAGGTGGATACCTGACTATGGTTACCCCAGATTTTTTGCCTTGTGTTTAGCTGGTTTTCGACCCAAGGTGCATAACTAATTGGATTGGGTCAGCTTATCAGCCCCTGTACAGTGTGCTATAGGTACCCAGGGCATAGGTGCATCCAAGGCCTACCAGGGGCTGCAGCATATCTTTTGCCACCCCTAGCTGGCTATTCAAACAGACACAACTGGCTGATCACTCAGCTGGGGCAAGGTCGTGCTTAAATATAGTATACCTATATCTAAACCTATATCTGGACACATATATACCTATAAGTCACTCCTATGGCAGGCCTTAACAATCCTGGAGGCAGAGTGCTTGGTTTTATGTGAGATGGTGCTCTAGCATGAGCTGAGCCTGTCTGCAGCTTTCGGAACCATTTCCTTATAGCTGTTCCAGGATATTGCCATACCATATACTCTTAAGTGCATTATAATCCTCTCGGTTATTGCTAACTTTGGTTTGGCTTTATCAAAACATGTCGTGTAAGGTGTCATACACTTTGGAATACTACCCCCTCGCCAGTTCTGGCGACGGGGGTAGCATTCCACCCTTCTAGAGGGAGAAGACATGTCACTTTACTTAAACGCGGTTAATCCTAACCAGAGCCTCAGCATCACAAAATGGATGCTGCTGCCACAGACACAAGTCTGGCCTCCTGCTGCTGACCGAAACTTGGCAGGGGAGGCTTGGTCAAAAGGTTTCCTGTTACAGGGAGGTGTTACACCACCCCAGACAGGAGATAGTGGATTGGGGCAGGGAGGGCTGAATGAAACTAGACACTGCCTGGGGCACACAAGGTGTCCCATGCAAAATCCAGTCAAACCGGTTCTGGGGCACTCCAGCCCCAGCTCTGGCGCAACACTGGACACAGGGAAAGGGGTGTAACCACCCCCTTCCTGGGTCCCACCCATAGGAGGGACCTAGCAGGATATCCAGCCCCTTGATTTGGAATAAAGGTAGGAGCTGTACCAATGCACCTCAGATCATCCTGACTGAAACTTTGAAACAAAACCCTGGACCCTTCGACATCCCACTCGACGTGGAAGACTGAAGAATCTCCCTTGTGGTCAAAGAGTGACCACCCTGTGCAAACAGGCACCATCCAGTGCCCAATGGTTTGCTTTGTTGCAGTTCCTGCCAGAACTCGAGCAACAGAGATAAACAAGACTCAGCTTCCCTGACTTCTAACAGCCCGATCCACAGTCCCAGTGAATCTGAGACCCGTGGAGGCAACGTGAAGCGTGGAGCCGGCCATCTTGGAAAAACTACAAAGTGCTGACCGTGCAGCTCCCAAGACTTCCTCGAAGCTGTGCATTGGGGTTTGAGAAGCCCCAGCCCCGAGCAGCTTTTGCACTGAAGATCTTCCCTCCACACTCACCGAGTGCTGCGTGGGGCTCTTTTGCATTTTCCTGCTTGACATGTTGGTCCGGTCACTTGTCCATTGGCTATTGGCCCCAGTACCGATGAATCCTTGAATTTACACTGCTGGTCTGGTTGCTCCAGACTGGCCCTTGCTCCCCTGAAAAGGAGTCACCGCTCTGACCTTGCTGGTCCGAGTAAAAAGCGATCTTCAAATCCTGCGTGGGTGCATTTGCCAAGGCCTGTTGACTTCGATCCGAAAGCCGACACCGCCGACAGCGAGAGCCTTTGTGGGCAGCTTGTGATTCACTCCTGGTCTTCCTCTGTGCCCCAGAGTCCACGTGGCAGCGGAGACAAGCATCACAACAACCACCTGATTGCGACCGACATCGCCTGGTTCCTTCCTGGTTCCATCCTGGTCACTGGCTAGTGACCCAGACTCTGTCCCCTCTGCTTTCAGGTACTCTACATCTTCTATCCACCGTTGGATCCAACCGGACTTTTCTCTCCTGGCCGCCTGCAGCATCTTCATCTCCCGGCTCCATAGAACTACATGACAAAACCCGACGCACTTTGGCACCTATGCACCCACTTCCTGTGGGTGAGGTAACGATCTAACACCGGTGCTCCTGTAGTGGTTTATACCTCTAGTGTCTTAGTTTAAAGTGTGGTAATTCTATTCCAGTCGGAAGACTTCCAAAACAGTAACTTTCTAACTTTTACGCGCCATTGACTTTGCATTGGTGCATGCGCGTGCTTTAGGCACTGCACCCGTGTCCCGCGGGCCTCTCCCGACTTCATCACTGCTAGTCCCGAGTAGTCCCAGCGATTCACAAGGCCCTAGGCCCTACCATTGTTCGAGAGGTGGTACTTATACCACTATTTTAGTATATGGTTAGAGTGGCCACCAGGCTCATCCAAAATTGTGCAACTTGTGTATGTTTAACTGTGCTTTTGTTTAAACGCTTGTGCCTCTACACTCATAACGAGTACAGAGGATTATTCTAGTAATAAATACATATATTTTTATAATATATAACTTGTGTGGTGTCCTTTCATTTGATATTACAGGACTCCATATGGTAAAACAGCTGGCTTCACATGCCCTCTTGAGTTTAGCCTAAAGACTGCTTAGTCCATGCTACCATTAGGATAGCTTGTCTACAAGGTTGACTTACAACCACCACCATAAGGGATTGTTTGGACTGATGCAAGGTGCCCCCAGAATTGGAGACATCATACATCAGGCCAACTTCTCACATTGGTGTGCAGTGGTTGGGATTTGAGCTTGCTGTTGTTTTACCATTGCAATCTTTATATCATTTGAAAGATCACATTAAGTACTATAGGTACATATAAACAAAGCTAACATATTTAAGTTCTACTGAACATAGTAGTTGTAGATTAAAGGGAGTAGCACACCCTGACTACAACTCACTAGCAAGGTTCCAGTAGGAAAACACTTAGTGTAGGTAAGTGCACCACTTACACCTCACTAGAATCATGTCTGGCACAGGGGAGCAACCAATTGCTCTACCTGTGACAGGTGACCTACCCAAGGCACCTTCCAGATATGGAAAACTCAGCTTCAAGGACTTGAGTGGCTTATGCGACTCAAGGGGGCTGAAAAAGGGTCACAACCCTACTATCTCAATCCTGATAGGTGTCCTAGAGGCAGATGATCTTGTTAAGGGTACAGTAGCCCCCACAGATAATCCAGGAGATGAGGTAAACCCCGCAGAAACTGACCCCATCACCCCAGAGGTAGAAGATGAGGAGGTGGAACAAGAGTCAGAATCCAGTGATTCAGATGTCAAATTCAAATTTCAAAGCTTTATTCGACATTTGTCATAAAAGCATCCTTCCTAGCCCTATTACAATAAATACTACATTTAAAAATAATTCTAAAACACATATTAAACAATGACAGTCGAATAGTATACATAATAAATACAAAAGATTTCCAATTATTTCTAAAAATATTTCTTCTAAAAACAATTCATACAATAGACTAATTAGATTAGATTAGGGCAACACTATTTCATTTACATTTGACTTTAAAGTGCGTGTGCGAATTGTCCATGCCCAGGCAAGAAATTTAGCTACAGCAACAACAAATGGTGTGGAACAATCAGATTCAAGTATTCTAAGGGCTGTCGATTGGCTGCGGGTGCCGATATTTAGGCACACTGGCTTCAGCCATTTACGTCTAGGGCTAGCATATAATGGGCAACAGAACAACAAATGGGAAATGTGCTCTATTTGATCTTTACAATAGTAGCAATGATCATCCCACATTGGAGACCAGTGTTTTTTAAATGCATTCACTGGTAAGGTTCCTATACGAAATTGGAAATATAGTTTCCTATCATGTGGTCGCTCTATTATGTCCCAATATGTTTCACATGATGATGGCTACATTTTAATATCACAAAAGCGAGTTGTCAGTTTTGATTGGGAACCTTTACAGAACATTGTTACATAGACCATCTCCCAATATAAATCTTTCAATTTCGTTTTCGAAGGGAAACTAGCCACATCATGGTTGCCCCAGAGGTGTTCCAGCTTTAACAATACAAGAAGCCCCCGTAGTTCTTTCAGCCATTCAATACAATGAAAACGATCAAACTCAACAACATCTTCCAGAGCTGCCGCATAATGGCTCAGCTCTGGGGTGACCATCAAACGTCTCCAGTATAGGAGTGGCCGTAGTCTGGCTATATCCTCGATATTTTTTCTACCAAGGTCCCGTTTCAACGGAATTGTGGGTGTGCTTTGGGGAACCATAACAAGCCCTCGTAAGAATCTGTTTTCCGCACGTCCCAACTCTCCCAAGTCTGAAAACCCCCATAATTCAGATCCATATAAGCAGGCACCCAATACTTTCATATTGTATATTTCAAGTGCACAGTTAACCGGCTTTGTTAACGATTTGCGATGTTTTAAGGCTACTGCGCCAGCAAGCTGGTTAAACTTCAATAATGTCTTATTAATATGCGATTTCCACTTCATGTTTCCCTGAAGGGTGATGCCTAAATAAGTAAAAGCATCCACTTTCTCTAAAGGGGTACCTTTGTAATTAATTACACCTTTGAAAGAGGACTGATAGTTTAGGCACATGAATTTGGTTTTGGTGGTATTCAATTCAAGGCCTCTACTATCGCAGAATTCGCCAAAGGCATCAACCACTTTTTGGAGACCGCTCGGGGTGCGTGAAAGTAAGAGCGTGTCGTCCGCAAACATTAGGACGGGGACGTGGGAGCCTGCTATGATTGGAGCATCGCTTGGGGATTTCATTAAATGGGCAACAATTCCGTTTATGTAGATTGAGAATAGTGTTGGTGCTAGGACGCACCCTTGCCTCACTCCTCGTTCTACTGGAAAGGAATCTGTAACTTCTCCTTGCTTGCCCCATCTGATTTTAGCAAAATTATTGTCATGGAGGCGAACTAGGAGGGTGAGGAGTTCTTGGCTTAGACCTACATCAGCCAGGGTCTGCCACAGTTTTTCTCTAGGGACTAAGTCGAAGGCTGCTTTTAAGTCCACAAAGACAGCATACAACGAGCCCTTTTTAAGTGTGACATTTCTCCAATAGATGGTTATGAAGTAGAGAACTTGGTCAATACTACTAGTCAGTGGCCGGAACCCTGCCTGGTAAGGGGACAATATGTTCTTTTCGTCAATCCATTGCTGCAGCTTATTCTGGACTAAGCGCCCCATCAGTTTTTGTGCTGTATCTATTAGACTGATGGGTCTATAATTTTGGGCTAATGTTTTATCTCCTTTTTTAAATATGGGGATTATTTCTGCTCCCTGCCATGAGTGGGGCACTTCCCCTCCCATCGCCACAGCATTTGCCAACATTTTAAAGTAATAACACCAGGCAATCCGGTCCGATAAAAATACATCGGCCGGGATGCCGTAAATGCCTGGCGCATTCCCCCCGCTATACAATCCAACGCTTTACTCACATCCTTCTCGTCAAATATTTGGCTTTTGAAAAAGGTGGATGGGGGTGGTTGGTCAGAAATGTGGGCAGGGTCTGATTCAGATGTAGATCAGGATCAAGGGGATAACCAGGTCCCAGTTAGAAGGCTTAGCCATGCTAACTTGAGCCTACATGGAGACGGGGAGACACAGCACCTCCCCAGACCCAATAGCTGAATATTCCCAGGCAATAGAAGAGAGAGATCCCTTTCCAGGGAATCTAACCTTTCTAGTGCCTCAAGGGCTTCTCAAAGGGGAATGACTTCCCCCCAGAGAAAATAGCATAAGGCCAGGATGAGAGCTATCAAACTCCAGATAGAGAGGGAAGAGATAGCCCTGGCCCAAGCTAAACTTGCTTTAGCAAGGGAACAAAATTGTGTGGGGAAACACCCACTGGTGGCAGCATTATTCCCAAAGAGAAAGACAGGTACTATGATACTAGAAACCTGACAAAGATTGTGCCCCCCTATAGGGAAGGGGATGACATCCACAAATGGATAACTGCTCTGGAGAGGGCCTGCATGGTACAGCAGGTTCCCCAAGATCAGTGGGCAGCAATCTTATGGTACTCCTTTTCTGAGAAAGGGAGAGATAAGCTCCTCACAGTTAGACCTGAGGATGCTAAAAACGACACTGTCCTGAAGAGTGCTCTTATTAATGGGTTTGGCCTAACCACTGAGCAATACAGGTTGTTGTTCAGAGATACCCAAAAAGCTCAGACTCAGGACTGGACTGATTTTGTAGATTGTGCTACTAAGGCTCTGGAAGGTTGGCTACTTGGCAGCAAAGTACATGACTATACAGGATTGTATAATTTGATTATGAGGGAGCAGATCCTCCTTAGTAATTGTCAAAACCAGCTTTTGCACCAGCACCTGGTGGACTCAGATCTGGCCTCTCCACAAGAATTGGGTAAGAGGGCAGACAAATGGGTCAGAACCAGGATTAGGCCTAAGAATCAGGGTAATGACCAAAAGAAGGAAACGTCCAAGGCTCAAGAGAAAGGTGGGGATAAATCAAAAGAAAAGTCTCCCACAGGGCCCCAAAACTCCAAGGATGGGGGTGCGTCCCAAAACACTTCCTCTAACCCAAAGAAACCTTACTGCCATGCCTGTAAGCAGACTGGCCACTGGAAAACAGATAGCTGTTGTCCAAAGAATAGCAATAAAGAAAATATTCCTCCAAGTAAAGCTCCAACACCTCCTGTTACTATTAGTAGTAATCCCCCAGGTGGTGGGAGCACCTCCAAGAATTTGGCTGGGTTTACTTTTGGAATTCAGGTGGACTCTGGCCTAACCAGGTCCCCAACTACAGCTACTCTTGTCTGTGAAAATGACATGGGGTTTGCCAACTTCACTGCTTGCCCAAACACTTTGAGCAAGTACAGGCAGGAGCCCCTCCTCAATGGTCAAAAAGTTGAGGCCTATAGAGACACAGGGGCTAGTATCACTATGGTGACTGAGAATCTAGTCCCCTCAAGGCAACTTTTACCTGGTGCCACGTATCAGGTGACTAATATTGATGGAGTGCAGAAAAGTCATCCCATGGCAGTAGTAAATCTCAGCTGGGGAGGTGTCACTGGCCCCAAGAGAGTGGCAGTGTCAACAACCTTGACGGTAGATTGTCTACTTGGGAATGATTTAGAAATCTCAGCCTGGGCTGAGGTAGAACAAGAAACCCATTCTAAAATGGTAAATCTCCATGGAAAGGTTAGTAGGGCTGTGATGGCCACAGCCCCAATCCAAGATGTCCTTCCTGAAAAGGTTGGTAGGGCTGAGCTAGACTCAGTCCCATCTAAAGTAGATTCCTTCCCTGAACACTTTAGCAGGGCTGTGATGGTAACAGCCCATACCCAAACTGAATCCCTTCCTTAAAAGGTTGGTGGGGCTGTGATGGCCACAGCCCAAACTCAAACAGATTCATGTGTTGTGAAGCCTGAAACTATTGATCATTCCACACAAACAGAGAGCATTGAGGAGTAAGAGAAATCTCCCTCCCACCAGACTTTAGGAAAAGATCAGCCTCCTCAGGGAACTGATCTTACCCCTTGTGAAGAAACTGCCCCAGAGGTAGTCAGGCCTCGCCTGGGGGAGCCCCTGATGTCAGTGGACCCTTCCAAGGTGGGACCCAGTCTGAAGCAGGTAACCTGCCCCTCTCTACCTTCCCTCAGTCAGCCCAAGGCTACAGAGGTCAAGGAGGTCAGTGAGCCCCAAAGGGCCCCCTGTCCAATAAAACACCCCCATCAGCAGATTAGGGGCACCAAAGCTAGCAGCCCTAGCAAGGTGAACACTTTAAACATTCCTGAGGGATCCCCCTTACCACTAGCTAGGGACCTCCCCCAAATGGACACTGTTGGGCACAGCCAAACCTGGGACCCCAAGGCCCCACACCTGACCTGTCCCTCCAGTAAGCCAACCAAAGGGACCCAGCCTCCAGCTGTAGGCAGCCAGAGGTTGACCCTGAGAGCACAGTGCAACTCAGTCAAGGAAAGAAAGGCACACATGGTGGAAGATGATTGGAGGAAGCTGAGCCCTACACTAGTGGAGCCTCACATCAGTACTCCATCTCAACACCAGCCTTTTACTTTGCCAAAACACACCACAGGTAGTGATTCCCTATGGTGGAGACCCTCTGGTACCCCTAGGGTGAGGGATTGCTTAGTGGACCATGAGACAGGGGGTAACCATGCTAGTGCAGGTACTTCCTTATATGGCCACTTAGGCAATATAGGCTTACCTGGTCAAGGATAGCCTTAACTCCTTTCGTTTGGGGGGGGGGTTATGTAGGAAGGTGGATACCTGACTATGGTAACCCCAGATTTTTTGCCTTGTGTTTAGCTGGTTTTTGACTTATTTGGCTTGGGATCCTGTTAATCAGGGTCCCAGGCTATCTGCTCTCTCTTTAAAATGGGCTCCATGTACCCTAGGTGCATAGCTAATTGGATTGGGTCACCTTATCAGCCCCTGTACAGTGTACTATAGGTACCCAGGGCATAGGTGCATCCAAGGCCTACCAGGGGCTGCAGCATATCTTTTGCCACCCTTGGCTGGCTATTCAAACAGACACAACTGGCTGATCACTCAGCTGGGGCAAGGTCGTGTAATCACCCCTTGCTTAGATATAGTATACCTATATCTAAACCTATATCTGGACACATATATACCTATAAGTCACTCCTATGGCAGGCCTTAACAATCTTGGAGGCAGAGTGCTTGGTTTTATGTGAGATGGTGCTCTGGCATGAGCTGAGCCTGTCTGCAGCTTTCGGAACCATTTCCTTATAGCTGTTTCAGGATATTGCCATACTATATACTCTTAAGTGCATTATAATCCTCGCGGTTATTGCTAACTTTGGTTTGGCTTTATCAAAACATGTCGTGTAAGGTGTCATACACTTTGGAATACTACCCCCTCGCCAGTTCTGGCGACGGGGGTAGCATTCCACCCTTCTAGAGGGAGAAGACATGTCACTTTACTTAAACGCGGTTAATCCTAACCAGAGCCTCAGCATCACAAAATGGATGCTGCTGCCACAGACACAAGTCTGGCCTCCTGATGCTGACCGAAACTTGGCAGGGGAGGCTTGGACAAAAGGTTTCCTGTCACAGGGAGGTGTTACACCACCCCAGACAGGAGATAGTGGATTGGGGCAGGGAGGGCTGAATGAAAGTAGACACTGCCTGGGGCACACAAGGTGTCCCATGCAAAATCCAGTCAAACCGGTTCTGGGGCACTCCAGCCCCAGCTCTGGTGCAAAACTGGACAAAGGGAAAGGGGTGTAACCACCCCCATCCTGGGTCCCACCCATAGGAGGGACCTAGCAGGATATCCAGCCCCTTGATTTGGAATAAAGGTAGGAGCTGTGCCAATGCACCTCATATCATCCTGACTGAAACTTTGAAACAAAACTCTGGACCCTTGGACATCCCACTCAATGTGGAAGACTGAAGAATCTCCCTTGTGGTCAAGGAGTGACCACCCTGTGCAAACAGGCACCATCCAGCACCCAATGGTTTGATGTGTTGCAGTTCCTGCCAGAACTCGAGCAACAGAGATCAACAAGACCCAGCTTCCCTGTCTTCTAACAGCCCGATCCACAGTCCCAGCGAATCTGAGACCCGTGGAGGCGACGTGAAGCGTGGAGCCGGCCATCTTGGAAAAACTACAAAGTGCTGACCGTGCAGCTCCCAAGAATCCCTTGAAGCTGTGCATTGGGGTTTGAGAAGCCGAATCCCCAAGCAGCTTTTGCACCGAAGATCTCTCCTCCACACTCACCGAGTGCTGCGTGGGCCCCTTTTGCATTTTCCTGCTTGATGAGTTGGTCCGGTCACTTGCCCGTTGGCTATTGACCCCAGTACTGACGAATCCTTGAATTTACACCACTGGTCTGGTTGCTCCAGACTGGCCCTTGCTCCCCTGAAAAGGAGCCACTGCTCTGACCTTGCTGGTCCGAGTAAGAAGCGATCTTCAAATCCTGCGTGGGTTGCATTTGACAAGGCCTGTTCACTTTGATCTGGAAGCCAATACCGCCGACAGCGAGAGCCTTTGTGGGACAGCTTGTGATTCACTCCTGGTCATCCTCGGTGCCCCAGAGTCCACGTGGCAGCGGAGACAAGCTTCATGACAACCACCTGATTGCACCCGACATCGCCTGGTTCCTTCCTGGTTCCACCCTGGTCACTGGCTAGTGACCCAGACTCTGTCCCCTCTGCTTTCAGGTACTGTACATCTTTGATCCACCGTTGGATCCAACCGGACTCTTCTCTCCTGGCCGCCTGCAGCATCTTCATCTCCAGGCTCCATAGAACTACACGACAAAACCCGACGCACTTTGGCACCTATGCACCTGCTTCCTGTGCGTGAGGTAACAATCTAACACCGGTGCTCCTGCAGTGGTTTACACCTCTAGTGTCTTAGTTTTAAGTGTGGTAATTCTATTCCAGTCGGAAGACTTCCAAAACAGTAACTTTCTAACTTTTACGCGCCATTGACTTTGCATTGGTGCATGCGCGTGCTTTAGGCACTGCACCCGTGTCCCGCGGGCCTCTCCCGACTTCATCACTGCTAGTCCCGAGTAGTCCCAGCGATTCACAAGGCCCTAGGCCCTACCATTGTTCGAGAGGTGGTACTTATACCACTATTTTAGTATATGGTTAGAGTGGCCACCGGTCTCATCCAAAATTGTGCAACTTGTGTATGTTTAACTGTGCTTTTGTTTAAACACTTGTGCCTCTACACTCATAAAGAGTACAGAGGATTATTCTAGTAATAAATACATATATTTTTATAATCTATAACTTGTGTGGTGTCCTTTCATTTGATATTACAGGACTGCATATGGTAAAACAGCTGGCTTCACATGCCCTCTTGAGTTTAGCCTAAAGCCTGCTTAGTCCATGCTACCATTAGGATAGCTTGTCTACAAGGTTGACTTACAGCCACCACCATAAGGGATTGTTTGGACTGATACAAGGTGCCCCCAGAATTGGAGACATCATACATCAGGCCAACTTCTCACAGTGGCTAGATCCCTGGAGGAGGCAACAGGGCTTCCACTGGAGTTACAGCCCATGTAGGCATTCCTGGGTATATGGGGTTCAACGTATCTATTAATTAACTTGGGTTGCATGGTGGCGAAATGAGACATTGATTTGATTTGATTTTAGATTTATATAGTGCACTCTGCCCTAGGATGTCAATGCTCTACCAACAGAGAAGAAGCTATTCACAAAAAGAACACTTACAGAAGAGAATATAACCACATCTTCAAATTCTTATGGAAGGTCATGTGAGAGGGTAAGCTAGCAATGTGGATCAACGGTATGTTCCACAATTTAGCAGCCACTGCCGTAAAAGTTGCGGCCCTTCCATCTCACCTTCTGAAACAGGAACTATCAAGTTCCTAACAGAAGAAGATCTCAACTGCCTTTTAGACAAATAGCATTGGAATGCTAACCTGAGGGGTAGCGGTCCCTGATGGCACAGTGCCCAATGGACTTTGCACAAGGCTTTGAAAATCACCTGCCTCCTCACAGGTAACCAGTGTAAATAGACCAATCCATCCCTCACTGACTGGTGTTTGAAATATTCAATATCAAATGGGCAGCCACATTTTGAATAACCTGGAGTTTATTGAGTAAGGATTTACACATATTTAAGTAGATAGTGTTGCAGTAGTCAAGGTGGGAGGTAATTAATGCAATTACTGTTGAAGTTATATGCTTTCATAGGAAAAAAAAGGAAGGATCTTTTTCAACATTTTAATGATTAAAAACATGAGCTTGTGTTCCTACTAACCTGAGTATCAAAAGTGAATGTGTCATCAAAGATTACTCATAGGTTTTTAACAGAGACAACTGCAGCAGGTAGGGGGGCCCATGTCTCTGGCTACCAGAGCTCTGACCACACTGAGTGCTGAGCCCCAAATACCAGGATCTCTGTGTTCCCATTATTCAGTTTTAGCCAGGTCTCCTTTATCCCAATCCCTATGTCCAACATACAGAGTTTGAATTTCACAGCCACTGATATCATATCGTCAGACACTGAGACAATAGAATGATAGTTAGATTGGGACAGGAGCCTGTAACTTTGTTACGAATTGAGTGGGTAAGGACTGAACCTTCATAATACCTTTGAATGCATGAATGTTAGAGGCAAAAGGAAGGGGAGGTGAGGTCAAGGGATGCGGGCAATGAAGAGAAGAACATAGCTCTACAGTTGTACCGTGCCCTGCTTGGGGTGGCTGTGGTGATTAAGCATTGTAGTATACTCTGTTATGAATAAAATTGTAAAATAATAAAAATTACTAGAATAAAATAAATATTACAACACACATTAAAAGTAAACTTATATAAATTAATAGTACAACAATCCAACAAATGCACATATTTAACATAAAACATGAACACTAATTAGCTTTAACCAAAAAAGTAATAACTGAAAGAAATTCAAACAACCCTCAAGGTAGCCAATAAAATTTACCATATAACAAACTAACCAATAAAAATATAAACATAATTACGTGAACTCTATAAAAAAACACAAAACATCACTATTTTTTCACAGGAAAAATTTAACAATTACAAGAAAACTACACTGTGCTGAGCTGCACGGAGAAAAGCCAGAAAGAAGACTTTAACAAAATAACATGGCACCTTCACAAATAAGTTTAAAAAACTAAATGAACTACAATGTAAAATGAAATAATTTTAAAACACAAATATATAAATAAATAAATGAAAGTTCGTTATCTTGTATGTGTATTAAATAATAAAGAAGCACTTTTGCAAAACCAAAGTACTACCACCGAAAAATCCAACTCCACAGTTATAAACCTGGACAAAGGCAATTTCAAAGTTTAAGTAAAATAAAATCAATTATAAAATATGACCCCTATTCGTTAATCTTAAAACTAAAACCCCACCAACCCCAAAACTAACCAAACCTCTGCTTTTACAATGTAACTAAAACAAATGTTTTCTCCCCAACAGAGAAGAAAGTTCACCTGACACAAATCAAAGAAAAACAGAAGAAAACCAAGTGAAACTTAAAGCACCATCAGATATATAGGTATAAAATATAAAATGTTTTTAAAGCATGTGGAAATTATATTACCAAACAAAATAAACAGTTTCAACAAAATAACAAATTTTTAAATCATGCTAATGTCTCACAGTATGACAGGAAGTGCCCAATATATCGCTCTTTGGATACACATACAGCCAGGAAAGTACAAGCAACGAGAATATGAAATGAAAATGTACTACCTAATATGCAAATATAAACCAATTTTGTAATTAACATCAGAGAACACAACCACCACCCAAATGTTACTGAGATAGAAGTAAGGCACATGCTTCAATATTATTAGTTCCTAAGAGCCCACTACCAACATTTTAAACCTCATACTCTCTAAAGTACCTGAGCACATTTGTGATCAGCTAGCAGAAATTCCTACTTTAAAGACACTAATATTCATGTACTAAGTTAAACCTCTGCTCCCCGTTGATTATACAAAGACATATTAAATATACTGCCGAACTTGGATCTAAACCCACCCGCCAACCAATGCAAACAATCTCAGAAAAGTAATCGACAACCAATTCACCATATCAGTTTCCTGCTTCCACACACTCAAGATGCTCAAGAAGATCTTAAAATGGCTCCCACCAACACTTGCAAAACCGTCACCCAGTCTTCATCATTAGCCAGCTGGACTATGGCAGCACACTCTATGTTGGAAAAAACACTCAACTGACAAGAAGACTACAGACCATAACAAACTCAGCAGCCAGGTTTAGTCTCAAGTTTCCAGTCTACAAACAAGCACTCTTCAATCTCCTCACACACACATACAAAGCCTTATACAACATTGGTCTCACGTACCTCACCAACCACTCGCTGTATGCAATGCAGGTATCCCCAGCTTTAAATTACAGGCGTGCTGGGCCCTAAGACTTAATGTTGTATTCGATCAATGAGGTCAGATGAGACAGAACCTTATCTGGTTTTATTTATCTTCCACTCCAGAACAGACTTGGCCTAGAAGTTCAGGATGGTCGGTTCTTTTAAGGTGCAGGCCAAGAACAATTTGTATATGGTTGGCCTAAGATGGTAATGGGACAGACAAGCTATATCAGTGAAATGGAATACAAAACAGAGCAATCAGTGGCTTGGAATAATTTCCACATTTCCACTGATCTACGAAAAGACACTGGACATCACAAGCTATACATCTGTACAACGGCTATACATAAATTCCCTAGAGCATAGGAAGCACGGCTGGCACATTAATCCTCCCTGTCTAACATACTGAAATGTGGTCACGGTGCACACAAACAGCACAAAAAGTACTATATACGGAAGTAAGAAGGTCTTCATTTTTCTTCTGGCAAGCACTATTTTTGTGAGTGGACATTTAAAAAAAAGCCATATCAAGGACAGACGTCGCACTTTATAACTATGTTGCTTAGGCCATTTATGCATACATTGGCTCCACCAAGGGGGCATCTATGCCCCACCTTGAGATTGAGAGGGAAACTACTACAGTCATAGGGGATGATATTGTCGTCTCAATTCCACAGCTCATTGCATATGTGGATGCAGTAGAATGCACCAATTGGTCATGGCACTGTTTGCCTAAAACTATAGGTATTGGCGCGGTGTACTCATCTGAGCTATAAATACTAGATAACCCTTGCCTTCCGCCAACATTGGCGCCCATGGACAAGAGTCAACTGACTACTCTGGGTCTTACTCACATGAAAGAAATATTTCCATAGAACATATTTCTGAGGCAATTTAAAACGTTAGGCAACGACACTCCATTATGCTTCTTTCTCTGTTTTACACTCAGGGGAGCACTGTATTCAAGATTTTCTACACACCTTACAAAACCAAGGGAACTCACAGGGCTCATGTAGCTAATTAGCACTTCAAGTTGCTGTTGGTTGGAATCTGGACATTGGAGTTGTGGCCTCTAAAACAAGTCATAGCTTGCCTCCTGGCCAAGTCTTCGCCGCACACAGCCCAGGGCAGTGAGCAGTTGGGGGGGGTCGGACACCCGCCCAGGGGGGTTGGACGCAGGGTTAGGCCACAGGTTAAGCCCTGCGGCCAAGCACATGTCATACCCACTGTAGGCGGGTCCCCTGGCTTTAGGGAGTTAGGTGCAGAGCCTTACCTCAGGCCATGCCTTGTGCAAAATCCCACACAGCGGGGAATGGCAAAGTTAGGTATGGCAATATAATCTTACTTTACGTTAAAAATACTAGAAATTCAAAGAAACCAAAGGTTAAAGTGATGTTAATTTTGAGTATGGAAATGCTACCTTACTTTACCTTAAAAAACACCTCATACATTCACTGAAAAAAACAAAAGTTAACATAACATTATAGACTAGATAGGTGAAAATATCAGTTAAGATAACATTTTAAACTGAACAAAATACTAAAAATCACTAATTGTGGTTAATTCAAATAACTATAACTTGCACCCTCCCTATGCACTGCTTATTACCTCACATATTACACCACTCATGACATTTTCTATGACATCATTGATAACATCACTGATGACATAAAAAAAATAACATATTTGATTACATCAATGTTCATCACAGAGTGCAAGCGACTAAATGGAGGAAAAACATCACTTGAGAGCTGACATTCTTTACTTCTGCAATGAACTAAGAGTGTGGTCATCATTTAGGATTTTATGTGAAATTCAGAGGCAAAGCGTGGTAAGCCATTTTGAGACTTCATTGGGTTTTACTGTAAAAAAAGAGGTACTACTGGTGCGAAAATCATTTACCCCAACAATTGAGTCGTTTGTATGCACTCTATTATTACCAGGCAATAACTGTTTTTAAAAGTAAGTGCTAAAACCACGTGCGCGGACTTTGTACTTAACTAGAAAACGCTGCAAAGTGCAAACACCAGTGAAATATGTTTCTGCCCATTTTTGATGTTGCTCTATTGTCTCAATTAGCCTTTATGTTTTCAGGTATGCTGTCTGCTGTTTAGATTGCTGAGTTGCCTAGCATGCAGCCTATGTTGTGTTCATCATTGCATGTTGCTTGGTCTAGTACTATCGACTCACACTCTGAAGTCGCCCTGATGGCCCAGATTTTTTAAGCCTAAAATGGCTTTAATTTAGCGAATTTTTTGCCTAAACTTGCCTTTGCTTTTACTTAAATCAATGGGAAAAATTCAGTACTCCAATGTTTTGCACATTTTTTTTCAGTCTCTGTCTTTTTAATAACCAAAATTTGAGCAGAACGGATTTCAACCATCCTCAACCGCGCACGTTGTTTCTTGTTTCTTTCACTCAGGCCCCTCTTCAGCTTCCTGTTTGATACTGAAGGGGAAAGAGAAGGACAAGAAGGGGAAACAACCAAGATTCACAGGGGCACTTTTTTCTGGTGTTCATCGCTCCCTTAAAAAAAAACTTTAAATCAGGGGCAGCAACAGTGGTGTGCTAGCAGAATATCATAGTCAGAATATGAAATGACTTAAATATTTCGTCCTAAATATTATTTACAAAAATATCATTCCATTGGAGTTACTGTTAGAAAATCTACACCAATTTAACAATATGTTTGTAAACAGTACTTGAGATACAATATGCAGGTCAAATAATATTTTTGATTACAATATTCCTATATACAAGCATAGGACAGTAGTTACTACTTAAGGCTACCACTCATGGACTTCCAGGTATCTTCCATCTATTCCATGGGTACTCACAAACATTTCACCGGGGGCCGCAAAATGCTGTCTGTGACATACCCGAGGGCCGCACTGATGCCAAGAATGCGCGGGTCAGGGTGACGAAAGGTGAGCGTAGGGGGGTGCGAAACAGATGCATGGTGCCACCTATGCTTTATTCTCATGCATCAAAATTAAAGTGAAAGCATTAACATATAATGTAAAACATGAGAGGGAAAGAGTACTTATCTGGTGGCAGAATTGCAAAATGTGAAACCAGAAAACCTGGTGTCAGTCCTGGATTCCCCACCTGATGAAATTGTGTGATCCTAGGCGATTTGGTAATTTCTCTTTGCTTCCTATTTCTTCATTAACACATATGGGAACCCCTTTAAATACTTATAAGACTTCAAGAATAGGATATGTATGGTACAAAACCTCTCGAGTTTTATTTAACAAACTATATTGGTTTTCCAATTATATAACAACCAAGGCTAATCACAAGGTGTACCTGACAAATGACCTCCCCCTTGGTTCACTAATAGCATTCTTTTCAGGATGGAGGCGGCATGAAAGTTTCCAAGATCATGTTTGAAAACTATCAATGCTAATACATGCTTCTCAGTGCAGTGACAATCTGATCTACTAAGATACAACTCTCATGCATGTTAATAAAATACACTTGTTTGCAGAGAGTTTAAAACTAAAGGTTTCTTTAAAAACGACAAGTGTTCCTAAAGATAAATTCTCTAGGGCACTTTCTTATCTTCCTTATAGTTACTTTATTTAATGTGTAAATAAAATATGCTAGTTTGTTTCCCAGCTTTCTGAATTGTCCTGCTCTGTTAAGTGAACAGCAGCTCAGTACTGCTGTTCACCAGGGGGCCAAAATTAAAGGTCAAGAGGGCCGGTTGCGGCCCCGGGTCATACTTCGAGTATCCCTGATCTATTCAGACCTACAGCTTTGTCGGAACGTGATTGGCTCGGAGGTAAAGAGGCGCGCTATGCATCATGGGATACAGTTCGGATAAGAACTGGAATCTTCCATTATTTCCACTTTAACAAGTAGAGTCTCCCTGGAGAGTACCTCGCTCAGAAGCACACAAAACTAATTATGATCAAAAATAGACTCTTACATGCTGGTTGGAGACAACTGTTCCCAGGGCTTGCCTCCCCCCTTTAAGTTAATGTAACAGTTTTATGCAACAGCTTTAAAATGAAGTTTCTGAGTTCCACCTGTTTGTTTTCCTAGGTGACGTGTCTTGCTGTTTTCCAAAAGGTTGGTTCCCAGTAGTTAAAATGTCTAAAGCACCCATTTTACTTTTTCCATAACTTCAAATCTACCATGAGAAGGTAATTTATGCAAAACCAGTCAAGCGAATGGCCGCATGGGAATGCATTAGCTGCAGTAGATCGGAGTTAGTGAAGTCTGGTGCTCGTTTTGTGACCCAGAGATCGGCTTTATTTGCTTTACACGTTCTTTATAAATGTTAAACCTGCCTCTCAGCCGGCGCAGACGATTCCAATGTGGGAACAAACTCAAAGAGGAATAAAGACTTACAAATGCAACATTTAAGCAAGTCAGAAAAAATTAAAAGTGAATTTTGGGCAGAGGCGCGGGACAAGCCGGCTTCAGGTCTGCTAGGTTCACAGCTGGGAACATGATGTTGCTTTGCACAAGCTCACGGCGGGCTGTTGAACGGGAGTGAGCTAAAACAATGTACATCATTCATTGATTACTCTGTGGCGTTCCACTATGACCATAACTGATCATAACATTTTAGTCCTACATTGCTTGCCTTAGTCCGCAAGAAATATAGCAGCCCAAGGACAGAACTTCTGGAATCATTCAGTAATGGAGGACCAATCCATGCTGCAGAATAGCCAAATTATGCAACAAGAAACAACACATTATATGGCATAATGCGGCCTATTCTGTAAAAAAGTAATATTTCACTATTTAACATGTTGATACATCTGGGCAGACTGCACCTCGTTTGGAATAGTTTACACCGTAGTGCAGTGATCAGCCACTGAACGGTGGCCAGTTAATCCTTGTTAGCAGTCTGCCACTGTGCGACACACCGTGTGAACCCTTTTTTTGGAAACATTTGATCTGTTTGAGTTGGAACTTTGTTGAAATCTGCAAATTATGACAAGTGCAGTAAATCCATAACTATGCAGAAAACGATGCGGCCGCAGAATCGCATAATACCAGTGGCCCGTGTATAGGCAGCACGCAAAGGGGAACTGGGCAACTCACAGGGCTCTAATATCTCTGCAGCTAGTGGCCTGAAACAGGCCTGCATATTTAGTTTGCCCAAATATTGTTCAATCTACACATTACTGAGACAACGGGGTATCACTCAACAACAAATCAACATCGAAATTCTCAGTAATGCAGAAAATGTGGCTGCTTTGGACCAGTCATCCTGTGGGCTACAGTGCATGCTCACAGTTTTATCAGTATTCAACAAAACTATGTTTCTGACTTTGAACATCTAAAATAATCTTTTTTGTGGCTGATTGGAAAAAAGGTTACTCATTGATCATTGTAAGAGCGGAACTGGGGGGGCTTGAAGGAAGGCAGTGCCAGGAGCACTACCCCCAGGCGTCTATGGCGGGTGGTGCGATCAGGGGGCAGCCGCAGGTGCCGTTGGCAGTGGGCCTTGAGGAGGGGGTTAGCAGGGGTGTAGATGATGTGCCGGATGCGTAGGGCCCTCTTGTAGATAGCCAGGCACCACAATGGTAACTGCAGCTGCAGGTAAAGATTTTCTGGCTAAGGCTACTCTTTGTATAGGTTTGTTAGGGAGTGGTAGGGCTTTGGCATTAAGATAATGATGTCCACTAATTTGGTAGTTGAAGAGTTGGTGTAATTGAAGGGCAGAAGGAAAGGGGATCTTTTAGTCCCTGGTAGGTTGGACCAGGCCGGGTTGCCCAAGGGGCTAATTATCTCAGCAGTGGCTGGGGGCATGGAGGATCAGTCCTAGCCTGTACTCTTACGCTACATAAGGCAGACCAAGCTCACTCAAATCCCCCCATGCTTGCATTATGCCCTGACCATACGTCTCCAAGAAACCCATCTTACAAATGCAATAGGCCACCCAATGCCTACCTCTATAGATCTGCGGGCACAACCCTTTTCCTATGGGACATAATGGCTGAACAGCTTAAGCTAACCACCTCCCCCACCTCATACACTCCCATTTATTGTAACCCCAACTTCACTCCAGAGTTAAAGATAGGCTTTTGTAAAGATGCAAGTAGGGTGGCTGCTGAGCAATTTCTGACCTGTTCCAAAGGGGGGGCTATAAGGTCCTTCAGACGGCATAAACTTACATTTGGAATGTACAATGTTTCATTTGTAAAAAAGTAAGTGAAAGGGCCCTTTTCAGTTTTGTCTACTAATGCATGTCCTCAATGGCACGCATATGGCCATGATAATCCAGAATCCAGGTAATGCAAGCCAGGGTTTCGGATACCCCATGCAATCCAGGATCAATCCATGCAACATTGGTTTTGGTGTAAAGGTTTATTTTTTAAAGTCTTCAGATCAGCATAGTTTAACAAATGAGAAGGAAGGTATTGGTATAAGCATCCAATTCAAGCTTTGAGATCCCTCCAAGCTTCCCGGGTCCATACAATGCATCTAGATTTACAGGTAAAGAGGCTGACGTCCTTTAAACTCCTTACAGTGCCCGCCACTGCAACAGTGGTATATGTCAACCAGTGAAAGGCCCTTATGTGCCCGCCAGTGCCTACTGATCACACTAACAGGTCAGTGCCTCCTCCTCACATTGCACCCACTTCCAGTTCCTCATTCAGCCCATAAGTGCCAGCTTCCTACGCTTCCTGCTGGTTCCATCTCCTTACATGTCATACTAGTCCTATTTTTTATTACTCACACTACCTAAGGTGTCTCACTCCATAGCCCTCCTAACAATAGCAGTAACTCACACTGTCACCCAGTGTCAGCTCTGCATGCTTCGCACCAGTGTTCTCTCCTCACACTGCCCGCAACTGCCCGATTCACACATACCTCCCAAGAGGCTGTTCAACCTGCCCACAACTGCCCATTTCCACATATCTCCCCAGAGCCTCTTCACACTGCTCACAACTGCCTGCTTTACACATACCTCCCAAGAGGATCTTCACACTGCCCACAGCTGCCCAGAGCCTCTTCACACTGCCCACAACTGCCTGCTTTACACATACCTCCCAAGAGGATCTTCACACTGCCCACAGCTGCCCAGAGCCTCTTCACACTGCCCACAACTGCCTGTTTTACACAAACCTCCCAAGAGGATCTTCACACTGCCCACAACTGCCTGCTTCACACGTACCTCCCCAGAGTCTCTTCACACTGCCCACAACTGCCCATTTACACGTACCTTCCCAGAGGCTCTTCACACTGCCCACAACTGCCCATTTACACGTACCTCTCTGGAGGCTCCTCACACTGCCCGCTTTACACGTACCTCCAAATGACTCCTCACACTGCCCACAACTGCCCGATTGACACGTACCTCTCCAGTGGCGCATCACACTGCCACTATACACGTACCTACCAAGTGACTCCTCACACTGCCCACAACTGCCCGCTTGACATGTACCTCCCAAGAGGCGCCTCACACTGCTGCTTTACACATACCTCCCCAGTGACTCCTCACACTGTCCACAACTAACTGCCTGCTCCACACGTACCACCCCAGTGGCTCATCACACTCCCAACTGCCCACTGTACACACCCTCCCCAGTGACTCCTCAAACTGTCAACCACGTGCACTTCATCGTACAGGCCCCACAGTGCCATTTCATCACACTCCCAAGTAATATTGCCTCTAACACTGCCTGCCAGTGCTGTCTCATCATACTGCTCGCCAGTTCCAGCTCTTTGCATACCAAACCAGTGCCAGATCTTAACACTGGACTGCAGTCATCTCTCACATTGCCCACAAAATACAGGCTCTCACACTGCCTGCCAGCCAGCTCCTCACTTCTACCTCTCATGGGTAGCTACGTACACACTGCCCATCTCTGCCAGGCCCCCACTGTTCCCTGTACTACCAGCTGCTCATACACACAGCCAATACCAGCTCCTCACAGCATTCACCAGTGCCCACCCCTCACACTGCCTACCACTGCCAGCTCGTTACACGGACCAACAGTGCCTGCTTCTCACACTCACCAACAGTGCCAGCCAGTGCCAGCTTTAACACTGACCATCAGTGCCAGATTATCATACAATACACCAGTGCCAGCTTCTCGCATAGCCCACCATCACCAGCTGCTCATGCTGACCACCATTGCAGCGCCTCGGTCTTCCAACGCTCGATTCTCAAAGTTTCCACCAAGGTAAGGTTCGTACACAAACTACCACTGCAGGATCCTCATACTGCCTATCAGTGCCCAGTTCCCCATGCAGCCCATCATATCAAAACTCAGTATTCTGTCCCGGAGTGCCCAATCCTTGCCCTACCTGCCCTTACCATCTCCTCACACTGTCCACTGCTGGCAGCTCCTCACATTGCTCACCAACATGAGGGCCTCACACTGCCCATCAGACTTGCTCACTGCCCACCAGTATCCTCTTCTCACGGTACCCACCAATGTGCTGTGAAATCTGCACAGTTCTAATCAGCGCCAGTTCTTCATCCTGACCATTAGTGCCACCTTCCCATACAGCAGACCAGTGCCAGGTATCTTCACACCATCAGTGCCATCTCCTCACATTTACCACCAATTCCTGTTTCTCATGTTGCCAACCAGTGCCAGCTTTGCACACTGCACACCAGTGCCATCTCCTTATTCTGAGCACCACTGCTCCCTGCTACAAATGTCTACCCATGTCCCTGTTTTCCACTCCAACTCTCCCCCTTAGATTGCCACCAGCCATGTTAGGCCCACACAGTTGTGCCAACCATTATGTGTTCCAATGATGTGGCAGCCATAAGGAACCTGCCCACCATGCCCACTTCTGATCATGGGACTTGTTCTGTGGCACAATACTGTTGTTTACCTTGACACCCAGGTGTGCATTTGCATCTCTGGACTTCATGATCTATAACTATCATTAAGGAAGATTAAAGCAAGTTCCTTCAAGTAGCATTGCGCAGTGCTTAATTTGTAGAATAATAAGTGCCAGGGCCCTTCTCAGGAGGCCAATTCAGCTTGCAGGAACCACTGCCCCTACCAACATACCTCTTAATCATCACACTACTACATGTGTGACAATTTAGACTATTTCAGTTCCCCAAAGCTATAAGAATGGCTTGGGCTGCAGGTATTAGTCATTTTTAGGTCGAGCCTAACCAGCGCGCATGCGCTAGTCTGGAAGACCTGCTGTAAACACTATGGGAGTGTAATCCCGCCTGCCACTTACCAGTTGGTTCACTCCTACATAACTCTTCTTTTCTGCCTTCTAACTTGTTCACACAGTCCATAGCTCACTTCTGTTGAAGGATGAGGAGCACGGGTCAAGCACAGTGTCCCTGCACTTGCATTCTTTATGTGTTGCTTTGGTGAACTATTTTGTTTAAAAGGTTCCTTCCCGACCTTGGGTGCTTCTTTATTTAGGCTACTCGTGTCTTCGTTGTAGAGCCTGGTGAACACAGCTAAGCCCGCCAACTTCTAGAACAACAGTACCTCTATTATTTGCATTACTTTATGCTGTGGCTTCAGCAACGGAAGGAAAAAAGACCCCGAGACGAATGTCATTTAGTAAGCAAAATCAACGGGATCTGTGTCGTAGCTGAGTTTCTGTATTTTAGAAGCAAAGACAAGTACAACATTACTTTTTTTAACTGTTTAAATTTTAAATGCCGGCTGTTTGCCAAACCACTGTATTTCCACAAAAGTCACAGATGTGAGAAAATGCATTTTGTTTTCAACAAACATTTTAAGAGGACGGGTACATTGTGATTAGGGCTCCCGTTTTTAAGGTATTTATGTTTTTACCATTTCCGTCTGTATTTATCCATATTTATTTTTTGCTAATTTTATCTGTAATTATCCATATGTATTTGGGTTTTGTGGAAAAATTAAGCTGAAAATAGTATATTTCCACATTTATTTAACCGATAAATATGCACTCATGCTTGAATGTCTCCCAGGTTTCAGTGCTGTGAACACCCGCAGAAGATAAATCGGTGTACTAATATGAAAATGTGCAATTTTCAGTATCAACCTTGTGCTTTAAAGCCTCTTTACTAACATGTTTAATCCCCTTATCTATCAATTCACACATCTATTGATTGGCCTGGCAGTCATGGCAGACACTGTTTGGAATTAATCAAAAAGCAACCCAATTTCCGTTTTTATCCACATTTAAAAATAAATACAGGCAAGAAAATGAATGTTTTCTGTGTGTATTTATCTGTAAAAATCCGAAAAAAGGAAAAACACGGAGCCTTAATTGTGATCCGTGAAATTATTCACAAGCAATATGAGCGCCGAGCACGAGTTGGTACGCACCAGCGCGAAGCCGGCAGGGTAGTCTTTATTCCTGTCCTGGTGTCAATTTCCATTCTAGCTTCCATTTCCAACGTAGCTGCACATTCAAACTTGCCTCCGGGTTGCCTTGTAAGATAAGGTCGCTATGTTACAGTATGGATACTATCTAAACATTTGATTAGGTAGTGGCATACTCACTCAACATGGACAACATTTGCATTTAGTTTGGATTATGGAAATCTCTGTAGTTCATGTATCGCACAGCTGCAGAGCCCAGTGCTGTTTTTTCTTACCTCATGGTTTTGCTCTTTCCGATTGACTAGGGCCGTCTGGTGAGAAATGCTTAATAACATACACTGAGATACTTATCAAAGAGGAAGCGCATGCGTTTCTCTGTGCAGCGCATGGTGTTTCTGATATTGTTTTCATCTGGCTAAAGTGCTTTACTAAAAAGTTGGACAGGTAGAATATTCCACATTATATTTCAGCCTCTTGCTCATGAGTTGGCGCGCTAAATAAAAACCAAAAAATCTCTATGCAGGCGCGGTGAATAAGGCTATGATATGAGTTAAGGAATAATGCGGCAATAGAGTGAAGCGTCAAGTGTGTTTTTTGGCATGTGGTGAACTGTCCATCGCATCCATTCCTCTCGTATGTAGGAGCTGTGTGGGGCAGTCCGCAGAGCGCTTTCAGCAGTCGAGGGACAATGCTGAATTTAAAATGTGGCGCTCTCTGCTGCTGTGGAAGAAATGTTGCCTCTTTTCAGAGTCTCTGTCCTCCCACCACACCCACCTGTTACGCCTCTCATAATCTAGACTCCGAACAAGACAATATCTGTGGGGCCTCTGCCCTCTGGCATAGTTGGAACAACTGCTCGGCCCCTAGAGATGACTGCACTTCAGATGCACCCTCTCCCGTCTCGTGCTTTAGGCACAGGGAACAGACTCATCACCAGCCCTTCTCCAAGAATGGGCCTGGTTGTGTGTCAGTGCAATGTCAGGCATTGCACTGATCAAAACGAGCAACCAGCTGCAAACGTTATTACTCTCAGATAATGCTTTTTCGGAAAGCATGAAAACCAGCAAATCTGCCAGTAAGCAGGGCAATGTTTTGTTGTGTGTAAGAGCCCCTCGCACCTTCCTGTTGGGTGTTGGCACCTCCACTGAGTGGTGCTGTGGTAATTACAAGATGAAGAGTTTCTTTAATAGCAACAGGCACATTTTCATGGCCGATGTGACAGCAGATGCTTCTTGGAGCAGGGCATTTAATTCAGATGATAACCTCAGCACTCAGTTCATCTCAAAAACACTAAGGAATGAGCGTTTTCTATCATGCTATGCTGTTTCCACCAGCGAATGCCCTCTTGCAGTTTCCGGCCCGCAGGCTCCGAATCATTTCCCTCAGATTCATAAAGTCCACCCCTTGCACACTCTGTCAAGCTGAGCTGAGGGTGGGCACCCCCTTTAGGATTAGTGATAGATGGTGCTTAGGAACATTTTCCAGGTATTTCCACTCCCTGCTGACACACTGTGTTATCTCATGCCATTCACCTTATGTCTCCCTGGGTGTATATATTTTCACACGGCCAGAACATGAAGGAAGTGAGAGTCAATATCAGAAAAACCGAATACTTGGTTTTCCAGCCACAGGTACTGTGTTCTGAATTTGATTGCGGAAACACGACATGCTTGGTTGTGCCTTTTAAGCACTTTATGAATAATGCTGCTTAAGAAATATATGTTATTTTAATTAGAAGAACGTGGTTTGAATGAACATTTTATGCACAGAATGACAGATCGCCTGCACTCTCCGTATCGCATCCTCTGGAATATCTATGTTTTTATGCTGCATGTGAAAGGTTTATTATAAATAGTAAACTGTGTTGCTATTTACAAAGCATTATTTGCACCAGAATTTCATCTTTTGAGAATTCACAATAACATTAGTATCACTCCCAAATCAATGGAAGGAGTTTACATTTCTTGCTTGTGTTACACTATGTGTGCCTGTTCCTACTACCGTGTTTTGTTTATTTCATCACCAAGGCGCTGCTTCTTCAGGGGCCGCAACGTGCATGGCTTTTATCTACATGGGTGCCTCAGTTTCATGTTTCAGCAGGGCACCAGCTTTTATGTTTCTTGTTTTTTATGTGTCCACTAGTCTCGAAACCAAAACACATGGGTAAAAGACATTGTGATTTACAACGTCAATAGCTCTAACTCTTGTATATACGAGACCTATTGCATTGCAAATGCTTGTTCAATTTGCAGTCCTCGTGTCTAAACTAGACAAACCTCGCCACCATGTGGTGCACTGTCGAAAGTGCTGGTGTTGACAATCAAGTGCCGGTGCCGAGCAGCAGGAACCACCAGCTTAAATTAAGCACTGGCATCAAGTGATTTTTTTCTGGCACTTACCATTTTCCACCTCATTTACTTGCTATGTAAACCGCCTCCAACTGATGTAAACGCATTATGGTGCTGACATTTTACACTATTTCCAGATACAGGCTCTATGGTTCTTTCAATACAGCTGGTAGAATGGCTTCCACCAATCACAATGTCACCAGAAGAAGGGAAGACACAGAGGGCGAGAGAAGGCTCATGCAATCTTTGCTTGGTCTGACTCAAACGAAAGGGCTCTAGGAGCACAAGTGATTCCTCCTACCTTACATGCCATCTCACTTCCCTCCCTCCTTCTCACTTTCATCTCGTACAGATGCAAAACATGTCTGGCATTTCAGAGTTTGGCAGAATCCTTCCAAAATACATCCCTTGCCAGTGTTGGCTGTGCACCCAACCTCGTGCATCAGCAGAGATAGACAGACTGTCTCTGGAATTATAATGCTTGGCTCCCTCCCAGCATAGCAACGAATAATCCCTCTGATGAAAAGTCGGATGCAGACAGATCTGAGGATGAATCTGCAGTTTTCAATTCATTAGGATCCACTTGACTCCTCGTTGCTGCCAAGTTGTGGAGCGTGTCTAAAATGCGTATGCTTCGGGTAGTCTTTTTCTTAGATGTGTTTACATGGACTGCTTGTGTGCAGCAATGCTCAGAGTAGAGGTAGCAGAAATTAAAATATTGCCCCCAAATGTTAGTGTAGTTTACAAGCTTTGCACTGCGCAAAGAATGCAATGCCACAAAACTTTGCACATGAAAAGTGTCATAAAATGTTTTTTGCTAGATAATTTAACTCGGCTTTTGGTGGGGATTTTTTCCAAAACATTTTTGAGTGTTTTTTACTCACAATTAAAAAGAACTGCAAACTTCTCAATGTTTGAAGAAGAAAAAGCTTGCAAATTTCCAAATGCCTAGGTTAACAACCTACCCCATTGAATGAACGATATAAAGCTTTTGTTTAGCACTCACAATTAAATAAATCACCTCCAGGGACCATATTACAGAAGGTGCCCTGGGGGCATAATGGGCTGTTGTGCCCGCTTTGCGCCCACTCCTGGGCACTTTGTTATTACATAATTGGCCACATAAACTTGTGCAGCCCCTTCTGCAATGCTCATTTACATGGGGACGTGGTCCATGCAAATAAGGGAATTCCTTTGCCAGTGCGCAAAACACCCTATTACAGATGCGGGCACAGAGGCGAAGAAGCTGTCAGGAGGTGCACTGTCAGTGTGCCCCCTGAGAGCAGCCCTCTGGCAGTGGGAAAGGGGGTCCGGATCCCCTAGACATCCCCTTTAAAAGTGCAGGCAGGTTGCTCCCTGCACTGTGAGACACAAAGCAGCAGCTTTGAAGCTGCTCCGTATTTCACTTGAATGCGCTGTCGCCAGGAAAGCACAAGTTTGCAGCTGCCCTGGGGGCAGCGCATTCTATGTAATTGTGTACACTTTCCCTGTTTGCGCCAGGCACACCTGTTTTAAGAACCGCCAGGTGCAAACAGGGAATGTGCGCCCTACTACCAGGGCCGGACTGGGAACCAAAACCGGCCCTGGCAAAGTTCTCTACCGGTGCCCGTCCCCCCCCCCACGGGGGGATTGTGGGTGCTGCTGAGCTCTTTGCCGCGGCCGGTTTTCGGCCGATTTTGATACAGGACCGAATTTGCAGCTATGCTGCAAAAACAGCCCTGTAACAAAAACGGCCCCCAGGGGCCCCAAACAGGCCTCCCACCCGTGCAGTGCACCGGGGGATTGCCCGGTGCCCGCTACGGCCAGTCCGGCCCTGCCTACTGCATAATATGGCCCCAGGTATTTAGTTTCTTATTTAAGCTTCTTCAACAAGTAACTTGTAAGCTAATACTGGCAGTTCTCATTTACCTACAAGTGACTCTCTTTTGTGCAGCCCAGCCTACTATATTGGAAGCTTATGTTTGATTGAGCTAATATAGCCATTCCAAAATTGAAAAGCACATATTTGGGATAAAAATTTGAACGTTTTTGGAACTCACAGGCTGATGTTTGGTGAAAATTGGTGGATTTCCAAAATCCATTTAAAGCTAATATTTGAACTGTTTGAACTCAACACTGTTCCCACTCACTGAGTGCACGGATCAATTTCCCTCTAAGTACTCTCTTAAATGGTAAACTGACACCGTCCTGTCCTGTACTTAGGGATTCATATCATTAGCGATGTGAAAAAGATCTGGAGAGAGAATTATGGCCGGAGAGCACAGAGGCTAGAGGAACGCCTGCCAGTGTGGTCTAGACACGTCGTCATTGCAAAAATGGTGGTGCTACCGAAACTGCTCTATTTATTGATGAACGTCCCAATCACACTCACAGCAGCATTCCTCAAACACATTTGCTCCTTCTTAATTCAGCGGGCGTGGGCCAGAGGGCAGCCACTGTTGGCCTGGGAGACATTGACTCCCTCCCTTTGAACAGGGGTGAGCGTGTGCCTCTTATATTGAATTGTAGTATAATTCTGCCCAAGCACATTTTGCACACTATTGGTTATATCTCATCCAACACCTGCCACATACTGTGATAGAGGCAGACAATGTCGAAGTATGCCCTTTGCACACAGTGGTGTATGCACCACCTGAGGACACCCGCGCAGGGACATATACACCATTGAATGCGCTGTCTGGACTTGGCACTGTCTTTGCCATAGGGCATGACTGGGCTTCTTTTATTCTGCTAATCTCCTCATTGCTGACAACTCGGCCTTGCCCCCTGCGATCGAAAAGTCCACTAAGCGCCAGTTAGTAAGGCTGGGCTTGATTAAGATAGGCAACCTCTAACCTGCTGGTGAATTCATGGCTCTGTGGGACCTAGAGGCCTGTGCCTCATGTTCACTGCAAGACATATTCCCCTACTATCCACTGCACAGTGTCTGCAAGGCTATACATGGCTCACTCAACCATGAACCTGTGACATTGCATGCTCTAGACTGCATGTTCACTACCTGCTCTCATAGGAGACTTGCAACAACAACAGTTGATGGACAGAATGCAGAACAATGTCATACATTCACCCCAGTACAGAGATCTGGGCCTAAATCCATTGTTTTTTGCTCATCATGCCATTCCAGTTTGAACCCAGCCATATGCAAATCAGTTTTGACCCTCTGCCGAATAGGAACAGTCCTAGGATTCTTGTTTTCGGTCCAGGCTTGGCAGTTTGGGATGGACTGTTCCCATGAGTCTCAGGGCCACGACTGATTTGCATATGCCCAGGTCTAAACTGGGGTGGCATGGTGGGCAAAAGAATGATGGATTTAACCCAGATCTCTTGACTGGTGTGAATGCTTTGATTTGTTCTGCATTCCGTCCATCAATGGTGTGCTTTTTGCTAACTCTGAATAATCAACACTATAACAAAAGCAATGAGAGGGGGTGCAGTAACAGTGGGGGAGAGGGGAAACAGAAATGAAAAAGCGAGGGTGAATGGGCCTGCAAGCCAGATCGGCATTTACCAAGATGAAATTGATACTTTAATAAAAAGTAATCCAGAGAGCAAAATATGAAGAAATGGATTTCCTTACAGATCTTCAGCTGAACTTGTTTCAGCAACTGTGCTCTTCCCTTCCACATGACAGGTCAGTGCAATTTCAAGATTGACTTGACAAAGGGAAACATCTTTCCACATCAGAATCTCTAGGAGGTTCCTAACATCTGCAGATCTACTCTAGTGCGGGTCTGGAGGATGAAGTAGCTCAAAATCATTGTAAATAACACCCTGTTTCCAATCCAAAGGTTTCATTTGAGAATCTAATGCCACATGTCACTTTTCTCTTGTAACACACTGTTTGCTACCTCTTACATTTTGTTTGCTTTAGATACTTGCACAAGTGCCACCATTGCCTACGTAACGTTTGTTCTTGTGTTTGAGTGTCTGCCATTTATTGCAGTAATATACCTCTACTTGTACTTTGTGCGCTTTTGTAACTTGCACACAAATCACTTTTTCCTCCTGTAATGTACCGTTTGCTACCTCTTGTATTTTGTTGGGTCACAATTGTCACTTTGGCCTCATGTAACTTAACGTTTACTTTTGTAATTTGTTCACTTGTAATTTTCTCCTCATGTATCATTCCTGTTTCTATTGTGAACGCTCTGACACCTTCGGGTAAAGTCCGCGCTATATAAAAACGCATAAAATAAAATAAATAAATAAGAAATAGGTAAAACAATGAGCTGCAAAAGGAAGGCCGACAACTGGAGACGTGGGCGGGAGAACGCGGATGATGCTCAGGCTGCTAGTGGGAGCAAGCCCCCGGTGCCCTGGCGACCAGGGATGACGTGGCAGCCCTGCACGATACGTCTTCCAAATGAGGTGTCTGCGCAGACGCTGCTGTTCTCCGGGAGGTTTCTATTTCTGATAAGCTTTGATGACGCTGGCAAAGTAATTTTATCTACTAAAATGACCTTGTCTCCTCCCTGTCTGTAAACATTTTCCTCGACTGCACCAGATTACTAACTCCGTCAGCTTCTAATGAGTCACAAAGAAGGGAAAGTAGAAATGGGCGACTTGGAACTCGAGGGTGTTGTTCTATCTAGACTCAACACTTTCTGAGACATGCTTGTCCACTTACACCTGCGCAGCAATGGAGGAAACACTCGCAGTGAGAACAGGTCTAAATGCATGCACAGGGGGCCAGTCTGTTCCTATGGAACATGGCGGGGCACTTAACCTACTGAACCCTAAACCAAGCGTTTCCACTCCATTAGAACAAGGGAAAAGGTTCTGTCAATAAAGGGCTGACTGCAAGAGCGCAGTGATGACGTACCCACAGTTTAAAGGTACAGCTTAGCTGTCAGCCTCTTACCTGCACCTGAAGATTAGCGACAGGTGTATTATTAAGTTATTAACCAAGTTGCATTGAAGTGCTGTGTTTGATGCAAAGTTTTTGTGCTGTGCCGGCCCGGAAGTATCATAAAACTACAGCACAAAGGGTCTATTGGTATGTGTTTGCAGAAATCCTGTCATCCTGTCATGAGTCACCCTTCCTGCTCTGAATCTTGGTGAATGATCACAAACGCAGAGAGGGTGACCTGCAAGTGACAGCACACCTTCACCTCTTCACTACATTTCTCAACCCCTACAATTTAAGAACACATAGGTCTGGAAATCAAAACAATGTCACATTGTGAAAGGACAACATGGGACTATGCAGATGTCCATGGGGCCGCTGTGTGTGTGCTCCATCGGATGCCTGCAGCCAGGGCCGGACTGGAAACCCAAAGGGGGGATGAGTAAATGGGGAGGGGGATTGTGGGTTGCTGGTTTTAGGGGTGGGTGGTTGCAGGCGTGAAGCAATGCTGCTTTTGTTAGAGGGGGCCGATATTGCATCACTGCTGCAAAACCGGCCCTCACTACTACAAAACCAGCCCCCACCTTTCCAGCCTCCCAGGGAAACGCCCGATGCCCGCTATGGCCAGTCCGGCCCTGCCTGCACCTGTCATTTGCACAGAATTTGCCTCTTATGGAAACCTTCCACTCTGTCAATGGTTCCTGACTAAGTAACTGTTCAATGCTTTTTGGCACCTGGAGCGGTCATTGTGCATTGATATATCGCGGTGAGTTGCAAGGGTTGGAGGGACATTTCGTTGTGTCCACGTTCCCTTTTGACTATCAAGGACTTGTATGTATGCCTTGCGTGTCCTGATGACATGTCGGACTTGCAACATGCTTTGGTATATTATTAGCATTTTTGTTTGTTTCCACAGTGGAACGTTTGCCACTTTTTGCAGCAAAGGCTTTGTTAAGGAAAAGACATAACAGCCCCCTTGGTCATTTGCTTACACCTGGGCCACAAAACCAGTCTCTATCCAGCAGCTTCCTGTTTGTTGCTAACAAGTTAGGGAAAGACGGGTAAAATGGGAGTATTTCTATTTGCGTCCTGTCCATTTCCTGTGCCCCCCCCCCTCAGCAAAAGTGATAGGTGGTGGACCGGAGGAGAGGGGGGACCGGTCCATGCACTTTGCAGGGTGTGCCAGTCCCTCAAATTTCGTTTCGTTAGCGGCAATCCTGTCCCACGAACTGACAGTGAATTCTCGGACAGTGAGGGTGCTGTCCCATTAAAGGGGCAGCCACCTTCCTGGAGTCTGTCAAATGTTGCAGTTCTCCTAAGAAGCCGTCCTGTCCCCTTAAACATGGAACCGACCTCCCGCGAGCGCCGGAGGAAGAGATCAAGCGGAGCGGAAGTGAGTTGAGGAAACAATCCCGGCTATTTTTAGAGACTTTACAAAGCCCGCCCCGCCCAGCCGAGCACCGAAGCCGCTGAGACGCAATTCACTCTCTTTAAAATACGACTGTGACGTGATAGTACAGAGGCCGCGAGACACTTTTAGCCTCGCCCGTCTTTTTCCAGCATCCTGTTAGCAGTGCCCGATGCACACTGATGATACTACACAACGAACAGTGTTATGTGAGATCTATTCTCATAGTGCTCATTGTGCCGTAGAATGGCCTCACAGCGCTATCTCAGTTTGTTGCCATCTCGCCCTGATTTCAAGTATTTCGACCAGAATGGAGTCTTTTTCGGTTCGAGCTGTATGGAATTTGTAGTGGTGTTATGGGTACCATATTGTACATTGATTTCCCTATCTGGGCGGTGTTGGTTGGGTTGAAAGAGTGTTGTTTATAATGCTTCATTGATAGTTAAGACACCACTTGTGCCTGATATGCCACCATATGTAGTTGAGTTGCAAAGATCAAAATACATGTACTAAGCCCATTTTGTGATTCAGTAGTATGTTGAATTGCAAAATGGGTTTACAAACGCATTACGAATCACTATTTGCAAGGAGCATTTGTAGGGTGTCCCTTCTAAATAGCGATTCGTTATGGTATGCATCAATGTTTTGCAATTGGTTATCGATTGCAAAACATTGAAAAGTTAGTGATTCTCGAGTTGGGGTGGTAACACATTTGAAAAAGAGAAGGGGTCCGGTTGGGACCCGATTACAGTCATTTCCATTTGCAGACAGTCAGTGTGCATTTTGCTTCCACTTTTTGTTTAATGGATATTTTATGTATATGGTCCCATATTCGTACCCTCTGAAAACGTTAGTAGGGCTGTGAAAAGATCACTATTATGCCAGTGACTGCCTTCCTAGTGATAGAGTGACTCAGATAGCCATGGAGAATGCCGTTTCACAGGCTCTGGTGTCTCTAAAAATATACCCATTTCCCTGTAGGTCAGTCCACCTCTAGTCACAGGCTCTTACAGAATACTTGGCAACTCTTGTGTCGAGACCTATGGGTGTTTGCATTGATCCAACAAGGCTCTCCCTCGATACAGCGTAATGTGCTGAAAAAATGCACTCTTCTAGTGCAAAATGCCCTTTGCGATGGAAAGTAAATACAAATGTGTTGCTTTGTATTGCCGTTACACCTTTGTAAATCTGGTCCTAGGTATCTTCATAAGACTTGCAAGGGAAAAGTTTAACATTCTGTGCACTGTGCTGAACACCTCCTGGGGCAAACACCCTAGATACTAAACTAGACACCTAATATCATACAGGGCTAGACTTCTACTTGTCTCATCACAGCAAAAGGCATCCAGCCCCTTCAAAAAATGGATGCAGAGCATCAGGGGTCCAGATCTCTAGAAAGTGGCATGCATAAAGCTTACAGCTTAAAGCTGAGGGCAGAACCCAATGATGGAGCTAGAAGAAGGGCCTGAATACTGACATTCTTTCATGCATTCAACGAAAAATTCTTTCCTCGGCACATAATGATTAGTTTTGTACTGGTGCCACTAACATTGTAATAAATTAAGGTATTAGTTGAGGTATGTAAGTGTTCACCTCAAGTACTAATCACAGTCCTTGTCAGGGTGAACACTAACTTTAACGCTGACCTCATTGAAGAGTGGGTCAGATAAACCAACCAGGTTCATCCTGGTCAAAGTTTTTACCTTCTGACCTTAGTCCTTTAAGATTCAATCCACCACAGTGCTACACTTCTAAAGCGCCACAAGAACTCAGGGGAGGCACTTAGAGACTCACAGGGTGTTAGGCAAAAGCCAACGGTAGAGCCTAGTTCAAGTCCAGTTGCCACTGGTCGGCTGGGCAGCTGCAGGAGAGAAAAGGCCTCTTGTATCTTGTTGCATCTTTGTAGCTTGGGCAGTAGGTCAACCTTATGACAGATGGAATCCACTTCTTTCTCTTGGGTGCAAGAGGGAGAACAGGTCTAGTCCTTCAGGGCTTTCCTCAGATCTCAGACAGCAGGTTCAGTCCTCTTCTGATCTTCCACAGGTCCAGGAGCATTCTGAAGCGGTTGCTTGGATATGGCACATTTATGCCTTGACCGAGCTAGTGGGTAGTAGTAACTCCTTGGCATTCCCTAAGCAATCGGGAAAAGGTTCCCAGGGGAAACCTTACCCAATTGTGGCATTATCAAGATGGTGAAAGTGTTTGGTCCCACTAAATTTGGACTCTGGGAGCTGGGTTTGTATGTGGGGAGATTACTATGGAAATACTATTGTCCTCCCACTTCTAACGTTAAAATCCAGTTTGAAGTAGTCACGGTCAGTGCCTAATTTGTAAAATAACGAGTGCCAGTGCCAAAAACTATGCTATTAAATGTCAGCACAGTTCTGAATCCACCCCAGGCCTCTTGAATCCTCTACCAGTCACTGCCTGACCTTTTATCTCAGTCTTGCAGGTTCCTGCTTTCTCTCTTTGAGATGTTCTTTCCGTCTTTCTCCTCCTCCTTTTCTATTTATGCGTTTTTCCCTCTCTTACTCTCAAGAAATGTCTGACGAGGAAAAATAATTGCTGGTCCCTAAAGTGAATGCCGGTGGCCAAAACCACCAGCTCAAACAAAGCACTGGTCCCTCTACGCCAGTGAAACTCAAAGGGGGGCCGCTTGCAGCCTTCTTGACCTTTAAATGCGGCCCCCTTGGTGAACAGCAGCAACGGCTGATGTTTATTTGCTAGCACTAATATTTAGAAAAATATGTTAAATAAATAACTACGCATTTATTAACCTGCAAATAAATGCTTGCCCAGTTATTTAAAATGTTTTCGTACCTCCTTACACAATCCATGACCCACCCAGACCCCCTCCTCACACCCTGCTGGCATCAGTGTGGCCCACTGGCACACCACAAACTGCACTTTGTGGCCCCTGGGCACATGTTTGTAAGTACCCATGCTCTACGCCAAAGAAACTCAGAGACAGAAGTCTGGAAGAAAAAAACTTGCTTTTTCTAACAACCAGACACTGGATATACAAGAATTGTTCTGGCATCCGTTGAAGTGTAACTCACATGTTATATGCTGAACTGCCGAGTAGGTTTTGACGCTACTTCAAGATTTGCAACTAATGTAAAAAAAAGAGGCCCACTGTGATTGGAGCCTCTAAGAGGTGTGGGGGACAAAAGAAGGGGGCAGGCCTGTGTGTCAGATGCGTCTGCTCAGCAGCGGCTCCTCTGCTATAGCGGAGGATCGTCATCTCCCCTGCCAGCAACCAAAAAAAAAAGAAAAATGAAACAATAAACCCTTGTTTATTATTGCTTTATTTTTCCTCTCGGAGCAAACTCACACTTTGAACATGCTACCATTCCAGATTCAAAAGTGTGGGGAAGATGCTCACTCATTTCTCAAATAAATGGACTGAACTCAATAAAGAAATTAAACAAAATAATAATTCTCAAATGAATGGACTATGAGGCAACATGTGACAAGTTCATTGATACATGGTGAAAACAAATCCTGCCCATTGGTGCCAATAAAGACAATGATGAAACACAGGTGAAAAAATGCGCTGGACAACAATTAGATGTGAAACCTTAATTGCTGAAGCATCTGTTAATGCAAATGGTAGGGAGGCAGGACCACAGCAACTTCCCCCAGCTATTCAAAAGGTAACATTCCTAAACCAACATGAACATTTCTAAACTACTGAATGATACATTCATATTCCTTGTATGACAACATTCTACAACACCTAAAACATCTTCCCCCTTTTAAGGATAGAAAGAATAGAAGAATCAAAACTGTAATTGTTAGAATAGGGGCTCTCTGGTTGGCGCAGGTAAGTACTTGTGACACGCAGAGACACTCTCCTCTAGTCAGGGCAAGGGAATTACTCTCTCAAAATAACCCCTGCTCACCCTCTAGGTGGCGTGGCGCGAGCAGTCAAGGCTTATTTCAGAGGCGACGTAAGTTAAGCAGTTATGACCACATACAGTAACCCAGTGACAACACTACAAATGGACACCACACAGGTTTTATATCAAAAATAAGTTATACTTTATATAAAGTTACCACAAGACCAATAAATGACAAAAAGAATCCACAGTACTATCAAATTTCAAGAGTTCTGGTTTAAAAAGACTTAATTCAAGGTTCTGTGCGAGTCGGTAACCTTGTCTGGTTACAGCGTTGCTGAAAAGAACACCGAGTCTAACAAATCCAGGGGACCGCAGCGGTCCGGGCCCACTCAAATGTCGACAGACTCAGTCACAGTACCTTTTCCTTGAGGCGGCCGGCACGGATGTGCGAGCCGGTTCCGGGGTTCGTCGCGGTGTAGAAAAAGAAAGCGCTGCAGGTCATTGTGTCCTTCCAGTCGTGGTGCAGGCTACGGCTCGTTGACCGCATCGAGACGGAGTCAGTGAACTCAGAGCTTGTGTTGTTCGAGGCGGACGCTGCTCATTGCGGTGCTTCCAGCTTTACTGTGCGATGACAGAGCCGGAGTTCGGGAGCTGGCATCGGTCTGTCCGGACAACGGTGCTAGTCGGGCGGTCCGTCGCAAGCGTGTGAGGCGGTGCCCAACCCCGGTGCAATCACAGGACTCGAAGTCAGCAGCAGTGACCGTGTCGGTCAGACCAGTTCGATTCGGTGTAGCGAGGCGTTGCACGTAGCGGTGTCCTTCTAGTCGCAGTGCAGGCTACGGCTCGTTGACGGAGTTGGTGAGCGCAGAGCTTGTGTTGTTCGAGGCGGACGTTGCTTGGTGCGGTACCTACAGGACACCGGGCCGGTCATGAGAGTCGGTCACAGCTCCCTGCCTCTGTAGCCACTTGTTTCCAGCAGCAATTCACAAAGGCTGGTGCAGTCTACTGGTCCTGGGACTTCGGTCAGGGGGCAAGCTCTCTTCCAAGCCCTTGGAGATCTTTGCACAAGTTGAAAAGAAAAGTCCACAAAGTCTTTATCCTTCCTTTGGCAGCAAGGCAACCACTGCAGGCCAATCCCCCAAGCAGCACTTCAGCTTGGGAATAGTCTCTCCTCAGTTTCTTCAGGTTCCTTCTCCTCATCAGAGGTTTTGTCTTGTAAGTCCAGAAGTGATCTAATTTCATGGGATCAGGGTCCCAATACTAATACCCCAAAATCCTTTGTTCTCTGAGGAGAGAGGGGCATGTGCCCAGTCCAAACCAGTTCCTGAGCACTCTGTTTACCAGACTTCTCCTTTCCTTTCACCATGCAGGGCAGGAACATCAGGCGCCCCACAGGAGGTGGAGCCAGCATTGTGGAAGGCAAGTACAGTCCAGGAGCACTTTGTTGACAGTCTTCCTTCTCTTCTTTCAGCGTGCAGGGCAGAGACATCCGACACACCACAGGGGGTGGAGCCAGCATTGTAGAGGGAAGGCCCAGCCCTATTCAGGTCCCAGGTGTAACTCCTCCCTCCCACCTAGATGCAGATCTCCCTATTCACCACCGGGCTGCCCCAGCCTGTCTCCTGGAATTTCCCCAGCCCTGTCACACACAAACTCAGACAAGGAATGCACAGCCTCGCAGTGGCAGGCTCAAATGGTTAGGCAAGCAAATACCTACTTTCTAAAAGTGGTATTTGCAAACACAGAATATTAAAATATACTTTACTAAAATATGTATTTTATTATTCTGAATCCAGGCATACTAAACTCGAATTTCTACCATGTTCTCTGAGTCTGCTAGGATTATAAACATGTAACAATCCAGCAGCCCATTCTAGCCTATGGAGAACAGGTAGCCTTGCAATAGTGAAAAAACGAAAATGGCTGTAATTCACTATTAGGACATGCTACACACATCAGGGCTTGTCCTACCTTATTCTTACAATGCACCCTGCCATTGGGCCTACCATAGGGGTGAATAATATGAAGACAAGGGAGGGTTTAGGGACTGGCCAGTGGGTGCACTTGCCCAGTCAGCATGACAATACCAGACTGCACGCAAGTTCTGCAATGGCTGACCTTTAATACATTTTACAAGGCTGCTTCTGTGGGTGACACAACCAGTGCTGCAAGCCCACTAGCAGCATTTGGATTTACACACCCTGGGCACACTCAGTGCACTGTACTAGGGTCTGACAAGTAAACCAAACATCCAATCATGGAATCACTAATCAATACATACATTAATTTACAGTAGGGAGAGCACATGCACTTTAGCACTGATCAGCAGTGGTAAAGTGCCCAGAGTCATAAAGTAGCAAACAACAGGTCAGAAAAAATATAGGAGGAAGGCAAAAAGATGACCCTGCGAAAAGGGCCAAGTCCAACAGTAATAAAATAAAATAAATATAAAAATAAATGGCACAATCTACTGATGACTACTTTTCTCATGAAACAACAACCCCAATCCCACACTACATTCTCAGTACATAATCTTTTAATTTGAACATAAGAGAACCTTTTCTAGATGATCTCCGCGGAACAGCCACTGCATATCCAGAGACATAACTTTCTGATCTCATGGCCCTCCATGCACTATTCACAATCTTTCCATATGCCAACATTTTCTTTCTTCCATTTCACAGCATGTTCACGCACCCTAACTAATGTATTGGGCGTAGCGATATGAGAAACTCCCTTTGTACATTGAAACTCTCACCAAATCTTCTTCCTTCATATTTAAGTAACAAGACCTCTTCCCTTCATGCTTTCACTTTTTATACACACCTATATCAAGCTCTCAAGCGTAATTTCTTTTTCCACCCATAATCTGTTCATTTTTTAACCAGGAAATATTCCCATTCACTAAACCAATAGGAGAGAACTCGGGGTCTGCATTGGGAAGGGTGCGGATTGCCCATAATACATTTTTTATCTTCCTGCATGCAATTCAAACCACCGACCAAAGACAATTAAATATTCTCTTTAATCACCTTGTTAACCACATTGGTGCTAAGGTAATTCCCCCTGGGTGCTGTTACTCCAGATTTCCCATTGTTCATGACGAGCTCAGCTTGTCATCAGCACACGAGCAGTGTACTGCATGACGAGCTGAGCTTGTCATGAGCATGGAAGGGGTTAAACCTCTCCACATGACCATTACTCATTGGGCAGTACAATGAAATATTATTGTTTAACGGCAAAATTTCGGGAAAAATCTCAAATTTATTAGAAACAAATTGTGGCCCATTGCCTGTTACGATTTTGACTGGTACACCTTCTATGAAGAACAAATTCTCCAACGCTGATCATAAATCCCTCCTCTGGCCATCACAAATAATAATCTATCACTACAATACCATATTTGACATGACCATTAACAACGCTCTAAGGACCAATTATATCAACTGCCAATTTGGCCTAGGCTTTATCAGGGACTGGGACCGAGCTTACAGGATTAGGTACAGTAACCTGTGCTTTGCCCCTTGCCACACAAAGCCTACAATATCTCACAAACTGCTCAACATTCCTGTCTATTCTGCCACCAAAACAAATCCATCACACTCCTTTTTTGGGCACACATTCTATTGTGTCCTTCATGTGCTAAGTGCACAATTCTTGGTCTCAAGCACTCTGGCACAATTGAGGTGCAGAGATCTCCGAAGCACACCTATCACAACCAACAATCTAAGTGCAACATAACAGAAAGCATCAAGACCAGCATTAGATATCTTCGAATTCGGACAACTTTTATTTACATTATCTATAACCAACTTCAAAGTCATGTTTTGTTCTAAAGCTAATGAGCACTCCACCTCAGAAATGACATCTTTGGTCACACAAAAGTATTCGTTACCCACAAATTCATCATCCTCTTTAATAACAATATCTTCCTATTCATCATTTAGTGGTAACTTAGACAATTGGCTGTTATGTTTTTTACCCCCCTTACATATTCAATTCGGTAACGAAATTCCTGCAACCTGAATTGCCACTTGGCAATCCTGGGTGTGGCTCTCCTTGACTCATTAATGGTAAATAGATTGACTAACGGCTTACGATCCACACAAACCACAAATTCAGTACCCCACAGATGCATAATCATTCTCAAGGTATCCCGCCCCAACACAGATTGATGATGCACATTTTTTAGGATTTTCTGCCCTCAGGCCGAAATAATACCTAAGTAAAGTATATTTTTGTGCGTGAATGTTTCACCCTCAATCGCATCCAGATAAGCCTAGAAACCTACATTCCATTGTTCCCAATCTACACAGGGAAGACCAGGCTTTGGTAAAAAGGAAGATGGATGCATTTTATTTTGTTGCATAATGCCGAGGAGTAGCTGGGATACCACCTCAGATATATTAACACCAACATGCACAAGGCAAAAAAGCACAAAAGGTGCAATAATTGCAAATATGTTTTGATTTAAAAATTTGGGGCCGAATCCGATTTCAGCCGGAAGGGCCCTTCTAACCGAATCGGTCACTGCCGGCCGGATTCCGAAAGGAATCCGACTCGGATTTCCGGATTGCCGACGACAGGCTTGGAGAGCCTGTCCGCAGTCCGGAAATCCCTCAGTACTCCCCCGGTCGCCTCTTTACAACCGAGGGAGTACGATGGCAGCTTTTCACTGCCTTTTCGTGCCGGTCTGTCCGGCACGAAAAGGCAGTCGGAAGCTGTATCTGGGGGCCCCCAGCAGGGCCCCCAAAGGTGTGAGGCCACCAGATGGCGGCCTGGGGGCACCTATGCTGCCCCTCCATTGATCCTTGCACCCGGTGGCAGGCATCATGGGGTGCCGGCCGCAGTGTGCAGGGATGAACTGCACCCCTGCTTTCTATGATGCAAGGCATGCATTCCGCTTGGAATGCATGCTTGCATTGTAAAGTATACGAAGGCGACCGACACCTGTTGGTACTTGATTTTTATTAATTGATAATTATAATAAATGTATTAATTTATTATTCGGAGCGGGTTGTGGGTTTGTAGGGGAATACGGTGGGATGTAATTCAATTGTAATTAAGTAAACATTGAATTTTTTTGTGTATTGATAATTAATTTACTGTACATTATTTATCAATTGGTAATTGTTGTTATTACTTATTAATTTCTGGTATTGAAAATTAATGTGTTGTAATTATTTAATAATAGGTAATTCGTTTTTAATAAATAATATTTATTGGTATTTATAATTAAATAATTAATTAATACATATTTTGTAATTGCTAATTGATTGTAATTAATTTTTTATTGGTATTGATAATTAATTAATTTATTGTTATTTAAATATTAAATCATTACTTTCCCTACTGTTGCACTCACTGGAGTGGGAATAGTAATTTTTACCCCTACGCTATCCAACACTTTCCCTACTGTTGCACTCTCTGGAGTGGGAATAGTAATTTTTACCCCTACGCTATCCAACACTTTCCCTACTGTTGCACTCTCTGGAGTCAGTGAGAATAGTAATTTTTACCCTCCCGCTATTCAACACTTTCTCTACTGTTACATTTGGGGGAGTGAGAACAGTAAATTATTCCTACCTGCTATCCAACACTTTCCCTACTTTTGCACTCACTGGAGTGCGAATAGTACTTTTTACCCTCCCGCTATCCAACACTTTCCTTACTGTTGCACTCACTGGAGTGGGAATTGTAATTTTTACCCTCCCGCTATCCAATGCTTTTCCAACTGTTGCACTCACTGGAGTGGGAATAGTAAATGTTACCCTCCCACTATCCTACACTAAAAATATTGAATATTTGTTAATGTTATTAAGTTAATATATATATATATATATATATATATATATATATATATATATATATATATATATATATATATATATATATATATGTATTAAATGCATGTTTTTTTAAAATTAGATTAATTATTTATTAATTTTAAGGTTGTTTACCTATTTTTTAGTATGTTTTATTTAATTATATTTATTATTTTATTATTGTTACATTACTTTTAAGCGGTACAAAAGGGGGTGGTGATGGACGGAGCATCTGAACCAATCAAACACTCACACCCAGTCAACAGATCTGGGTTTAATCCATCACCGTTCTTTAGCCCTCTCTGCCACCCTAGTTCAGACATGGCCATATGCAAATCAGTCTGACCCTGTGCTTCATGGGAACAGTCCAGCCCGAATAAATATATATATATATATATATCACAATTACGTGATCAAACTTGCTATACAATGGGGTGGAACTAAAGCAAACATACGAAAACTACAATACCAAATTAAACATCTGGAGAACCAAAAACGTAATAACCAAAGATGAATTTGATTTTTTTGTAAATGATCACCCAGTGACTCCTTCAATCTATTTTATTCCCAAAATACATAAAAATGCTGAATGTCCGCCAGGAAGACCAATCAGATCGTCCCAAAACGGATTTTTAGAGCACACATCACAATATGGGGACTATTTTCTTCAAGGGTTTATCCAGACACTACCATCTTATGTACGGGACACCAATGACTTCTTAAATAAATTGAATAACTGTACCTGGCAAGATGACTACCTGTTACTAGCACTTGATGTAGCCTCGCTTTATACAAGCATACAACATTGTGATGGACTGAATGCACTGAAATATTTTTTGTCCATAAGAGCAGAATCTCACACACATTATAGTCAAAGGCTTTTAGAAATGGTGCCATTCTGCTTAGATAACAATATGTTCGTGTTCAATAATATGTTGTATAAGCAAACCAGAGGTGTAGCCATGGGTGCCAGGTTCTCCCCCAGCTATGCGTGTCTTCACATGGGCTGGTGGGAGAAGCTGGTGCTCAAAACCAAATACAAGGAAGTGGCAGAGAACAATAGCATTGTATGGCTCCGCTATATTGATGATTTTTTGTAATATGGACAGGTTCACATTAAGCAGCCCAGGATTGTATAGGTAACATCAATGAGAATCCTTTCAATCTACATTTCACTGCCACAATCCGTGAAAATACAGTCAACTTTCTTGATATGCAGGTATTTATAAATGACAACAAAATTGAAACAAAACTCTACCTTAAAGAAACTGCAGGCAATGTCACCTTACACACCAGCAGTGCACATCCACATCATCTCATTAATAGCATCCCCTATGGGGAAATGCTTAGACTTAGGAGAGTCAACAGTGAACCAGTGTCTCTCAAACAGGCCCAAATTGAAAGTAAGGAAAGATTTTTTCAAAGAGGGTATTCATCAAAAACTATCAATAGCGCCATTACCAAATCCATGTCAATAGAAAGATCGGATCTGATACAGGGCAATCAGAAAGAGAATTCCAAATCCAAACAACAGGCACTCACTCTACCACCCAAACAACAAGAATTTAGAGTGATTTTGGAATTTAGTAAACAGCACAAAGAGATTCGTAACATCATCAAACAAATTTGGCCTCTTGTTTTGGATGATCCCATTATAGGAACCTCTTTGCCTAACAATATATCCATCACCTACAGTAGGGTGCCATCAATGAAAGACAAACTGGTCAAAACAAGTCCAGAGATTATTGAAAGCTGCAGCTGGCTATCCACGCATAAAGGCTTTTTTAAATGAAGTGTGTGCAAAGATTGCCAACAAGGAGTAAATACAACAACATATGTCACCCCTTGCAGCCCCAAGAAACACAAAATCCAGAAACTCTTAACTTGCAAAACGGAATTTGTGGTGTATGTCCTGGTATTTCCGTGTGGCCTACAATATATAAGGAGTACCAAACTCCAGGCACACAAACGCATTCTGCAACATATGCGGGCTATCAACAACCAGAACAACACCTATCCCGTAGCCAGACATTTCAGGGACCACCATAGTTCTAAAAGTGAGAAGCTGAAATACTACCTCATAGATTCGGTCCCAGCCAGTCGGAGAGGTGGTAACAGAGAGGATAAACTGCGCAAGTTAGAAATGAAATACATTCTGGAAATGAATTCTAAACAGCCTGGGGGGGCTAAATGCTACAGAGGAGCTATATACCTGCATTTAGAATGGTTGACTTATAAGCTAAATTGAGACATCTAAGTCACCACACATATTTTATTTTTATTTATTTATTTTATTTTCTTATAAAGCGCTAACAATCACCCGAGTAGGATATCACGGCGCTGTAATTACTAAAGTGCGTGAAACAGTTGGCATGGGTCGAGTGGATTAGTCTGGAAGGGGGAAGAGGAAAGTTTTCAGCTTTCAACATAACATTTTAAACAAAACTGATTTTTAATCTTTGCGACATTTTAGGATTATTTATATATTTATATATTCATATGATTATGTGTTTTTTTAATATATATATATATATACATATGTATATATATATATATATATATATATATATATATATATATATATATATATATATATATATATATATATATATATATATATTGGTCTTACTCTGTCTGTAGTACTAAATAGCCACCAACTAAATCTAATCATATGCACTATATGTAGTATAGATATAGTCAATTCTAAAACGTTATACTGACTTAGAAAATTACTAATACCTGACGACAATATCAAGTTAGGCCAATTGACTTAAATGTTGAAGCACTCAGCCAAGTGATATTTATATAAATCTTTTTAATCACATCTTTTGCACGTTTTTACATATTTAGCACTTTAGACAGTCACAAAGATCGATAAAATCATAGAACATTTATGCATATATATGAAGGAGCATAAAAGAATGAACTATCGAGGTCTAAACAGAGTTCAATTACAAAATACATAGATATATTTTCAGCCTACAAATACAATTAGGATATGTAATGTAAGTTTCCTTAAGGTATTTTGGTATTGAAAAAACCTTTTTATATCATATATGGAAACAGATGTTTTTATGAGCAATGTATTTGATGCTACATTTAAGTACATTCTACTGTGCTATCCCACAGCATAGATACATTTTGTTAAGGTTCAGAACTAACCTGATAGTGTGTATGCTAGGCTATCCGGAAAATTCTTTTAGCATTAATGATTTGAGCATTTGCCTGTGTGACAATGTATCAACTGATTCTGAGATACATCTAGTCCTTTTCTGTACATTATATAAAAAGGAAAGGAAAGCCTACCTAATGCCGATTTTACACAAGACAAGTTTACACAATGTCGGGTGGCTTTATACTTTTTAAAATCTTTACCAGACCCGTTTGTTTGTTTTTCAATGGCCTCTTTCTTATGGGCTTGTCTGAAGAAGAGAAAGGGGTTGGTTACCAGATCTGTGAGATGTATTCTGAACAGTAATTGATCTCTTGTCTTTTTCTTTTTTATGTGTTAATATGATTGGATTTTAATGATGGTATTTTATTAAAATGTGATGCGTATGTATTTATTCTTTTATGATCATTTAAAATTTTGATCGAATAAAGAGTTTTGATGATGAAGTACCTACTTCTCATTGTATGCTGCTATAACATCATAATTGTATTGGTTTTAATGGTTTTACATTTATTAGATGTAAATCATTAGATTGACGGCTTTTAAATCTATGAATCCGTATACATTATATTTATTCATGTTTTACCTCTGAGATACAGTATTTGCACATTTATTTTATATTGTATGTTCTGCAAAGAAAGCATAAACTACAAAAATGAATATTTTTTCTATGTTTATGGCTGTCTCATATACGAAATTCACAACAAGCACATTGTCACTTTAAAAAGGAAGAAACTGACCGTAATGTTGTCATGTGATCAAGGCTCCTTGTGAGTTGAAACGCGTCAAGGCGACATCCTAATAAAACATCTGAAGCAACTTTGTGGTCCGTGTTCGTGCTTTCCTTGGAGCAATTCAGAGTTTTTGGCGGCAAGTCAAATATATAAACAAATATAAATATATAATATATATTTACTTTAACCACTTTTACACAGTTTATGCCTTCACCACGCATGCCTTTGATTTGTAATGGCATGTGTGGTAAAGGCATATGCGGAGTGAAAGTTTGTTGGGTGATTGTATCACGTTGTAAGTGCTCTTGCGTTTTAAAAAATGGGGGGTGATGGTATGCGAGGTAATGACTTGCGGGAAAAAGTCATATATTCAGAGGGAGAGGTCAGTTTTGTTTGGTGGCAGTTTTGACTTGCCATAAAGTAGCGCAGTGGGTTAATATGCCTGGTGGAAAGAACACTTACCATGCAGATCGCGGATCTGTATTTAATGTGGATAGCTAAGTGGGTTACTGCTTTTGTCACAGAGGACGCAGACTCACCTTACTAATGATTCCCGGCTCTGGCTCGGCTTTCTAGTGATGAAGGGAGGATCTGCAGCTTTGTTCCAGGGGCTTTCCCTGGTGAAGTTTCCTTCGCTGGTCTCAGGGCGGGTCAGCTCTAGGGTCGTCCGTTGCACGTTCTTGCTCTCGTGGGGGCTGAAGTGACATCTCTCAGGGATAGGGCGCAGGAGGCAACGTCTCTGTTCACCTGCATCTGGCGATTCTGGAGCCTCTGCTCAGCTTGCGAGGTGCGCCGTGGCTGGAGGTACCGGAGTCCAGCCATAGGGTTTCACCATGCACTCTTCCCGGCTCCTGCCTTAGGGGCCCTGGATGGATTCAAGCCCAGAATGGGCTGGCAGGAAAAATTCTCGGAACGGATATTAAAAGTGACCCTGCCTGGCCCACGGCCAGAGTCTCCTCGACGGGGTCGGCTCCCTCTTAGCGGCGGCAGGTTTGGTTAAACTGGTACGTTGACATCGGGGGTTTACATTGTCTCAACATCCTGTGATTCTAGGCAAATCACTCAATCTCCCGGCTCCTAGAAAAAACAAGCATTAAAAAGGCAATAGGTCTTGCCTTTCATTAAGTTAAAGCCATTTGCTTTGCTATACAATACCATTAGCACAGCAAATGGCTTTAACTTAAACAAAGGCGCGACCTATTGCATTTTCAATGCTTGTTCATTCTTGTTGAGACTCATCAGTGAGTTGTGGTTTGTGTCCTATGGCACAGCAAGCTTGGGACACACATCTGGTTATACCTGTCACACATAAAGTTTTGTCACTGTGAAAAAAGTGGGGAATTCAATAATTAATCTCAGGTGCTAATCCGTTAATAAAGTATATATAATCAATAATTATCTACGAACATTTTATGCAGTTGAAAGTTTTCAGGGAGATTTGTGAGTCACCTTATTAGGTCAAGCTTAAGGAGCGCCCATGTGCTGTCTACCTGCTATAATCACTATAAGGAGTGTAATCCCAGCATCTGCTTGGCATTGATTCACTCCTGTGTCGCTCTTTGTTTGCTGGATCGTCATTGGTTGGCGCTCCCGATACATCACTTCCATTTTTTGGTTAAGAGATCCGCCCAACTACAGTTTTGCTATGCTGTAAGTCTTTATATGTTCCCTATGGGGACTACTTTTTTATAAATGTTGCAGCACAGCATGCCAAGCTGTATCTTCAAGTATGGCTGCTGTGCCTTTCTTTTGTTCTGTATGGCGCTGCTCACCCACCTCCATGTTTGTAATCACATTCAACATACTTAAAGTCTGCATCTCCCTGTGCATTTCCATCGCCAGCGGCATGTCACAGCAGTCTGCGAGCACCGCGGTAACCATGTTGTTCCTCCATACATTTCACATCCTTTACTTGATCTTGCATTCAGTATCAGTGTTTCCTTCTTTTTAGGATGTGTTTAACTTTCAACATACTTAAACTCTCAGCGCGGCTCCCGTTTTACAAGCGCTGCGCTTTACATTTTAGTTGCAGCTTCAGAGCTGCATCTCCCCGTGCCTTTCCATCGCCAGCGGCTCATCACAGCAGTCTGCAAGCCCCGTGGTAACCATGTAGTTCATGTTTCAATTTCACATGCTTTACTTGATCTTGCATTCCCTATAATTGTTTGTTTTTTCCAGGACGTTGTTGATTTATCAACATACTTAAACTCTCAGCACAGTGATCATTTTACTAGTGCTGCACTTTATATTTTAGTTGCAGCTTTGAAGCTGCATCTTTCTGTGCCTCTCCATCGACAGCGGCACATCAAAGCATTCTGTGAGCCCGCGGTAACCAATGTAGTTCCTGCTTACATTTCACATGCTTCACTTGATCGTGCATTCCCTATCACTGTTTGCTTTTTTGAGGATGTTGTTGACTTTCAACATACTTAAAGTTCTCGGTTTGGTGCCTATTTTACGAGCGTCACGCTCTATATTTTAGTTGCAGCTTAGGAGCTGCATCTCCCTATGTCTTTCCATCACCAGCAGTACATCACAGCAGTCTATGTGTCTGCGAGCCCCACAGTGAGCATGTTGTTCCTGCTTACCTTTCACATGCTTTACTTGATCTTAGTTTCCCTATAAGTGTTTGCTTTTTCCAGTATGTTGTTACGTTTTTTTTTCAGGCAGCATGTTACTCTTATCTCACCTCCCACAAATATGATCACTCCACTACAAATAAAAAAGAAAAAGTAAAAAACATTGTTATTTTCAACACCAACAGCTCTTACTTTAACAAATGCGAGACCAATACCATTGGAAATGCTTGTTCCTTTAGCATTCTCTTTACTGTTGTGGGGGTAAGGGGAACACAAGCTGTGGATACCGCTTAGACTATACATGGCCCTTAGAGCTCTACTCTGCTTAGAGCTCTGCTTCCTTTCTGTACCTGCACAGAAAACAGTTGATGGACAGATTGCAGAACAATGTCATACATTCACCCCAGTACACATATCTGGGCCTAAATCCATTGTTTTTTGCTCACAATGCCATTCCAGTTTGAACCCAGCCATATGCAAATCAGTCTTGACCCTGTGCCTCATGGGAACAGTCCAGCCCGAACTGCCAAGACAGGTCATCCCTGGACTGGAAACAAGCATCCTAGGACCGGTTTTGTGGTTTCACCCCTCTTCAGCCAGGATAGCTTGAGTCCAGTGGCATGGAGAGCACAGGACCCACATCTGGGCATACCTGTCCCACTCGGGGTGACAAATGCAAAAACAACAGTTGATTGACAGAATGCAAAACAATGTCATACATTCACCCCAGTACAGAGATCTGGGCCTTTCTGTACCTGACACTGCCTTCATGATCCCTGAGACTAGATGTTGCAAAGACAGTGCAAGAGATACCGTCCAATCATAACTAAGCTCAGCTTCTGGTGAGAAAACATGTTTCGACCCTGCGCATACCATGAGCAGACACTAGTGGAAAACACAGTGGTTCCCAAACAGCTCATTTTCCAAAGTCTACTCTGCCCACAAGATGGTGTTCAAGTGCTAACCAAAACACAAAAAGCCTCTTCAGAATGAAGTGTAGAACCAGTTCCCACAATACAAAATATTGCCTTTCCACACACAGAGCTGGCAGGATGGCTGAATGAGTCGCCTCTCATCTGTGTTTAATTGGATGATGGCTAATCAATAGAAATGCAGTGCTAAAAAGACAGAGATATTATTCTTTGGCTCTATCTCGCCAGTGTTAAAGCAGACTTTCTGGCCAAACAGTACCCCACCACCCGGTCCTCAACAGGATACAGTGAAGAATTTAGGCATCAATTTTGATAGGACTCTGTCTTTGCAACCACGGATTCAGTCGGTGGTAGGAATCTGTTTCGGGTTGCTACGCATTCTGAAAAAGTTCCTTCCTTTGCTCTCCTTTCCTGAACTAAAAAAATGGTTATTCAGGCTATAAAAATGTCCGGACTGGTCTATGGAAATGCTTTATATTTGTGTCTTACAATCTATCTTCTTAATAAACCACAGGTTGTCCAGAATTTGGTAGCTCAAATTCTTTTGAATCTCCCCCAAGGTCTCATATTTCCTCTCACTTGAAGGCTCTTCATTGGTTCCCAATAAAAAAAAATCTTTTTTAAAACACTTGTCCTTTGCTCACAAAGAACTGCAGGCCACCGGAGCAAGCTATCCCAGGGAAAGGATTAAGGAGTACATTCCTTATAGAAGTCTCTGATCTTGTACCGGTCGGTTGGCTAAGATTCCAAAGGTTCATCGAGCCAGAATTGGAGGCAGGTCCTTCTCTTATTTTGGGACGGTTGCCCGGTATTAACTTCCTCTGGAGCTTTGCAAAACAGCTGAGACATCGATTTTTAAGAAAAAAAAATTAAAAACTTGGATTTTTCAACAGGAAAAGTGTCACTATTTTGCCTGTACAGACTGCCTTGAAGCTATCGCGGGTGCACTCGTCTGAGTATCTGAGCGCTTTATATATCTCTAATAAATCTTATAAGCAATTGCAGGTGATACAGAATTTGGACACAGTGCGAATTACATCTTGTGAACAGCGCTCTCATTAATTTGAATAAGTAACCTCTACCTGGTCCTGATGATGATTCCCGTAAATGATGAAAATGGACCCGAAACTTTGACAGGTGGGAGGTTAGTAGGGCATCTACTCATAGGACAAAGAGAATAGATTGACTAGCTATATCTAAACACAAGACGCATATTCGTGCTGTGTTGTGCCTTTTTGTCCTCAAGCTAACCACTTTGTGAATCTTTTTTTATTTCTGTTTTGTGTAATGTGTCTGTTTGATTTTCAGAAGGGATAGTGGTTGGGGGTAATGTGACATTTTGGGACTGTAATTACGGTCGAATTGCAAATAACATATTGAAGTGATTATATTGAAATAAATACAAATATGTTTTTTTTGGCAGGTGTTCTCCACTTTTTTTTGTTGTTGTCTTATTATTATTGAATATATTTGCTGGATGATTTCTAAAGGGCGTTTTGGTGTATTTTATATTTACTGGTAATCCCACCCCTTTTGACAGTAGTTAGCAGGGCACACTCTATTTTGTAGATGTGTAGATTTTCCATTAGTACGTCAGGAAATCTGGACCTTGCTTGGTGGCAAATTAGATAGGACATTTGACCTTTTCTAGTCATCTGGAACTCTTCATTTTCACCAGGAACAGTTCTAAAAACATTTCCTGGATGCATCTTACCTTGCTCACTAATAGTCTTTTCAAATGTTGCAGAGCTCAAAGGCACTGTTCAACTTGGAAATGCCTCCGAATCTAAGTACATGCTGCTGCATGAGTTGGGTTCTGGCCTGATTGTAGCAAAGCATCCAGTCTCATAGCTGTTCTTGACAAACTCTATGTTGTATCAGATATCATAGATGTCTGTGTTATGGTTCTTTCTCACCTTTTACTGCCATTTAACAACTTGATCCATTTCATTCTCCTGATGCAACTAAGAAGTTTTGGCCTAGGTACCAGTGCTTACTTACCTGGTATCTGTCTTTTCTAACTGGTGAGGGTTCGTCCTCTTACTCTTTCGTTTTGTATTGATGATTGAGTACTTCATAGCTCACAGGGTCTATTGGCACTGAGAGACAGATAACCATCAGATAAAGTTGCGTTTTTTTTACCCACAGTACATGTAGTTGTACAGTCAGAAGACCTGCTTAGAGAACTTATGAAAAGATGGTATTGATAGGCCCAAAAATAATTATGGCAATAAACTCTGTGGCATATTAAGCAACCTTTTGACCAATGCAGGGCAGCAAGCAAAGTTGCTGTGCTGTGTTACATGAAAGGGAGAGAGCAGAAAAACTCCATATAGAAATGCTCCATATTTACAAAGATATGGAGCATTTCTGCTCTCTCCCTGCTCTGGTGCATTTTGTGCTGCTAGTGCCAACACTGGTACCTTGAACCATTGTGCAATGATGCCTGCTTTGTAGGAAGGATTGATTGTGTACAGGAAATGGCATCTCTTGTACAAAAACTAGGCTCAGAGGCATTTTCCTCTTTCTATGAGTGTGCAGAATGCAGCACATTTGGAAAGAGGAAATACGGAGGAGAAATAAAGATATTTCTCCTCGTTGTGCCTCACTGGCGAAGGCATAGCCTTTTCATGCATTTCCAGGTTTTCTAGCTTTAGTAAATCTGGAAATGTGCCAAAATACAGGGGTGGATGCATGTGAATACTCATGCTGCATCTATGGAACGCTCTCCTATTGGAATGTTAAGTAATGTAGTGCATGCAGCTGCATTGCATCACATTTCCTTACAAAGCTAAGGCTACACAAATCGGACATTGTATGGTTTTGTACATTTTAAATAAGCCTTTGTGTTGCCCTGCATTGCCTTGCATGACGCAAGGCAAAATCTTAGTTAATCTAGGCATACATTTGACCTTCCAGAAATGGACTCTTTCTTCTTTAATCAGTTTTGTTTGTGGCATCAAGTCTCATTGATGGAACTTTAAAATGTAAGAGAGTTACTCCATTGCTTTGCTCATTTCAGTTTCTCTTGGTACATGCCCATATCGCACTCAAGTGCGTGAACCTTTTGCAATATTCTCTGAATGTATGGCTCATAGCACACCTACCAAGTGTCACACATCACATGTGACACTTAAGTAAGTTGGACATATCCTTTGCACTGCATCAGAGTAGTCTCTTAAACATGTTGCTTGAGTTAGAAATCCTTTAAAAAGCAGAAGACAAGAGGTGTTTGGCAAAACAGGAACAGTTACAGGCACGAGGTCTGAGGTCTGTCTCAATTTACAATCATTATATGTCCTTTTATACAAAACACGACAGATTACAAATGTTTCTGGTGTACGATATATGGTGAGGAATGTTGGTTGCTACCTTTGGAGTCATAAATTAGTGGTCTAATGGTTACTAAAGGTGGGTCTCGACCTCCTTGATCGATGATATGTAGCCAGTGGATAATGTGTCCCGATGTCCAGCACGGGGAGTGTCTGATCATTCACTACATGTGCTAGGTCCTGATTGGCTATGTGTTCTTAACTCATGTGGTATCTGACTTTTTACTGTGTTTTTAGGAGCGCACATACCCCCTCCAGCCATGTGTGCTTTATTGGATCAATCTCCCCTGACAATTGTAATGTTGCTGCGCCTATCTGTGGGGTTGATCAAGAGTTTCCTGCCCGAGTGTTTGCCTGCCAGCTATGCAACCTCCCACCTGTGACCTATCAGCCAGTAATCCCAGGTCTAGGTTTCAGGGCCTGCTTGACTACATATTTGCAAGTCGAGGTTGATGTGGAGTTCAGCACTGGTAATTCGATTATGAAGGACAAGGGGCCAGAAGTACGACCCTATTTTGCATGCGCAAACGGGTTTGCAACCTGTTTGCACATGCAAAATACAATAGGGCCATGTACAAACCCTATTTAGCGATTTTCTAAATAGGATTTGCGACTCGCTATTAGGAAGGGGCATTCCAAGGGGGTCCCTTTACAATAGCGACTCGCTACCCTATGTAAGAATGTTTTGTCACCGCAACTGCCCTTAAAAAATAAAAACAAAATGTTTAATTTTTCTTTTTTTTAAATGCAGCCCGTTTTCCTCTAAAGGAAAACCGGTTGCATTTAAAAAAAAAACGTATTTATTTAAAAGCAGTTCCAGACATGGAGGTTTGCTGAGCCCAGCAGGGCCATCCATTCCCAATGGGGTCGCAAATTGCGGGTGATTCATGAATATTGATGAGGCATGCAATTTGCGACCCTATTGGTCAACGCAAACAGTGTCTCTGACACTGTTGTACATAGCATTTTGCAATTCTCAAATTGCAACTCGCAATGGAGCTCAATTTGCGAGTCGCAAAATGCTACGGTCATACATCCGGCCCAAGATTTCATTTTTATCGATGAATGAATCAATTTCCATATTAACATTCCCCCCTCTAGTTGATTTTTCAACTACACTATCTAACTCGTGCATTTGTACAGTTACTTTATTTGGGGCCTGTTGTTCCTTAGGCTCGCTTTTGACAATAGCTATCTTTCTATTCATTCTTCCTAGTTTGAGGACAGCATTTTTACACCAGGTGATCCCAAATTGTATAACCCTGCATACCAATAGAAACATAATGATAACTGGCAACAATGATGTACATAAACCGGATATCCATCGTGGGAGCCAGGAGAATCAGTTTGAAACCCACTCCTGCTCAGTGGCACCTCCCTGTTCATGGTTGTTAATCTGTAAGGTGTGCAGTGCTTGACTGGCAAGCGTCAGTGTTCCATTGTCCATGTCATTCCATGGGATGAACGTGCAGCAACCCGCTTTGATCTTGGCACAGACCCCTCCCTCTATTGCGTTCATTAAGTCCAGTACATCACAGTGCTGCATTACCATGAGGCAGATTGCTCACATTTCTTCTTTGACAGAATTTAGGCCAAGCTCAGTGCTGTTCATCATTTTGAGCATCTTCCATCGGGTGATTTGTAACTAGCGGGCATTAGCTTTTTTTACTGCAGGGTGAAGAAGGATAGCGACTCTCTCTTGCCCCCCAGATGTGCTTCCGTGAATGTCTTTACCCTGTGCCAAGTCAGAATAGGCCGCAACTCTCCTTTCACAAACTTGGGGCAGAAAGGTTGTCTTTTTCCTTAACTGGTACAAGTCTGATGGCTCTTCTCCAGGAATGACCAGGGTCGGGTTGCATGGGGATCAGGGAACACAGTGCTCTCCATCCGGGAGCAAGCTCAGTGTAGGCATGCTCACCGCATTGCTCGTAGTAATCCATCAGCATGGCGGTGCCCCATTGCATTTTTAGAACATGTAATATCACTTTGCAGTTAGCATTTGTGCCCATCGGAAGCGTTCCTTTTCCTCTGAAACATAAGGAATACAGTGTAAGCTTCCGTGCAATCAGGTGTTGCTCTTTCCCTTCTAACCAAGTGTACCCACCCACCTCGGTGTTCTAAATGTCCTGACATGGGGTAGTCATACTTCATTAATCCCTTCCCCATATGACTCATTCCCCTTTTTATCCCTGAGCTGGATGGCAGTACACAGGAATTGCATGTCAGGAGATCACTTATTGTTAAGGAAGACCACCCCGGTTACACTAAGAGCCACTCTCAATCCAAAGATGAACGTTGTAGCAGACGTGTTTGTGCACTCAGTTTTTTTACCTCTAAAATTCTCTTCTCCGGGACATCTCGGGCCATGTGATATCTTCCCCTATGTGGCCCTTCCTAAGCATCCTGTCCAGTTCGCTTTGGATATCAGTGGATTCAGTTAGGATGTATTGCGCTGGTGGGTTGATGTCATTTCGGGTTATGTTCACAACTACCCTGTGTGGCTCTATCTTGTTGTGTTGGATCTCGGCCATTATTCTACATAGGTAGAGGTGTAAAAGGCATTTTGCTTTCTCGGGGGCTACTTCTTGGGACAAGTAAAGCCTATCTGCATCTACCGCATATGGAATCAATGAACAGACATAACACAACCTGGCTGATGCTTGGGAGCCGAATGTGGTCATGTGCTGGCACCATGTATTCTGTAAAAGGGTGTTGTATAGTGCATATGGGATGCTTGTGTTCTGTTTGGTGTAATTGTAGGTAATGTTTGAGAGATCCTTATGCAGGTGCTGTAGTTTCCCTTTAGTGAATCTCTTTTGACTCGTCAGTTCCTTGATAGTACTCAAGTTTTGGATTACCCATGGTAGGCAGATCATGCATAACCATATAAATATACATAGCTTTTGTTGCAACAATGCAGTTCGAGGTATGGGTCTCCTGGGAGTCATCTTTGCTCCTCCTGTGGCTGTGTTCCTTGTGACCAGTTAAAAAAGTTTGCAGTTTTAGTTCAAGGGTGACATCACCATGGAAGGGCTCGACTGCGCATTGGAACGACACACCCACGCACTTTTCCACTCCTCCTTGAGGTCAGTGGATATTAAGCAGATCCCTCGCTGAGGGTCTGTGGTATGTTCCTCCTTCCATTTATGCAAGTTCTGCAATGTCCCTGTTTCCTTTGGGTCGTGGGGGATGACAATAAGTCAGTGTTAGTGCACTTTGTTGTCCTTGTGGTTTTTAAAAAAAACTTGGTTCTCTGTTAAGTCAGCTTAGTTACATGTGCTCTGTTATTAATGGTTTTGGAGAACCTGTATTTTGCCCTAGGGGTGTGATCCTGTGAGCCTACTAGTCGCGATCCAGTGAGGTATCAGAAGGCAACCCCTGTTAGAAACATCTTTTAGTGATTTGGGGAGGAAGGGTGATTATTATTACCTAGCAGATCTTATGTTTATAAGGCGTTGAGCCACCACCTTTAACCAACCAGAATTATTTTGGACCTTCTCCAGCATTTTGGTTCTGGGTGGCCAGATCAGTGTTAGGTGTTTGAGAAGTGGTCTTATCAGTTCAGGAAGGGATAGAATTATTACTTTAGCAGGAGTTCTATGGGCGTCACTTATTTATAACAAGGCTTCTTTCCCGGTGCGTGCACAAGAGAGCGGTTGCAGTGCAGCCAGTTTCTGAGACTATTTTCCTGCTAGGGGCTACCTGTTTTTGACATTTCCCCTGGTTGCATTTGCTACGAGTTTTGTTATTCCCTTGTGGCCTCAGATACATGACTTTGGCTGATCTCAACCCCTCCTTTTTATCTGTAATCTTCCTTTTGGGTTAACTTTGGGTGCTTTTCCTTTTCGTTTTGGGCGTCACTTTGAGTTGCATCACTCATTGACCCTTGCCCCTTAAAGAGAGGGTCAGAAGCTGCTCTGTGGTTCTTCCCTTCACCCCTATACCAGCTCCTGGTGCCCTACGTTCCATCTGGAGTAGGACTAGAGGCACAGAAGCCTCTGTCTCTGGCACTCCCTCTACTTCGGACCACAACCCTCTTTCTACCAGCATTTGGTTGGGCCCGCTGTCCCTAACTTTTGGCTGTGGTCGCTTGAGCTCCTCAGACTAGATACAGTTTTTAATTGCCCAATGAAATTGGTGCTCATCTTGCCAATCTCTGAGAGAGTGAAAAGGTGGGCAAACCCCCAAGTGAAGCATCGAACTCATTGTCATGCTGAGGTAGGCTGACCAGATTTCCAAAGGCAAAAAATCGGGACACCTCCCAAAAATAGAAGTAGGACTACAATTTCACATCGCAAAAGGGCGCAGGCCGACTTGAAAGACAGTGCTTCACCTACAGGGCTAGCACAGACCCCCACTATCATTGGTGCTGATTAAACTGATTTCTGAAAAAGACTGCCACCTGTTCCTGAGCTGACACTAGTAAAAGCTAGTTCAATGAAGCCTCTCCAAAATGGGAAAAGCTGCTTTGACAGATAACCAAAAAAAATGAGACTGTCCTGGCAAATCTGAGACATCTGGTCACCCTACACCAAGGACTCTTAGCTTATTGAGTTTCACATGTGGGATCTGTGGAGTTTTAGGGTCTTACCATCCCAGGTGCAAGAAGAACATTGATTTCCGTCACTGAGGATGGCTTAGTTCATAAACAAAAAGGGAGGCCTCCATGGATTCGGAGACTTCTAGCTCACTTGAAGGAAATGTCAAGTTTGGACATGATGCCCGAATAAATGGGTACCTTTTGGCTTGGTGATTAAAATGCATCCCGTTATTCTTTGGCTGCAGGACATTGGTATCTGCTTTTTAAACAGTTTTCTTTCCCGCCCACTCGCCAGACTGCCCTGCCCCTGGGGTGCGGCCAGTGAACCCGTCCTGGGTGATCAGCAGCAGAGTGGGGCCTAGTTTCCATAGGTGCTTTAAGCAACCTGATCATTCTGTGCTCCCACGGAATCACCTTCGATGCCAAACATTGTGTGGATACCTGATCGACACAGACCACAGCAACCCTGAATTGCTGGAAGCAAGTAAAAAATGTGTTGGACCCCCTCAATGCTGTCTTTTCATCCTTTCTTTCCTGACACAATTTATAGGAAAAAAGTGGAAGAGGGATGCTGGTTGCCTTTACTATTAAAGGTGACCTACTAGGGGTTAGGTCACTGGGATTATTATTTCTTGTCTTTGTTTACTGAGGAGGCCTACTATTATACTGTGATTTTTTGGTCTGTGGCTGCGTGAAGGCACTATCTTCCCCACATTGTCACCCCTCCTTGCTGGGGTTGTGGCCCTGGTCCCTGTTGTGTTGGTTTCCCTATCTGTGGTTATTGCTGCCATGTGCTCGCCCAATTACTTGAAACCTGCTGTAGGTTTGTGGCGAACGGCGGACCTCTCTGTGACTGAGTATATGGTACGTTCTGATTATCCTATGCTCGGTACTGAGGAGGCACGTTAATCATGTCCTGTCGCGTGGAGTTTTGTGACCGCTGGCCCTGGTTCACTAACCTCTGCTTCTTTTGCTGCTCATGGTATGCCTTTGTCTGGCATGCCTCTACCAGGTGACCCTGCCTACCACAATAGTAGCACTCTCTAATGTCTGATTGCAGTCAGCCTCCCTGGCCCCCACTACCATAACCAGTTAGTGTTCCTGGACTACCTAATTGGAACCCTCTAAAATCCTGAGGTAGAGCCCCCATTGTGACTGGCACGATCTGCACAGCTTCTGCCGTCGCTAGTCCCTCAAGGGCAGTCTTTTTCAACTTATGCTGCATTAACTTTTCTGTATCTCTTTAGGTTTGCTCCTGCTTCTCTCTATCCTTTTCTTGCTTTTACTTATGGTAGTAGAGTATGTGAGCTTGTATTTCCTGCCAGGATTTGGTATCTAAACCAACTATGCTGTCCAGCCCGCTCTGTATCTCGGTGGGAAACCCTTTCTTCAAAATATTATAGAAAAATCTGACTTGTGGGCCTGTGTTGGTCCACGGTTGGCCAGTTTCCTGTCCCCATCTTTACCTCATTCTATTTAGGAAATTGTTTATGTCTTCCTCTGGCATTATGGTCGCTGCCATTAGACCTCCTACATCTGGGAAGTCAGGGAATATTTCTGTTAAGGTTGTCCCGATCCGGTGCCTATGCGTATTTAGCGCCTTGCCCGTCATGCTGGGCATTTGTTAGCGTGATTGCTACATTTTTATCGATGAACGCATCGATTTCCATATTAACACACACTTTCCTTGTTGTCATAGCTGACTCTGCCTAGGTGTGACTTGGGTAGGGGCTGCCTTTTTGATAAAGGTAAGCCAATTGCCCTGTGATGGATGGGGCTCTAATAAGAGGAACGACCTTTGTAAACTCAGCAGCCCCTCACCTCTGACTGAAAGAGGAGAAACATTAAGTGAAGTTAGCATGGAACATTTGCTGGTTTACGGTGGTACACTCTAAATGACCCCTTAATGGCGTACTCACTTTTGGGAAATATTTAAAACCATTTAGGGCCAGATGTATCATCTGGTTTTTTTGTCGCAAACGCTGCGATTCGCAAAATAGCAGCGTTTGCGACAAAAAAAACAAGATTTGGAATGTATCATGCAAAAAGCCTCGCTATATTAAGGAATCTCAAATTTTGCGATTCCTTAATATTGCGAGGCTTTTAAGAAATGGCAAATTGCGATTTCTTATTTGAAATGTATTAAGCATTTCAGTGTTGCGATTTTTTACTAAGAATTCGCAAATTACCACCAACTTGTAGTTGGTGGTAATTGGCGAATTCTTTTCAAAATGCACTTTTTTTAAATTCTAAAGGTGCCCTATGACACTCATACATGCCCTTAAGGCATGTATGTGCGCCATATGCGCACACATGTCAAATTCAGGGGTGCAGCAGGGTGTCCTTAAGACACCCTTGCACCCTTGAAATTATTCTCAATTTGCGATTAGCAAATTGCTAATCGCAAAAATTGAGAATAAATTCACATTCATTCCTATGGGCCTCCTGGCCCATAGAAATGAATGGGAAATTATTCCTTAATTGCGATTAGCAATTTGCTAATCGCAATTAAGGAATTTTAAGAAATCGCTAAAAAATAGCAAATTTCTACATACATGCCATTTTGCACTTCTCAAATAGCGATTCCTTAAAAATCGCTATTTGAGAATCGCAAAATGGTATCTTGATACATCTGCCCCTTTATTTTTACATTCCTACATTACTGCTGGGTTGATAATGTTCCATAAAGAAACTCCCCAGAGTGTTGTAGTATAACATTTCTATTAGATTACAAGGATGTGGGTGCTCCTATGTTACACATCCAATTAGCGGGTAGAGGTTCAGACTCTGCTCCACCCAGAGCCGAGATCTCAGTATTGGTTCATACAAGATTAGGAAGTTGTCTGTCATCCAGTTGGTTACATGGACTAGACATGCAGAATTGTCAACCTGCTCTTCTGGACTATTTTCGAACTGGAGATGGATTTGAATATCGTCCACATACATTTGGAGTTTCACTGATGGGAGTTGTGAGTTCGTATTGGATTATTGTAATGACGTTTGTGCTAGTTAACCTGGCAAATTTAGCTGCAAACCTAAGGGAGTTTGGACTCATGACCCTTGTAAACACGCCCTCCGTTTCATCAATAACATTACTTTCTCACTTGAATCTATCTGTGCAATGGTTTTCGTATCAGGCAACAGATCAAGTGTTAGATCCTCTTTTTAACTCATTAGGTCTTATAGGATGGGGCTCCTCCCTATACATGGGCATGCATTTTTGCCAATCACGCCCATAAGAGCACCATTCTAAAGCACCAACCAATCTTATAACATTTCATATGTGAAGCCTGTCAAAAGGGGATATATTTCCATAGGTTTTCTTTCACACAGTTTAGCTGAAAGCATCTTTGGCAGTTCCTGCTGATGTATGGCAAGATAATAAAACGTGAGCGAAACCATGTTGTATAAGACACAGGTCTACAAAAGTGATATAAATTATTCAAACAGATTGTAATACTGAGAGGCTTGTGGAGTGGTCATCCTATACTTAGATACAGATCACTTGCCCTCCCCATTAATTTGTAATTTTTGTTCATCTTCATCATAATATCATAAATATATTTTTTTTATTAAAATGTATCTTCTCTAACATGCTGGGCAGATCGCTAAACTAATACACGAGGGTGTTGTAATGTTGTTCTTCTGATGACATCGTGTCTGTCTAGAACCTTATAGGTGTGACCTGGAAGAGAACTCTGTGGAAGGGTTCTACCGGGGCCAGTTAGCGCTACTCTTGCCTGCTGTAGTGGTTGGTGGTTTTCTAGTGGAATTTATGGTTAATAAACTCCTTGAATTTTTCACTTTGTGATCAGGATTTTCTGTATAACAGAGACCCAGAGACAGAAGCAGCTGCAAATCACTGATGCATGTTCTTGTACGTTGTAAAAAGTCAGAGAGCCCCTTTATCGCCTCCTTTGCCCTACATTGCAATTTGCTAATTAATTTGTGAATCATAATGTCACTTTACTACATTTGAATTTGGGATGTTGCATTTGCACAGTCTACCAATTTGTGCAACATAGCCCTTGCCAGCTCTTATATCGCATTGCCATCTGGGCCATGATGCAGTGTCAAGTGCAGCACTCTGTCGCATGTGTTCGACAATGTTCATATGCATCACACGCCTAAGTGATTACTAACATTGTTGCTGTTTGTGAGTTAAATGTGGTATTGCCTGACTTCACTCAGTCTTCACCTGAAAAGCAGGCCTGGAAATAATTGAGTAGTTTACTTTATTCATTGCCGCTGCTGGAGTGTGTTGTGGGTGCAATATTGTCACATATGTTGTTATAATTTGTTTCAGCTTAAGGGAAATTGCCATTTAACCGGTTCCTAAGAGACGAGCTGCCAATCAGGGCACTGAAGTGAACACCACACGGTCTACACTCTACAGTTATGCAGGGCACTGCACGGCTTGGCAACAAATGCAATTACTGTAATAATAATGTGATGCCTCAAGGCAAATCGGGTGTCCTGGAATTATTGATTAGGTGAGCGTTCTAGAATAATTCAATAGGAATGTGTGGTGACCAATGTTTCAGGTATATATTTAATTAACCCTAACTAACACTGTTACTTCTGAGGTGTTCACTATTACAATGATAATTCTTGCTCACATGATTTGCAGAAGAATAGCACATAGTGAATACTCATGTATATATAATACCAAAGTTCATGTATGTACTGATTCTAGGGATTCAGGGTGCGGCCCTTCATTTTCCTCCATAAGTGCAAGAGATTCTCTGACAGGCCTGATGGAGTCCAAGCACCTCTCCACAACAGTAAATACAACTTGCATGAAGGGGTGAAAACACCCACACATTTTCCTTTTGTATTCAATGGTTGCAGTTTCCTTTGAAGGAAAGTTAACAGGTGTCACCCCAAAACTGTAGGTGTAAAAACGGTGCACAGACATAATATCGACTCCACAATATCGAATGGACAAAATATCGAGTTTTAAATATCGTTTGGAGAAAATATCGACAGGACAGAATATCGACAGCCAAAATATCGTTTTTAAGGTAAGTGAAGTAATATCGACTGTAAATAATATCGAAAGTAAAAAATATCTTTTTTTATATAATATGTAATTATTTATAGTGTTTTTATGTTATAATATGTGTGAAAAGTGTCCTTTTATGTTATAATTATTTTTAATTAATGATTTTTTTTAAATTATTGTGTAATTGTATTCTGTAGCGGGTTGTGGGTTTATAGGGTAATAGGGTGGGAAGTAATTTAATTATAATTAATTAAATATTTAAATTTATTAATTGGTAGTAATAATTAATTAATTGGCAATTAAATATTATATGTTAATTATTTAAAATTTAATTGGTAATTAATTTAATTTAATTGATTAATTGCTAATTATGTAAATTAAAATAATGTATTTCCTGTAGCGGGTTGTGGGTTTATAGGGGAATAGGGTGGGAAGTAATTTAATTATTATTTATTAAATATGTAAATGTATTAATTGGTAGTAATATTTAATTAATTGGTAATTAAATAATATTTGTTAATTAATTAAAATGTAATTGGTAATTAATTTAATTTAATTGATTAATTGCTAATTATGTTAAATTAAAGGGGTATTTTTAGGGTTCAGGGTCAGTTTTTAGTTTTTGGGTAAAGGGGTATTTTTAGGGTTCAGGGTCAGTTTTTAGTTTTTGGGTAAAGGGGTATTTATAGGGTTCAGGGTTAGTTTTTAGTTTTTGGGTAAAGGGGTATTTTTAGGGTTCAGGGTCAGTTTTTAGTTTTTGGGTAAAGGGGTATTGTTAGGGTTCAGGGTCAGTTTTTAGTTTTTGGGTAAAGGGGTATTGTTAGGGTTCAGGGTCAGTTTTTAGTTTTGGGTAAAGGGGTATTTTAAGGGTTCAGGGTCAGTTTTTAGTTTTTGGGTAAAGGGGTATTTTTAGGGTTCAGGGTCAGTTTTTAGTTTTTGGGTAAAGGGGTATTTTTAGGGTTCAGGGTCAGTTTTTAGTTTTTGGGTAAAGGGGTATTTTAAGGGTTCAGGGTCAGTTTTTAGTTTTTGGGTAAAGGGGTATTTTTAGGGTTCAGGGTCAGTTTTTAGTTTTTGGGTAAAGGGGTATTTTTAGGGTTCAGGGTCAGTTTTGGGTTTTTGGGTAAAGGGCTTTTTTAGGGTTCAGGGTCAGTTTTGGGTTTTTGGGTAAAGGGTTTTTTTAGGGTTCAGGGTCAGTTTTGGGGTACAGGGGTACAGTGTAAAAATAAAGTAAAATTAAATTTACATTAATTTAATTTTATGAAATTAAATTAAATTATATTTAAATAATTTAAAATAATTTAAATTAAAAAAAATTATTATATACTTACCAATACTTACGTTGTAATGGTAGTGCGTTGTAAAAGTTGCGTTGTTGCGTCATATATCCACTGTTGCACTCTTTGCAGTGGGAATAGTAATTTTTACTCTTTGTATTTGTACGTTAATAATATTGGCTATTATTTAATTAAATTTTGTTACTATATATATATATGTTTTAAGAAATATGATTAAAAAAATATTATTTTTTTACTTTCATTAATTATTTAATTATTAAAAGTTATTTTAAGTATTGTTAATTATATTTTAGTAATTAATTTTTTATATTAATGTAATTAAACATTGTTTTTATTAAAGTCGATATTTTTTACAACTATATTTTTGTACACGATATTTTGTACTCGATATTTTTGTACTTACCTGTTTGTACATACAAACTCGATATTTTGGTTGTAGATATTTTCTCGTCGATATTTTGGGTAGTCGATATTTTGGTAGTCGATATTATTTCAGTGATCCGTAAAAACACCATTACCATAGAGTCAGCCAGTCACTATATCATCTGCTTATTATCTCTCATGTAACATGGCTTGTTCTAGTAAAAATACACAGTGGACGTGCATTCTGCTTTTTATGACAAAACTAAGACTGTAACTGCTATGAAGTTGCAATTTCTGAATTACATATGGATGCTGAATTCCCCAAGAGCCATGTACTGTTTTGAATGTCACTTGACCTCACTATGCATTGCTTCAGGGCAGGGGCCAGCTGCTATCACCCCCTTTGCCGGATCTATCACGCAAATGCAATGAAAGAAACACATTGCTGTCGCTGGAAGCTGCGAATCTCTTCCCACCAAAGCTGTACATTTTCCACTTCAGTGCTTACAATGCCTGCTTAGTTTAAGATAAGATCAAGTGCCTATTCATTGCTCAGCTGTTGTGAATCCGAGTGCACCCGGATTCACTTATGGAAAATCATGACATTTTACACCTACGACCATCGGTTTATTATTTTGTTTCTTAGTTTCTGAAGGTTGCCTCGTTTTATACTGAATCTCACCCAATGTGTTCAGAGTACAGCCTACATTAATTCAGTAAGGAAAGTCATAATGCTTTAATTAATAATTGTAATTTATTTTTTCTTTTGTAATTTCACATATTTTTATTTAAAAAATGTATACGAACATCTTTTTCGTTTCTGTTACAGGGTTAGCAGAGTTGTGTCAGGCAAATGTTTTACTTCGAAATATGTTTAGCTTACCCCACCTGACGGTAGCTTGCGTAGAAGAGGAAGAAGGAGGGGCGGCCTTAGGCATGTGCAAGCTGTGCACCTGCACATGGCCGCCAAACCCCAGGGGCCACCACGCCAATATATATACTTAATATAATAATCCTCTGAGGATGGATACATATTTGCGTGGCGGCCCCTTGTAGGGATTTGGCGGCCTTCGGCTCTGTTCCACTTCCAAACACCCTGACCCCTCCCTCTTCACTTTTTTTCCCTACCCACTGCTGGCCACGTCGTGTGTCACAATACCCTCCTCCTCCTAAATGTTATCGTTCTGAGACGAATTCGGAAGGGTAGGAGCAGCCGCAGATACTGGTCATCTAACGCCTTTTTTGGACGTTTTATGAAAACACCTTCCTGAGCTCTGGGGGGCAATGCCCTGCCCGGACCCCCTCTTCCGGGGCCACCTACCTACGCTCCCTGCCCAGGGCCGCCATGAGCCAAGAGCCGCCCCTGGAAGAAGAGAAAGAGACAGGGAGAGGAAGGGGATAGAAACAAGGGGGGAAGAGAAGACAGGCAACGAGAGTTAAATTTCTAGACTTTTACATATTTTTAAGCTTCAGACATATCTTTGCCCACAACCTCTGCCCATTCTTTAGAATTTCTTCAATTTACCGACTGGCTGTCATTGGCTGGCCTATCAAGTCTGCCTTTTCTGCCTTCTGAATGAGATTTTCCAAGCTGTCGTGACTTTCACAGCTGGTTGGCATGTGGGTTTATAAGGCCAGGAGAAGGAGAGAAGGCACAGGCTCAGCAAACATGTGAAAATCAATAGTGTTGCATTTTGCGATAAAGAAAAAAAAAGCTCTGCTCCATATTTAACAAAACTCACATGCTGATGATGTCATTGGCTTCTCTTATGTTAGCAAAGTCATTGTTGTGTGATGCCAAGCCTTGCACTATTAAGTCAAGAAAACCAGTGGTGACCTGCATGTTATTTGTACGCGAGGTACACCAAGAGCTACCTAAATTATGTACGTTTATGGTAATTACGAGGGATGTGCGAAATTCCAGGAATGTGCTTTTGATTAAATATGCTAATTTATTTGCATGATAATGCATAATCATGTGAAATGCAAATTCGTCATGTAGTGCTATATTTTAGCACAAAATGCTCCCTTACATCAATTTAGGATGTGAGGATGCATTTTATGCTGGAAAAGTTGTATTACAATGATATATGATGCAAAAAGTAGTCACTCATGCTCTGGTTGTTAACGCTGTTCCTGTGCTCCAGTGCTTTAATGTTGACACTAGCTGTGGCGTAATTTTAAAAAAAAGTAAAACTGGCTTTGTGTGAATAAATAAGGGTTTGAGCTGTTCTTGTCCCATTGACACTCCTTTTAAATAGATAAAGAGGAGGGTTAGTACGTCATGAAGAAAAGTAATTTTGCTGCTTTATTTGTGTCAACTATCAGTGCTACCATCTATGCCACACCAGGACAATGGTCTAATCCACCCTGGGACTCTATGATCAAATGTTCTGGATGACCAAATGTGTCACTCTTGTGGACCACTTCAACCCCAAACTGGACTCAACAGACCTTGCCAAATGCCTCCTGACCTTATCTAAAGAACCAGTGCTCACCACATGGCCCATCATCACCCCAGAGGAAACCACTGCCACCATGAAGCCCATCCACTCAGGAGCCCATCGGATCCCTGTCCCCACCAGGCCTCCTAAAGAGGACCGCAACCAGTGCCATGCTCACAACCCTTCTGAATACGTTCATCTCTTCCATGACCTTCCCAGATGCTTGGAAATACACAACTGTCCTCCCATCCCATTAGCAATCGCAAACTACAGGCCAATCTCCCTGCTTACTAATCTAGGCCAATGTCTTAGAGAAAATCATCAGCAGGTGGCTTACCGAATACCTCAACAACCATCATCTTTTTGACACCACTCAGTCTGTTTCCAGACCCAAGCACAGCACAGACACTGCCCTCAACTCCCTCATGGATGACATCCCTATGACTCTGGACAGAGGAGACATGGTGACCCTCATCCTCCTGGACCTCTATGCAGCATTTGACACGGTCACTCACTCCATCCTCATTCAACACCCACACAAATTCGGAATCCAAAGACACACCTGCCAATGGATCTGCTCCTTTCTGACTAGAAGGATCCAGTCAGCCTGTCACTGTACACCTCGGATTCCCGCAACCGCATCAGCACAGCAGAGTTCTACAAGGATCCTCCCTGAGCCCAACCCTCTTCAACACATACATGACCCCTGCAGTCAGCATCATTTGCTCTCATGGCATCAACATACTTTTAACTGCAGACGGCACTCAACTCCTCCTTTCCCTCAGAGACAAGACCCTCAGTACCCAGATCAACTTCAATATCTACACGACTGAAATCACCAACTTGATTAAGACCAACTGTCTGATGCTGAACACTGACAAGAGCAAAATTGTGATCTTTGGGAAGAGCACTTCACCGTGGGACTCCACTTGGGGGCCAACATAGTTATGACTGACACACCGCCATCACCCACACCAAGAACCTGAGGATCCTCATTGGTAGCAAACTCAACATGACTACCCAAGTCAATGCTGTCACTGCCTCACATTTCCATTCTCTTATGATTCTGAGGAAGATTTTCAAATGACTTGCAATCAGCACCTGTGCTAGACCTGGCATCCTTGGCGTGGTTTCCCATGTCCTTTTGGCCTCTGCCTCCTGTATTTTTGCTGTTTGCTTAATTTAGTTTTTTCTAGTCTAGATGCTTTGGGCACTTTGCCACTGCTGATTATGGGCAATGTGCAAGTGCTCCCTGTATAAATTGTGTTTATGGATTAGTGGTTCCATGATTGGTTTATTTGATTTACTGCTAAGACCCTAGTGCAGTGCACTGTTTGTGCCCAGGGCCTGTAAATCAAATGCTGCTAGTGGGCCTGCAGCACTGATTGTGCCAACCACACAGGCAGCTTTTCAAAGGTGTCTCAGACCTGCCACTGCAGTGTCAGTGTGCAGTTTTTACTGCCATGCCTACCTGGCAAGTACACCCTCTTGCCAGGCCATAACCTTCCCTTTTCTTACACATGAGTCACCCCTAAGGTAGGCCCCAGGGAATCCAGGGGCAGGGTGCAGTGAATGTAAAAGGCAGGTCATGTACTGGATGTATGACATGTCCTGAAAGTGAAATACTGTGTATTTCGTTTCTCACTATTGAAAGGCTATCTGTCCCATAGGATAGCATGGGAGATACTTTGTAACATCTTACAAGTATAACTTCCCATGGGGATAAGATTGAAAGTTGGAGGTTAGGTTCTCTGAACTCAGAATGTAATAACACATCTCTTAGTAAAGATGGTTTTTACATTGTTGTTTTGAAAATGCCACTTTCAGAAAGTAGTCAGTTTCTAGCTTAGCCATCCTAAGTGCCTCTGCTGGGTTGTGTTTTGACTGTCTGGTTTTGGAATGACAGGGGCTGGGGATGTGCATCCGCTACAGAGAGTCATGGGGGTTGAGGTGTGTCTTGCCTTTCCTGGGTGACTCAGAGATTGGCTGAATAGACCTGGGTTGCATTTAGAGTAGTGGGAGGAGTTTTCCTTGCACCTGTATAGGCTCTGTCTCCTGTGCACAATGCTGTCTCCACCTCCTGCCAAGAAGATGGACCAGAGAGGACAGAACTGGTTTGCACTGAGCTGAGAGACTTTTGCCACAAGAGAACAAAGGAAAATGTGCTATAAACATTGGTGCCAGACCCCAGAACTTTAGAATACTTCTAGACTCAAGAGGAACCTCTGACAAGGAGAAGAGCTGGAAAAGCAGTAGGAGAAGTACTGCCTCCATGTTGTGTGGCGACTTTGCTTGGTTGGCCTGCAGGGCTGCTTTTGACAAGGAGAGGACAAATATTGAACTGTGCTGTGTATCCTGCTTGAAGAAGATCTCCAGGCCTGGGTGTAGAGCTTGCCTTCTGTTCTGGAGTTTCAGGACATAAATACATCACTCTCTCTGTCCTCTTGCATTTGAAACTGCTGTTTCAGCTGCCACAGGGGGAAAAGGCAACACCAACAAGGGCAAGGAACGCCGTCACCTGCAAAGAAGCCAAGGGCACCGCTCGTGAAGTGCATGCTTCATCATCACGGAGCTGATACCTGTTGTGAGTAGCCTCCCAAATCCATCGACCTCACACTGTCATAAGAATTGCCTCCACTCCGCCATTGCGACGACACCTCCCTAGCAACAGTAAGGAACCAATGCCTCACCTCCCCGACAAAAGTAAGGAACCGACGCCTCACCTCTCCTGCATTACAGTAAAGAACCAACGCCTCACCTAGACTGTGGTCTTAAGGAATCCACGTTGACCTGCTTCAATGACGCATCACTTCCCTGATGCCATGCACTGTCTTTCTTTTCATCGTTTGCCAAGGTACTGATTTTTGGGGTACGTGCTACTCTGTGCATGGCCTGCGCACGTCACGGTCGGCACAGTACTTTGGGATTTTCATCTTTCTCAACGTCGTGATAGCTCCAGGTGAAGCTATAGGTTGCTACAAGCTTTATTTTGGGGAATAGCCTTTTTTCTGATATATTGACATATGTATGGTGGATTTATGTTGTTTTGTCTTTGGTCTCGATAAAGATTTCCTATTTTTCGAAACTGGTGTGGTGTCCATTTTGTAGTTTTTGGCGCAAACCCAGCCTTGTAAATCTGTGGCAGTGTCAAAAAGCAATGGGTGTCGTGGTGCAACGCCCACTGCAAGTCAAATTGCCCTCCCTTTGCCGTGGCAGACTGCAACGGAAAGGGGCATATTTACCAGGTGGCGTTAAGCCACGTTAAGTGGCTTAGCACCTCCTTGTAAATATGGGGAATGGTGCAATGCCACCGGAGCATCAGAAAAAGTGACGCTCTAGTGGCGTACGGGACTTCCAAATATGCCCCTATAGGTGGACTGAACACCTATGATTCACATTTGGAAGAGCCAGGAATTGTTAAATGCCAACAAGTATGTAGATGTGACAGGATATATACATAAAGCAAAACGATTTTACATATGTGACCATTTTCCTCTGTCTAGTCAGTCACATACATAAAAATATATCCACCGTGAATTTTGTCAAGCCAAATGTCTTATCACCAGTGCTTAGTTTGTAAGACAATGACTGCCGGTCCCCAAAGCTCTGCTCAGAAGTCCACGGTCGGTGATGTAAAATGTTGATGCACCGACTACCAAGGTTGCGTAGTAATGAAACTACCTAAAGCTTTCGTTAATTCACTGCAAGAAACAATCTGTTCATTTAACTAACTCGTTCAGGTTGCTGCTTTCTCGCTGTTTCATGTTCTTTCTTATTTCTTTTAATCTGCTTTTCCACTTTATGTTTTCTCTCTGCTCTTTGTAACTGTTCTTTGAGGAAAAGTAAGTGCTGGTCCTCAAAAATGCATGCTTGTGGGCCCCAACAGCAACCACCGGCTAAAATTAAGAACTGCTTATCACAGACCTAGCAGCTGAAGAGATCTTAATGGTAATAGGTTCCCACACCACCATAGGTAGCAGCAGATTCTCCATGGCATGGTCAGGGGTGTAGCAGAGACTCCTGCATACCCTGTGGTCCAGGGGGGCCCTCACCCTTCAGGGACCCCTTTCAGCCCAATAACGATGAACATCTGTGAGTTATAGAAGCCTCGGTGCGCTCCTCACCACGTTCTGCAGAGGGGCCCCACCATTTTGAGTTATGTTACTGTGCCTGGACGTTATCTCTACCTGCACTCTCCTAAGATACATACATCTGTAGCATGTCTAATGGAAAATCTACATCACCAAAGGTCATGAGCATGCATCTACCAAGGTCAGTGATTCTGCAACAGTTTCATTGTCCTGTGAGGAGACTGAGCGAACACAGAGTGAAATATCCTAGTGTGCTCTAGCGCTTTTCAAGAGAATACATTAGGAGGTTAAACACTCCAAAGCTCCCTAGTTGAAACTGTTTAGTAAGTGAAATGGGATTTTTAATCACAAAATCACTGTTTTTAGGTTTCGCCCTGCAAGATCGCGAAGCGATCGTCGCAGCGAAACCTTTTGTGATCGTTTCTGCTTTCAAGGAGTCAAGGGAGACAGGAGACAAGTGATGTGCACGCGCAACCTTCCGAACTGGGATCAGGTCGCGCGCGCTTCCTGTCTCCCATGGCTCCTTGAACGCAGGCACACACACGCACTCACACACACACATACAGACCCCCCCCCCACCGTCGCGCATACACACAGTCACACACACACACACATAGAGATCCCCCCGCCGCCGCGCATACACACACGCAGGCACACACACATAGAGAACCTCCCCCGCCGCTGCCGTGCATACACACACGCACACACACACATAGAGAAGCCCCCCCCCGCAGCCCGCATGCACACACATTCATACAGAACCCCCCGGCCCTCCGGCGCTCACACACACATCCCGTACCTCAGCTCGGCGTGTCTTCCGGCGTGTCTTCTCAGCTAGCGCAGGGACAGCCAACCTGCACGAGCACGGCGACGGTGTCTCCTGTGCTACAACCGTGGTTTCGGTTTCGCGGCCGAACCTTGTTTTTATTATGTTATTCAGCGCGGCGTCTGCTAGGAACACCGCACTCACTTTATTTATATTTTCGCACCGCGCTCTATTTGACTTTTTAATAAAAACTGTGTCTTTTGGTAAGAGGGCGCACTCGTTTTGAATGTATGTGCACAACTATAACATGAGGTGGCCGCATCATTACCACTCCCTTCCCCTCAGGGCTACAGCAAAACAGCCATTAATTAGTGCTGGTGCCAGGGGCTTGTACTCTAAGAGCGCAGAACTGCGAAAGTGGCATCTCGGCCACGCTACCCGCTTCAGGCATTCCTGCGGGTTTTCTTGGGGCTTTCCCGTCTGTCAATGACTCTTCCAAAGGTGTGCAAGCCCCAGTTGCATTAGACTAGAACACATTCTTTTTTGGTAGGCATGAGAAGATGAACTGATGTGCCCAAAATCACAGGAGTCTCGACCCCAAGACTCGAACATGATTCCCCAGCTCCGAAGTCGGCAGCTTGGCCGTTCCGCCAGAGACAGCGCGAAGGCCGTGTTTTTGCCTCCATGAAAGGACCAGGACCTCTCCTGCCACCCCTCCTAGCTTGTTGTTCCCCGGGGGTTGCTTGGCGATGAGCCTGGTAATCTACAGAGTGCACAATGCTGTCCTCTGAAAGTCAATGTGGATGTTTTGCAGACACACCCCCTGAACTTGCTTCCTTTCAGATTTGCGCGTACTATTTTCACGCATGGAGACGGCTGCGTGTTTCCATCAGAATTCAACTGGTAAGCTCTGCGCGTGCACAGACCTGGCATTTTTCCGTGAAATGAATTGAACGGTGGCAGCTGAGACATTCGTATTTTTTGAGGAATGTTTAGAAAGGAGCATGGTGGCCTACCACCACCTCTGGTCCCTGTCACCCTGCTGCTACTGTCACAATAGAGCGCAACTTCGCCCCCTATAAGTGCCGTTTTGTTGAGCAGTTTTTGCGCAGCACATTGGCCCGTGGGCACAGGGGCTGGAACAGGTTAGCCTGGGGAAAGCCCCGTCTCCCAGTTTGCACTGTCTCCTAACGTTGACAACACATTTTTGATTTATTGCCCAGTGTTATATATTGGTATGTTTTGTGGAAAATGCTGCTGTTGGCGAATTACACAAGAGTACGTACTTACAATATCAACCGTTTGCGACTATCGCAATATCGCTTCCTATCACATAAGTGCCCCAAAATGTGCCATTTGTCTAATTTGATAGCAGCCTGAATGCCCTGCTCATCAGTCAGCAAAAGTGTCTTCATATGTTATTTGAAAATGTCTTAAACCGAAAAAGATTCAGGAGGAAGAAAGGGGAAACAGTCAGCATCAACTTAAGCACCTTTACAGTGAGATGTATGAATGTATGTATCTATGTGTGTGTTTATGTATGTGTGTGTGTGTGTGTGAATGTATGTGTGTGTGTGTGTGTGTGTGTGTGTGTGTGTGTGTGTGTTTGTATGATGGTATGTCTGTGTGTGTAAATGTATGTATGCATTTGTGGAATCGGTGTTGGTCGCCACATCCTGGATTTCCAGGAAGTCCACCATTCACCTGGCAGGGTTTCCTAGGCAACACCGCCCTGTCTCCTTTGGCCCCGCCCACCGGGACTGGATCTTTTACTTTTACTTCTCCGTGCCTTATTTCCCCATCTCACAAGTCTCGTCATTTCTTCTTCTCTCTATGCCCCCAACACACGTTTTTTTTGTCACTTTAATAAGCGCGGTGCTGTTTTCATGGATAACGCGCCATGCAATGATGCAATAGGTGTTGCTTTTGGTATTGTGAATAACAAAGCCTTTTAATTTTTTTAAAGGCATTGCAATTTACAATTTCAATAGCTCAAAATAATGTCTTTGCGAGACCTATTGCATTGTAAATGCTTGGTTTTTCTTGGCACTCCAGTGTAGACCCTTCATACTATAACGAAGGTGGAGCATTCCAATTTGGCGTGTTTGTTAATATATCTCTCTGTTTATATGTGGAGTGCGAGTAGATTGTCGTCCAACCGATTCACTCCCCCTGATTCTAACTATCTACACGTGATATTAAACCTGCCTGAGGGGGGGTATCATAAATGGTTGACTGTTTGCCAGCATGCAAACCAAACAGGGCAGTGATCAGTATTCCAGTCAGAGGCTTCTAGCCAAGATAGCTTAGTTGTCAACTAGTAGCGAAAAGGGACCCCTAGATTTCAGAACAGTTAGGGTCTTACTTGCTTCTCAGATCTGTTGGATATTTGCGGTCCCAGGGCACTAGACCACAGCTGCTATGACGAGGAGTGGCTTTATCTTTTTTATTTCAGTTTTTCCCAGAATAAAGTACACATGTCAGCAACTCCCCTTGCAGGTATGAGTGTTGAAGCCCCCATCCAAACAACAGTGCATCTCCTGCTACTGTTGCTTTGAGTGGCAGTCAGAATTATTGGGAATAGTGGTTTGGGAAAGCTGGGAGTAGAGGTTGCATCTCTGATATCTGGGGTGACCTCTGACAGTTAGGCCCAGAGTTTCACTTCAGGTTGATGCAGCCAGTCGACTCTGTGCTGTGGGAACAGGCTAGTTAGTACAAGCACATTATGCAATCTACAATAACATTCATTTGCAATGCAACGTCTCGCATTTACGCGAGTTTAAGCTATTGGCATTGTAAATGACAATGCGTTTGATTTATGTTTCAAAAACCAAAACATAAATAAAAAGGATTGTCATTTACAATGCCAATAGCTCAAACTTGTGTAAATGCGAAACCTGTTGCATTGCAAATGCTTGTTATTTCTTGCATTCTGACATTTTTGTTTCATATTGAGCTCCACGATGTCCTCCCGGTCTATAGTACTCTTTACAAATGTTCTTGACATAACATATTCAACCGATCTGAAACCAAAAGCGCTCACGGATTACAACGGACTGCTCAATGCAACCAAATTTTAGGAAAACAGCTGCAGTGAGCAGTCACTGCTTCTTTTTAGTCTCACAGTTCCCAGGTCACCTTTAGGACCCCAGAGACAGATGAGAGGCATTTCCGGTTCCTTTTCTAAACCTTAGCTTCACCAATCGTCAGCTCCGGGTGCGCAAATATTGTCTCAATTTAACAGAAAAAAGCAAGCGTGTGAGTCTTGTTTTCAAGTTGCTCAATTCAAATGTGAAATCCCCTATCACGTTACTATGAAGGCATTTGTGCTGTAATTACCTTGTTTATATATAAAAAAAAACACGTGTTTAATAAAATAAATGAAGGGAGACAGAACTTTTAGGCAAGATCGCCTAGCCCCTTTGTTCCACCCTGCCCCGTGGGGTGACACAGGCCAGAATCAGTGGCCCACATGCTGGGTTTGGAACCAGCAAGTCTAGACTGCTCGCTGCAAAGAACAAAAATATATTTTCGTACTTCATGTGTGGCAGGAACTTTTCCTGAGCCAAACCCGAATGTGTGAACTGCTCTGGCCTTTCCGAGATAGCGTGATCAGTGAACGCACACATCGTTTGATGTCCCCTAGGATTAGCCAACACACAAGACATCTGTTTGTGTGTTTGCCATGCTGGTGGGATTTTCCAGTGTGTCTTATTATTTCTTATGAAATTATGATTTTGAAATATCAAATCAAAAACAGGAATGTCACGTTCACAAGTTTAACTGAAAATTAAACAAACGTTGTAATTTATCTACAGATCTCTGACTAGATGTTACGAATTTTGGCATTCAAAGTTGCAATTCCTCCATACATTGGCCTTCAGGCATTCAATGTATAATTGTGTTAGCAGAGAGCCAACACAAATGCAGGACATGGCACCGTGAGAAAAATTGCATTTATTGTAACAGCAAAGTTAAAGTTGAACACTGATGACCAAAAGAAGGGAGCCTTCATATATCAGTTAAAATTGGTCATTTAAGTTATTATGTATACTACCTACATTATGCCTGATTTAAGTGAAGCTTCGTTTGTAATATCATTGTTCTCTGCAAAGAGGAAACGATTTAACAGCTAAACAGAGGTATGTGAGGACACTTGTAGGCCTTTGGTCTCAGACCTCCAAGGAGTTCAAAGGTCAGGAGTTTAGAAAGGACAAAATGTGTTGGTGTTACAGAAGGGCAGATGGAATTCTTCAGTAGCTTGACCACTACCAGGACCTATGAAAGCAAAAAGGCTGCAATGGGCAAACTTCTGTCTCTTCAGAAATTCTACAATCATTTTACCTTTCTAGGAAACTTGTCTTTCTTTGGATGACACAAGACAGTCCCTAATCTCAAAATCTTTCAAGATGTAGCCTGGGCATTATCACAAATGAAAAGTAGTTTAACTATGTATATAACTTAATTCTAGGGGTGGGTGTAACCCATGTAATTCTATGTAGTGTAATCTCAGGGAATTAGCCAAATATCCCAAGTGATTACACGGAATTATGCAAGATACGTCTTGCGCATGTCGATTCAGTTATTAAGGAAGTGCTACCAACACAGTGACGACAGAGGCTGTTCTCTGCACCTATACCTTCGCATGCCACTTTTTCCATCCCATCCCTATGTTCTAAAACAGAATATAAGTGACCACACCCAACCCTCCAACTCAGGCTTGATCAGGCTGAGCAGCACCCACCCTCCCATCAGTGTCAGTGATATCTATATACTTCTTACTGCCCTTGCCCTACACTCTGTACCTAGTGTCCTCCTAATGGGGCCCATCAACATACTTAGATCAAGGGTGGGGGGAGAAAGAAGAAACAATGATCAGCTCCTTAGAAATGGTTCAAAATCAATTGGGAATGGATCACTTGTACCTGTTACGGCACTGAAAACACAATCCAAAGGAACAGTGGCTTCCGTACATGCAGAGTATTTTTTGAAAGCCTACTGAGCCCTGGCCACTGTGTCCTCTTGCCATATCAATAGATCAGTAGGTCCTGATCCAAGTAAACCTCTGTTGAGTCATCCAGATAGTCTTGCACCATCTGCTGAATTGTCATTGGAACTGGCACTTGCTGCGCATGGGACTCTGTACTTGTCTTAAGTCCTGCTAAATTAACCCAAATCTTTGCAAAGCTTGGCTGTTAACTTGAAGAGGTTATTGCTGTGAGTTTTGAAGTAACTAGTGATGGTGCTGGCTTATGCTGCAGAGACTGCGAGCCAATAACACTGCAAACTAAGACATCTGTTTCAGTTAAAGGAATGAAAGTGTCCAACGCTTTTTTGTATTGTGAATACAGTATTGTGGCACAGGTGTATTCTTTGGAGGATATGATCTCTTCTTCTAGTCCATGAGTCTTTAAGCAAAGGATTCATCTATCCACCAAAGAAGCTGCTTCTTAATTGACACTAGAGAACATGTCTTCTATCTTTTTCAATTTATCCCATAGCAGATGCAACAATGTGATTGCATGGCTCATATTACTGCCTTCCTTGCTGACTTCCCTTGTCATAATCTCGAAAGGAAATAGCTTTTGTATTAGGCCCTCTAGTATACCCTATTTGCCCATCTCCATTATCTTGGCTTTGGTCTCCCCATTCCTTTGAATTACATGATCACTGATAGACTTCAAACAGGTGCTCCAGCTTGTAGTAGGTTGAGCTTCAACTGTAAAAACCTGAGGCGGGTCGGGGACAATCGATATTTGCCCGGCGGTATTGCCTCTGTGACCCTCTAGTTAATTAACCAATGAAGAGGCAGGCGCTGGAGACTGGAAAGCAGGAAACAAGGTTTTTATTTTCTCCGGAGGAGAACACAACGAAACGGACAGAAGGTATCGTTCTGAGGTGCTCTAACTGCATCCCTGAGGCCTGGCCTCTTATACACAAGTTTATCTTTTTATTGCATGTAACATATTCTCGTCGATACTTTGATGTACAGAAAGACATCCTCAGATCCCCCTTTGGGCCCGTTCCCACACACATTTACAGTTGAAGTCCCCACCCTAGTCACAACAGGTGATGAGTATCACGCAGCTGGATATTCCGCCGATTCACGGAATGTGGGGGGTTTGATCGGATCTCATGGAGTGGGGGCTTTGATCAACCCGGGGATCCTTTGATGGGGGAAGCTTTCTATTGTACGGGGAGGGGCAAGGAATGGTATCGGCAGAGCTGGGTGTCGGCCTGGGAACGGGGAAGACAAAACGGGCACACAGGGAAAAAGGGGGTTTGCATCTAAGGGCCGAAGATCATGAAAGGGAAGCAGGGAGGTGTCGCGCTGGGAACAGGATGAGGGCCTGGGGCAGAGCAGCGCCGAAGAGGGGTTTATGACTCAAGGCAGGTGCAAGCAGGGGGTGGTCAGCGTGCAGGCTTAGTGAAGGCGAGGGGCTATGTCAGGGGCCAGCAGCATGCAAAAGGGTTCGCTCTGATCGGGGCATCTTAAAAAATGGCGGGCGCGCACGACAAAAGTGTGGCATCAGGGGAAGAGGCAAGATGGCGCAGATAATGTTCACCAAAACGTACTAATTTTCAACAGTCCTCCCTTTAACATATTCAAGACATCTTGCTGGTTCATTTTCTACTCGGTTCTATTGTGGTGGGCATGAGAAAGAAAACGGTAGGAACCCTAGAGGAAAAGAGTTGTAAACAATACATTTTAACATTTCTAGTTTTTAGGAGGTGGGCCTATTTGATAAACTTTGATCAATTTGTTTAGCAGGAAAGTCATAGGAATACAATACAAAAACGATTCTGTAGCGAGAGCAGCAAGCATATTTCATACTGGCAGGTTATTACATATATATCAGGTTCGGATTGGAGCATGATCAATACGATGGCGGCTGGGAGAGAAATGAGGTCTAGCAGAAACGGCGATTGGGGATGTCAAATGTTCGAAGTTTAACGAGTTCTCATCATTCTTTGTTGCCTTTCGTTGGCGCTGTTGAGCACCGGCGGTGGAGCTACAAGTCCAGCTCTGTTCTAAGTTCTGCGTTGCAGGGCACGACCCTTTCCTCGCGTTTCTGGTCGGAAAGGTCCTTTTCGGCGTGTGTCCTTTGAGGTGTTTGTCAGAAAGTTCAAATGGAAGAAGAGCGTACAAAACAGTCCACAGGGTAGGTCAGAGGAAAAGGGGGATGGAGCAAGGCCAAATTAGGAACAAACTAGGGGAACGAGAGACTTCAAATAGGCGGGCGTGTGACTGAATTCAGAGAGCGGGGACTTGTCGACAGACACTGGACATCGAGCAGGGGCATCAGGTCGACCCTTTCTTCTCATGTTGTCGAAAACAGTGCCTCGTCCTGCAGCTCTTTTCTGTCGTGGTCTCGCCTTGGCTAATGTCGCAGGTGTTCCCTAGTCTGCAGTCAGGCCTCGTGCTCCCACATCCGGTCCTTCTCTCCTCCAACAGCAGTACCCTTAAACAAGTTTGAAAAGACAGTCTTTAGAGAATTTGCAGATGAAGATAATCAAAAAGTCTATTTCTCTCCCAGCTCCAGGCAAAGAATGAAAAAATGCCCGTTCTATTAGTGTTCACAACTGGCATATGAATGACCGGTGACGGGCCTGTTGGATTTACTATGACTTTCCTTTAAAATTATTTATCACAGTCACGACAGTTCATCTGATGGTGACCCACCTTCGTGAGACGTTAACATGGTACTACACAGGTATTTTGCTGAGAGACGAACATGGCTAAACATTTCCTTTCTATCGATGCATCCTGCCTTTTAACTACTACGGGGTTCATTTCGATGATTTCTTTACCTTGGACTAGTCTGGTAACCTTGTAAAACGTCATTCTGGATCCTACGTAACCTTTTACAGCCCGATTACTTAATTAGGAAGGACAGGGGTTTTATGGGGAACAACCAGGGACATAGGAAACTTGTGGTAAGGGCATAAATCGACCCATCTCTCACAACCGGAAATGAGGGGTAGTTTCATAATTCCAGTTTTTGGGCGGCTGATACAGGGGAGGTAACAGGGGTGATCATTTTTCCGGTCTGGGTATTGCGACAATTCGGGGAGGGGAGGGTCGCGTATTCTGAGGTCCTTGTTTTATGCCATAGGAGCCGTCGACATGTAGTTCCCTTATTTCGGGCCAGATTAGGGAACCTCTGTCGTCTTACCTGTCCTTTCCCTTACGGCCCAACCTCGGTTCATTGACTTCTAGCGGAAAAGGAGAGGTAATGACGCGGCCTCAGGGTGATTGTATTAAAGACAAGTTTTTTGTGCAAATACGGACGGTATTTGAAGCCAATTAGGTGGTGTGCTAGGGGTGGCAGTCTGCCAATTTCGGGGCTAATCACTCGGAAGAGTGGGAGTGCAAAAATAGAGGGAGAGAGAGAGAGAGAGAGAGAGAGAGAGAGAGAGAGAGAGAGAGAGAGAGAGAGAGAGAGTGCAACGGCAGGCTAAATAGTACACGTGCAACAGAGAGGGTGGCAGTGTATTCAAGAAAGGCTATTTAGTGCATTACACAGTAAAGGGCATTCACGGGTCTGCGTTAGAATCTTGTAATCATGCAGTTTGAGCATTAGACAGGGTAGAGGGGACGTGCCTTGAGAAAAAGGAAAGAAGAAAGGAGGTACCATTTTGTCGCACTTCTCGCATTCTCGGTCCTTCGACCAGTTGGGTCGACGCCTCAGTCACACACACACAGTCCCTCATAGTTTCGCATCATACGTGACATGGGTTCATTCGTCCGGTCTGGTTTAAGGGTGATCACTTTTTATCAGGTTGCGCTAATTTTTCGGGTTTGTTCGATACGTGAGTAGTTTGCAGGCGCGCTTAGACACCACCTTGCGGCGCTAGTCAGCTTCGTGTATTAGACATGGCAAGGCTTCAGATCTTCGCCACACCTCGGCTGTAATCTCTGATGTAACCTGCAGAGGGAGGGAAAAAGGGGTTGGGGGAGACAGCATTCGCGCATATTCAAACACATGGGTTCATAAGTCCTTTACTTACCTCTTACTCGTCTTTCCTCCTCGGGGCAGGGTCCCCGGGGATATGGTTTCTGGAGTCGAGGGGGGGTAGTGTGTCCATATAGGTCGTGTGCGGGGAAACGTAAAAAGGTAACCGGAGGTGCTTAGTGCGAGGTATCTAGTCAAAGGATGTATCTCACTATCGGGATCCTTAAACCTCTTTCAACGCTGTGGCGTTCTAAGGTTCTTCGGTTCTTGGGTCAGCTCCGTTCCCTGATACTTTGGAACGTTGTACTTTATCACATTTACATTATTTCATTTCACCCTCCTTTTACATTCCCTCATTTACACCGTTCGTTTTACCCATCCTTGGAAGTCAAGGTCTTCCTCTACGCGAGAGTTCATGAGTCAGTCGCGTACTTTGAAGGCGGAGTGTCGTGTTGTCAATCCGATCCGTCCTCCAGGGCTGGGCAACCATCTTCTTTTAACCTTAAAGAGAGAGCAGAGTAGGGTGCACAGAAAAGAACTTTCCCACCGACCCCACATTTTTAAAATAAAGCATGCAATACCCGTCCATAGTTTCAAAAACTTTATTTTGCAAAATCATTTCAGCATGAGGATTATGAGGGTGCGGTCGTATTTGGCCGGTCGTGGCAATGGCTAAAGTGCGTACAGTGGGGGGTGTCGTTTGCAGTAATAAAAACATCGGAAAGTTTTACTCATTCATTTGTAAGAGACTAAAAGCGTCTATTAATTGGCTGGGGGTTCGGGGGCATTTATTTTCATAATTTAGAAGCATAATCATAATAGTGGTAATCAGATTTCCTATATGCATACCGTACGTGAGCGTCGTAAATGAGGTTTACATCAGTTATAAAAATATAATATATTGTACATTTGTAATCAACATTTGTAACGGGGATCCTTTCATACTGTTCGTCGAGTGAGTTCTCCTTGTCTTTTCTAGCCAAGTGTACAAAGGATCATATAAAATCTCAGAACATCAAGTTTATATTAGTGCGAAGGAACACCACGAGGTGTTCGTAAGTTCCGACTGATACCAGCGCCATTTTGGGCGGGGCCGGCTCAGTCCGGAAGCAGCATCAGGGGGAAATGTTTCCCATTACTGGCAGTTTGGACCAGAGTCCTTTTCGGCAGTTCTAGAATTCATGCTAACAGAAGGAGTGGCAATGTCATGTTTGTTTCGTTGGCGATCAAGGCAGCCGTCCCTTACCGGAAGCCTGCAAAGGCCGAAGGTTCCGCCGGGGACCTTTGTAGGATTTTCAAGGCTGCGGAGATGCTGTCGGAGATGGGGGCTCGTGCTCCAGGGGGCAAATGTTCGAGTTATATTGCTGGTCAAAGTTACTCTAGTGGCCGGGGCCCGCCTTCCAGCGGACCCAGACGCCATTTTGAGGCCCTACAGGGGCCACTCTCGTCGAGTTTGCAAGAGTGGGAGAGATCCTTCGGAGTGAACGGAAGAGGTCCCTGTTGTGTGAAAGCGGGACGTTCAGCTGGGGTGCAGCTGTGATGCCCCCACCTGGGGGGGCGAGGGAGACTCGTCCGCATCGTCTCCTTCTCCCGGTGCACTCCATGCCGCTCCTTTTCATCGCCCCGCATGAAGGTCTCTCCACATCCGGTGTTCCCCAAGTCCTGTGCTCAGTGCTGTGGGAGTATGGCCACCTGTGGCGCGCATTCGGCGCGGCACGAGTATCAGTGCAGTCATTGCAGGTTTGGTGTTCCGAAAATATGGCCACCATTGCACGTTCGGTGCTGCGCAAGTACTGGGGTGCCACCATGGTGTGTTCGGTGCTGTGGAAGTATTGGCACCATCGCCTGACTGGGGGTGTTCGGCGTCGGGCCGGGGGCTGGGAGACCTCCTATCGGTGGAGGTGGGAGAGGCTCGTCCGCGTCGCCTCTCCCTCCCAGCCCAACTTGGACAAATTGTTGTGGAGGTACGTGCAGGACATCCCGCCGTCCAGAGCTGCTGCGGCTGTTACGGAAGAGAAAAGGAAAAAAGGTGCCTCGTTCTCCTCTGGACATGTGGCGGGACTACTTAAGTCTATCCAGGCCCGTTGCGGCTGGCTGAGGAGACATGTGGCGGGACTACCTACAACTGCCCCGGCTGCTGGCTCCTGCCTCTCCTCCGGCTCCCCCATACGTTAAGATTTCCTGACCAAGAGTTGGCGGCCGGGCCCGCCTTATATGGGTTGCCGTTGGTTGGGCGTAGCCGTAACCCTGCCCTACTTTGGAAGGTTCCAGAATGGGGGGGGGGGGCGAATGTTCTGTTTGACTTTCATTTTCTACAGTTTACCGTTATTATTCCTTGTTTGTTGTGCTAAATTAAAAGTTCAAGTTCATTAATGGTCTACGGATTTTGTTTTACCATTTCTTTCTTTTCAGGTTGTTTTTATGCTAAGTTTCTGCTAACAGAGGTTGAGTAACACGGAAACACGTGTAGAGGGATGACGCAGATTTGTACATTACATACACACAAACTCAGACGGGGGGACAGTACAAGTACGACATACAAAGACCCAAGACGAATATAAAACAGTTATTGGTCATAATTATCTCTTTCCGTCTGTGAATTTGAAACGAGGCTGGGTTCCCGTCTTGACGTTGCCCGACCTAGGAGAACTTGAGCATGCCGCTGAAATTGTCCTGGCGAAATCTGTGCCATCGGGCATAATCAAACGTGGTGGTTCTGTCTGGTCTGTCTATGTAAGTCGGGTTCTTCTTTGTCTCGCGCTTCTTCTTGTACTGCCGGTCTGTCGTTCCTGTCGGCCCTTTGCCTTTACTCACGCTCAGTAGAGTCGGGCATTGGGCTTTCCAGTGTCCGACATACCTACAAAAAGCGCATTGGGCTGGCCCTAAGTCTGGTCGTCTTTTGCATAGCGTCGGGGGATAAGTTGTGGGTAGCGATGTCCTGGGGTTGTCCTGTCGGTATATTTCTCTATTTGGTTTGTCCTCGTCTTTTCTCTGTCGTTGCATAGCCTCTCTGCGCCACATACCGAGACTGTCGAGCATAATTGGCGTTGTCTTATTATTTCGAAGGGCTATTTCTAACGTTTCTATTTTATCAAGGTCAAAGGATCCTGCCAGTGGCCACTGTTTGTCTTGACTATCTTCGGTATACCTGTGCCACAATTTATTATAGGCTATGGTGACTAATCCATAGTTTATGAACATGTCCTTATTAGGGGTGCCTTCTAGTGGAGCTATATGGTCCACCTCTAATACTCGGTCCGGGCTAAACAGGCTATTAATCAGTGGGGAGAAGACAGACATGACGGCTCGTAACGAGGGACTAAAAAGTCAGCACTGCCTATCTTATCACTAGGTGCAAAGACCGGACAGAATATTTCTATTCAACGTTGTTTGCAGGCAGTGAATACCTCATGGATCAAAAATAATAAAAAAAGACCAATAAATAACAATGGGGAGAATGAGTAGGTCCGCAAAGATCTGCGTTACCTACCCTTTTCACTATCTGCAAAAAGGGTGGTCTCTTCCCTGTTTGCAGACAGGGAATCTCCAGGAAACAATAGTTTTGCGAACAACAGTTCAGTTTCAAGTAATTATTGAGTGGGGGAGAAAAAATAAGCACGGCTGCTGCCCTACCTATCCTCCACTGCTTGCAAAGAGAGAGCCCGTTGTTTCTCCGTTTGTAGACAGTGAATCTCCAAATAAATAAAAAGAGCAATACTAGTATGTTTGAACAATCAAGCAATCAAGCAATCATTTCGCAACTTGTCGTGATTACACGACCTTACCCGGACCATGTGGACAGTTTCTTGTCTTCCGAATCCAGCGCCCGATCGTCCTCTTTTTCTCGTATTTCTCACGGCACTCCTGATGGTCCCCAGTCAGGACCGTAGATCACTCGAGAGAGGTCTGTTCGGAACTAGTGAAGTTCGGATGATCGGCTGCCAGACGAGGGTCTATTGGGCAAGAGCTCTCCCGATCGTTGCAGTCGTTCACTCTGTCGTCGGGACCTCTCCCACTGGATCCACGAGTCGCTGATGGGCCCCACGCTTGGGACGCCAATTGTAAAAACCTGAGGCGGGTCGGGGACAATCGATATTTGCCCGGCGGTATTGCCTCTGTGACCCTCTAGTTAATTAACCAATGAAGAGGCAGGCGCTGGAGACTGGAAAGCAGGAAACAAGGTTTTTATTTTCTCCGGAGGAGAACACAACGAAACGGACAGAAGGTATCGTTCTGAGGTGCTCTAACTGCATCCCTGAGGCCTGGCCTCTTATACACAAGTTTATCTTTTTATTGCATGTAACATATTCTCGTCGATACTTTGATGTACAGAAAGACATCCTCAGATCCCCCTTTGGGCCCGTTCCCACACACATTTACAGTTGAAGTCCCCACCCTAGTCACAACAGGTGATGAGTATCACGCAGCTGGATATTCCGCCGATTCACGGAATGTGGGGGGTTTGATCGGATCTCATGGAGTGGGGGCTTTGATCAACCCGGGGATCCTTTGATGGGGGAAGCTTTCTATTGTACGGGGAGGGGCAAGGAATGGTATCGGCAGAGCTGGGTGTCGGCCTGGGAACGGGGAAGACAAAACGGGCACACAGGGAAAAAGGGGGTTTGCATCTAAGGGCCGAAGATCATGAAAGGGAAGCAGGGAGGTGTCGCGCTGGGAACAGGATGAGGGCCTGGGGCAGAGCAGCGCCGAAGAGGGGTTTATGACTCAAGGCAGGTGCAAGCAGGGGGTGGTCAGCGTGCAGGCTTAGTGAAGGCGAGGGGCTATGTCAGGGGCCAGCAGCATGCAAAAGGGTTCGCTCTGATCGGGGCATCTTAAAAAATGGCGGGCGCGCACGACAAAAGTGTGGCATCAGGGGAAGAGGCAAGATGGCGCAGATAATGTTCACCAAAACGTACTAATTTTCAACACAACATGTTGGCAACTCCTGTAGGAGGGCTGTTATAGGTATTTTATTAGCACCCTGAAGGATCCTCAACTGCCTCCGGGTATGAAAGAATAACTGAAATGAGTGCATATTCTTTGGAAGGTGACCAGTATGTTGCTGACTACCTATTCTTTTTTTAAGAAAGCCCTGCACAATTAGGTTGATGCAATGGGCTAAACACAGGACTCTGAAATTCACTGTCAGCCATGGCTTTGAGTATGTTATGGCCATTATCAGTGGTAGGGGTGGGTGATAAATTCCGCTCGGCAGGCAAAGTTCACTGATTTTTGCCCACTCCACGTTATGCTTGTAATGCAGAGTTCTGATAAAACTCATGTGCGGTTCACCAGCATTAAGTTGGTAAGCAAGAACTGCCATCCTCTAGCCATCCTCTAGCACAATTTGTGTGAGCTAGGACAGCACCCAGCGATATTTTCTCAATGGGGCGGTCGTGCTGTTCGTGCTGATTTTGCAGTGTGGAACAAGCTCCTGGTGCTAAAAATCTGCTCGACGTGCTGATTCTGCCCACTTGTGGAACTCTGCGGAATCTAACACAGTTTTTATGTAACGCAGCAGAATTCCACTGAGTGAAACGGCACGAGTTCCACCCTTCCCTCGTCAGTGGCAGCTAAGACAATTGTGAGACCTCTGGGTTTAAGCCATTCGCAGACCTTGGTATTAAACTCTTCCAAGATGTTAGTAGCTGTCTTCGCTTTCTCCATGATGAAAATTGCTAATTTTGCATGCGTAGTGAGACAAGCAGTTAGCCTTTGCCTAAGTCCCTGGAAAGAGATCCAGTGTGCAGTGTTGCTTGACATCTGTTCTACATGTCCATTGTGAGGTGGATGGACTGAACAGTGCTCTGCTTCATAGCATTGCTAACCAGTTGCAGCACTTCATGATGAGGCACTGACACAGCAACATAGCTTCTAGTGAGATTTTTCCATTTTTCCTTTTGTAGAAACAGATATTTTTGTGGTTCCGGTGGTAATGCGAATCTTGGTAAACATTGCCTGAATAGTAGGCTGTTTTTCTTGTACTGCCACAAGCTGCCTACAGTAGCAGCAGGTAATCTTCCTGGGTGCTTTGGGGTGAAAGTTGCTCTATCCTGCTGTGACTTGTGCCATGCAGAGGTTGTTGCAGGTAAGGATTGTTTACTACGGCGGAGATTTATAGGGCTGCTTTATGCTGCTGCTGGTATCCTTCTCTTCTTCTTCTGATCACCTTCTTCTGTCACTTCAGCTGCTGGTTTTCTCCCACTACCAGCAATTATGTTTTAAGCTGCTCTTCCCACATAATTATGTGTTGTTTTTTTAAGTGGATAGTTGGCCTCCAGTCCATACTATAGTGCCCCCTGGCTTACCACAATAAACTTTCTTGTGGCAAACTGAGTAGATTGCAATACTATCCCCTTGCTGACTATGCTTTAGGAAGTCCCAGACTTGTTAAGCGAGCTTTCATATTGTGCTAAAGTCTGAAGAACTTGAGGTTAAGCTAAGTGGTTGTGCGTTGTTTGCCCTTTTGTAAGGCATGCTGCAACTGTGGTAGGAGTGGTGGTGGTGGCAGTTGCAGGTATTGGGGTTCTGCAAATATGAAAGAAGGAAACGTTGGTAGGACCACCTGGCACTAAGCAGGTTAAATAGAGGTGATCTCTACCACCTCTGTGTAGCTCAGCTCTCCTCACTGAGGATCACTGATGATCAAAGCTTTCAGGAAATTTAATTTTCCTTGTCTCTTGGACTTGGCCACGGCCCAATCCATGTCCAGATCATCAGAAGGGGGCTTGAAAAAGATGGGGGCATGCTCTTTCTTTTGCTTGCTGGATATCGTGAATCCTGGCCTTAGGTTTTGGTGGTTGTGGTACCCATGATGCAGGACTGATCTTCTCAGCTTCTTTGTGCCCACAGGAGGGCACAAAAAATCTGACCGGAGCAGAAAGGATTTCCTGAAAGGAGATGGGGGCCTATGATTGCAACCAACTTATTTTCCTCTCCACTGACCACTTTCTTGGCTGGCACCACCTTCTTTGGGACCATCTTTTTACCACTAGCAATTATCACCTTTCCCTAGGAGCAAGCACTGATCATAGGATGACTCAGGTGTTACTGCCAGCTGATTCTTTTGTGGACTTCTCTCTGTATCAGTGATGTGTGTGATCTCTTCTGTAACACCTGTGAAAGAATTCATTCAGGAGAATCGAGGCAGTGTAACACTAGTGAAGTCATCATCACCATCTTCCACATCTTCCCAAATGCTTAACAGTAGTGTACCCAAACAAGCTTGATCCATGGGAGAAAAAGGTGAGGCAGACAAACAATCAAAGAAATACAATAAATAGCCTGGTGCCCCATCAGGGCCTGTGCAAACCCTATGAGAGGCAGGCATAAAAAAAGGCCCCACTGGAGCCCATGGGTACTCTATGGGAGGCAGGCAGAAATCAGAAAAAACATACTTTAAATAATTGTTGGTGCCACACCACGACCTATTAAAACTCTATGGGAGACAGGGGAGGAAGGCAGCAATTGAAAAAAAACATTAAATAATTGCTGGTGCCTCACCAGGGCCCATTGGCACTCTATGGGTGGCGGCAAACATAAAAAAAAAAAACAACGGCACTGTATTACAATCAGCCACAAACACAAATAAATATATCAGGAAATAGAAAAAAATATCAAAAGCCGACATTTTCGTTGCGACAAATATTAAATAGATTTATTTAGAGACACAATGGTTTCTCTGGACAAATCGATGTATTTAAGCCTGGGTGGCCTATCCCAGTCTGCCTGCCCTGCCTCACTCTCATCAATGAGCCGGAAGCCCGGCAGCAAATCAACTTTCTGCACTGTGGAGCACAATGCAGGGCTTACCTTTCTAAAGTCCTTCTGTGCCAGGGCAGTCAATGGTGGTTTCCACTGTAGGCCTGTGATGCTGCTGGTGTCACTGTTTCGGGCAGGCTGCATCCCTGCGTTTTGCCAGACATCTATCATTCATCAGCATTGATCCCACCCTTTCCCATTCGTGTAGGACTGGATGCGAGTGCCATATTTGATATTTTGTGCCTTGTCCCTGGAATTATAAGTGTTATAATGCTAAACGTGTATTAGGTATATTGTACTGAGGTGACCGGCCATGCTGACCTTCCCCACTGTAATTTTTATTTATTTATTTATTTATGCGATTTTATATAGCGCGAACTTTACCCGAAGGTGTCAGAGCGCTTTACATAGGACCCAGTTTCAAACATAAGGACTGGCGGTACAAAAATAATTTGCAAAATTGTTGACTTACATAAGAACCAGTTGAAACATACGGATTGAGGGTTACATGCGTTATAAAAAGACTTAGGATTACATGCGTTATAAAAAGGTACAGACAGAAAAAATTTCAAATGTACAAGAGATAGAGTCACACAAGGAGGAGATACAAATGGATAAAGTCTAGGCATATACTAGTGATATCTCTATCTACTTAGGGAGGGGTTACACATGGATATACTCTAAGAGTCACATAAGAATGGTAGAAAGCACAGCGGATTCCTGCATAAACCAGTGATTAGAGTTATCTCTATATACATAGGGAAGGGGTAAGACTGGATATACTCTAATAGTCACATAGGAAGGGCAGAGAGCAACGCGGACTACTACATATTCTAGTGAGTAGAGCTATCTCTATATACATAGGGAAGGGATACACATGGATATAAACATAGGCAACTAGTCGTTAGAGTTATCTCTATATACATAGGGAGGGGATACACATAGATATACTCTAAAAGTCACATAGAAATGGAAGAGAGCACAACGGTCTACTGCATATACTAGTGATTAGAGTTATCTCTATATACATAGGGAGGGGATACACATGGATATACTCTAAGAGTCACCTAGAAATGGAAGAGAGCACAACGGTCTACTGCATATACTAGTGATTAGAGTTATCTCTATATACATAGGGAGGGGATACACATGGATATACTCTAAGAGTCACATAGGAATGGTAGAGAGTACAGAGGTCTCCTGCATATATTAGTGATTAGAGTTATCTCTATATACATAGGGAAGGGATACAAATGGATATACTCTAATAGTCACCTAGAAATGGAAGAGAGCACAACGGTCTACTGCATATACTAGTGATTAGAGTTATCTCTATATACATAGGGAGGGATATAACTGGATATACTCTAAGGCACAAAGGGAGGGTGGGAGGGATGCAGGGATAAGGAGAGAAGGGAAAGCAGAATCAACCACGGGGATAAGGGGTTAAAGGGCGACGGAATGGAAGGAGGGCTAGAGTCCAGAAAAACTGTCCGAAAACAGCAGCAAGGTGTCGGCCAGGACGGAACAAGAAGTCAAGAAGTCCAGGAGAGAAGGTGGGAGTCCAGGTGGAAGATGCCGCTGGAGGCCAGCCGCAGGCGCGTCGCCATCTTGGAGAGCTTGCGGTCAGCCGACTCCGTGGGGGTGAGCTTGCGCCAGGTGGTGAGGCCATGTTGACGCTGTTGGTGCGATATGTTAGCGGGAGGCTCCGCTAGGAATCAGCGAGCATCCAGCGACCCTACCTCCCGAGTTGTTGTCGTCAGGGTGGGCACCTCACAATAAGGCACTGCAAATGTCCGGTAGATCGTGGATACAGAGGTAGATGCAGGCGAGGGTCACCACCAAGGATCCTTGAGGAGGGCTCATCTCCTCAGGTATGAGACACAGAGAGAGCTTGCAGGGTCGCCTATGGGAGAGGCAGTAAGCGCTGGGGCCAGATGGTTAAGTAGAGGCGCCGACCGATAGCTGCATGTCACACCCGGCCGCCATTTTAAGGTCAGGCAGGCGTGGGAAGGCAGATTGTGACGGGGGCCGCCCCCGGTGTCTTGCCGCTACAGGGGCCCCCCGAGACTATCCTCAACCAGAGGCAGCCCCTGCGTCCTTCAAACTTCGCCCATCAAGCGTACCTCCCACTGAGGGTTGAAGTCATCGGCGCTCTCATCAGGACTCCGGCCGCCATATTGCCCGCGGCCGCCCTCTCCTCGCGTCTCCTCGCAGCTCCAGCCGCTTCAGCGGCACCAGGGGCGATCGGAACGGCCCCGCAGGTGCCCTGCACCTTCCGCTGCCGAGGCGTGCCGAAAACAGCCCCCAGGCAACTGAGGAACCGCCAAACCAAGCTCCCGAGCAGCGCTGGAGCCGGGAGCCGAGACGGATCATGACCGCCCGGCTCCAGCTCCGCCCCCTCCGCATGTAACACCTCTGGCCGTGGCTGTAGGTCGCTGGCTCCTTTAGAGTTGGAGCTCCTGCGTTTGTTCCCCATCGAAATTGATCCAAAAGAGGAGCCGGGCTTTTGTTCCCTTGCGAAATTGATCCCAATTCCTGAGCCGAGCGCGAAGGGAGAAATGTCTGCTTATTGTGTACTGATTTGTGGAGTACCAGGTAAATGTCAAAAACATCAAATGCTTTGAGTGTGCTCGTCTAGAATAGGAAGTGAATACCTGCTAATTATTAAGGTCCTTTTGCATTTAGAATGATCGGCACAATAGTTATAGATTGTTTTATCCCCTCTGTGAACATGTTTGGATTTTAAAGACCGTTACATACTGTAGCATGTTGAATGTTTGTGGTTGCTTTATTCTGAGGATCTTGCTCTGCCACATGGCATTAAATGGGCCCAATCTTCATGCCCTTCACATTAATGCCAAAACAAAAGTTGATTTCTGATCAATGAATGTTACAAACATTAAGATAATGCATGCCAACGATTTAGTTTCTCTTTTATTTCACATTTTACCTAATCTTGCGTTCCTAAAGAGTATAAGCTATTTCCATCATGTTATATTTACATGTCTTTTCGTGCATCTTATTACTCTTGTACAGTAAAAACTTTGAGTCATGCCAGGTGTTGGATTAAACCCAGATCTGTTGACTGGGTGTGAGTGTTTGATTGGTTCAGATGCTCCGTCCATCACCACCCCCTTTTGTACCGCTTTGTTCGCCATAAGTTGGCAGGGTATGCTCAGACGTGAATCCCTTGCTAGCTTTGCCACTGGATTCAAGCAAGACTGGCTGAAGATGGCTGTAATGCCAGGAACTGGTCCTAGGAAGCTTGAATTCGGTCCAGGGAAGGCATGGCTTGGCAGTTCGGGCTGGACTGTTCCCATGAGGCACAGGGTCAGACTGATTTGCATATGGCCATGTCTGAACTGGGGTGGCAGAGTGGGCTAAAGAACGGTGGTGGATTAAACCCAGATCTGTTGACTGGGTGTGAGTGTTTGATTGGTTCAGATGTTCCGTCCATCACCACCCCCTTTTGTATCACTTTGTTCGCCATGAGTTGGCAGGGTATGCTCAGACGTGAGTCCCTTGCTCACTTTGCCACTGGATTCAAGCAAGCCTGGCTGAAGACGGCTGTAATGCCAGAAACCGGTCCTAGGAAGCTTGAATCCAGTCCAGGGAAGGCATGGCTTGTCAGTTCGGGCTGGACTGTTCCCATGAGTCACAGGGTCAGACTGATTTGCATTTGGCCATGTCTGAACTGGGGTGGCAGAGTGGGCTAAAGAACGGTGGTGGATTAAACCCAGATCTGTTGACTGGGTGTGAGTGGGTGATTGGTTCATATGCTCCGTCCATCACTACCCCCTTTTGTACTGCTTTGTTCGCCATAAGTTGGCAAGGTATGCTCAGACGTGAGTCCCTTGCTTGCTTTGCCACTGGATTCAAGCAAGCCTGGCTGAAGACGGCTGTAATGCCAGAAACCGGTCCTAGGAAGCTTGAATCCGTTCCAGGGAAGGCATGGCTTGGCAGTTCGGGCTGGACTGTTCCCATGAGGCACAGGGTCAGACTGATTTGCATATGGCCATGTCTGAACTTGGGTGGCAGAGTGGGCTAAAGAACGGTGGTGGATTAAACCCAGATCTGTTGACTGGGTGTGAGTGTTTGATTGGTTCAGATGCTCCATCCATCACCACCCCCTTTTGTACCGCTTTGTTTGCCACAAGTTGGCAGGGTATGCTCAGACATGAGTCCCTTGTTTGCTTTGCCACTGGATTCAAGCAAGCCTGGCAGAAGACGGCTGTAATGCCAGAAACCAGTCCTAGGAAGCTTGAATCCGGTCCAGGGAAGGCATGGCTTGGCAGTACGGGCTGGAACTGTTCATATGAGGCACAGGGTCAGACTGATTTGCATATGGCCATATCTAAACTGGGGTGGCAGAGTGGGCTAAAGAAAGGTGGTGAATTAAACCCAGATATGTTGACTGGGTGTGAGTGTTTGATTGGTTCAGATGCTCTGTCCATCACCACCCCCTTTTGTACCGCTTTGTTCGCCATAAGTTGGCAGGGTATGCTCAGACGTGAGTCCCTTGCTCGCTTTGCCACTGGATTCAAGCAAGCCTGGCTGAAGACGGCTGTAATGCTAAAAACCAGTCCTAGGAAGCTTGAATACGGTCCAGGGAAGGCATGGCTTGGCAGTTCGGGCAGGACTGTTCCCATGAGGCACAGGGTCAGACTGATTTGCATATGGCGATGTCTAAACTGAGGTGGCAGAGTGGGCTAAAGAACGGTGGTAAATTAAACCCAGATATGTTGACTGGGTGTGAGTGTTTGATTGGTTCAGATGCTCTGTCCATCACCACCCCCTTTTATACCGCTTTGTTCGCCATAAGTTGGCAGGGTATGTTCAGACGTGAGTCCCTTGCTCGCTTTGCCACTGGATTCAAGCAATCCTGGCTGAAGATGGCTGTAATGCCAGAAACCGGTCCTAGGAAACTTGAATCCCGTCCAGGGAAGGCATTGCTTGGCAGTTCGGGCTGGACTGTTACCATGAGGCACAGGGTCAGACTGATTTGCATATGGCCATGTCTGAACTGGGGTGGCAGAGTGGGCTAAAGAATGGTGGTGGATTAAACCCAGATCTGTTGACTGGGTGTGAGTGTTTGATTGGTTCACATGCTCCGTCCATCACCACCCCCTTTTGTACCGCTTTGTTCGCCATAAGTTGGCAGGGTATGCTCAGACGTGAGTCCCTTGCTCGCTTTGCCACTGGATTCAAGCAAGCCTGCTGAAGACGGCTGTAATGCCAGGAACCAGTCCTAGGAAGCTTGAATCCGGTCCAGGGAAGGCATGGCTTGGCAGTTTGGGCTGGACTGTTCCCATGAGGCACAGGGTCAGACTGATTTGCATATGGCCATGTCTGAACTGGGTTGGCAGAGTGGGCTAAAGAACGGTGGTGGATTAAACCCAGATCTGTTGACTGGGTATGAGTGTTTGATTGGTTCAGATGCTCCATCCATCACCACCCCCTTTTGTACCGCTTTGTTCGCCATAAGTTGGCAGGGTATGCTCAGACGTGAGTCCCTTGCTGGCTTTACCACTGGATTCAAGCAAGCCTGGCTGAAGATGGCTGTAATGCCAGAAACCAGTCCTAGGAAGCTTGAATCCAGTCCAGGAAAGGCATGGCTTGGCTATTCGGGCTGGACTGATCCCATTAGGCACAGGGTCAGACTGATTTGCATATGGCCATGCCTGAACTGGGTTGGCAGAGTGGGCTAAGGAACGGTGGTGGATTAAACCCAGATCTGTTGACTGGGTATGAGTGTTTGATTGGTTCAGATGCTCCATCCATCACCACCCCCTTTTGTACCGCTTTGTTCGCCATAAGTTGGCAGGGTATGCTCAGACGTGAGTCCCTTGCTGGCCTTACCACTGGATTCAAGCAAGCCTGGCTGAAGACGGCTGTAATGCCAGAAACCAGTCCTAGGAAGCTTGAATCCGGTCCAGGGAAGGCATGGCTTGACAGTTCTGGCTGGACTGTTCCCATGAGGCACAGGGTCAGACTGATTTGCATATGGCCATGTCTGAACTGGGGTGGCAGAGTGGGCTAAAGAACGGTGGTGGATTAAACCCAGATCTGTTGACTGGGTGTGAGTGTTTGATTGGTTCAGATGCTCCGTCCATCACCACCCCCTTTGGTACTGCTTTGTTCGCCACAAGTTGGCAGGGTATGCTCAGACATGAGTCCCTTGCTCGCTTTGCCACTGGATTCAAGCAAGCCTGGCTGAAGACGGCTGTAATGCCAGAAACCGGTCCTAGGAAGATTGAATCCGGTCCAGGGAAGGCATGGCTTGGCAGTTTGGGCTGGACTGTTCCCATGAGGCACAGGGTCAGACTGATTTGCATATGGCCTTGTCTGAACTGGGGTGGCAGAGTGGGCTAAAGAACGGTGGTGGATTAAACCCAGATCTGATGACTGGGTGTGAGTGTTTGATTGGTTCAGATGCTCCGTCCATCACCACCCCCTTTTGTACCGCTTTGTTCGCCATAAGTTGGCAGGGTATGCTCAGACGTGAGTCCCTTGCTCGCTTTGCCACTGGATTCAAGCAAGCCTGGCTGAAGACGGCTGTAATGCCAGAAACCGGTCCTAGGAAGCTTGAATTCGGTCCAGGGAAGGCATGGCTTGGCAGTTCGGTCTGGACTGTTGCCATGAGGCACAGGGTCAGACTGATTTGCATATGGCCATGTCTGAACTGGGGTGGCAGAGTGGGCTAAAGAACGGTGTTGGATTAAACCCAGATCTGTTGACTGGGTGTGAGTATTTGATTGGTTCAGATGCTCCGTCCATCACCACCCCCTTTTGTACCGCTTTGTTCGCCATAAGTTGGCAGGGTATGCTCAGACGTGAGTCCCTTGCTCACTTTGCCACTGGATTCAGGCAAGCCTGGCTGAAGACGGCTGTAATGCCAGAAACCGGTCCTAGGAAGCTTGAATCCAGTCCAGGGAAGGCATGGCTTGGCTATTCGGGCTGGACTGATCCCATTAGGCACAGGGTCAGACTGATTTGCATATGGCCATGTCTGAACTGGGTTGGCAGAGTGGGCTAAAGAACGGTGGTGGATTAAACCCAGATCTGTTGACTGGGTATGAGTGTTTGATTGGTTCAGATGCTCCGTCCATCACCACCCCCTTTTGTACCGCTTTGTTCGCCATAAGTTGGCAGGGTATGCTCAGACGTGAGTCCCTTGCTCGCTTTACCACAGGATTCAAGCAAGCCTGGCTGAAGACGGCTGTAATGCCAGAAACCGGTCCTAGGAAGCTTGAATCCGGTCCAGGGAAGGCATGGCTTGGCAGTTCGGGCTGGACTGTTCCCATGAGGCACAGGGTCAGACTGATTTGCATATGGCCATGTCTGAACTGGGGTGGCAGAGTGGGCTAAAGAACGGTGGTGGATTAAACCCAGATCTGTTGACTGGGTGTGAGTGTTTGATTGGTTCAGATGCTCCGTCCATCACCACCCCCTTTGGTACTGCTTTGTTCGCCACAAGTTGGCAGGGTATGCTCAGACGTGAGTCCCTTGCTCGCTTTGCCACTGGATTCAAGCAAGCCCGGCTGAAGATGGCTGTAATGCCAGAAACCGGTCCTAGGAAGATTGAATCCGGTCCAGGGAAGGCATGGCTTGGCAGTTTGGGCTGGACTGTTCCCATGAGGCACAGGGTCAGACTGATTTGCATATGGCCTTGTCTGAACTGGGGTGGCAGAGTGGGCTAAAGAACGGTGGTGGATTAAACCCAGATCTGATGACTGGGTGTGAGTGTTTGATTGGTTCAGATGCTCCATCCATCACCACCCCCTTTTGTACCGCTTTGTTCGCCATAAGTTGGCAGGGTATGCTCAGACGTGAGTCCCTTGCTCGCTTTGCCATTGGATTCAAGCAAGCCTGGCTGAAGACGGCTGTAATGCCAGAAACCGGTCCTAGGAAGCTTGAATTCGGTCCAGGGAAGGCATGGCTTGGCAGTTCGGGCTGGACTGTTCCCATGAGGCACAGGGTCAGACTGATTTGCATATGGCCATGTCTGAACTGGCGTGGCAGAGTGGCCTAAAGAACGGTGGTGGATTAAACACAGATCTGCTGACTGGGTGTGAGTGTCTGATTGGTTCAGATGCTCCGTCCATCACCACCCCCTTTTGTACCGCTTTGTTCGCCACAAGTTGGCAGGGTATGCTCAGACGTGAGTCCCTTGCTCGCTTTGCCACTGGATTCAAGCAAGCCTGGCTGAAGACGGCTGTAATGCTAGAAACCGATCCTCGGAAGCTTGAATCCGGTCCAGGGAAGGCATGGCTTGGCAGTTCGGGCTGGACTGTTCCCATGAGGCACAGGGTCAGACTGATTTGCATATGGCCATGTCTGAACTGGGGTGGCAGAGTGGGCTAAAGAACGGTGGTGGATTAAACCCAGATCTGTTGACTGGGTGTGAGTGTTTGATTGGTTCAGATGCTCCGTCCATCACACCCCCTTTTGTACCGCTTTGTTCGCCATAAGTTGGCAGGGTATGCTCAGACGTGAGTCCCTTGCTCGCTTTGCCACTGGATTCAAGCAAGCCTGCTGAAGACGGCTGTAATGTCAGAAACCAGTCCTAGGAAGCTTGAATCCCGTCCAGGGAAGGCATGGCTTGGCAGTTTGGGCTGGACTGTTTCCATGAGGCAAAGGGCCAGACTGATTTGCATATGCCCATGTCTGAACTGGGGTGGCAGAGTGGGCTAAAAAACGGTGGTTGATTAAACCCAGATCTGTTGACTGGGTGTGAGTGTTTGATTGGTTCAGATGCTCCATCCATCACCACCCCCTTTTGTACTACTTTGTTCGCCATAAGTTGGCAGGGTTTGCTCAGACGTGAGTCCCTTGCTTGGTTTGCCTCTGGATTCAAGCAAGCCGGGCTGAAGACGGCTGTAATGCCAGAAACCAGTCCTAGGAAGCTTGAATCCGGTCGAGGGAAGGCATGGCTTGGCAGTTCGGGCTGGACTGTTCCCATGAGGCACAGGGTCAGACCGATTTGCATATGGCCATGTCTGAACTGGGGTGGCAGAGTGGGCTAAAGAACGGTGGTGGATTAAACCAAGATCTGTTGACTGGGTGTGAGTGTTTGATTGGTTCAGATGCTCCGTCCATCACCACCCCCTTTTGTACCGAGGTGTTTAGGAGGGGCTGCGATTGAGAGCTCTGGAGCTGAATGAATGAATGAATGAATGAATGAATGTGGGATTTTTAAAGCGCGGACTTAGCCCAAGGGCATCAAGGCTCTACAATACAGACCAATATGCACGCAAAACCGATTTCCTACTCAAACCCATCTCTCAGGAATCAGCCATGTCTTCAGAGTCTTTCGAAAGATTGAGTGTACTTGTTGCCCCGAAAGAAAATCCAGGAGAGACTTCCAAACATTGGCAGCCGCAAATGAAAAGGCCCTCCCGCCCCATCTCATTTTTTTGACCCTAGGAACCACAAGGAGGTTCTAGGTAAGGCTGAACGCAGTGCAAGCTTTTTACAGTGCCGGTAAATGAGTTCGTCTCCCTGCAGAGCAGACAGAGAAATGGTCACATATTCCAATTGCAATTGAAATTCTGTATCAATGTGTGTGAAGGGGTAAACAGTTGTCAAAATATTTTCAAGGCAAAGTAACGCAAAATAAAATGCTTACACCTGAGCGAGCTCAGTATATGTTTGGGGGCAGTGAAGCGTGAAAGATGCGAGGAAGTGCATTCATGGTATAGTAAACAGAAGGTGCAGCAGAGGAAAGAGGTGAGGTTTAAGATGTGCAGATAAAAGCGATGCAGAGAGAAAAAGTGCATACAAGTCTAACATAAAATACATATAACAAAAGCCAAAACTCCTTCAATAATATTTAATTCACAGTCTCACAATTTCAGAATTTAAACATTTTCAATGTTAATTATTGATGTAAGATGATTGGTGCTACACATTTATCTTAAGCAACAAACCACTGACAAAGCCAATAGTCCTGGCAGGTTCCAGGTGTAAATAACAGCTGAACAGATTCAATAACAGCTCATAGAGAAGCCAAAATACTGGTTGGGTGCGACACTATGTAAATCACAAACATTTATTTTACATGTTCCCTTTTAGAAATCCCCCACTTTTGCCATCCCACTTAAAGACATGTCTGCACATATTTCTATATGACTGATTGCAGCCATCAGGTGTGGGTGCTTCCCAAAGCCTTGTTCGAGCATTTTCTTTCTCAGAGGAGATGCAGCATGCAGGTCAAGATACTGGGCAAGCACACACTTTAAAGATAGGGAAGTTGTCACGCTGTACAATTTCCACACTAGAGTCACTGTTGAACATACTAATGCAGTAAGCGATGGGTCAGTTTTTAGTGTGCTTAAATATTTCACAACTACATGTTCATAATTGCTTTATAAACCTTAATGTTTCTCAGTAAATGCTTTATTAAAATTGCTTTAAAATGCACCATTTGCCAATCTTTTTTCAAATCTATCTTGGGAGGAGGAAACCCCTTAACCCCACATTTGTCCATTGAACTTGCTCACTTCGCTTGCTACATAAAAGTCATATACAACCTTTATGCCGCACCCCTTTCAAATGTCACCAGCTGCCACTGGTGGATACAGCAGAGACAGTGATGATTTCTCTCCAAAATCCAAATTGAAAGGACAAAGCAGGGGGAGAAGTCTGTAGACCAGGAAGAGGAAGTTGGTACTGTATATATAGTAGCCTCCCAGTCTCAATAGCACTAGTGCATTTCACGCTAACAAATAATTAAACAATCAGAAGATATCAACTAGAAAATAGATTTTGAGTTGATTTTTTTGTCGCTCGAGTAAAAGAATCCACTAAAAATGCTGACAGTCAATCACCCATGTTAAAGTTCTGCCGTCCGCATTGGAAACAACCACTGAACATTCTGATTGCGTTTTCCAAAAGACAATCATGAGCAATCATGTTCATGTGTTGCTTCAGTGCCCCTCACAGTCCCATTTTCCCAGAATGGGAGAATCGGATGTTATGGCATTAAACCTGGTAATTTCATGTCACAAAAGAAAGAAATGCAAATTACTCCAATTAGTCTGGAGTAAATAACATCATGCAAGGTCTACTTTCAGTCATAAACGTCCTCATGTGATGCTTATGGGCTCATTCAGTGGGTGGTGGGATAGGCCATTCACAATGACATAATTAAATGTTGCATGCCCCATTCTGCCACATTTAGGGTTCCCCTGCCTCAAGCATAGTGGGAGGAATCTCTGAGTTCTGGACTGTGGTACCCCAGCTGAGTTGACTGTTATAAACGCCTATCCTGCTGTCCATCTACAGCTTGGCTTACGGTCCTTCATCTTTGGAGACATAATGTGATTGTGGGGTGTTTCTGAAACTGTTTTTTCCTTGATGACTATGCACGATATGGCAAATGTGAACTGGAAAAAAGCTAAATGTTGCCTACACAAAGGGAGAAAAACTCCCTCCACATCAAGAGCAATTGTTTTTTAGCTTGGTGTTTTGGAGTAAGAAACTTCCCTTTTTGGGTACTTGCTTTGCAAACAAAAGATATTCATAACCAGTAATGGTCAGTATTATACAAATTACAAGGTAGGTAGGTGCAATTTGACTTGACATCTATCAATGGGATATTCATTGTAGGTGCCCAGTATTATGCATCTGCCATAAGTGTTTTTCTCTAGGCTGAGCTTATGTCTCATGTCTACCAAATGTACTATATTAGGATTGCATACATATCGATTCCGACAGCCTCAATTAATTCTGACACGAGCATTTTTCTCCCAGTATCTTCCCAGAGGACTTAATCCCACTGTAACGACACAACCTCAGGACGATCACAAATACAAAAACTTCCCCGTTACATAAGAAGACTGGAGTAAATTTGACTTTACTCTGTCTGATACAGAGTAATTTGTGGGTAGTTTGAACTAAAGGTTTTGGATTTCAAAATAAATATCTTAGTTTGTCTCATTTCACACTTGAGTAGTTCATATAGGGCCAGATGTACAAAGCTTTTTAACATTGCAAATCCCACCGATTCGGTAAACCTTGCACACCACCATACTTGTGATTGTATCCAATTGTAGGGGAGTTGCAAATTACAACTTGCTTAATTAATATTCATAAGGGAGATCATTCTGTGGCCACCTACTACTAGTACACAGATCGGTTCATAAAATTAAATACGGGACACAATAAGTAAGGTTGCAAGTTGCAAACATTTCTTGTGATCAGTATCCTAGTACATCTGTCCTCTAGACCTTGTTCCCATTGCATTCTGCTTCCCATGCTTGGCCTAAAAGAAAAAACGTAATCAAGGAAAAACCCGGAGACTATGATCTAATCACACCTGAAATAACAGCATGGATCCCTGTGAGATCACATGCACACAGTGTAAGTTATAGTGATCTCCGAAGGGCATTCTTACAATTTCAGTTGGTATGTTTGGCTTCAATAGGAAAACATTATCATGAACATGACATTCAAAACCCCAAGATTCTTCAACACTCAAGAAGACACACTTTGCCACTGGCGGGATCCTTTTCAAATAATTCAAAAAGCCAATAGGTGTTGTCTTGGACAAAGCATTGACGGTGAACAACCGTTACAACGAAACTATTACAACGCACTACCATTACAACGCGGTCATTACAACGCAAACCATTACAACGCATTGCACTGGGGGGCGCTCTAGGATAGGGAATAAGTTTAATTTTCTATCCAACAACCTCCCTAGTGTCCACGGGGACTGGAGTTGGAATAGAAAATTATACTTACCACTATCCAGCACCTCTAAGCGCTATGCGTTGTAAAGGTTTGCGATGTAAAAACTGCGTTGTAAAGGCAGGCGTTGTAATAGCCTGCGTTGTAACGTCATACATCCAGCATTGACATATGACATGGGAGAACACACAACATTGCAAATATGAGAGTGGATGATGGACAAGAGCATAAATTAGAAGGCTAGGAAAGCATCCGTTAAGATATACAGAATAAGAGGGAAAGTGTAGAATGGGAGAATACATGTTTGGAGAGACCTTTGTATGGGAATTAGCTCGGGACAGGGTGACACACGATGAGTAAGAGTATTTTATGAGAGAGATCATACAATGGTGGATTATGACAGAATGTGTGAGAACCTAGGATCTGCATACAGTGGCGTAGCTTCATAGGGGTGTTTGGGTGTTACATCCCCCAAATAAATTTATTTTGTGATAAATAGTTGGGTACAGGTGCTTTCAGTCGAGTATGGTGAGGTGTCTGTCAGATTTACCAGGAATATCACTCTCCATCTCGCTGTTTGTAAAGAGAATAAAAAAATGTTGGTTATTTCACAAAATAATGTGTTTTCTCTCATTTAGTACCTCTAGCAATGTGCATTACTGTTCCTTTCCACTGCCCCTTAAGCCCCTCTTATGCTCCCTGCTTGCCGTATAATGTATTTTAACATTATGGGGTATATTTACTAGGATTTTGTCCCGTGTTTGCATTCCAAAAGTGACTCAAATCAACACAAAATCTTTTTTCCGCAAGTTACTTTTCAGTGCAAAACTTGTTTAGTACTGGAAATTAAACTGAAAGTAAAGCAAAAGAGCACATAGTGCTGCTGTGCATTCTCATGCAGCCACCCATGAGTTTTGATGCAAAACCCTATTCACCAAAAAGGTAGACAGAGTATGCATCACAAAATAACGCCCATTTAAACTGGGCACTATCAAGGAGAGATGCTTTTATTTCTCCTTTCTTTTCCGACGTTGCATGGGTAATGCACTGTACAGCACACATACAAAGTGGGAACAGTTTGAAAGTTAGCCTAAGCATTGTAATTTGTACTGGAATTGTACCCTTCCAGTACAAAACGTATGCTAGACTCATGCAGCCACCCTATAGTGCAAAGGTGTGTGCATGGCGCACATATATCGGCTCGGGAGCGGGGAGGAGAGTGGCATTATTCTGTAAATATGGTGCTCTTCCGCTCTCTCCTTCTCACGCAGCGGATCATTTTTGGCAGCTGCCCTAGCTGAGAATTTGGTAAATAGACCTCTATGTGCCAGAATGATTGTTTGGAAATCTGAAGTTCACACCAACCCAATCTTACTGACCAAGTTACGCACCTGTCTGCAAGAACGGAGAATGGAGAGCAGGCAGGACATTTTGGTGATACCATAGTGTGGAATAATACAGGATGGTAGATGCAGATACACTTGTGCACAGGGTGGAAGAGGACATGATGTATCAATGCTGTAAAAATGAGATACTTGGTGGCAGAGTACAGGTAAGGGGCTACCCCAGGCTGGGGAGAACAGAGCGAAGGATGGGACATAGAGGCTAGAACATAATTAGAAAGTACAGGCATAGAATGAGAGAACACAGTGTGGTGGAGCACAGCATGATTGTGAAGAACATAAAGGGAGGGCACCGCCAGGAATAGGACAGTATTGAAGCACAGGAGAGAAGAAAGCAGGCTAATAGGGAACAGAATCACAGAGCAAATGATGGAAAGCTCATGATGAGAGACCACAATGTTGGGAAGAGATGAGTGGAGAGCACAGGATAGGAAGAACTCAGGATCTGAACTGCACATGATGGCATATAGCACTAGAAGGGATAGCACGGGACGAAAGACTGTAAGATAAGTGTGGACAGGATGAGCCAGCACAGAACAGACGACCACAAGGTGAGTAAGAGCTTCATTAGAGAAGGGAAGTGGGCACATAGTAGGAGACAAAATAATAAGCTAGAGCAAGGGGTGGTAGAGAACAGAGGATGGCACAGCATGGTTTGGGCAAAATCAAGCATGATTGAAGAAGGCTTAGACAGCAAAGGTGAAATACAGGTCTCTGAGAAGCTGACAGATGGAGGATGGACAGAACAACGGAGTGAGGAAGAGATTCAATGGATACTAGTGCAGACACATGCATGAAAAAAAAGAGAGCTAGAGGAATAAAGGCATAAGGACACGAGACAAAATGGCCCAAGAGAAGGACAATGAGTCTGGGGTGATAAGTTAGAGACAGCGAGCGAGAGAGGAAAGATTTGGCACCTGACAGAGCGAAAGGGAAAAAGAGCTCATGAAGTGCATTGAGGGAATGGAGTGGATGTAGCCTAACATGGAGGAAGACATGGAGGTGAGAGAGTTAATAGAGGGTAGAGAGGATAGCAATTTGAGGAGGAGTGAGAGAGAACATTTATGCCCACATGCATCAAGCTTTTTTGCATTCGCAAACGGTGCGAATCGCAAAATTCGTCCGTTTGCGAATGCAAAAACCTTTTTTGGGATGCATCATTTTTTTTCCACTTTTCGCAATTTAAGAACTCGCAAAATTTTGCGATTTCTAAAATGCTATGCATGATTTTTTAGGGGAAAAATTACCATGAAGTAAACCTTCATGGTAATTTGCAAAAAGTTTCAAAAATGCACAAAAGTGCATTTTTGAAACGTATCTTTTACACACACACATGCCCTTGGGACATGTGTGTGAGTAAAATGTACTTACTTGACATTTCAGGGGTGCAGAGGGGGTTCCTTTGGACCCCCCTGCACCCTTGAAAATGCATTCTCATTTTGCGATTCCTTAATTGCAAATTCGCAAAATGAGAATGCCTTCCCATTGATTCCTATGGGCCTCTAGGCCCATAGGAATCAATGTACAGCGATTCCTTAATTGCGATTCGCAATTAAGGAATCGCAAATAAGGAAAATTAAGAAATCGCAAAAACATTTGCGATTTCTTGATGCATAGGAATTTGCGATTCCTAAATTGCGATTCCTTAATTTTCACAATTTAGGAATCGCAAATTCCTACATTGATGCATGTGGCCGTAAGAGTATAGGGAGGGAGAAAGCAGGGAGAAGGGAACAAGAGAAAGGAGATAGTTTATAAAGGAGAATTGAGTCAGTTTAATTAAAAATGTAATTTACACAGAACTTTAAATTCTAGTGCATTTCATTCTATGTGCATTTGATTTGGTCACAGAGACTTAAATGCCCTTTTTTTTAGGACTCTGTTAGTCAAGACCTTTTAATTTGACTACTGTTTATGAGGGATTTCAGCCAGCCCTTTTCATCTATTGGTTTCTTATTATGGCATTCACATTTTTCTTCCACCCACTACAGCATGTACCATGGGGCAATGGGCCAACTCACTTTATCCAGTGGTTAGCTTCACTGTGAGTGATGGAATCTGTACCCAAAGTAGTACCGTTCAAGTGTAAGGAATTACTATGGCAATGTGTGATTTCTTAAGACAAAAAATGATATTTTTGATTTCAGACAATGTTTATTTTATATTGTCAAAGGCCTAGCAGCTCCATCAACAAAAATGTTTCATAAAAGCCATGAAAAAACAATACAAGCAGTGATGAAGCCAAAAACCAAGATTCACTGGAAGTTATGTGTCTACAGCAGCATAATCTCTCCCTCCCCTCTCTTTGCCATTCTGTTATATTCCAGACAGTCCTCTCCTTCTGCTCTGCGGTATCAGTTTTCTCTGAGTCCTGCCATCAGAAAGTATTCAAGCCCATGATGACAGTGTGCGGTTTTCTAATTACAGGGTGACTGACATGACGCACAGGAAGCACAGATCTTCTCTGGCAGCCAGGACAGTACCTATTGCCACTACTGCTGCAGCCAGATGTATTGACAGTAAATAGTACTTTCATGGCCAGAGGAACCTGGTGACCTCTCTGTTATCAAGTGGGGTCTGCTGCCTCTTTCAGGCCAGGGCCTCTTGAATGCTGCTGAATCACAGCACTTTCGCCCCTTTGATATCGTCATGCTGGTTCTCGTGCCCTGTTACATTTAAAACCAATGAAGCGAAAGTGATTTGGGGCAAAGTTTACAGGCAGGAAAAAGATAGCATAAGAGGGTTCAGGTGACTGTGCAACCCTGGGAGCAGAGATGTGGCTAACAGTGAGAGATGCCAACTCGGGAACCCAGAAATTCAGTTTGAATTTTGTTGTGGGCTCAACATCCTATGATTCTGGCCAAATCACTCAATCTTCATGTGCCTAAAAAAAAGTCTGACCTTATGTAATGTAATCTGGTGCTCATGTAAAGTGCTCTAAGGACCTTATGTTGCTGGCCATACATTTTAGGCCTAGATCTAGTCCCAGCTTTAGCTGTCTCTCTAGACTCATGTGATAATAGAAATAGCACATTCCAAACTGCATAGAAAAGGTGCTCTGGGTACGTTCTCCTCAGCCATTGCTCAGTTGGAGTGACGTTCAAATATTGGATCAGCCAATCAGCATACATTGAAGAGTTCTTTCAATCTAATGAACAGTGAATAATCTCTTTCATATCTAGTTTTTTTCAAGTTTCCCAAAATAGTCCAGTCCTGAAAATGCCTTTATTATTTACGTGCAAGGTTGAAATGTCATTGGCATCATCAGGCCCGGACTGGCAATGCCGGGCACCGGGCAATCCCCCGGTCGGCTGCCAGGGGTGGGGGCCGTTTTTTTGTCCGGGGGCCGGTTTTGTTGCTAAAGGCCGATTTTTTGTACACTCAGTACAGTAGTAGTCACTTACCTACTACTGTACTTTGCTGCGTGCCTGCGTTTCACTCTCTCCTAGCTCCGAGTCTGTGTGGAAAAAAGTGCAATTTAATGAATCTCTGCTGGATAAATAATGGATTGCAAGCAACAGTGCCATTTTAGGGGGTGGGTGGGTTGCGTGCGCACGCAGCGCGCAGATGACTCCACCGCCGCGTCTGTGCGGCCTGCTCTTAATCTTCAGTTCACCCACTTTAAGGGGGTGGGGGCATGGGGAAGGCCCGGCCGGGCGCGGCTGTTGGAGAAGACACATGCGCATTGGGGCTCGCGCAGGACCGTGACGACGAGAGGCCCTCTCTCGCCACCCATAATTTAATTATTTCTAGCCCCCCCCACCCCCCCGCCCCCTGCCCTGTCCCAGTATCCCTGCTGCCAAATGTCTGCTAGTGCCGGCCGCCGCCGCCAGGTGAGTGTTGTTTCCATCTTTGCAGTCTCCCGTGCCCTGGCGTGGACTTGTACTAGACTGTGAAGTGGGGCCTCATTACCGTGTGAGTCGAGTCCCGGACCGCACACATTCCCAGGGGAGAGTCATCACGGCTGGAGGCCTGTACCGGTCCATCACAGCACTCGGGTATCTCAAAATGTATACCTTTTAGAGGCAGAGCGCGCCATTATTCTGAATCTATAATAGTACATTACAGCTTAGTCACGGCCTGCTGCTCGCAGTTGAGTTCAGGGGTCAAGGCTGCGCTTCAGTACCAGGCAGGGGTCAGGTAGGCGCTGTAGCAGGCAGTGCGGATTCAAATTAAGCACCGGATAGACTTTTTGGGCTGACAGTGTACTACTCTGCGCAGTGCTGCCCTTGAAACATTTAGGAGGCACGCGAAAGTCAGGCCGCCTGGGGGAAGGGGGGAGGGAGGAGGGTTTGGGGCTGCTGCTGAGTATTCCCTGCCCTGGGTTTACGTGACAACGCGGCGTCACTCATGACTGCTAAAGTGTGTTCATATTATGAGAGAGGGGAGCCTGGTAGTTAAGTTTCTCCTGAGCAGGGCGGGGCCACGGTGGAGTTACACATGTTTATTTAGTTTTATTTCGTTTTAGTGGCAGCCACAACTCTCACCGCGCTGCCTGCCTACTTGGTCAGTGTGCCTCATCATGCTGCTGCCCTGCGACCGGACTTAGTCAGAAACGAAAGGTCGCATTTACCCATATAGATTGACAGTGTTATCACGGAGAGGCTGCTGTGTGGCTCACTGAAGTTTTAATCGTTTTCAAACTTTACAGCCTGACAGACACTGTGCCTGTAGCTCTGCTCACTGCTCTCCCAGGCTCAGGGTGGTACCGCGGTGTGTTAGGCTCCATTCAGCTCTTTATTCATTTATTTATTTAAAGCACTGACTCGAATTTAAATATAATTTCGGGCCCTGACTGAGGGCCTGCAGTTCATGGGCGACCTCTCAGTGCTACTCTGCTGTTGAGGAGATCGCGTGCACTGACACCAGGCAGGAATGTTTTTAAGTCCTGCTGTGCCACTGCTGCCTTCCCAGTCCCTGGTCCCCAAGCAGAGATTCCCGTGGTCTGGGCAGGCCTGTCATACAAAGCATTCTTAACCTGCCCCGGCTCCACGTGTGTTCCGGGAATGGTCTGGACACTTGTGTCCGTCCAGGTGAGCACTGTGATGTATTATTTGAAGAGGCACAGCAGACCAGAGCCTGTGACTTCTTTTTTTTTTAAGTTTGAAGTTTATTAAGGCATAAAGAGAAAAAGACAGTACATGAAGAAACAGTCAGAAGTGATAAAAACAAGAAAACTCTCTTACATTACAATGGAATTGTTCATAGAAATAACGTAAAATAGAACAATATATGTTAAGAAAATCAGAAATATTGAGGGAGAGGGAAAATCATTAGAACCATATATCTTAAAGGTGGCAAAAAGAAAACATAGCTTGTACCAACAAACTCATACATATTAGGATAAAACAATCACGGTGGCTTTTGAACTTCGACATTACGTAATGGAGAAATGGGAGATGGTCTGGAAATCCTGGATAGATATTCGGTAAGGGGGATCCATAGAAGGTCACGCTTAATTGCTAGGGAAATAGGGGAAACGAAATTGGTGTCTAGACGATGGTTAAAACACACTGCGTTCCACCATGCAGTGAAGGAAACGTCGTTAGCCTGTTTCCAATGCGATGTAATATGATGAAAGGCTATGGCTATCAGGAGATCGAGTAGTTTGTGTTTATGGTGGGGTTCAGGAAGAACAGGGGAAAGGGAACCTAGAAAAATGTGAAGGATTGAAAAGGAAAGATTGATGTTGAAAATTCTTTGAATTTGGGACCAAACTAAATGCCAGAACTGGAGAATGGGAGGGCAGTCAAAGAGCATGTGTTTCAAATCAGCTATAGGACAAGAACAGGCCCAACAGGTGGAAGGGGTGTCCAAGGAGAAAGAAGACAGAATTAAGGGAGTATATAGTGTACGATTGTAAATAAAAAATAATGTTTGGGTAGTATTGGCAGCTCTAGATGTACTGTGAATTTTAGACCAAATTTTATCCCAAAAATTAGGAGGCCAATTTTGAGACAAGTCTTTCTCCCAAGCCAACTCAACCTTAGATTTAGTGCGTTCAGTCGAAGAGTGGAGAGCTTTATATAGAAAAGAAGCAGAGGGGGACTGGTCAAGGGCATTAGAGATGGAAAGGTGAGGTAGAGGAACAGAGTTGGTAGTGGGAAGGGAGGAGAGATATTGGACAAGGGAAGGGATCAGCGATAAATATTGTTTACGAGAAGAGGAAGGTAATGAAAATTGGGTTTGGAGAAGGTGGAAAGGAAGAGGACAAGTAGCAGAAAGAAGTTGAGAAATCCATTTTAAACCACGAGAGTGCCAGGACTTCCAATAAAGTGAGCGATTTCGAATTTGAAGGGACTTATTATGCCAAATAGGTTGGGTGTGAACAGAAGAAGCAGAAGGGTAGGAGGATAGCAAGTACGGCTGAAGAAGAGAACGTGTGTGAGAAATGATAGGAGATCGGAGAGAAGAGACATTAGAGGAAAAAGAAAGAACTTCGTTAAAGTCATAAGGATGGAGGAAGGATGATTCTAGAGTTAGCCAGAGTGGAGGATAATACGGAAGGTCTGAAGAAAGCCAACGAAAGGCTTGTTTTAAAGAGAAAGCAGTATGATACGATTTAAAATCGGGAAATTTGACCCCACCCAAAGATTTATCCTTCTTTAAAACAGAAAGAGCTATTCTAGATTTCTTACCCTTCCACAAAAACTTCAGCAGAATAGAATCTATTGACTTGAAGTAATGAGTAGGGATGTGAATAGGAGTCATAGAAATAGTGTAGAGGACCAAAGGAGTCAGCATCATCTTTATGGAATCTAAGCGTCCCGACCAAGAAAGAAAAAGAGGGTTCCAACGGTTGGTAGAAGTAGTGAGTTTAGTGGAGAGAGATTCGAAATTAAATTTGAGAGTGTCAGAGAGACGAGGGGCGAACCATACACCTAAATATTTAATCTTAGAAGGTTGCCAGGAAAAGCCAGAAGTGTCGAATAGATGCTTGAGGCATAACGGATTCAGGGGGAGGATTTCACATTTGTCCGTATTAAGTTTATATCCAGATACATTAGAGAAAGCAGATACTTGATTAAGGAAGGAAGGTAAAGTTGTGTGAGGATCTGAGCAGTAAAATAAAATATCATCAGCGTATACCGATAACTTAACTTGTTTTTGGGAATCATACTGAAAACCAGAAATATTCTCGTCTCGTCTAATTTTGGTTAAGAAGGGTTCTAGCCTGTGACTTCTTGATGACCTGAACTAGAAGCTGGGAAGGTGGATTCTGCGGCCTGTCAACTCTTTAATGCAGCACTGAGCCCCCAAAGTCAAGAAAGAATCAGCGTCTGCTGCTATCAGAGCAATGCCAGCACCAATTCAGGCGATTGGCAATTTAGCAGAACCCATTAATCCCAATAGTTGGTTAGTGGCCTGTACAGAAGGGGCTCTCAATCCGTGCCCACAGAGGGACGTCTGCAGGTGGGAGAGTGATGTATAGCTGTGAAATGGTGCATGCAGTACTTTAAATGAAAACATAAAAAAGTGCTGTTGTTACTTATCCACAATACATATTTCCTCCTCTGTAGTGGTTCTCCCATCAAATCTTACAGCATTGCTGAGAATTACAGATGCTCTCCCTTTTAAATGAAAGTTGTGCAGGCACTCAGTACCACTCACCATCTGCCCAGTTACAGCAATAGTTTACAGGAGGACGTCTGGATTTAATGATCACTCTGGTAAGGAATTGTAGCATGGAATGGCAATTTTACACTGGGTGGAGACATGTCCATGATCTGCTTCACTGTAGTGCTAGCAAGTATAAAGTGTAGCATTAGAGGAAATTATGCTAGTGTATGAGAGCGTTTTGAAGAGTAGAGTTGGTGTTTTGAAGGAGTATGTGCGTGGGAGAAAGCCGAAGGATGTGGTATTGCTTTTGGCACATGTTGAGGAGGACTGACCCTCCATTACCGATGCTTTGCAGCAGTTTAAAGATAATCTTAGAGGTTCTCGTTGCTCTAATGGGTGTAATTTCTGAAATGTATATATTTCCCTCGTCGCTGTTGCTTGATTTGTGTTCGCGAGAAAGTGTCACTCATAGTCGTTGAATGTCACTCATAATTACAGTGAAATTCTGAAAATGTCACACATATGTAATCTGAAACCTTGGCAGCTATGCATGAATGGTACTGAGTACGAATGTATGTGTAAAAATATGTGTGTGACTGCTACAGCCTGTGAGTGGAAGTATGAGCAAATGGGAGTGTGTGGGCCAGTGTGAATGAGGGTGTAGGCCAATGTAGGAAAATGCCAGCATGCCCAAAAGCCTCCGTGTGTGTGCATTGTGTGAGAGAGGAATTGTCTGCAGGTGCCCAAATGTGTGAACGTTGGTGTTCATGGATGGTACTGAGTGCGAATGTGTGTGTAAAAATATGTTTGTGACTGCCACAGCCTTCTGTGAGTGGAAGTGTGAGCAAATGGGAGTATGTGGGTGAATGGAAGTGCGATTGAAGTGAAGCGTGCTCACACTGAAGGGTAGTCGTGTGTAACACAGCTATTGAGTGGGAATGTGAGTGCGTCGTGTGAACCAATGCAGGTGTGAGAAAGTGATCTGTAAGAACGCAGGCATCGGGCCTGCGCTTAGGCATCAGGGAAGCAGTAGGAAGCAGGGGAAGTGAGAACGGGGTCCTTGCACAGGAACTGACATAAGGGGGCTCATGCTGCGGTACCAGCTATCATTAATTGACATACTTGCTACCATCATCAGGCTTTATGAGATGACCCTGATGGAAGCAGATAGTTTTCTCCTCTCCTAAATGGTCACACCACTACAGCGAATGCTGGTTTACACAATAATTCTTTATCAGTTCACTAAGAAAATAATACCCTTGACACCTTGTGAACGCCCTGTTTGCCCAGGTGCATACCCCTGGAAGGCAGAAGGAAGTGTAGCTGAAAGGGGCCCCCTGTCGAGGTATGGGGTATGAAGGGCTGCAAGATTCAAAGGGTCCCCGATACTCAGGTATGAGCACCACAAGTCATGGGTGGGGGTGGTTAACGTATGGATTGGACTCTTGCCCTTTTGCAGCAGCAGAATGCCTTTCTTGCCTACGCTGGTGTCCCTTTGAGGTGCCTGTTTTCCGGCGCTCAGCACGTGCCCCTTCCGGTGCAGTACCTCAGCACATATTCCTGAGGGTGCTGCAGGCAGAGGGTCATTGCCCAGGTACACTCAGGTATGGACACCATGGAGAGCTACAGCGGATAAAGGGAATGGCACAGGTATGGACTGCAGCAGCACTGCAGCGGAATGGGACACACAACCATATACTGGCCGTCTATGACATACCGTGTTGCCCCCCATTCTCACATACACCACCAGGTTGGTGCTTTCTCTGACTGCCCTCAAAATAGACCTCCCCAGTAGATGTACTACCCTCAGTGTAGGCTTGCCCTGCCAAGACTGCAGCTGACCCTGCACGGGCGGATACGCACTCACGGCACCTGCCTCCTGTGGCTGCCTAGCCAGTCTGAGGCACACTTGGCATGCACAGCGCGGACGCTCGAAGTGTGACCGGGCTGTGAGGAGGAGTCCTGCGGGTGGTGCCACACGCTGCGAGGAGGGTTATGCGGTTGTACATGCTGAAGCAGATCATTGATTGATTCAACAAGATAATCTGTGGCCTGCCCCGAAACAGTGGCTTCTATTTCTGCACTGTTGTTTATCTCATGAGTACTGCTATCTCGCTCAGGCCGGCAGTCAAATATGTAATCAAACAAATATGCGAAATCTATAGCAATTTTACACTGACTCACTCCATTTTGCCTGCCACTACAAAATTATATAAAGAGACCATCATGCTGCAGTAAGGAGAGCCTGAGGTCAGAGCACATTCATCACTTAAGAGGCATTGATTGGTACAGGTACCATACAGTAGCAGAAAACACGCAGCCTCGTAGAAATAACACCGGCCGTCCGCGTTGTAGTTTCTACCTAACTTTTCAAAATTTTCCCATTACAGTTTGCATTGCATTGCCTGCTCAGCAATCTCGTTGCTATCTCTGAATAATTGTAAAACTGATTTGTTTAGAATGGGACCACATTTACCGTACCACACTAACTGCCCACCACTGTGACCCCCCCCCCCCCCCACACGAGATCACTGAATTGTACTGATAAAACAGAAGATAATTGTATGTTATGGTTACACGGCTGGTGTCATGTGTCTAAAACCCAGCTACGCCATTAACGCCAGGAAATGCTGGTGATGAGGGAAAGGAAAAGGGGGAATAATGGAAATTTGGGGGGAGGAAGTACGGGGAGATAACAAGAAAGACGTTGTGTTCACTCAAAAGATTAATAAAGGATCCATTTTGCCCTTTATGAGAAGGTCCATCTACACCATTGTACAGTAACCCAGGTCTGTGAGGTGCAGCACTCGTAGATATTTCATGCAAGAGAGTTCTCAAATGCATTTGTGAGAAAATTCACGCAGGGGCCCCACTGCTTCTCAAACTGTTGCGGCTAATGTAGCTGAGATCTTCTCCATGATCAGGGTGGGGTACAGCTTGTGAAGCCAGTCAATATCTTCCGGCATGTAGCCCATACCCCAATGACCGTTCACTGTTTGCATGTGAATTACAGATGCCCACGTTGTAGGCGTTGAAACAGCTGGGCGGAAAAAGAGAAGCCCCAGAAAAAGTCTCAGCGCCATTAGCACATGCAAAATGTTTTTTACATATTGTTCATACTGACTGCTGAGACATGATTACATAAGTCCCTGTCGCCCTCAGATTCCTCCAAATTAAAATTTGGTTTAATCTGCTTTATTACATCAAAACAGGCCATTTTTGTTTGCTCTTATTGCTCAGTGCACTTTACCACCACTAACCAGTGCTAAAGTGCTTGCACTCTTTCCTTTCAAACATGGTAAAATTGGCTTACACCGAATTGGCAATTTTAATTTACTTGTAAGTCCCCAGAATGTGGTTCTATATGTACCCAGGGACTGTACATTAAATGCTGCTAGTGGACCTGCAACACTTATTGTGCCACCCACTTAAGTAGGCTATTTAAAGATGTGTCCTGTCAAGGCCAGGGCCTTTGTGTTAATTTTTCCTGATTTCTGGCCCGGGTGCCATTTGAGACATTGCCATGCCTCTGTCAGCCTGGGTGCTTATGTGGGCCATTTCTATGCTTTCTGGCCTGGGTGCTTAATTATGTGTGCTATTTCCATAGTTTCTCGCCTCAGTGACCTGGAGCTAGAGGCTCATGTGTGACATTTCCATGCTTACGGCCTGGGTGCTTATGTGTGACCTTTGCATGCTTACTGGCCTGGTGGTGTGACCAGGCCTGGGTCAGTGCCTAGGTGCTTATGTGTGACATTTCCACAGTTTCTGGCCTCAGTCAGTGGCCTGTGTGCTCATATGTGACATCACGTCAGTGCTTAATGTGTGACAACATGAGTGACAATTTACTATGCTTTAAAAGTTTATACAATCTAATATGTAATGAAAAATATGTTGGAAAAATGTTTTGTTTTGGCCTTTCTATCTCTCAAATGTTTTTGGGGGGGACAAGTTCAACCCCCCAAACTCCCCCCTAGTAGTGGTTGCTCACTGCGCTTGCTCGCTACACACCATGTGGGGGGCTGGTCTCACTTTTACTTTGTTCTCTCTGATTCACTACTTGTGTCTATTTTTGGTGGTCTCTGAAAGAATGTCTATGTGGACAAATGACTGGGTGGGTAACCTGGTGCTCTTTAACCACTTCCATGCTAATGACAAGGCCAGCTCGTCATGCAGTTTACTGGAGCTGTGCTTATGACGAGCTGGCCTTGTCATGAACAATGGGAAATCATGATCTTCAGCACCCAGCGGGAATTGCCTTAGCATTGAAGGTGTTAAAGTCATCATCTACTATTTACTGTGCTTTGAAAGTTGATAAAATTGAATATGTAATGAAAAATGTGCTGTAAAATTCACCATTTTGGTCTTTCATTTTCCAAAATTTTCTTGGGGGGAGAACCCCCCCAAACCCTCCTAGTAGCGGTCGAGCTCGCTCGCTATGCGCCGGACAGGGGCTGGTCTGCTGAAATTTGCCAGGGCTGCTTTCAGTTCCCAGTCCGGCCCTGGGCATCATTATGAACAGTTGTCTTTAATTCTAGCACAAATATTGCTATGATATTAGATTCAATAAAATACACAGCAGATTAGTATCCTATGTGTCTTGGTCGTTTGTGTTTTGTTTGTAGACTTTCTTTGACTCACTGGCATTGGTATTTGTCTTGTGTAACACAAGAGACACTGAGAACTTTGTGCTACCTTTTCTTACGTGTATTTGACTGGTATTAAAAACATATATGTCTTTCAAGTAAGGGGCTAGTTCTTGTGTGACATTCGTTTGTGTAATCCATTATACGCTTTAAGTAATAACTAGGATTATCAAGGTTATTGTACCTTTCATAAAGTTAGAAAAACAGTTGCAAGTGGGATCCAGACACCAGTGAACTCCTTCCGGTTGTGCAGTGTGTTACATCATACGTGATAAAGCACCACACGGTATACCTAAAGCAGAGAAGGAATGACCTTGACCTTTCAAACTGGTTCAGTGGACCAAGCTACCTCCGTCAAGTCCATTTTTGCATCGCTCAGTTCTTTCCTAGCTGTTTTCCTTGGCTAGCGACTTTTCATGGGGTGTTCCCCTACTTCCACGAGCTGTTCCTTCACATTGCTGCTCAGAGGCAGACATGCTAAATATTCAGGCGTTATTAAAAATCCTTCCTGTTGAGTCGTTAGAATAACGTGAGATGTTTAATTTTGCATGGCACCCTTTAATTGGTTCCGATGTCAGATTGTCAATGGTCTGTGGTTGCAGAGTTCACTGCTGATCCAGCGTTTCTGGAACCACACTCTTTGTCCTCCGATGGACCTTGATAGGTGCAGTCAGGGGAGAGGGGGAGTTAGTATTTCATAACTTCAATTTGCAACCCCTTTGGCTACACAATGAGTACCAGGATTCGGTAGCCAAGTTTCAGAATGTTTATTACAAATTGGTAATCAAATTCAAATAACTCACTCTCAATACTACGCTATAAATATACAGTATTACAAGTGGGAGTCCAACCCTCCAAAAGAAATTGAGGTCGACCAGAATTAAACAGACAAGCAATTAGTGGCGGTAATGCAGCATAACAACACGAGTACCTGATGCTCAGAAAACAATCTTAAATTCTCCGTCGATACATTGGTAATCTAAATATCCAGAGAAGAGTTCAACAGATAAGGATAGTTCAGTTAATCTTAGGAGTCTCATTAATCAAAGAGTTCCAAGTAGGAACCAGGGACAAGGCAAGGTAAATTAAGTAGAACAAGTGTTAGCATCTCAGCAGCTCGGTCAAGAGTCTTCAGTGACTCTCAAATAAGTTTTAGCCTAAGCAACACTTAGGGTAGAATCCAAAGGAAGCATTGAGGTCTAAACCTCTCAAAGTCTGTTTAAGGGCAGTGGGGAATCATGGAAAGTATCTGCAAGGGGTCCATTGAGAAGTTCTGTATAGAGTCTGGAGAAAAGGGAGTTCAGCAAAGAAGTCCTCCAATGCTTCTCTAGAGAGTGTACCGAAAGGTTCCGAAGAGAGACCTGCAGAGTTCTGGGTTATCAGTATATTATAATCCACAGTCCATAGGTGACACCCCCTTTGTCACATCATGTTTGTTCACATATTGCAGACTGTAACATTCGTTAAAGGTACCACAGTAGACATGGGAACGACATCTTCTGACATCGATGTCAGGAAAGAATAGTCCTTTCGTTAGTGCTCCGGTCTCCCGTGTGCTTTTGTCAAGGTCTGCATCTCAGGCTATGTATCTATCTCTGGTACAAAATATACCTATTCTAAACTAACAATGAGTGTGAATACCTGCAAGGAACCACGTTAGCAGAAGCTGCAACACTGTAATTTATGGACTGTAGCACGGCTGTTAGACATGGGGGTCTCTAGTTGTTCAAACAGGGACACTTGCTTCTTGTCAGGGTAATGGTGATACACTCCTAAAATAACCTCTTCTCACCCCCTTGGTAGCTTGGCAAGAGCTGACAGGCTTATCTCAGAGGCAGTGTGGAAAGCATTTGGGAACACATACAGTAGTACTGTGAAAACAAACAAATGGACACCACACCAGTTTAGAAAAAAAGTGATCTTTATCTAAACCAAAACAAGACCAAACGACAATAATCCACAATACAGTATTACAAATAAGGCTTTCAAATGGTAGAAATAGTTCAGTGCAATGCAAGTTGTAAATGCAACACTCAAAAGTATCTTAGAAGCGTCATGCAAAACAAATAAATTCAGCCCAGCTCTGACTCATCAGACTTCTGTAGCCGCAGCCCCTCTCCAGCTCCTGTCATCCAAAAGCCAGACATGCAATACACAAAACTAGCAAAGGCACACTGGATGGTTAGGCAAGAAAATACCTACTTTCTAAAAGTGGTATTTTCAAACACAGAATGTAAAAATCACCCTCACTAAAAGATGAATTTTAACATTCTGAGTTAAGGCATACTAAACTTTTTTTTCTACCTTGTTCCATGAGAAAATTATGTTTATAAAATGTTGTAAACAGACTCCCTATTCTGTCCTATGGGAAGAGGTAGCCTGGCAATAGTGAAAAACGAAATTGGCAGTAATTCACTATCAGGACATGCTACGCACATCAGGGCATGTCCTACCTTTCACATACAATGCACCCTGCCCACAGGGGTACCTTCGGCCGAACTTAGGGGTGACTAACACGTAGAAAAGGGAAGGTTAGGGACTGGCAAGTGTGTGCCCTTTCCAAGTTGACATGGCAGTCCCAGACTGCACACAGGCTCTACAATGGCAGGCCAGAGTTACATTTTACAATCTGCTTCTGTGGGTGGTACAAACAGGGCTGCAGCCACTAGCAGCATTTGATTTACAGGCCCTGGACACACACAGTGCACTATACTAGGGTCTGACAAGTAAATCAGATATGCCAATCATGAAATCACTAATCCATAACAACAATTTACAAAAGGATCACTTGCACTTTGGCACTGAACAGTAGTGGCAAAGTGCCCAAAGCATCTAGACCAGCAAAACTGAACCCCAACACAAAGCAAAAACACAGGAGGCAACAGCAAAAATGGAACGGAGACCCATGCCAATGGAGCCAGGTCTACCAATGGTGAAGTACAGGCTTAAAACAGTAAATCAAGTTAAACATTTAATTCCATGGTACATATTTTATGTGTGTGTGCACAATTAAACACATACAAATCTAAGTTCTTCGGTACATGTAGTTCATATTGAATAAGGCATTCAGTGAATAAACAAAATACTCAAAGGTAAGTATGGCTGAGAACTACACTTGAATGTACATACATGTAACATTAATGCATATATCACATAACTTTTCTCGTTTAAATTGAAATGACATTCTACACGTGTGAGGATGGTTTAGAGCTAATATTCAAATCACTAAATGTTACTTAGACAATATAGCACACATTTAGGAATCCTGAGCCATGTTTTAGCAGTAAAGCACAATAACGTGTACATGGTTTTAAGAATGCACGTACATTTTGTACAACCCTAATTAGCATTTTACAAAGTCGGTAGGGTCTGCATACTTAATGAAGCATGGTAGGGAGTAAAAATATAGCCACAGGTCTATATTTTGAAAATCAAATCTGGCTCACTTTACAAGTGGGCAGGGCGGATACGCAAAGTACAATGGGCCTGATTCACAGAACTAACTTATGACAAAATCCTAAACTTACTACTCATGGCATTCACAGAATGCACTTACGATTGTCCTATTTTTACGTCCGCACTCGGGCCGGAATTTACGCACCTGGAGTATAAGCACCACACCCGGAGTGGAAACTCCACACCCGGAGCAGAATTTCAACTTCGCTTCCAGGCCGGTATTCCCACAATGCATCAGATATAGTCAATTAACACCAGATTGTGGGTATTCCGGCCCGGAAGCGGATATTCCGGCTCGATGGTGGAAATTCCGCCCAGGTGTGGAGCTTCCACCCTGAGTGTGGAGCTTCCACTCCGAGTGCAGAGCTTACGGGCGAATGTAGCAACTCCGCCCACTCACAGAACTTTGTGGAAAGTTTTTATGCAACTCTGTGGAATTCCGCATGGTGCAACTCCACGGCTCCGCCCACCCTTACCCAGAACAGGAGCAGTTGAGGTACACTGTTGCCTCAGACATCCCAAGGTCCTTACAGGCTGCCCATTCCCTTACCCCGAGGTTATGCCCCCTTTGCATTTGTATATCCCCCGAGTCAGTGACCTTGAAAAAGTGTTTCTCCCAGTGTAAAGAATTATTCCATGCTAAGCCGCCCTTCATGCAAGGTTTCCAGTGGCAGCTCCTCCGCTAAGGCTGGGGAACTTCGCCCCACTGCTCAAAAAAATAAATAAAATGATAACAAAGTATCCTTATTATCATTTTATTTTTCCTATTGCAGTCAGTGGCAGGGCGGGGCTGGCCAGAGCAGGGGAGGAGTGTTTTGCACTCTCTAAGTGTGCATGAACTGTTTGTCTGGCCCTCTTGGGCCAGCCAAATATTTAATGCGCTCTTTGCATGTTCCCTACCAGGCTGTATTACACAGCCTGGTGAGCAACATGCGCAGGCTCCTTGTGCCCATTTTAGCGCTGAACCACAGTGGTCAGACCAATCACAACGCCCCATTGTATAAGTCCTTTTTTCAATTTTTTTCATCCACCCCCACTCCTGCCCCCGCCCCACCATCTCCAGCTGGTAGCAGCCACTACTTGGGTCCTCTGACAGGGACTGTTGGTTCACCATCATGAGAGGTTTAACATCTGGGAGGTTTTGTTCAATAGAATCAGTCATGAAACAATACCACCTTTAAAAAATGTACAGACACAGTTGGGGGCGTTGCACTCCAACAATAATCAATTCTGCTGAGAAGTACAGCTGATACAACAAAGAGGAAATTCCAGAGATGTTAATAAAACAATTCACTCTGAGGGAGACATGATCAGACAAAAACAGACATTAGGAAGCAGAGTGTATCAGGGTCAGCACCTTGATATACTAAAGTTAAAAAATGTCAGCCACATTCTAGCTCACGTTTGTCCTCGTTTGAGATATAATTCTCACTATGTGGACGCATCTTGATTTGTAAAAGATTTGTCAAGCTTGTAAAATATAGTTGCCTCGGAAACACCATGGAATTGACGTAATGTCCACAACTCCCCCTCACAGGTCCACTCTGCACCAAAGATATATTATAAATGGTAACAGAAAGTGATGCCAGTGTGGGGAAAGCAGGGAAACAAAACAAGGAAAGGCGGGGAAACACAGGGTCTTGGACGCAGGTAAGGTGTTCTTTTTAGGGGTCAAGGAGGCTTCTGTTAACCTTTCCCTAGGAGGCAAGAAATAGAGGTTAATACCAATCCCTATGTTTCTAATGATATATGATAGTGAATAAAGTAGTAGACTACCTGTTCGTTATACTGAATGAATATCTGTGGATTCTCCAATGTCCTGTTCACTTCACAGAATAAAGGGAGATAGGGAAAATAATGTCGGGGAATGTCTGGAAGGTAAATATATAGTATATCCCTTAGTGATAATACTTCAAGTGAATATCGTGAAAAGCTGGAGGAACATGTGTTACCTGCGTGTAGAATGCCAGTGTCTATATGGTGGGGATCTCCTGCGTGGTAAATGCCCTTAGATAATCTTCTGTTATCTTCACATCAGAATATAGAAAACACTGCTGCTGCATAAACCCTAAAATATATATATATATATGCATTACTGCTGTGAACCAGATCAAACCAAAAGGTTATGTATCAGAGGTTTCTAACTCTGATTACCTGTGTGAGGTCTTTCTATGTGCTTTCCTGGAATCGAGACTCTAACCTATGGTGAGTCCAAAAACATAAATCAAGAGACAGCGCTCTAAACACTGCACTGTCCTTTTAGGCACAATAACCCAAAAACGATACAAACAATATCATTACAATGGTCACTACCAAAGGACCAAGAAATAAGGCACAGGATAATTGCCTCCGTACAAAAAGAAAACGGTACCGTCTCTCCGAGTATGAATACCTGAATCAGACTAGGAAACCAGAACTGCGGGGAACTGAGAACGCCGAGAGGATTCCCGACGAGACCCGACAACCGCCACCACCGTGACCCGGAAGAACTGCAGCCACGACGTAACCCGGATGGAACGCGAAGCGCCTCCTGGATGTCGAGGAAGGACTAAATACTATTCAAACGCATGCGCTGACCTCCGCGCATGCGTATCGGTGGCTCTCCGTGTTTTGCCAAACATCGCTGGCTCCAACATTGCCAACCACAGGACCGCGATCGGTACAGGCACGACAAGATTCACCAAACACTCACCATTTCAGATTCTGCCTTAGAACTATAGAACATTATTTAAATCTGCATTCAACATTAAATATGTGAAATTGATGTTTGTTAGACCTGGCATCTTTGGCGTGGTTTCCCCTATCTTTTTGCCTATACCTCCTGTATTTTTGATGCTGTGCTGGATTTCGTTGTTGCTGGTTTAGATGCTTTGGACACTCTGCCACTGCTGATTAGTGCCAGAGTGTAAGTGCTCCCTGTGTAAATTGTTATTCTGATTGGATATACATGTTTGGCATATTTGTATCACCATGAAGTCCCTAGTAAAGTGCACTGGGTGTGCTAGGGCTGGTGATTACAAATGCTACTAGTGGGCCTGCAGCACTGATTGAGCCACCCACAGGAGTAGCCCTAAAATGATGTCTCAGGCCTGACACTGCAGTGCCTGTGTGCAGTTTAGAACTGCCATGTCCTCCTGGTCAGTGTCCCCACTGACCAGGCCTAACCCTTCCCTTTTTGTACACATCAGTCACCCCTATGGAAGGCCCAAGGTACCCCCCTGGGCAGGGTGCAGTGTATGTAAAAGGTAGAGCATGTACTGGTGCAGGTGACATGCTCTGGTAGTGAATGGCAGCCATTTTCGTTTTTCACTACTGTAAGGCTATTTTGCTCCATAGGTTAACATGGGGGATGCTGGCTACAGTGGTTAACAGCATTTCTTCCCATAGGAACAAGATAGGACATAAGTATCTAGTATCCCTGAACTCAGAATTTAATAACACATCTTTTGGGAAAGGTTGTACCATATTCTTGAATAGTGTATGTTGGATTTTTTGTCGTTTTGGTCTTGTGTAGTTTAGATTAAAAATACCTTTATTTTTCTAAACTGTTGTGGAGTCAGTTTGTGGTGTTTTCACTGTGTTACTGTGAGTGTTGGTACAAATACTTTACGCATTGCCTCTGGTTAGACTAGACTGCTTGTGCCAAGCTACCTAGAGGGTGAGCAGGGGTTATCTCAGAGGGTTATCTCCTTGCCCTGACTAGAAGCAAGGGTCCCTATTTGGACAGTGGTACCTACCTCTGCCAACTAGAGACCCCCAGATCTAACAATATTCATGATATAAATGTTCTGAATGACTAAGTTTAAGAAATCATAAATGTACTTAAAGTCTATGTCTACCTATAATATTTGCTTAATGCCTATGTCTACTTACGCCCCTGTGAAAAATCCTCTACTACTCTGACCACAAATAATGGATACTGTGTTCATTTTCTTGACAATACAGTAGTTGAGGGTGCATTGGGGAGAGGACAGCCTCTTCAGGGAGATGAGATGGAGACGGGATCCAGATGTCTCTCCAGGATGTGCTTCGGCCAGATCAATCCTGGGCAACTTCTACACGTGCTTCCTCTCATCTTGCCATTTTTTATTTAAGTCTCCCATGGAGCAGATCTCCTCCCCCAATACATTCACTGAGAAGGTGACCTCCAACCACCAGGCTGCATCCTGTTATATTTTCACCCACTAAGGTTGAATGGAAGCAGCCCATGTAGTTTTTTGTAGAGTTTGACCACAAATTTTACTACAGGGCTGTCTTTTCCTCAGTGAAATTTCTCTTCCTATTCTCCTACACACCCACTCATGGGCCCGTACCACATGATATAAAACTGTAAATTAAAAAAAAGTAAAAACTTATAAATTATGCTTCAGGAAGGCCTTCAAATACATTTATTCCCTGCACCTCATGCTGCTCTCTTACCAGACACACTGACTCAGCTGAGGTAGAATCGCACTGAGAAGTGAGTTTACAGTGTGCGCATTACATGGCACATAAAAAATTGAAATAATATTTCTTTATTTTATTACTCTGTTTATCTTAAAAATAGAGTTGGCCTCCAGATCACTCCTGGAAGGGACTGTTAACTTGCAAACTTTTATCTCAGTACTTGCAGGCACCCTCAGAGTTAAGAAAGTGCACAAATATACCATACATCTTAAAACCAGATGTTGAGTTACTCTGTCTTGTCTGGGAGAGGAAGGAAGAGACGGGGTGGTTACTGTTCTGCTCAAGAAAATGTCTGGCATAAAACAAATAGTGGAAAGGCAGAATTTCGAAAAAAGAACCACAATATGCTCATTTTTGGACATTTATAGCCTCATTTAGAGGTTGGCACAGTACTAGAAACATTAGCATTCAGCACCTATTTTTATCACTGCACTGATTGCAAGATGAATCATGTTTAGTGCTGTTTTTAGTAGGGGTATGCAAAGATAGTTTTAAGAGAGAAAAGTTATTAGCCTTCAAATAGTTCTCAGAGTTCCTCTCTTTCACTTTGCATACACCTGAGACTAGTTTTCCTTCAAAAGCGTTAGTTGGCACTAAAACCACGCGAGTACTGTGAAAGGTGTCCCAACGGTAACTCACAATTATTTTGGATGTGAGTGCATATTTTGAAAAGTTTTTGTGGGCTTGTGACTCAGCACTACCAATGGAAAGGTACGTCTAACTGTATTTTTGTACCAAATTTAGAATAAAAGCAGTATCTAATATCAGAACACTGCAAAACTTTACCAAAGCCTACTTGTCAGGTGGTGGTAAAACTAACGCAAAATACAGAAAATGTGCCCAAAAATAAACGATAAAGACACATTATAGCTCGGTGAGAATGTCAGTTAAAACATACCATTTTAAATTAATAAAATTACAAACATATTCCAGTTACAGTTATCTCAAGTAACTATAATGTGCTCCCAAGCAACTATAACTCACGCCCCCACCATGCACAGTGTTGTCATCAATGAATCCATTTCAGATGCTGCAGTGATGTTATCAATGATGTCATAGTATATGTCATGAGTGATGTAATATGTGAGATTATTAGCAGGGCACTCAGATACATGAATATATGATATGCAATGGGGGTACACAAGCAGGAACACTGTAAGATCTTATCAGTGAAATATTGTGGTAAAAACAAATCAGTCTAAATAATATTTGTGCTGGATGTGGGTGTTATTGGCCAGTTTTCAGGCATTGGCAAAATAATGAGGAATTATGAATGAAAATTTTTATTTGGACCTGTTTGTGCATGTGGTTATCCCTTTGTGCACATGTTTGCATGGGCTATTGGCCACAGCCAACTCCCAATTGCATTGTCCACGTAACACAGTAGATGTGAATCGGTGCTACACTCTGCTACAAATTCAATTTACAGGTGTTTTAGTGCTACCTGATGGTCTTCAATGAATGTATTTGGCATCTTCTCTGTCTGTGAAGTTTTAGCTGTGCAATCCATTATATTTTTTGAAGAGTGGATGGGTCAGTAAACGGGACTTACGCAAGACTTTGCTTGAGTAACTTTAAATGCCACTGTTGTACATGTAATTTACACATTGGCAAGAGCACTTTGTGCATATTTAATATTCTGCATTTAAAACCTCTAAACCATGCTTCTCTAACGAGTAGCTCATGAGCTACTTTTAGCTCTCCAGCAACCTGAAAGTAGCTATCCTGGGTGCATGCCCACTAAATCAAAAACCCACTAAATCAGAAGCTTTCGTTTGGTTGAATTAATATGTGTATCCCAAAAGTTAATTTCCAAAATATATTTCATGCTGATGTTTGAGTCATAAATCATGTGGTGCTGGAGAGACTTATTACTCTTATTATTACCTTGGTGCTAGGGCCACTGCAACTATGGCTGTTATGTATTAACCACGTAGAGGCATTCCTAATTGATAATCTAGTATTTGCAGTACTGCTAGGAGCTCTAATGCTTGAGGTGATGACTGTTAACCATCTTGCATGAGGTGTCCAGTAATGCAATCCTGCCTTCTTTAGTCAGTATTACAAAACTAGTAATGGCAGTGGCTCGTATTACAAAAAAGGTTGGAGACCCCTGCTCTAAACAGAACAACGGAATTTCATTTTCAATTCTGACTTTTCCTGTACGCTATGAACATATTTTAGGTGAAGACAGACACTAAAGGTTCCTCGTTCACTGAGTAGAGCAGTGTATAGGTCAAAATCTCCTCTATGACAAAAATGTTTGAAGACCAGTTCTCAAATGGTTTTGTTAAGACAAGTCTTGGTATTGTTATGCACCCTTTGTTGATTAATAAATAGAGAGCTTCCTTGACTCTTGAAATGCTGGCTGTCTGTCCATCTGGTGGTGAGCAGAACGACTCTCCATGCACCAGCTGTGGTTTGGATGCTTGCTGGAAGTTACCGAACTTGCAGATTCATATTTAAGATGCCTCTATGCCTAAAATATATATATAAAGGATGGTTAAAACTGTAATATTGGTGATAATAACATCCATAGAGAGTGTATACTAATCATGATATCTGAGTAAACACAACTCAGATCAACTACCGAGAGTAGTATAGTAACTACGCTTTCTTTTGAAAATGTTGCAGCCTGCACAATGAACATAATTGTGCAGTCAGTTGCGAGATAATACTATGTTTAGATACATTTTGAGATACGGATAATAGAATGAAATGCTTTTTGCAACCATATACGTACTGAGGAAACATTTATCTGAATGCATTTCTCTTTTTCTTTTATTACTTAGCACATAATTTAACATGGGATTTGAAGCAATATGGAAATGTTAAAAAACTCTTCTATGTTAAAAAACTCTTCTATGTCTATCTCTGCTATATTCTATGACTCATGGTAACGATGGCAACTGACAACCAGTCAAGTTATAGCTTTTATTTAGATGTGTCAGCATGTTATGTAGTATATATACAGGCGTCACTATCAGCAGAGTAAGTGAGCAAGGCGGAGGCTTCCGCCGAAATGCGTCTGTGCAGCATGATGGAATAAATACTTTTTCTTGAGTTCAATTCATGGAGTCAGTGCCTTCCTTATATCGTTTTGGAATTTGGATTGGTAAATAATACGAAGGATTCGTGTTCCTGGGAATCCCTACACTGACCCTCCTCGATTTGGCTGCGCTGTGCTACTGGGACAATTGTTTGGTTCAACTCTCGAGGAGAGAGAAACGCAGCGCCCCCCGAAACCGGCAATTGTGAAAAGACTGATTTTCCTGGACTCGGACTGGTAGCTGACTAACCGAATACCTGTGAAGGCTGGAGGGCAATTGCGGGTTTTCAGGTAAGACGGTGAAAGTCTGTGATACCAGAGTCAGTAAATACCGCAAAGGTTTATGGGAGAGGTAGTCCCGTTTTTGTAAAACTACTTGTAACGGGCAGTGAATTTCACAAGCAACAGACAAATTCCTGAAATTATTAACATGGCTGAGGAATGGGACAGAGAGCGGGAGGAGGCCGCGCTGGATGTATTTGTAGATGCTGATACAAGCACGTCAATGAAAGGCAAGAAACCAGCCACAATAACAGTACCCGACAAAGATAACAGCATTAAAAACTTGTGTGCAGAATTAGAAAAACTACGGAAGAAAGAAATGTCTAAATGGTGGGAAATTAAATCGCTACAACGTTATCTGGATGTAGGTAGGGTGCCACGAGGACTGAGAATATTAGTAGCCCCGACCTACGAGAACCCAGACCCGGCAATGCTGAAAGATTGGGCCGACAACAATGCCCAAGCATCACAAAATATGCTCAAGATACTGATCAAGTATGCGGCCAGTGACCGGGATAAATTAATAGCCAGGATTGAAGAAATTCTAAAAGACCTTGATGCAAGGGAAAATAAAGAAGAAATTGCCACTGCGCTAAAAGAAATAAAAAATAGACTATTAAAACTGGAAGAAGAAATAAAAGAACGGAAGGCAATTAAATTCCAGCGAGACCGCAATGATTATATAAATGGGCGGATATACACGTTTGCTAGGAAGTTCGACAACATAAAGAGGCAACAATTATCAGCAACAGCTAGCGGGATAGAGACAACACCCGCCACTAGTGGTACAGACCTTAGCACTTCAGTGGAATCAGATCTAGAAAGTAACAGTTCCTTGGGTGTGACAGGCCCAATTCCAAATCCAGCACAGGAATTGGCTTTTTTTCGTTTACAGCGCCTCAAATCCTTAAGGCCTCGGACAACCTCACGATCGGAATGGAACAAAGGAAATACAGAACAAATCAAAAAACAAAAAGCAAGAGAGTAGAAAGGACAGGCGCTGGGGGTGGCGGCGCCACAAAACAAACAAAGCCAAAATACAGAAAGAACAAGAAACGATGATGGATGATGAATCTAAAAACAACCTGGACAATACGGTTATCAACCTAACCGACCTAGAACTGACACCGAGTGAAACAAAAATACTTTCATTAGGATTAACATACTGTACAGCCACCAATTTTGACTATGCCCAAACCAGAATAGATCTGTTTCAATTTACACGAAAATTAAAACTACAAAAATATTTCATAAATTGTGCAAACAAAAAAACAAATATTTTGGAACCTGGCCAAGAAATTGGGAATATTTTATGTATTGCGGACATGGCGACACTGGGAGATTTGAATGCCCTAGAATATGAGGAATCATTAAGCCAATTAACACTGGGTGAGATAGCAAACCAAGCAAATTTAAATACGTATCAATCGACACAAACACATTTCAAACCTAAATCTGTGTTTATGCCAGTTTTGTTAAAAGATGGTCTGGATCTTTTTTCTGAAAATGTGATAAAAGACTTAAAAGAATTGTCACTTCTGAGCACAAGAAAGTGTTGCTCCAAAAACTCCAACCAGAGACTGGAATATAATGCTCTGATTGCAAAAATACAAGCCAGATCTGATATTGTGGTACGGTGGTCGGACAAAGGTGGGAACATAGTATTGTGGCCACTCAAAATGTATAATGAGGAAGCAATGTTACAACTGCGGGATCAGGAATGCTATTGCAGAGTGAGCCCCAATCTAATTGTGGGAATACAAGAATGGTATCATGCAGAACTATACAGGTGGAGGAATATGGGCCTAATTAATAGGCTGGAATTTAAATTTTTGAAAAATGACTATCCCACCACACCTCAACTATATCTGATACCAAAGATACACAAAGAGCCAACTCGACCACCAGGGAGACCAATTATATCCGCCATTGGCAGTTTGTTCGAAAATACCAGTACCTATGTGGACTATTTCCTGCAGCCTTTTGTAAAAGACCTACCCGCTTATATACAAGACAGTGGGGATTTTCTCAAACAATTGTATGATTTTAATTGGAATGATGAGTATGTATTTATGACGTTAGACGTTTAATCACTATACACGAGCATCCGACATAGAGACGGTCTAAGAGCATTGGAATACTATCTAAACAAAAGACCTATAGCTTTGTACCAACACTCAATGATGATAATACAAATGGTGGAATGGTGTTTGAACAATAACACATTCCTTTTTGACAAATTGCATTACAAACAATTACAAGGTTCAGCTATGGGTACCTGTTTCTCCCCCAGCTATGCGAATCTGCATATGGGCTGGTGGGAGGAGCAGGTACTTGGACAACCCATGCTGAAAGTTTGTCAAAAAATGTGGTGTTATACAAACGCTACATAGATGATATTTTCATCCTATGGAGAGGGTCAACAGAGAGTGCCCAGGCTTTTGCTAAAGATCTAAACAAAAATGCTCTAAACCTGAGATTCACATGCTCTACCAGTAAAGAGATGATACAATTCTTAGATCTAGAACTCTATGTAGAGCACAATAAAATACAGACAAGAACCTACAGAAAAGAGACAGCGGGCAACGCAGTGCTTCACGCACTAAGTTTTCACCCAGTAAAACTCAAAGAGTCTATCCCCTATGCAGAATGTCTGCGCATGACCCGAAATTGCAGCACAGAAGTAGGTGCAGAAAAGGCTAAAACTGACCTGTTTGAGAGACTGAGTAAGAGGGGTTACAAATCACGAACATTAGCAATAGCAGAACAAAAATGTAAAACGAAGGACAGAAAGGATCTGCTATTTGCGAAAGAATTGGATAATATAGACAAACAAACTAAGCCCACATCTAACATCCCTAGGATGATAACGGGATACAACATTTACCATAATCATGTGAGGAAAATCTTACAAAAACACTGGCCACTAATAAGAAATGACCCAGTGATAGGACACCTGAATGGCAATAAACCTTCTATAACATTTAGGAAGGCGAAGTCAATGCGCAGCCAACTAGTCTGTAATGCACCGACATTGGTAAAACCTGCGACGTGGCCCCCACCCCAAAAAGGGTTCAAGAAATGCACAAAGTGCAAAGCCTGTAAACAGGGTATGAACATGAAAGAGGTCATAGTGCCATTCAGGAACAAACCCTATATCATCAGGGGTGGCTACTCGTGCAAGACCGAGTATGCCGTATATGTTCTGGTTTGTAGTTGTGGAAAGCGCTATGTGGGCAGTACAATCCATCAGGCCCACATTAGGATTCTTCAACACTTGCGCGCAATCACCAATAATGACCCCACATATCCAGTGGCCAGGCATGTGAACACACTACATGAAGGCAATATCAAACATATTTCCTACTATGTAATAGACAGTGTCCCCAAAAATCCAAGAGAAGGGAATCGGAGACTGGCTTTAAGACGCCTTGAATCAAGATACATTATCTTGTTAGATTCAAAGATTCCCAATGGTCTTAATTCGGACGAAGCTCTAACAGTACATCTATAATCCAGTGGGTAGACTTCTCCCGCTCAACAATTCCATTCCATGAACAACTCTGTCCAATAATTTTTGTATATACATTTGTAATATTAAAGTTATTATTTGAATTTTTTTCTGATGCATAGCCAATAACAATATGTCATGAATATATGTAAGAGACATTGCAACAGTAAGTGAATACGAGAGTAATGCTAAGTAAAATTAGATCACCTACTCCACTGGGAGACGATGTATAATTGTACATAAAGGATGGTTAAAACTGTAATATTGGTGATTATAACATCCATAGAGAGTGTATACTAATCATGATATCTGAGTAAACACAACTCAGATCAACTACCGAGAGTAGTATAGTAACTACGCTTTCTTTTGAAAATGTTGCAGCCTGCACAATGAACATAATTGTGCAGTCAGTTGCGAGATAATACTATGTTTAGATCAATTTTGAGATACGGATAATAGAATGAAATGCTTTTTGCAACCATATACGTACTGAGGAAACATTTATCTGAATGCATTTCTCTTTTTCTTTTATTACTTAGCACATAATTTAACATGGGATTTGAAGCAATATGGAAATGTTAAAAAACTCTTCTATGTTAAAAAACTCTTCTATGTCTATCTCTGCTATATTCTATGACTCATGGTAACGATGGCAACTGACAACCAGTCAAGTTATAGCTTTTATTTAGATGTGTCAGCATGTTATGTAGTATATATACAGGCGTCACTATCAGCAGAGTAAGTGAGCAAGGCGGAGGCTCCCGCCGAAACGCGTCTGTGCAGCATGTTGGAATAAATACTTTTTCTTGAGTTCAATTCATGGAGTCAGTGCCTTCCTTATATTGTTTTGGAATTTGGATTGGTAAATAATATAAATAATAATGTAACTACCGTGAGCAAGAACAGTAATCTGTTTGAAACGCGTAGGTGAAGAAGTTTTTTCCTTGATGGATTAAAAAAGCTTAACCAAATCCTAGAAGAGTGCGGTGACTTATTTCAAATTGCTTTGCAAAAGTCTAAACGAGTCTTGTCCTTGACTCGGCACCGGCACCAGCTGAATGGTCGCTCCTTCTCCAGTAAGGGACATTTGCTTCTACATATATATATATATATATATATATATGGCTTAAGTACACGTTTCTGATTATTTTGACGATGAATGATGTACTTATGCAAGAATTAGCATATGAATTCTGATACGCATTCACTAAATTATATCACATATTATAAATGATATCTCAACAGATAGACAGACAGAAATATAGATAGATAGATAGATAGATAGACAGATAGATAGATAGATAGATAGATAGATAGATAGATAGATAGATATGGACTAAATGGAGAGTTTGAGTTAATAATGTCGTTTGTGAAATAATGAACTAAATTACAGATAATTAAAGGTTAAAGATAGTTATACAATGTAATTTTTTCTAATGTAAAGTAATCAAGGACTTCGGATAATTATTTAATTTAATGTAATTTATTGTACATTAAGGGTTAGGGTAGGCAGTGTGGTTAGTTTAGGGTACTCTGCATTTAAACACATTACAACATACATAATAAATGTTTATTAGTGTAATGGATAGGTTATGGATATGTATTTAATTTTATTTCATTTAAATTAATAAGGGTTTTGATTTGGCATAAGGATTATGTTAAGGTTAACAATTATATTTGGTATAATTTCATTTAGGGCTAGAGACAAATATATGTCTAGAATGTTGTTATTTAAATTATATCATTAAATAGAAATTCATATTAAATAATTGTTTTTATTTAAAAATGTTGATGTAGTTTTAGGATCAGGCAGTGAGGTCGAAATATTTGTAAAATACATTTAACCCTTACTGTAACAATGTAGTTTCCATTGTAGTGTTGATCTAGTTGTACCTCATCATGGGACCATCTTAGTAATAGCATATATACACATCTACATCTACATATTCATCTTTCATGCACAGGACACTCAAAGATTAAAAGCATTTTGTATAGGAGCATACTTTCAGTATTTACATGTTCTGCAAGTTAATTTAGCAATCAAGGGGTATATTTACAAGGAAAGTGACGGAGCGCGTCGTTAGCCTACTTGGCTTAACGCCACGCTCCACTAGATTGGAAATGCAGGCCTGCACAGTATTTACAAAAATGCGGTGCAGCCGTGAATTTCCCCCTGGGCTGACGCTAATTACAGATGCCTAGCACCAATGCAGGCACCCTTGCACCATAGTTCAAGGGTGCTTGCGTTGCGGGAATGATTGTTTATGTGCAGGAAGGTGTTCCGTCCTGCACATAAACAATCTGAAATGATGATTTGTAACTTCTATGTGTGCAGCTTTGTGCAGCCCACATAGAAGATGCAACTCATCATTTTTAAAATAATTGTTTACATAAACAATCATGCATGGTGTTTTGATGTTCCTATGTGTGCTGCACAATGCCTGCTTCCTACTTGATGGCTTTCCTTCCTCTTCTTCTGTTTGCCCTTTCTCTGGAGTATAGCTTCTTTGCCATCCTGTTGGTTAGATGTTATTTGTCTTTGAGCATTAGATAGTATGGCTTGTTTTTTCCTTTCTCTCTTCCCTACGTGCTGCTTGATCCTAAAAGCCTGCCCCCCACGCTCTCTGTGTTGTTGCCACTCCTTCCAGCACATCTATAAAAACATGGTAACAGGTATATATTGGGTCAGGTTTGACTAAAGAGCAGATTTTATAATGTTGGTTTCCTTTAATCTCCTGCTTCTACATGTCCCATTAAAGCCCAGGCCATGACACACAAAGATAACGTATATGGAGCTGGGGGGAGGGACAGGCCGCCACCGCCCGCTAAAACACCCCGCCGGATGGCCTTTTACCCCCCGCCACATTAGCATAGCGGGTGGTACCTAGGTGGTGAAAGACCATCCACTGCTTTTCCGCCAGCAGGAAATTGTCACGATTGCCTGCTGGGTGGAAAAGGCCCATAATATGGTGGCGGTGCCTTGCAGGCACCGTCATCCATATTATGATGTGTGCGAGGAATGCCTTTCCATAGCGGAGACTCCGCCATGGAAAGGCAAGCAGAGTTTACTTTGGGGGCCCGTTGTGGGCCCCTGGGAGGAGAGGGTGTGGGGGGCTACACTTGGGGGGTAACCATGGTACCTCCTGCATTGGCATTCAGAAAGTGGCAGGCACCGGGCGGTGCCTGTCACGTTGTGCATGCCAATGCACTACATGCATTTTTAACATTGTGGCAGGTGCTGCTTACAGTACCTCCCACCACAATGTTGAATATGCGGGATGCGACCGCCAGGGTGGCGGTCACATCCTTATGGGCACAGAGGAACCGCCACACCTCTGGCGGTTGGTCCCGTTTACCGTTATGTTCTTTTAAGTAACTGCAACTAGACCATCATGTATTTTTTTAAGCTGGATCACAAGCAATATTTTTTTTTACATTCTGTCCAGAGTTTCCTGCATAAAATCTGAAAAATAAACAATGCTCTATATATTTTGAATATTATGAAATAAAAATTCAACTTTGAGCTACCATAAGATAATTATTTGCTTTTCCTCCAGGGATTTGATTTTTATCTTTTACTTTTTTGCAATGCTCATTTTTACTAATTATTGAGAAAGGAAGAAAGCAACTCAAAAAGAAATTGAATACAGATATTTTCAGAAAAGTGCAGAAAAAATACAATAAATGCATTTCTGTCCATATAAACAAAATACAATATTATCCTAGCAGTGCTGAGGTTCAAGGTAGTTGTTTCTGAATGAAATGACAATGAATACATTGATTGGAGTCATCAATGTACTAATCCATCTTTTGTTCACAAACTTTACCACACTCCACCAACTCTCCAAATACATTCTGCTTTTGCCCCTCAGATAAAACTGAAGGGTCATCTCCTATTTCTGCCTTTGGCCTAAAAAATAGGTGTTGGAAATTGGATTACTTGTTGAAGGGGGACACACAATCTCTGTCCGGGTGAAGCACAAGCAATCCCAAAATTAACTTGTGCATAACCCTCTGGTAGCTTGGCACAAGCAGTCAGGTGTAATGTAGAAGCAATGTGCAATGTATTCATGGGGAAACAACCTTTACATCGCGGATTTTACACGGCGATGCAATCACAATGCGGTCGTTACAACGACCGTGTTGTTACCACGCAGTGCCATTACAACGCAAGTCATTACATCGACTTGCAGTGGATGGCACTCTAACATACTGATTAGTATAGTTTACTATTCCAACACCTACCCAACTGTTACATAGACTGGAGTTGGAATAGTAAATTATACATTTCTAATGTTACGGCGCCATCTACTACAAGTCGAGTAATGACTTGCGTAGTAATGGCATTGATTGGTAACAACGCAGTCATTGTAACGACCTCGTTGTGAAATACCGCGTAGAAAAAGCACGCGTTGTAAAATGCTATATTCGTATTCATGCGATACTTGTAATAAAGTGAATACATAACGCAAGAAAAAACCCACACCAGTTTAGAAATATAGAGTAAAATTTAATTAATTATGTGAGCAGCAAAACAAACAAGATGATGGACGGAATGTTGCACAATGGCAAAACATTCACCCCCAGTCACAGATCTGGGTTTAATCCATCGTTATTTTGCTCACCAAGCCACCCCAGTTCAGACATGGCCATATGCAAATCAGCTTGACCCTGTGCCTCATGGGAACAGTCCAGCCTGAACTGCCAAGCCATGTCTTCCCTGGACCGGAATCAAGCATCCTCAGACCGGTTTCTGGCTATCAGCTGTCTTCAGCCAGGATAGCTTGACTCCAGTGGCGCAGTGAGCACGGGACCCACGTCTGGGCATACCCTTCCCACATAGGGTGAATAGCAAAACAAACAAGATTAATTATGTGAGACCAACATGACAAAAATCCATTCAGTCAACCTGGAGATATGCAATTTCAAAGTATTAAGTAAAAATAGAATAGTTCCTAGAAGCACAAAGGTTGCGGAGCAATGTAAGTCCTGCATTGAGGATGCATCGCTCAGCAGAGGCAATGTGGGTGCTTTCATAGAGATGTGTTGTGCAGCATCAATTCAGAGGAATCTGCAATGGCTGTGTGAGGTACGTGCGGGGAGAAGCGTTGTTCAGAGGTACTTCTGAGGAGCTGCGGTGGTGATGCGAGGTCTGTGCCAAATGATACAGTGTGCAGCGGCAGTTCCAAGGAGCTATGATGGCGATGCGATGTCCTGCATGGAGATGCATTGTGCAGCAGTGGTTCTGAGGGGCTGCGATGCAATGTCCTGGTCAGGGATGCGTCGCACAGTGATCCTGATGTGAAGTCTTGTGAGGCGATGCCTCACGCTGCTTCAGTTCTGCTGGGACCACAGATGGACTGAAAGATCGCCTTCAGGCCCACTTCCATGGGTCCAGGACTGGGGTTGCACCACTTGTGGAGCCAGTTCTCACAGCTGGTGGAGTCCAGGTGTTGGGTTTAAGTTTGTTACAGCATGTTCTGTCCCTGGCATTTGGAGTCACTCTGGTGAACCTGAGTTCAAGATGTAGGTCCAGTCCTACACTAAGGCAGCAGGGCAACAGAGTAGAAATCCTTCTTGCAGAGCAGCCCAGCAGTCTTTCTGAGTCCTTCATAGGTCCAGAAGTGTACGGAAGCGTTTAGTCTGAAGGGCCATTATTTAGACCTGGTGCCTACTTTGTAGTAGCAAACGGTTCTGGAGGGGGTTTTCGCACCCACTGAGGTGTCAGGCATTACCTTCCTCCCTGTCCTGGCCCCAACTTATCCGGAAACACAATAGTCTAGTGATAGATCATTTGTGAGTGCGTTTAGGCAGGGCATTTGCGATAAACAGGTTTGGGAAGTGGCAGATCCGCCCGTTGTTAAGTCAGAGAAGTCCATCCTGCCAACACCTATCTTCCCCTTATCTCACAGTCTGTGAGCAATACACAAGGACCAACTGTAAGCTACAGCTAGTCATGTGACCCAAATACAGGCTGCAGGCACAACATGGTTTGGACAAGAAAATGCTAACTTTCTTAATGTGAAGTATACAAAGGAGTGATGGGTGGACTGCTTGAATTAATCTCAGCCATTGGTAATTACTCAGGAAGCATCCCAGTCCATCATTATTTTGCACACTATGCTCCCTCAGTGTGGACCCAGCTATATGCAAATCAGTCTTGACCTTACTCCAATTGGAACAATCCGGTCTAGACTGGCAAGCCAGGCCCTCCCTGAACCAGAACACAAGCAATCCAAGACCCGTTTGGCCCTAGTTATGGACTCATCAGGTATATGTATTAGAAAGGAAGGTTTGGGCCTGGGAAAGGGTTTATCTTGCCAGGTCAATACAGCAGTTTAAAACTACATACACAGGCTGCAATGGCAGGCCTGAGACATGTTATACAGGACTACTTAAGTAGGTGGTACTATCAGTTTTTCAGGCCCACTAGTAGCATTTATTTTACAGGCCATGTGTACATGGGGTACCATGTTACTAGGGATTTATACGTAGATTGAATGTGCCAACTTGGTACAAGCCTATTCTCCCATATTTAAAGAAAAGGGCACAAGCACTTTAGCACTGGTTAACAGTGGTAAAGTGTGCAGAGTCCTAAAAGCCAACAAAAAAAGGTACTGAATAAATGAGGGTGAAGGTAAAACGTCTGGGGATGACCCTGAAAAACGTCCAACAATAGCCTTTTTATAGTGATCTACAAAAGAAAACCACCACTGCCAAAAAGTGGGCTATTGTTTGTCCTTATTAATCCAATTCATTGCAATATTTAAGTAAGGAATTACAAAAACTAAAACAATTCCTCTATATATATGGCAGTCCCATCTTCAGAACAAAACTACTAGTTTTAATTGAAGGTCAGAAGGAATCATATGTTAAATACCAATGCTTCCTAAGCATCTGTCCCTGAAATTTAGTGAGGGCCCAGCACAATACAAATATGTGAACCTTGTCCCTCATTCCACAGTGGGCAAATATTGAGGGCCCACTCCCACACCACCAAAGCCGTGTGAGCACCACCCACCAGAGTACAAGTTTTCTTGTGTATGGCGGCATATCTTTGGCGGTACCTCTGAAAAAGGGCACCACAATGGGAGCGTCAAAGGCAGTTGGAGTGGGATTAGTAAATGTCACCCCTTTAATGTATAACACTTACCCCCAATATGGTTAGATTAGAGTGGGAAAAGTAAATCTCAAACCTTTAGTGTCCAATACCTTCCCCAAATTGGTTTAGGTTGGAGTGGAAATAGTAAGTGCCACCCGTTTAGTGTCCAACACATTCCCCCAATATGGTTGGAGTGGAGTGTGAATTGTAAATTTCACCCCTTTAGTGTCCAACACCTTCCCCTAAATGGTTTAGATTGGAGTGGGAAGAGTAAATGTCACCCTTTTATTGTCCAAAACCTTCTGCAGTATGGTTAGATTGGAATGGAAATAGTAAATGGCACCTCCTTGGTGTCCAACACCTTCCCCAAATTTGTTTAGCTTAGAGTTAGAATAGTAAATGGCACCCTTTTAGTGTCCAACACCTTACCCAATATGGTTAGATTGGAGTTGGAATAGTAAATGTCACCTCTTTAGTGTCCAACTCTTTCCACCCATATGGTTAGATTGGAGTTGGAATTGTAAATGTTACCCATTTAGTGTTCAACACTTCCCACCATTATGATTAGACTGGAGTGGGAATAGTAAAGATCAGCACTTTACTGTCCAATACCTTCCCCAAATGGGTTTACATTGGAGTGGGAATAGTAAATATCACCCCTATAGTGTCCAACACCTTCCTCTAAATCGTTTAGATTGGAGTAGGAATTGTAAATGTCACCTTTTTAGTGTCCAACGCCTTTCCCAATATGATTAGATTGGAGTGGGAATAGTAAATGTCACCCTTTGAGGGTCCAACACCTTCCCCAATTTGGTTTAGATTGGAGTGGGATAGTAAATATCACCCCTTCGGCGCCCAACACCTTCCCATATATGGCTAGATTGTAATGGGAATAGTATGTCACCCCTTTAGTGTCCAAATTTTTTCCCTAATATGGGGGCCGTTTAGGATGGCGGACGGATCGCCACCGCCATGCAGGCGGTGGCGATCCGTCCGCCATCCGTGCCCGTCCGCCACCTATTTCCCCCCGCCATATTACAATGGCGGGGGGACCGCGGCGGACGGGAAGACCGTCCGTCGTTTTCCGCCGCGGCCGCCTTGCGACCGTGGCGGAAAAGGTCTAATATGGTGGCGGTGTCTATCAGACACCGCCAGCCATATTAGGATGTGCTGTGGGCAATGCCTCTCCATGGCGGCAATGCCTCTCCATGGCGGCAATGCCGCCACGAAAAGGCATATGGTCTTTGCTTTGGGGGCCTGTTGTGGGCTCCCAGGGTGAAGGGGGTGTAGGGGGTGCACATGGGGGTGTACCTATGGAACCCCCTTGCGTTTCAAAATACAACATGGCAGGCACCGCGCGGTGCCTGTCATGTTGTGCTTTGAAATGCACAACATGCATTTTTAGCATTGCGGCGGGCGGTGCTTTCAGCACCGCCCACCGCAATGTTAAAAATGCGGGATGCACCCGCCACTGTGGTGGGTGCATCCTAATTCGAGGCACGGGACCTCCGGCCCTGTGGCGGACGGCCCCTTCCTCCGACAGGATGGCGGACGGACTTTGTCTGTCCGCCATCCTAATTGACCCCATGGTTAGATTGGAGTGGGAATAGTAAATGTTATCCTTTGAGTGCCCAACACCTTCCCCAAATTGGTTTAGATTGGAGTGGGAATAGTAAATGTCACCCCTTTAGTTTCTAACACTTTCCCCAAATTTGTTTAGATTGGAGTGGGAATAGTAAATGTCACTCTTTTAGTGTCCAACACCTTCCCCAAATTTTGTTTGATAAAGAAATGTCACACATTTTTCAGTTTTCATCTGTTTGCGATTTTTTATTATTCTATAGGTTTACATTTTCAATCAACTATGTTCAAGTAAAAAAATATATATAAAGTTCAGTAAATTAATCATCTTTCAGTATTTTATAATAAAAAATCAGGTGAATTATATTTATATACATTTGTATGTTATACATTTTCAACTCTTGTTTTAAATTTTTAACCATTTTGCAACATGTATTAATTTTTGTGTATATTTTCAACATTATTTTAACATGTTTTATTAGCATACATCAAATAATTGTTCATTTTAATCTATTATTTACATTTTTCTTTACAGTCATTTTATATTATTTTATAACAGATATGTTTTATATGTTTAATTATTTTTCACATTTATGAAACATTTCTAAACTTTTCTATGTACATATTTTCAACGTTATTTTAACATGTTTTATTAGTATATATCAAATAATTGTTTATATTTTATACTATCATTTAATTTATATTTTACAAGTTTTTCATATTTTAATCATTCAATTGTTTGATATGTTTTACATGTTTAATAATTGTTTAACATGTTCTTTAACATTTATTCAACTTTTGACAATATTTCCCATTAATTTACATGGGGAGATAGTCTTTTGCTTCAGTTTCATTTAGCAAGTATTTTTTTTTTTACCACCGCTTTCTATTTTGCGATCTATTTATTTTATTTTTTGTCTATTTTCCTGGAACCAGGTCGCTGTAAGGTGCTGCTGTTTGTCGGAACAGGTAAGCCCCTTTTTTTAAATATTTTGAGAGTATGGGTGATTTAGGAGAGAAGTTTAAAAGTTAGTTAAAGTGTTGTTTGTGGGTTTTTGGTATATTGCTGTCAGTATTTTATTATAATTTTTATGTCAAATGTGTGATTGTTATGTAGAATTGTTTGGATTATGTGTTGTAATTATTTTATGTGATGATTGAGTTTTATTTTATCTATTTTGGTTGGTGATAGTTACATGTTTTTAAATAATTTATATATATAGTATATCAGTCTTTATTAATATTATGATTTTAAATAGTTGTTTGACTGATTAAAAAAATATATTCATTATTATAAAAAGATTAATTTGGTATGTTTGTTTTGAGTTTGTTATACTTTGAGAACTTTGGCATTTTGATAATATGTTTTTGGCTGTCATTTTTAAGTACTGTAGTCCTTTGCTACTTACGAATAGTTTAACTTTAAATTGTACATTCTTTTTGTTGGTTTGCTAAGTTTAGGGGCAATATGGCTAACAGATTGCTCCTTTCATAGTTCTTGATAGCTTTTCTCTTTTTGTAGTGCTTCTTTAAATTTGTATGGTGTAGGTTGAGTTATGCCTCATGTGGATTGGAAGGCATTATGCCATCCTTCCACTGTGTTATTTGTTTTGGCATACCGTGCCAAGGTGCCGTCATAGACATTCCACCATGGTATTTAGAATTTGGGCTGGCATTTGTGTCCAGAGCGATGCAGTCTGCCAACCCAAGTGTCTTCGAAATAATCCATTAGGGGATTACATTTTGTCTTTATTTTCTTGGTAGAAAGGGCTTTCTATTAGTAAATTGTAGTGGTTGACTACCTCTGTGTTAGGGACACAGACTAGCTATCATTTTTTCAATTTCAAAGGGAAATTGGTTGTTTTTTGGAGTATTCTACACTTGTTGGTGCTAAAAGTAAAAAGAATTTACTAACCAGGAGGAATTACCAGTTAAACATCTACATTTTATAGAATTTCTTAAACTAAAGGATAATAGTTTCCACTCAGAGATTATCTGACAAGGTATTCCACTTTGTGCTGCTGCAACAGAACATGTTCTTTCACCAAATGTAATTCTTCTGGTCCTAAGAAAAGAGACAAGTTACTGGCTGTTTGAGTGAGGTGCTCATCTTGTAGAATGCCAACAGATGTTTTGCTTGATATTGTTGATTGAGCACTCTATGAACTATTATCTATGAATTAAAAACTAGCCGATTCACAATAGGGAGCCAGTGGAGCGGCGACAATATCTGGGAAATATGTGCACCTCTAGGAGTCTTGGTGATGAGGTGGGCTGCCGCTTTTGTATGAGTTTTAGTTGATGGATAATTTATCCAGCTGAAGTAAAATAATCCAGATTGCCATAGTCAAGTCTTGTTTATTGGTCTATCTTGACTTTATGAGAGACTTTACCACTGGGATGTGAATTGAGAAGTGTTCTTAGAATCTTCAAATGACAATAGCAAGTCTTGCCACTTTGGTATGCAAACGGAAATAATTGCTGATGTTGATGCGAGATCGTTAACAGTTTTGGCAGGTAGTGGCAAGAACCCATACCTGAAGGCCAGTCAAAGTTCCCAGATATATCATCACTGGTAAGGAGAATGTATTAAGCTTCAGAAAATGTTTCGCCATCCACCATCAGGTGAGTGATGAACCTTCTTTCATGGAGGAGGGATTGGGATAGTAGATCCCCTTGCCAGACTAAATTTTAACTGTTTATCATCAGCATACACATAAAATATATAATAGTTAGCCTCTATCACACTCAATATGATACCTAGGTAATCCATCTCCAGACATGGATCATGAATCAGGAAAGCTGAGCTAGTTTATAATTTGATTACACATGGCAACCAACATATATAATTTAAATTATGGAGAGCCACTGCCCCATAATGAATCTTCCTTCAGGGTATCTTATATCCCCAAATAAACAAAATACATGGAGAATTAAAACGGTGGAAGAACAAGTGGTCACAAACACAGGAATAGACCTGAAGAAATTAAATTTGGTAAAAGGCTCAATTTGTACAATAGTACATCTTTAGATAGGATTGAAAGAAAAGTCCATCTTCTTATTGCAGCAAAACATTGTTTGGCAAGTTCTTATAATTAATCTTAATGAACTGCCCAACATCAGCCATAATAGTGATGCAAAGACATACAGCAACATCAATAATCCTCTGATCTATTACCCGGGTGTCTTTAATGACAATAATCTAGACTTTGCTTTCCTTGAGGATGCATGCTGAAATGGATCCAAACTCACTAGCTTCCTTCATATTGGCAGGCATGTCTGGCACAATATCGTGTGTATACAAAGAAACATCATCAGCATATATGGAGACCTTAAGTTGAATTCCATTAACATCATTAGCTGTAATTATTGTCAAGGCTTAAAATGCCATGGCTTATAATGCCAAGGTTTATATGCATCTTAAAAATGAATAATCATATATTGCAAACAGTATCATCAATAGTGAGCACTTCCAACAAGTACCATCAGTTATCCAAATGTGTCAAGATATAAATCCCATAGTAACCATGCATGCAATGAAAGGCAGTATAGTACCTGAATAAGTTTCATACAAGTAGAGGAGACACCCCATCGTACCCATATAAATCCATAGTACCGCCCTAAGGCTCCATCAAATGCATTCTCAATGTCCCATATGATCATACCTGCTTTAATGAGCCTCAGCAACATCAAACACAGTGACAGCCATAATAAACTTAATGTGCGAAGTTGTATCCCTCCCCTTGGCAAAATGGCGTTGCCATGAGGACACCATCTGAGTAATAACTTGGCAGAGATGCAGGGCAAGTCATTTAGAATGTAGGATTTCATTGGCATTGATCAATGGAAGAGTTCTATGCAGGCTACAATCAGTTGCAGGAGTTTTCTTTATTTAGGAAAATCATGATACTAATATTCCAGCATGGTTAATGGACTCCTAAATCAGGCTTTCATCTTCACCCTCAGCTTTACCACTATGAAGATGGCTGATTACAAATTCAACTTCTTTCAAAGTTAAAGGATCCAACAAAAATGAGGATTCTTTTTTTACATAACCGATAGTCGCCTATTTACCCAAAAATGTTTTAAGCACTCCTAGGGCTCAATGTATTCTTCCAGACACACCAGGACATCTATGAGTATGTGAAATAGTTCTCCTGTAGTACTGCTTGACCGTCTCATAAATGCTTTTGGTGACTTGCCCTATAGTTTGGAATATAGCAAATATAAACATGGTTTTCGTGTGTGCATCAAGAGTGAGCATTAAAAAAGGGAAACCACCAAAACATTAATTTTTGTTGTGCATAAACTAAGAGTCTGACTTAGCTCTAGAAGGTTTGCCTTTACACGCATGGGTATCATGAGTGAAATCAGTTCAATGCACCAGTAATTGATTGTGAAGAAGCAGGATAGTTGGCCTCTGTGTTTTTAGGTAATTAATTAAATAGTAATCCAGGGATGCACTGGCAATTTGAAAACAATAATGTTTTTTACAATATCACACACACGCACACTGAACCGCAGAAAATATTATAAAACAGGGATATTGCATGTTGCGAACAACGAGAATAACATGAACATTTCTACCATAGTTTAATTGTCTTCTAGCAACCTAATACCCTAAACTGCACTTCTATGCACTATACAATGAACGTAACATATGAGCGTAACTTGCATCTTATAAGTCTAACTTGCATCTAGAGTTTCGTAGACAGAAACAATATACTGCATACCTGTTTACAGCAGAACACTGTAGTTATCAGCCGTTGACCACAAGTGTTCCTTCGAAAGGAAACACACATCAGAAGTAGCTTCTCTCATCCTGGACTTGGCTCAGTATCACTTTTCAGTCAATAATGGAATGCAGCAGCATCACAGCAGTCTGAAGATCTTCTGGAAGTATTTTGCATAAAAAACTGGGTCGAAGGATCTCCCGTGATAAGTGGTCGATGGGCTGGACGTTTATACTTTATCTTATCTGAGATTGGAATTTCTAACTTAACCTTAAGAAAGTCTCACATAGCCTATCTGCATCAATCTGCTAGGCTTAGACACTTTCTTACAAACAAGGTAAAAAAACATAAATTCAAACAACAATGTTTATGTTGTTATTATTATCTGACTTTGAGATAGAGTTAACAAGGCACTTGTTCCAACCTGATGTCACATCAGGTGTATCATCTAGGTGACTGTCTGCACATCAGGTGTCTTATCAATGTCATTGTCTGAATGACTTAATGCTTTCACAAGTTCTTGGAAAGTTTAGGACAGACAACATCTGCATCAAACTCAGACATGTCAATGATTATACAAAAGTAGGGAAAATGTAATCTAGGCCTGCTCAAGATGGAGTCAAGCCTTAGGGACTTTACATCATTCAGGGTTAGCCAAACATTGTGGGGCTAATGCGCAAAGGCAATATTTATAAGTACTTGAAGTAGTACTATTAAGGTACCACTACACATACTCAAACACATTTGTGACTTCCCCCTTTATGTTGGCATAATCAATCCATAATATTCTCAGCTCCTTGCACCAGCTGATCTTGTCCATTGGAGAGAAACGCTGCCCTATTCTAAACCCCAGTGACTTTAGTTTACGGTGCCTATATTTGGCAGAGTCTCACTGTATTCATAAGTATTTCCTTTGTGAGGGCTACACCTTGGCAGAGTTTTCTTAACATAGTTTTAGCACCTGCCTCCAGGACACTGTGATCTTCTCAGACAGATGTTATACAAACAAGCATCATTGTAATGTGGATACGTCTGTAATTAAGCTTGTTCCAGCCTCTGGATATTGTTCCTTCATGTCAAGCAGCCTATCAAATTGCAACTTTTCTTAGTGTACATTCGCTGATACAGTGACAATTTTTTTTACTGTTCTGCCTGTTTCTGTCTGTTTAAATCATTTGAAACATACTTTTTTTACTCTAATGAAGTACAATAGCCTGGGGAGCACCAACTTTTTAGCAAGCCCTATTCAGCCCGGTACAGATGGGAAAATTGTCCAAAACCGGCGTGCCTGCTTAATTGTTGACACCAGCGCTCAGCCGAGATTCCCATCTATGAGATTCTTGCTGTCATGGAAAATGTTAATGCACAGATATTTGAGGGTCTTAGTTTCTAGGCATAAACTCTCAGTGGGAAAGCTCACCTTGTATTTATCCCCAACACAGACCAATGGAAATAGGTAAGACTTGTCCCAGTTCATAGTCAGTCCCACTAAATCTCCAAATCCCCCCAGCAAAGAGGTGAGCAGTTTTATTCCAACCCTGCGAACCATCACTGTATTCAATTACACTAAAGCATCATCCGCATACATGGAATTGATGTGCCAGTCCTTCCCTACTGTTTTTGCCCACTCAGGGCCTCTAGTTTGTAACAGGCACTCCAGTGGCTCCATGACCAACTCAAAAATGCTGGTTGAAAGGGGCCAGCCCTGGCACGTTCCACGGTCCACATCATGCACATCCTATATCACATCTCCTGACTGCATTCTTTCTAGTGGCTCAGTGTATAGTAACTACACCCACTGTCTGAAATCAGGCCCAAACTCCATTGACCGAAGAACCTCAATGAGATACTGCTAGCTCATGCTATCAAATGCCTTTTTGATGTCTAAAAAGCCAATCCGATGTTCCTGGCTATTTCTCACTGACCATTACATCCCTCTAACGAGGCGTTGACGATTAAGAAAGGTATTCCGACCTGTAATAAACCAATTGTGGTCATAATTTATGATTGCCTGAGCTATTGAGATCAGGTGATTTGCCAATGCCTTCCCCAGTATTTTACAATACAGATTAAGTAATGAGATTGGGCGTTAAGAAGGTACCAGGAGGTGATCCCTGCCCTGCTTCAGAAGCACCACTATTAACAGCTCCTGAATGGATGGTGGCAACCTACCTGTCCGTTCTGCTTCCTCATAGACCTTCAGTAGTCAGGGCACCAGCCCTTATGTATATGCTGCACAGCAATCCATCGGGAGCTCATCTATTCCGGGTGTCGTAACTCTAGCCATCTGCTTTGTTGCACCTAAAATCTCCTGGGTGGTGATCTGGTTCTCCAGCTCAGCTCTCTGCTTCCCAATGATGGAGCGTAGCACCATCTTAGCAAAGAAAGCAGAGTTGTCCCCTTCCTCGATCTTTGCGGGGCATACAATGTTGCAGAATAAGCATGGAGCACCTCATTTATATCAGCCTGGGTGTTAACAATCTGTCCCCGGGTATCTTGAATTGCCCCTATGGGTGCCCTGGGAATTTCAGCCTTTAAGAGCAATGTGAACATGCCACCGGACTTGTCCTTTCAGCATATTGCCTCTCCACCCAGTCATTACAGTCAGTTTTACTCACCCTATCCTGAGGTTCTCTCTGTTTCACCCAGGCTTGGGATAGTTGTTGTCAGGCTTCGAGAATCTGTCAGTGATCTATTCTTGAGTGCCCGCATACTTGTCTTCATCCCTTGTTTAACATCTATTTGACCCCATAGTGTTGTGTAGTATTCACTAATCCGTAGGATCTGTGCGTTTTTTGACAAAGTAAACTTTGGGCGTGGTGCTTAGACTGTCTCCATGCACCCCTCTAGTATATGTTGGCCTAGAGACCAGCTAGCTCACAGTGCGCCCACAAGCCCCCACAACCAAACAGGGAGCGAATGGTTTCTGGCAACAATTGAACATGACAGCCCTGACCCCTCAGGGATCGTAGTAACAGATCTAGAACACTTTTACTCACTCACTTGTGCACTCTTGTTCTCAGAGAAGTATACAGAGAATACACAATGTGACGTTTTCAATATATTTATTGAACCCAGGTGAATTCATGTATAGAATACATATGCTGCGATAATCAGTAGACAGAAGCATATGAAAGTGATTACAAGAACCATAATAGTGAATAGCAGGAATAGTTTCACCATGATGCAAAAACAGTATATATATGCAGGTATATAAAACAAGGTAGCAATCAGACATACTCCTACTATACTATCCATACTCTGTGTGTCTAGAGTGTATGTCTTGATGTACAGTTCCCGAAGGACCACTTTAAAAGCATCCCATTCTATCACAGCATTTGTTGCCATATCCGCATTGTCCGCAAAATACTTCTCAATGTGGTCCCCAACCGTGGATCTGTATATTTGGTCGGCTAATACATCTGTGCACAGCCTCCATGAAAATTCTGGGTCTGGCTTGTCCCCGTCCCAGGTATTAGGCCTTGGTCACTCTTGTCACCCTCGCTGCGTTACAGTAAGCTGTGCCAATGTGCATGTGCAGTGAGTGTAGCCCGAAGAAAAAGGAAAACTCCCTACCCTCTGGATACAATAGGCGCCACACTTCAAAACCTTGCCTGTCTCTTGCTCACTTCTGGAGACCTTTCGTGCTCACATGTGCCTTAGTACCCAAAAGCAGTGGAGTGGAGCAGTCCATGTCTGCAGATGCCCTGTTTAAATCACTGCACCAAACACACGGACCCAGCAGGGACAGCAAATTCAGAATGGTAGGAATCTTAGCATTCAGAGGATATACAACCACAATTGTCAGTGGTACCCTATGCAGGGTCCCCTTGAGCGCAACATACCTGCCCTCCGGGTCCACCTTCTTGGCACCCATCACAAAAGGTACCACAGATGCCACCCAAATCAGAACTCCCCTAGAATGACTCAAATAAGTGGTGCCCATAATTAGTTCTTACCAGCACGGCTGCATCTTAAGGAGGGAGCTCTGTAGTGGCTATGTGTGTTCTTGCTGGCATGCAAAATAAATCTGGTTTGCCTCAAATAGAAGTGTATCCTAAATCACTTAGTGTACATTGCCACTCCCTTACGTTCCGCATCAGCAAGTTGTACCTCAAGCCCACTACTCTGTCCATTCCCAGCACATGTCTGTCAATGTTTGAAAGACCAATCCCCCTTCCCAATTGACCTCCCTACCCCCAGCAATCTCCCCCACACAGAATAAGACCATGCAATAATTCCTGAATTCATATCAAACAACCCCTGTAAGGGCAAACTGCACCTCACCAAACAACTAGCCCTTGAAAAATGTACATTGAACTAGTCCAATTCGAAAAATAACTGAGTTGTGTCAAGTCAATGAACAATGGTGCAACGCTCCCTACCTTCACCCGGTTACTCAAAGTCACTTACCCCCTACAGTGGCCAGGTCCGACTACGATCGAGCTGTCCCCAGCCATATAGCCACCATGGGCACCACCCCCACTTCAGCTGCCCACAATGCAAGTAGTCCAGTGGCCAGCATCAAGCAGCACCAATGGTTATGCTACCAGATCAGCAGTCAAAGGAGTCAGTACAGGGCCATATCTAAGTGTAAATGTAGCTTCACGTCCTCAACTGCCACTTCGTCCTCCTCCGAGTGGTCAACGTCAGCCCCCTTGGGAGATCCCACAGGGTAGCTGCTCCTCCAATCTAGTTCCTTGACCACTAGTGCACACTACCTGGCTACCTGTTTGATGGTGAGATAACTTTGGAGGTTTACTCACCAATTTGCATCTATGCCTCTGGGTCCGCCATACTCCCTTCGAGCTGACTTAATCCGAAACACCCTGCAACACCAGTCAGGTTCATTACCCATCTACTGCTGTTTGCACAGTGTCATCCCACGTCTCCAAGTGATCTCGGAGCCCCCTGTGCGAAGCAGAGACAGCCATAGTGTTCCAACGCTGTGCCATCCTGCGGTTCAGGAGCAGCTGAGTCTGGCTCTCAATGATATGCCCCTTTTGAGGACCCTCAGACTGGGGAAGTGTCGGGAAAGCCAAGAAGATCCAGTGGTGGGGGAAAAGGCAGCAGTCAGGACCCCCTTATACTCCAAGCAGCCTGCCACCAGCAGGCTGTAGGAGGCCAGTGTCACTCCATACGGCCGCTCAGCAGTAATACTGTACATGGTCCATTTGTCACCGCAGGTCTCTTGGGTCCAACGCAGCCTGCCTACCAAAGTTTAATGGAGTTGCTGCTCCTTGCCAGGTCACCACTCAGGTGGCCGGTATAATCCCGGGAAGAGGGCGCCAGGCGGTCTCGATGCCTGTTTCAGGGACATCAGGCCGGAGCTCAGCACAACACAGCTCACTTGGCCGCTTTCTTAACCACACCCCCCTTCACTTCAAGCCATCCCTAAGCTTACCTTTAGCTCCCTCTATCTCTACCCAACCCTCAACCCTAAAGTACTCCTTAACTCCGTTTACCTCTGCCCATTCTTAAATCCTAAAATCACCCTTACCTCCCTTTACCTCTACCCACCCCCTAAACCCTAAAATCACCTTTACTCAGTTTACATCTACCCCTCCCTATCCTAAAATCGCCCTTGCCACTCTTTACCTCTACCCATCCCTAAACCCTTACCGCCCTTTACCTCTATCCACCCCTAAACCCTAAATTTACCCTTACATTCCTTTCCCTCTAGCCACCCCTTAACCCTAAAACCCTGCTTAAACTCCCTTTTCCTCTAGCAATACCTTTACTTAAAAAAAAAAAACATTAAAATAATATTATTAAAAAATATATATACTTATCGGCGAAGAGCAGTACCACGTGGTAAAGGATGCATGGAAAAAGTTAAAAGGCTGTTAAATATCCCCACCTGCATGGTACTTATACTGTGGTAAAGACGGTAGGGTAAAGGTCATATAGGGTAGCGTCTGCGGTGTAAGGTCGACATACCAACCACAGCTAACCAACTTAAATACCTTTAGAGTTTTTTGTGCTCACCATAAAGCCTGTGAAGCAAAACTGAACATCCGGTACATACAGCTATCAGCTGTGGAGGAAATCTTAGTTCTATTTAGGGATTCATCCGCCGAGGAACACAATAACATTTCCTATTTAAAAATTGCTTAATTTTCATTGCATTTATTTAACCGTAATTCCTCATAATTCACATGTGCGATTGGAAGCCAATATGATAGACCTCCCCAACAAATATAATGCGAAACAAAGATTAATTGCCTAAAACATATGCATCCTTGATCTTTCATTCCTACTCATGTATCATCTTCGATTTCATGAACTGAAGTCTGTAAAGCACCCTATGTATTACCTCTGCAAATCTAGCATTAACATATGCATTCAAAGTTACATTAATTTACATGAGGGAATTCTCTATTTTGGCCTTTCACTCCCTCCAATTTCAAGTTTCTGTATGCGATTTTTCATATGCGATTATACCGTGCTGTAAAATCGCCTGCAAAGAGATCGCGTGAGGAAAAACACATCCAATTTTATCATGCGTTCAAATTTCATGTGGAAAAGGAAATTTGCTAGTGAATGTTGTGAGGAAACCTTTTTCTCAAGAGGCATTAGCATCCAAGACAGGTAGTAAATCTTTCAAAAGTAGATAAAACTGTTAAAAAATGGATTCAAAGTGAAATGTAATTTTAGGTTTTCTTTTAAACTACATTTAACTTTTATGTAACCCACTGAAAAATATAATCAAAGTTGAATGCCGAGTTGACTCAATTTAGACCTCACCCTCAATAAAATCCGATATTACATATAGCAAAACTATTTATTTGGATCCAAATAACAGAGCGAGCACACCAGTGACTGCCCTACATTAGGGCAAAGGAGTGTCACCCACCTGCTGCCAGCGCAGTATAGGTGAAAAATAAAATGGTAATAAAATGAATTCCCATTTTATTTTTCACAGCTCCCAGCCTGAGCAGTGTTTGAGGGCAGGGCCATTGCTACTGACTGGCAGCAGGGGAGGAGTGGTGCTCACTCCAGTTTATAGCGCGCATTTCACTTTGACCAGCTGTCTTGTGATGGCCAGCCTGACATGCACACTTTAAACCACTCCACCAAGGGGCCTTAGACAGCTGGGTGGAGAGCAGGCCCAGGCCCCCAGTGCCTGATGGAGTATCAAGGCAGCCTGTTGCAACCAATCCTGGTGCTTTACTCCTGCTGCTTTGTGGCATGAAAGCATCATCCCGAATGATAGAGGGGAATTTGCTGAGGCTCCAGTAGGACTCGCGGTCGAGAAGAGAACACTGAGGATGAGGAAGCGTGGACAAGTAAATATCTTCTTTTATTCTTTACTTTTTGGCCCACTGACAGGCAATGTGAAAAACTTGCATTGCCTTCAGCCTCAACTCCAGAGCTCACACTCATAGCCCGTTGTAAACAAAAATATGTTACCGAGCCATGATTGAGAGCTGTGGCATTGAGCTAAAAGGCACTGTGGATTTATTACAGGGTCTGTCACTGGGTTAAAATTCACTACGCTGTCAATGCCCCTCCACTGTTAAGTGTCACCACCCATTACTGGAGCACACACAGAACAAAACTTTGACATGCATGAGGTTCAACTGCTGATTCATTACACACTCATACTGGTGCAGATGCAGGAATTGACACAAAACGTCAAAGTTCCAGTGAAAACGTAAAAACAACATGGTGATAGATGGTATTAGAAATTGGGTTTCTGGTTTCAGGTTTGCATCCTGTCCAAGTAGGAACCACAATCCTAGTCAGGGTAAGTAACAAACACACCATAAATCAGCCTATGCTCACCCTCTGGTAGATTGGCACCGAACAGCCAGGCTTAACTTAAGAGGCAATGTATAAAGTATTTGTGCAACACTTCAAACTGTAAAACAGTGAAAGCACCACACAAAAAATACCATAACTGGTCAGGAAAATAGAACGCAATTGAATAAATGAAACAAGATCAAAAAGACAAAAATCTAATAAGTAGAACTTGAGATATTAATTTTTAATGACTAATCTGTTAAATAGCACTTAAAGCAGTAAGCACCTATTTGTGAAATATGGTCATGCTGGACTGGGACAAAGTCCAAAAAGTACAGTCTGACTGCAATCATGTGCGGGCCGGATACAAGGACCCACTTACAAAAGTATCTTGAACTTAGTTGTGTCAACGTCGAGGACGATGTACAGCCAAGGCAATGCATCAGTTCCAATCCCGCAACTGGGGAGATGCTTCTGTTTTCTCCACACTAAGGGGCTGATTATGATTGCGGGCGGATTGCCACCGCTGGTCCGGTGGTGGAGATCCACCCGCCATCAAAAGGTGATTTACCCGCCGCCTTATTATGATGGCGGTGGGAATCACTATTGTTCCGCGGCGGTCGGAAAGACGGACCACCAAGGTCCCACAAGGCGGTCCTTTTCTGCCCGCCTTGCGGAACCCAGAACCAGGCAATCATAGCAGTGATTACATTGGGCCTCTCTGCCTGTCTTTTTGCGGCGAATTCCTCATCGCAAAAAGGCAGGCGGAGACTGGCTTTAGGGGCCTGTTCCCAGCCCAGGGGGGACGGGGGGGGGGGGTCAGCTGTGTACTGGCCCTTTCCATGCACAAGGTGGCAGGCACCGCAAGGTGCCTGCCATGTTGTGCAGGGAAATGCACAACATGGCCATTTCACATTGTGGTGGGTGCTGCAGCCAGCCGCAATGTTAAATCGCCAGAAGCGACCACCGCGGTGGCTGTCACATCAGTATTAGGGTGGTGGGACCCGCTTTGCAGGTGGGCGGTCCCGTTGCTGCTAGGGTGGCAGGCGGACTTAGTTCGCCCGCCATCCTAATAACCCCCTAAGTCGGCAATGTGTTGGTTTCAAGGATGATGTGCTGTTTCCAAAGGGGATGCACCGGGTCCAAACCACGTAACAACAAAGACGCACAGGTTCTGCTCCACGAAAAGGCGATAATGCACCGGTTCCAATGCGGATGTGTGGATTGGTTGGAGAAGCACTTTAGGCCTCACTTCCAAGGGTCCAGGACAGTGGTGGAAACATTTGGCAGGGCAGACTCACAGATGGCAGAATCCAGGTGCAGATGCAGGTAAGTTGTAATTCCATTATGTCCCTAATACTCCAATCTCGAGGCAAGCCAGCAAGCCCTTGGAGTCACTCTGGGTTCAAGTGATGCAGGTCCAGTCCATCTCACCCAAGCAGGGGAACAGCAGGCAGGAGGGCAGAACAGCTGGCAGGAGTCCAGCGAAGCAGCAGTCCTGTAAAGTGGCAGTCCTTCAGCAGTACAGCAGTTCTTCTTCCTCGTAGAGGCTTCACATGTCCAGAAATGTACTCAAGTTATGGTGTCAGAGGTCCAATACTTATACCCAGTTGTGCCTTTGAATTGGAGGAGACTTCACAGAAAGGCTTTAAAGTGCACAGAGTTCCTCACTTACTGCCCTGGCTCCAGACTCACTACAGAGGGTATGATGCCCTGTGTGTGAGGATAGGGCACAGACTATTCGGGTGTAAGTGTAAGACTGTACATAGCTCCTCCCTCCCATCATTCCAGGATGGCCCATCAGACACACCTTAGCTCCCATTGTGCATGGCTGTCTAGAGGAATACAAAAAGCCCAGCTGTCACACTTCCAGACGTGTATCAGAGACAGAATTTCAATTTGAAATCCGACTTCACCATAAGCTTTGATTTTAAATTGTGATTCAGGAGACATGAAACTTGGAAACTCTATCTCTTCATAATCGGGAATAACACTTATAAAATGTAATAAGGTAACCCCAATGTTATCCACTAGGAGAGATGGGCCTAGCAGTAGTGAAACACAAATTTGAGGTTTTTCACTACCAGGACATGTAAACTTTAAAAGTATACGTCCTGCCTTTTAAATACATTTCACCCTGCCCTGTGGGGTGCATGGGTCCTACCTTAGGGGTGACATATATATGAGAAAGGAAGGCTTGGTCTCGGTAAGAGGTTTATTTGCCATGTTGAAATGGCAGTATAAACTGCACATACAGGCTCTGCAGTGGCAGGCCTGAGCCATGGTTAGAGGGCTACTCCAGTAATTGGCACAATAGGTTCTGTAGGCCCACTCATAGCATTTCATTTACAGGCCCTAGCACATGTAGTAGAGTTTCCAAGGGTCTTCTAAGCAAATTAAATATGCCAATTGGGGATGAGACAAAATTACCATATTTAGAGGAGAGAGCACAAGCACTTTAGCAGTGGTCAGCAGTGCTAAAGTGCACAGAGTACTAAAGCCAGCAGAAAAGAGGTCAGAAAAAATGGAGGAGGTAGGCAAAATATTGGGGGGAAGACAACTCTAAGGCTGTCAAGTCTAACAGATGGAATGCATTTCAGTCTTGACCCTGCTCAAATGGGAACAGTCCAGACTGAACTGCTAAGCCAGATCCTCCCTGAACTGGAATACAAGCAACCTAGGACCGATTTCACCCTTAAACTGATCCTGGGTAGCTTGTGTTCCAGTTCAGGGAGGACCTGACCTGGCAGTTTGGGCTGGGCAGTTCCCATGAGGAACAGGTTTCAAGATTGATTTGCATATGGTTGGGTCCAAACTGAGGTGGCATGGTGGATGAAAAATGATGGCTTGGGATGTGGCACGGCCGATTGCTAGTGGCTGAGATTAATTCAAGCATTTCCTCCATCACCTTGTTGTTTTTGCCCTTGCTGCCCTAAGTATGCCGGGTATGCCAAAATGTAGGTCCTGGGCTCACTGTGCCACTGGAACCAAGCTATACCTGGCTGAAGAGCCCATAACAAGTGCGAAACCGGTCCTGAGTTGCTTGTGTTCTAGTACAGGGAGGGCCTGCCCTGACAGTTCAGGCTGGACTGTTCCCATGAGGGCGAAAAATGATGGAATGGGATGCGACTCAGGTGATTGCCAGTGGCTGAGATTAATTGAGCATTCCATCAATCACCATCAGTGAAAAAGTAAGGCATAAGAGAGGGCCTAAAATCTCAACTACATTTGACAACCTTTACTTATGAGTGAAACTGTTGTACCTGTGTCTGGTATAGACCTGGGCTCTGTCAAGGCCAGGTCGAATTGTGGAAGGGGAACATTGAAATGATTGCAGTTGCTTATGAGAATTCTTTGGGTAGACTTGCAGGCAGCTGCAGACTGGTGCATACTTCCTTGTCCACAATAAAAGAAGGTTACATTTTACATCAAGACTTCTGTATCCATTTCTTGTCTCAACATTTTTGGAGATGAGCAGCCAGCACCATAACAAGGACCGTTGTTGGAAAATATCAACGACCCTATGTGTGCAACTTATGTATGTTATGTTATGTTACGTCGATTTGTAGAGCACACTAATCACCCACGAGAGTATCCAGGCTCTTGAGCAGGTATGAAGGCTGTGGTCCCCTCAGAATTATTTGGTGAGCCAGGTCTTCATCATCTTGTGAAACTCAAGTAGTGAGGAGGAGGCTCTGGTGTGTTGTGGGAGGGTATTCCATTTTTGGGTGCAATATAAGAGAAGAAGCAACTACCTGCCTACTTCTATGAATTTGGTTGGGGGAGTGCGAGTGAGAGTGAGTTGGACCGTAGGTGTTTGGTTAGGTTGTGGAAGTCTATGCAGCTGTTGCGGGTCCTGTGTTGTGTAGAGCTTCGTAGGTGTGCATGAGGAGTTGGAATTGACAACATTTGTGAATGGGGAGGCAATGTGGAACCGTGAGGTGTGGGGAGATGTGGGTGCAGTGAAGAAGGCTGAGTAGGAGTCATGTGGCAGCATTCTGGATGGTATGTAGTCTGTTCAGTAGTTGATGGGTATACAGTGTGTTGCCGTAGTTGAGTCAACTTGTCATCCGGTCTGGAGACCCATGAGAGACCAAAGGTGGACAAAAACAACTGTGTGACAACATGCAGCACAGCTTCGAACTGTGTCAAGAAAATTGTGCTGAAGAACTGGGGCATCCTCAACTCAGGAGGATTGAAGCTACAAACACCACTTTTCGCATTTAAGAAGAGTGCAATTCTTAGAGAGTCCTTGGTACACACAAGACCAACACCAGGGAAACCAAGAACTGAACCTAATGTGTGGGGCTTACCAACAGAAACATGAATAACAAATGGACAATGCAAATAAAATATATATATTCAATCTTGCACAGATTGTGACTACAGGACGATGTCCGCTCTCACCTGAGTTAAGAGCAGCAAATATGAAACTCGGATAAGAGACTACTTGTTCTTATTTATGGTATATCAGCATGTGTGAGAGTTCACAAAGTTGATGGTGAGATTTTAATAGAAGTTGGAAATAGAGCAATTCCCTTGGGGCATGCTAGTCATGAGACAAAATGTATATGACTAAAAAGAATGCTTTCTTAATCACATTGACTAACAACAAGGCAATCATTGTATTTCAGGAATTCCCTACAGTTTACTACGACAGGCAAGTATAGCAACTTAAAACCTCCACGTATATAATATTTTTGGTGGCAAGTTAATAGGATCTATATCCTGAGGAATGCCAATGAACCCTAGGGGCAGAAAGAATTGGCTGAAACATGTTGATCAAAGCAGAGAGGGTGACAGGGACGTTACTTCCCCAAGTACATCCCAAACATAGTTTTTTTTTTAACTCTTGTCAGAAAGGGTCCAAGAATAAAACGTTGAGAGGGTACCCTCCTAGATAGTTTTAACTCATTATTTCCTCTGCAAAGCGGATCCCTAGTGTATTTTTGCACTCCACCCTGTATGTTGGTCTGCAGCAGGTTGTAGTAGCGGACCTATGATGAAGCATGCCACTATCTAGTGGGTGAGGGCAGTACTAACAAACCCCAATGGTTTCCCATTCTCCGACTTTGATAACTATAATACAATAGGTATTACATAAATGCTTCCCCTTCTTTTTGTGAGTATATCCGGTAGGATCCCCAGATTTCTGGTGTGGTTGGCGGGTATTGGTGTGGGTCTTAGTTTAGTCGGCCACCAGGTGGAGTCCCACAGGGAATTATTGTTTAGTCTTGTCGAAGTTCAGTTTCAAGCAGTTGGTTCTCATCCATTCCGTTACAAGGTTTATGCAATTGATGAAGTTGGTTCTGGGGGTGGACATCTTTTCCATTAAGGAGAGGATGAGTTGGTTGTCATCTGTGTAGGAGATGATGATGTTGGTGAACTGCCCCATGTAGACGTTGAACAGGATTGGACTGAGTGACAAACCCTATGGGACTCTGCATACATGTTTCTTGGCCTCGGATGTGAAGGGTGACTCTTTGGGTTCTCCTGTGAGGAAGAAGCAGATTAATTTGAGTGCTAGCTCTTAAAGACTGCAAATGTGGGGTCTTCTGATGAGTGTGTTGTGGAGACTGAGACAAAAGCAGCAGAGGGATTGAGCAGGATGAGGGCAGTTGTTTCTTTTTGGTCAAGGATGGTTCTGATATCGCTGGTGGCTGCGATGAGTGCGCTTTCTGTGCTATGGTTCCTTCTAAAACATGATTGAGTGTTGGCCAGGACTAGGTGGAACTCGAGGTGGTTTGTGAGTTGTTTTATGACTCTTTTCACTGGGTAGGAAAGCAGAGAGATAGATCATAAGTTTGCCAATTGGCTACGGTCAACTGAAGGTTTCTTGGGGAGGGCATGTATGTTTCCAGCCTTCTGGGAAGGTGGCAGAGGAGATGGAGGTGTTTATGATGTGGGTGAGAACTGTGCTGATTGGGGATGTGCCAAGGTTATAAATGCGGTGGTTGCACGGGCCGGATGGGGCCCCGCAGTGAATGGTCTACATGATTGCAGCTGTTTCTTCACTGGTGAAGGACTTCCATCTGATCAGGTGATTGTCATGATTGGTGATGGGCAAGTTTATGATGAGTTTGCTGGGATCTGATTGGGGCGTGAAGTTGCTGTAGATGTTCGAGATCTTGCTGTGGAAGACGACGGATAGGTTGTAACAGAGTGATAGAGAGGGGGGGATGCTGGTGATAGAAGCCGTGGTGTGGTGAAGTCTTTGAGGAGCGAAAAGATTTCTTTGCTGCTGCTGGAGTTCCCTTCAATGTGTTATATTAGTGCTCTTTCTTTGGTTTCTCTAAGTTGCTGGTGGTATAGCCTGAGTGAAACTTTAAAGGGGGTGCTGTTGGTGTCATTGCGGCTGGCTCTCCACTTTCTCTCTAGTTGTTTGTAGTGCCCTTTGGTGTCCTTGAGTTTCCTTGTGCACCAGCTGGCTTGCATGTTGGATCTTCTCTGTTTGTTGAGTTTCATGGGTGTGAGGGAGTCTGCATAGTTTTTGATCCAGTTGTTGAAGTTGTCAATGTCCTAGTTGATGTTGTCCACAGGGTTGGGTGGATCTGTGTGGTGGGCGTTGAGGGAGCCTGTTTTCAAGATTTTGTTGTTGGTGGCTGTTTTGGTCTGCGGAGGGAAGGCAACAGTTTGAATCGCTGTGCTTTTATTAGTCAATTCGGCAATTTTCTGCCCAGATCTGCCACCTCTGCCGCTCAAATTATCACAGCTGAATAAGAATTAGGCCATGCCTGCAGCATGGTCCATGCTAGAAGCAAGAGACTGTACTAGCAGCCTCACGCACCCTCAGCCACCTTCATAAACCGACATCAGTCACTTGCATGCGCAAATACAAGAAAATACTTAATTTCTCAGTGGAATTTCAGTGCCCGTAAAGTCAGTATCCCTTCAGGTCAAGCAAATAAACGTACCTGATTATATCAGACTGCATCGCAAAGCGCTGTGTGAACTATAATTCTTCCCCTCAGTTCTCGTCACAGGAACAGGTCGTGTGACATGGTGAGATCATCAGTCTGTACTGTTAGTCTTGTGTGAGATAGAAATGCCTCCTAGTGGTGAAAGACATTAACTACAATACTTAAAACAACTCTTCAAGAAAATTATACTATTAATCTCCTGACCTTCAAAGTACCTTCCTCATGCTGTACATCTTCAAGGATGTATACTGCAAAATGTGAACAAAGAAGCACTTATGTATTTAGAAACAAGATTTGAAAAATCTGTTAATGTTGCAGTGGGTAGGCACAAATAATTTACTCAACCATTGAAACCTTCTGAAGCAATAGATGATCGTGTTGCAAGGTTGGGGGAACCAGCAGTAAAATGTCAGTTTGGCAATATGACCGATAAACTTATAAAAGCTCAATTAATAGTGCAATGCAGTAAATTAAATTTGAGAGCTGCTAGCAACACAACATCGAAGGAAGACAGTACCATTGCAAATATAGTTGTGGAATCCAAAAGATGCATAAAAGAAGTTAGGAAAATCAACACCAGCTCGTCTACAGACGTTGTTGAGACTAGTGATAAAGCTGATGACGTAAATGTGGTCAAAACTATTCATAAAGGGGGTGGTGATGGACAGAGTATCTGAATTAAGCAGAACACTCCTACCCAGTCAAAAGATCAGGGCTTGATCCATCACCGTTTTTTAGCTCACTGCACCATCCCAGCTCAGAACCTGGCTACATGCAAATTAGTCGGACCCTGGCCCAGTGCATCATGGGAACAGGGCAGACCAAACTACCAAGCCAATTCTTTACTGGAAAGGAAACAAGCTTCCGGGGACCGGTTTCTGGCATTACAGCCGTCTTCGGCCCGGCTTGCTTGAATCCTGATGGTGCAGTGAGCAAGGGACTCACATCTGAGCATACCCTTCCATACTAGTGGTGGTCAAAACGATTCATAAAGGGGGTGGTGATGGACAGAGTATCTGAATTAAGCAGAACACTCCTACCCAGTCAAAAGATCAGGGCTTGATCCATCACCGTTTTTTTAGCTCACTGCACCATCCCAGCTCAGAACCTGGCTACATGCAAATTAGTCTGACCCTGGCCCAGTGCATCATGAGAACAGGGCAGACCAAACTACCAAGCCAATTCTTTACTGGAAAGGAAACAAGCTTCCGGGGACCGGTTTCTGGCATTACAGCCGTCTTCGGCCCGGCTTGCTTGAATCCTGATGGTGCAGTGAGCAAGGGACTCACATCTGAGCATACCCTTCCACACTTGTGGTGGCCAAAACGATTCATAAAGCGGGTGGAGATGGACAGAGTATCTGAATTAAGCAGAACACTCCTACCCAGTCAAAAGATCAGGGCTTGATCCATCACCGTTTTTTAGCTCACTGCACCATCCCAGCTCAGAACCTGGCTACATGCAAATTAGTCTGACCCTGGCCCAGTGCATCATGGGAACAGGGCAGACCAAACTACCAAGCCAATTCTTTACTGGAAAGGAAACAAGCAACCAGGGACCGGTTTCTGGCATTACAGCCGTCTTCGGCCCGGCTTGCTTGAATCCTGATGGTGCAGTGAGCAAGGGACTCACATCTGAGCATACCCTTCCACACTTGTGGTGGCCAAAACGATTCATAAAGGGGGTGGTGATGGACAGAGTGTCTGAATTAAGCAGAACACTCCTACCCAGTCAAAAGATCAGGGCTTGATCCATCACCGTTTTTTAGCTCACTGCACCATCCCAGCTCAGAACCTGGCTACATGCAAATTAGTCTGACCCTGGCCCAGTGCATCATGGGAACAGGGCAGACCAAACTACCAAGCCAATTCTTTACTGGAAAGGAAACAAGCTTCCGGGGACCGGTTTCTGGCATTACAGCCGTCTTCGGCCCGGCTTGCTTGAATCCTGATGGTGCAGTGAGCAAGGGTAAATGTGGTGTCAAGAAAATCCTTTTCAAGAAATACAAATGTAAAGAGCACCCAAGTAAACAAGTATTGGAGTGACACTGGAGTCCAGAATTTCAGCAGATGTAGAAGACTGTCTAATTATGCAGTTCCAAAAAATTGCTTTGCATTTGGAACAGAATAACAGAACTGTGGCAAGAAAATACTCTTCGGGTCGATTCACAAAAGGCCTCCTCACTCGTGGTAGAGGGCCCATAGTCGTGGTGGAGGGGCCCCGCACTCATGGCGGGGGTCCTGCACTCATTATGGGACCTCCGCAATGAGTAACTGTAGTGCTGAGGTCCCTCCATGAGTGGGGGCCTCTCAAGATGACTGTAGAGCCTCCACCATAAGTGTAGAGGCACTTTGTGAATTGTGCCCTTAGTGAGAGTGTGTAGAGGTTCAAGAAGAAGTAAAGTTCTGGTGGTACAAGAAAGCAAAGATGATGACCAACGTAAGGTGTACATTCTAGAGATGGAGGACAATACTGGTGGATGAAAACGTAGACCATCAGCAGTATTCAAGATCAGACTTCAAGAAGTTAAACTAATGGTAAACCCTGGCACGCGGTACCAAATTGTTCCAATAGATCTTTACCAGGTTACTTGCCAGATGTAAAGTTGAAACTTGGAGACATAAATCTCAAAGGATGCCAAGGATCCTCAATTGATGTGATAGTATATATGTGGACACACATACAGTTTTTAGATTATCTAATATCAGGAAAGGTATATGTAGCTAAAAATGGACCACCAGTGCTGGGTTGGACTCATCAATTTGACTTGGAGATAAACAGCAATCCACAAAAACCAGACCAGGTTTTAGTAGTGCTAAACAAAGATCTTGAAAATATGTTAAACAAATTTGCCACAGTGTTTGAGAACAGCCTATGAGTTGTACAACAATATATGCTCAAACTGGTACAGAAAGGAGCAATATCAGTAAAGCATTCTCCTATAAAGATCCCGCTAGACTTCAGAGACACTGTCAAGGACATGTTAAAGCAAATGGAAGCTAAGGGAAGCAGAGCAACAGCTGAAGCTGAGGAATGGTTGTTACCGGCTGCAATCACCAAGAAAACTGATGGGTCTTTAAGAATTTGTGTAGACCATCAGAGTTAAAACAAGAATGCCATTGCCATTTGTTGTTCATTGCCAAACATAAATGAAATGGTTCTATTGTTGTCAGGTTGCAGGTACTTCTTTTACAAGTTAGCTTGGAGTAGTGCTTGCCACCATATAAGGTTACACCCTGAATCAAAGACTTTGATGACGTTTGTCACACATGGTGGGGTCTATCAGTTTATCTGGATGCCATTCGGGTTATGCTCTGCAGACAGTGTTTTTCAGAGGCTAAAAACAAATGTATTGGCTGCTCTAAAAAATGTATATGTATTCAGGACGAGATTGTATTGTCTGATGAAACCAGTGAACAGAATAATGATGTCACTGAATAATTTAGCCTCTTCAGGTCAGACCCTAAAGAGACAAAAATGTTGATTTCTCAAACGGGAAGGAGACTATCCAGGATATTCCATTAACAAAGATGGGATCAGGTCAAAATTGGATTTTGTCGGTGCCATTCTTAGTGCAGCCATATCAGATGATAAAGACCTGCTGATAAACCTTGATTGTTTATGGGGCTAGTTGTATACTATGCCATGTTTGTGCAGGGATTTGCTGACAGAACTGAAGTATTCAGATAGCTCTAGAGAAAATGGAAAGAGTTTGATTGGGTGAGAGAAAGAACAGAAAGTGTTTGATGAAGTAAACAAATGACATTGCAAAGCTTAACGTCTTTATTTTTACATAGTAAATAAAGTCAATTTCAGTCAAAGATAGTTATGATTGTCTTGCTTCATGTTCTTTGCTAAATGAGTGTGTACCACGCTGCAGTCATTCCTCCCACTGCCCAATCCACAACAAAAGATCCCCCTAACCCATATAGCATGGCACATTGGCATATTACAGGGATCAGAAACATTCAGCTTCGAAGTACAGGGCTCGGAAGAACTACATTTAAACATTATCTCATATGAGTTACTAACATTGTTTAAGACACCACTTCATATCTGTGTGGATAAGGCTATCGACATCATTCCAGCCAATTATGTGCTGCTATTATGTCCGTTTATAGTCTGAGGGGATAGCACCTCTGTACACTCCGGCGTAGCCCCTATTAGAGCCTCATCACCCACCCCGCCTCCAACTATCTCTACCTGTTCTACCTGGACCGCTACCTCGTCTGATCCCTGGGCCAGTAGGTAAGTGGTCAGCGGGACCCAGATATCATTTGGCCGGGACTTTATAGGTAGGAGATCGGCATAGCAGTGTAGGTTTTCCTGCCAAGTGGATAGGTCACGCAACCAGCCCTTGAATTGGGGGCCCGACCTCTACCCCATCTGCAGGCCACCTGACATTTCGCAAGTAGCATTCCCATTGCCAAATATTTCTTGTGTACTGCAGTAATACCTTGGATCAGACCCAAGAGGGCTACATGTGGGGTTGGTAGTATGTGTACTCCTATCATAGCAGACATGCCCTCAAAAACTTCTGCCCAGTAACTCGTCACCTGAGGGCAGTCCCAAGCCAAGTGCATGAAATCCGCCCCATCCCGCCCACATCGTTCGCATTTGTCATCAGTCCTGAGAAGGAATTTATGTAGCCGAGCCGGAGTATGGTATAATCTATGCAAAAATGTTAAATGTATTAGACGCAATCTACTGTTAGCTGTGATCGCCTCAGTCTGTGTACAACTGATTTCCCATTGTTCATCCGTAAAGGGGACATCCAAGTCACTATTCCATTCCATTCTGGCTCGTAAGGGTTGGGGTGGAGGGGAATTTCTCACATACTTATACAACATGGAAGTGACGTGCTTAGGGGCTTCAGTCTGCAGCAGTGCGTGTAGTGGTGCAAATGTATCAGGTTCTGCAGGAAATGTTGGGGTTATGGCTTTTACACTTTGTCTGAGTCGAGTATACATTAATATATCCATGGTAGTGGGTGGTTATTCCCCCAAAAATTGTTCCTTTGTTCTGAATTGTCCCCAGTATATAGATCTCCCCAGGTGATGTAATGTAGTTTGTCAAACATTCTACAACATATCCCTTCATACGTGACCTGTAAGAGTGGAGTGCGCGACAAGGCCACTAAGCATGGGCGTAAAATCCGCTCCGCTCGCGGATTTTTCGGATTTTCGGCAAATTCGCAATCCGTGAACTCTCGCGAATTTGTCGAAAATCCGTGAATCCGCTCGCGGCGGATTTTTTGCTTGGTTGCGGCGCGCGGCGTGGTGCACGGCGTTCACTTTCCGTCATTAAGCGTTTGCCGAGTTGTTTTTCTCGATCATATTTAGCGAGTGCCGCGCCATTTTGGATCTTGCTGCGTGATCCCGCGGGAGTTTGGCGCCCGCGAATACGTAATCGCGGCTTGCCACCTTGCACAGCATACCTCGCGAGAGTTCGCAATTGCGAACGCGTAGTTGCGACGGAAAGGAACAATCTCGCACTCGCGAAATAGAGATTTTGCAATTCTGCACAAGAAAATCACCAGCAAACAGGATACACCTTCAGAAAATTATGATTTTTATCAGAATCACTCCTCAGGTTGACATTTGCATGGCCTTTTTTTTTGCAAGGAGTCCATTTTTGGGGGGGGGGAGGAAGGAAGTGCCCCACAGTCTCCAACTTCCTGTTCCTGTCCAGCAGGCTCCTCCCAGTGCTTTGTCCATCTCCTGGTCACTTTCATTTGGATCTGGAGCTGGAAGGATTACTTTTTGTGGGTGCTGCTGGATATTTGGATTTGAGGCCTTTTTTGACTGTCTTTGGATCACTTGTGGATTAGAAATCAACTTTCACAAGTAAGTTTGTTTGGGGCATTACAGTTGCTGCAAGTACAATTTTGGAACTTTTTCAGAACATTAAATAAATTATATTGTTGGTAGCCACAGTATCCAGTAGGACCAGGGTTGGTTAGGGGTGCATGATACAACTGTTTTGTTGAATTTAAACATCATTGAGGCCATGGATGGGCTGGAATTGTGCTGATTTTATTGTTTTTTGTCGTTTTTTGGGGGCTGCTGGTGGGGCCTTTTGCCAAGGGGTAGTGGTGCATGGACTGAGTGTGCCTGTAGTGAGGTCTCACTCTCTTTAATGTAAACATCATGGATGGCATTGGATTGTGGTGATTTCTGGCTGGTTTTCTGTTTTTTGGGGGTGTACTGTTGATGTGGACTGTGGCCATGTGGGTGGTGGTGGTGGCCATCTTGAGTCCTGGCTGGTACAGGCAACATGTGCTTGGGGTGTAAGGGGCCATTTTTAAGAGAGGCAGTGTCTGAGGCCTGCACTTATTTTGCCTACTTTTCATCCATTATGCCCAGGGGTAGTGAGTGTTGCATGGGCCTAGTGTTTCTGAGGGGTGTCTTCTTGAATTTAAACACCATTGAGGCCATGGATGGGCTGGGATTGTGCTGATTTTATTGTTTTTTGTCGTTTTTTTGGGGCTGCTGGTGGGGCCTTTTGCCAAGGGGTAGTGGTGCATGGACTGAGTGTGCCTGTAGTGTGGTCTCACTCTCTTTAATGTAAACATCATGGATGGCATTGGATTGTGGTGATTTCTGGCTGGTTTTCTGTTTTTTGGGGGTGTACTGTTGATGTGGACTGTGGCCATGTGGGTGGTGGTGGTGGCCATCTTGAGTCCTGGCTGGTACAGGCAACATGTGCTTGGGGTGTAAGGGGCCATTTTTAAGAGAGGCAGTGTCTGAGGCCTGCACTTATTTTGCCTACTTTTCATCCATTATGCCCAGGGGTAGTGAGTGTTGCATGGGCCTAGTGTTTCTGAGGGGTGTCTTCTTGAATTTAAACACCATTGAGGCCATGGATGGGCTGGGATTGTGCTGATTTTATTGTTTTTTGTCGTTTTTTTGGGGCTGCTGGTGGGGCCTTTTGCCAAGGGGTAGTGGTGCATGGACTGAGTGTGCCTGTAGTGTGGTCTCACTCTCTTTAATGTAAACATCATGGATGGCATTGGATTGTGGTGATTTCTGGCGGGTTTTCTGTTTTTTGGGGGTGTACTGTTGATGTGGACTGTGGCCATGTGGGTGGTGGTGGTGGCCATCTTGAGTCCTGGCTGGTACAGGCAACATGTGCTTGGGGTGTAAGGGGCCATATTTAAGAGAGGCAGTGTCTGAGGCCTGCACTTATTTTGCCTACTTTTCATCCATTATGCCCAGGGGTAGTGAGTGTTGCATACTTGCATGGCCCTAGTCTTTCTGTGGGGTGTCTTCAATATAAACATCATGGATGGCATGGGATTGTGCTAATTTTTCTGTGTTTTGTCGATTTTTTGGGGTGTATAACTGAACTGATGTTCCTCTGTCTTCCATTGCTTTTAGGTGCACAAGACTCAAGAGAACCACCAGTGCCAGGAAGAAGTCCTGCAGCGGTGTGTGTGTGCAGCATAACGTCACGCGACATCACGTCTGGACACAGACAACTCTGCAACTCGTGCAACTGCTGCCTGCTGTTCTGACCTGCTCTGAAGAAGATGGCCCCAAAAAAAGTAACCCGTAGCTCCTCTAGCAAGAAAGGTGCCAGTAAGGAGCAGAAGAAGCAAGTTACCAAGGAGACTGGTGTGCCACCCGCCCCTTTTTTTGGGAGTAAAAAAAAAAGTATGCCTGCAGCAGCAGCGGGATCTGCTGGGGACCAAGCTGGCAGCAGCACCCCCGCTCCATTGGGCTCAGTGCCACCACCACCACCACACCAACTTAAGTCCAAGCCCTTGAGTGCTGCATAGGCAGCCAGTATAGTTCTTCAATCACCATCGACCAGTGATGTTGGCTCATCGCAAGAAAGCAGCAGCAATGTCCCTCAATCAACACAGGTTGTTGTAGCTCATCTGACGAGTGTTGAACAACCACAGCCGCAACAACAATCACATGTGCAAGTACAAGCCCAAGTACATGTGGAAGGAGAGGCAGCGCAAGGAGATGCGCAAGCAGAGGTGCATGGAGGGTCACAAGTGCCCACAATAGTTGTTCCTCCCGAAGTAGGGGCACATCAGGAAATCGACAATCAAGGCGAGGTATCATTTGAGGAAGCCACTCCTCCTGATGATCCTTCATTGTCTTCCACACCCCTAGCAAGGAAGAGATCAAGGGTGGTGTCTACATCTTCTTCAAGCACACCTCCTTCTGATGATACGGATCAAACTTGGGAACCAGCACCACTGCCGTCTGAGAGTGAGGCACACCATGATCCGACAAAGGTAGTTAAGCGTAAAAGGAAGCTCGTCCAAAGTCTCAGAGTTATGGAGTGTGATGAGGCTCAACAAGAAGTGGCGGATACTGCTGCTGATGAAGACTCTGCCAACGACGACCCAGTCATCATAAAGGTCACTGCAGCCCCAGCGGGCATGCAGCAAACAGACATTTTGACCCTAGCCCGAAGAGCTGCTGAGCGTGATGATGATGATGTTGTCGATGAGGAGGCAGTGGAAACACCACAATCATTGGAGTTAAGTAGTACACCAACTCGTCCCGCTTCCATATTTCTTTCTGGCAAGAAGAGACCTCCATCCACCTCGACCTTAATTAGTGGCAGTGAAAGTGCACAACGTACAAAAGTTGGGCAATCCAGATCCTCCACTTCATCTGGCATTAGCTTCATGACCACCACCACCAGTATCGCCGCCTCCTCCAGGTCCCACAGACACTTCAAGTCCCCAGTTTGGGATTTCTTTACTGTTTGTCAAAAAAATCCAAAGTTTGCCATTTGTACCCTTTGTAAGGTTGCAGTTAGTCGTGGTAAGCCAGGTACCAACTATGGTACCGGAGGCCAGAGAGGTCATCTTAGGAGACAGCACACTGTCCAATGGTTTGCGCACCTAGATGCGATCAAGAAAGGCCGAATTCAAGGAAACGTTGATGTTGCATCTGATGATGACGAGGAGGAAGAAGACGTGTCAAACACTTCCCTTACACCCAGTACCCCTGTCAGCAGCACACCCAATGTGAGGCACACTAAGAGTGTTGGAGCGAGTGAGACACCAACGCACAAAAGTTCACCAGCGAGCAAAATTGGGTCAACGAAGTCATTATCAGCCCGTAAATGCTTGGTCCAGGGCAACATTAGAACAATGCTTACTTCAGACATGCCATATGAACGCAACCACCCACTGACGCGTCTGTATAACACTAAGCTGGCTAAAATGCTAGCTGTGGACCTTCTCCCTTTTTCTTTTGCAGAAGCGGTAGGTTTTCTAGAATTAGTGGCAACGCTCTGCCCTAAATGGAAGGTTCCTAGCCGGTTCTATTTTGCCAGAGTTGCGGTTCCAGCACTACATGAAGATGTGCTGGAGGCGATTGGGGCAGCTTTGCAGAAGAGTGCTGTTCACACAATACATCTGACAACAGACATGTGGACCAGTGGCGCAGGCGCTGATTACATGTGCATCACTGCACACTGGGTCTCTTTTTCAGTTGTTAAAGCAAAGCTAAACGCAGGTGTTGACCCGGACAAAGTTTTCAAAGCTGCTCGGAAACATGCAACACTAGCCATGTTTGGCTTGGAGAAAAGTCACACATCCCAAAACATTTTGGACGAGTTTGACAAAAAGGTCTTGAAAATGCTATCCCCAAAAAAACGCCAGATTGGTTATGTTTCCACGGATAATGGCGCCAATGTAGTTAAGGCCATGGTGCTGGGTCGCTATTTTAGAGTGCCGTGTTTGGCGCACTGTATCAACCTGGTAGTTCAAAAATTCTTGAGTGATAGAGACAGTGCAGCGTTCGCGGTAATGGCCACCTGCCGCAAAATGTGCAACCATTTCAGCCATTCTTTTAAGGCCCGGAAGCATCTGAGGAGGCTGCTACTTCAAAGTCGAATACCAGTGAAAGCACTCATCCAGGAGGTGGCAACACGTTGGAACTCAACCTTCTACATGCTTGAGCGTCTGTATGAGCAGTATACGGTACTCGATCACTATTTCTTCACAGAGGGTACATCTCAGAAGGAGGACATGCGGATGGGTGCGGCGCAATGGGACATAGTTAAAAGCCTGACAGACATGCTTCGTCCTTTTGAGTTCTTCACGCGTGCAGTCAGCCAGGAGGACTGTAATTTGGGAATAGCTATCCCATTGTTGTGCATGCTGGAGCACCAACTGATGGCGGTGTCTTCTGAGTTTGAAAAAGATGAAAAAAAAAAAGACCATTTCATTTTGTCTGAGAAATTATTAGAGCGCCTACGTGGTGATGAACGTCTTCAAAAGATCAAGTCAGAACAGCATTACATTTGTGCTACTATTCTGGATCCACGCTACAAAAAGGCGCTGGCAGGCGAAGCATTCTTTCCTTTTGCTGATGCAGATGTTCAAAAGTACAAACATTGGTTAGCCTGGTCAGCCAAGAGGTTTGAAAAAGAACGGCAGGTTATTGAAGGAGAAGACAGTACATCAGCATCAGCATCAGCAGGCCATCCCCAGTCACAAGAATCCACTTCTGCACCTGTGGCTGGGGCACAAGTGACCTCTCAGCCGTTAAAGACACCGGCAAGTGGATCATCTGCACCACACACAATGACAACACTAACAGTGGCTGCGGAGGAGGATTGGCTAAGTTTGATGGGGTATGGTTCTCGAAAAAATGTCACAGGCACAGCAAAAAGTAAGCAAAGTGGAGGAACAGTTGATGACCTTGAGTCGATGGTGCAGGACTATCTGAATGACTCAACAGAGGTCTTTCTTAATGATGAGCCATTGCAGTATTGGCATGGGAAAAAACAATTGTGGCCAGAGCTCTCCAACCTGGCTATAAACTATTTGTCTTGCCCACTCGCAAGTGTGTCTTCTGAACGTGTTTTCAGTGCTGCTGGTGGCATTGTAACTCCCAAACGGAGCCGCCTCTCGCCCCAAAATGTGGAGCGGCTGACAATGATCAAGATGAATCAGCACCTCATACCACCAGATTACAAAGTACGAGAAAGCACGCCGCATGAAGACGAGGAGGACGGCAACGTAGATGAGGGGATTTGTTCTCTGTTCGGTGGCACTGACCTCATCCTGCCTGAATTCGCAGAGTATGATGGCGAAATCTTCTTCTTATTCCCTGACACCGAGCCCTGAAAATGAGACAATGAATCAATAACTTTCTTTTTCGTCCTTATTCACTTTTATTCCTGTGTGTCTCTCTTTCTTTGTTTTGCACAGTTAATTTAATTCAAACTTTAATCACCTAATCCTAAAAACAAGACCATCAGCAGAACTGTCTTCACTTGTTTGCTTATTGATTTGAAGGTGCCGCAGTCTACATTCCTCAGGTTCACAAGTTCTGAAGAACATGCTCCTCTATCCTCCTCCTCCAGACTGCGATTTCCCTCAAAGCAGAGTGCTGGATTACGCCCAATGAAGAAAGACTCAGCACTTGTGGGGGTGTTCTACTTCTTTGCGGGTGAGTTGACGGATTTGGGCCCATTGCTGTGAAGCTCTAATAATGGATAAAAGTGTTTTGGACCAAATATGAGGTGGAAATTTCTTGCCGTTTTTGCTGACTTGCTTGCCTTTGAGGTGCTCTTTGGCGGGGTTCCGGGTGTTTGTGGGTGAGTTTTGGGGTCTGGGAGCACTGCTGCGACAGTCTAATCTTGATTGCATTTGCTTTTCAGGAAATCCGTGGTGGAAAACAGGAGTTATGATGATTGATGATGACCTAGCTGCACAGCGCGTTTGGACCAGAAGGCCGAGAGATATTGTAAGTATGAGATTTAGCTTTTTCGCTGTTTGGGGGTGTTGTCGCGTGGTTTTTTGCGGGTGGGTTGGCGGGTCTTGGCTGGGGCATTCCTGGGGCCTTCCTGGGAAGGTCTAATGCTGGATAGAAGTGTTTTGGACAAAATCCTTAAGGAAAAGCCTTTTTTTTGCTATTTCTTCTGACATCTTGCTCAATGTAGCGTTTTGGGGGGCTTCCTGCTGTTCGTGGGTGGGTTGCGGCCGGGGTCTCTGTCGAAGCACTGCTGCGACAGTCTAATCTTGATTGCATTTGCTTTTCAGGAAATCCGTGGTGGAAAACAGGAGTTATGATGATTGATGATGACCTAGCTGGTAGTAGCTGCACAGCGCGTTTGGACCAGAAGGCCGAGAGATATTGTAAGTATGAGATTTAGCTTTTTCGCTGTTTGGGGGTGTTGTCGCGTGGTTTTTTGCGGGTGGGTTGGCGGGTCTTGCCTGGGGCATTCCAGGGAAGGTCTAATACCGGATAGAAGTGTTTTGGACAAAATCCATAAGGAAACACCAGTTTTGGCACTTTTTGTAAAGTTAGGGTTCGTTAGGGTTAGCCCTAGCAGCAGGATTGCATGTGTTTCGGGGTGTTCTATTGCAACGCAGTTCTGGGGTTTTAGAGCACTGTTGGAGCGATGCTGGCTATGGATACTTTTGCTTGCTTGCAAGTGGTTTGAATACAATCCACGGTCTGTATTTGGGCCTACTGTTACTTTCAAAGTACATTTTGTCTCCATTTTTCTGCTAGGCATCGTTTTTGGAGATCTGATTGGGGGTCTTCTACATTTTTGCGACTGGCTTTAGTAAGGGTCTTGGTGGGAGCATTGCTGGGAAGGTCAAATTTTGTTCTAAAACACAGTTTACAGTACACCTACCTTGAGGGGAAAGATCCGCTATAATATTTTGGCCATACTTATTTATCCTTAAAAAGGTGACTAAGACAGAGCACGCAATTTCAAAAATATTCCACTGTCTATTAGGGAAATCAAAGTGTGACTTTTTGCAGCACACAGCGTGCATACCTTTTATTTATTTATCAGTGGTATTGTAATAGCAATTCCTGTTTTCCGTTCAATAATTACAGGCCGGGTTTCAGTCAACATCCGCCAGGCAGGCAGTGGACAGGGTGTCTTCTGTCAGTGGTCACCAACATTGATGGACGAAGCGTCAGCTGGAATGGAGGAGTGCCGCTAATAAGAGGAATTGTTTGCTGCATGCAACTTACTTACCAAATTCAACAGGACAACTCCAACAACATACAGAATACAGATACAGTATCCATTGTTTTCTTCTATGAGTGTGACTGCATGTGCTTAGCTTTAGTTTGTACCCAAAGATTTCTTTATCTTCAATTATTGTTTGTCCAGGCTGTGCTTTTTTTTTCTTCTCTCAACAAAACCTACCCAAAAAGAAACCCCCATTCCCATCCATTTTCCAAACCCTAACCCTCTTCCCCCGGGCTGTGTTGTTTTGCTTGATGTCTGACTAAAATGACATCAATAATTCCACACACTTGCTGGGGAGGATAAGGTCATAGCAACAGGCTGGTGAAGGAATACGAGGATATCTTCTAGACTTACTCAGCTTCAGTACTATATCTTCTAGTAGTAGGAGCCAATGTCAAATAAATTCAACGCAAGTACTAGTTATACTTGCAAGCAAATACTTTACCATTTGTTAGGCTACATTATGGCACTGTTCTAGTGTACTGTCACCTGCTATATTCTCGATCGTACCGTAACCGTTGTAATGCTACAGTAAGGACAAACCAGGTTTCGTTTTCTTTTTTTCCATAGGCATGCAACTGCCACTGTGTCACACCACTAGTACCACCGCAATGAGGAAATTTCACCCGCCCAGGATTGCCAACGTTAATCCCCATTTCACGTGGAGCCAGCCCTGGGCCTAGCCCTAATTTCTAACACAAATTACAGGTAAGATAAGCGTTTGGTGGGAGGTAGTATAATGGAGTATTATTTAGGACTAGACGAGAGATTGACGGTAGTACTACTAAAGTCCTACGACTGTTCAGGAAAACAAACTTACTGTTACACCCCCGTCCCCCACCCACCAGACTGAAAAGCAGTAAAAAACAGGTATGGTCAGATAAAGTTGAAAAATGTATATTTATGTAGCCCTAACAAAATAATCTCCCTCAAGACCCACCCTAACCCCAACGATTGTCTTTGAAAAGTCCCAAAAGAACCCAACTCCCAAATCCCACCCCCCAAAAGTCTCTAAAAAAAGGGCAAGGGACACTCCACTACTGGAGGGTGCTGGTGCATTTTGCGGCATGGGCATCATACTCCTTGCGGAGGGTGGCAAGCTCGAAGCGGAGGCCCTCTACCAAGTTCTTATAGTTCTGGACCTCCTGCTCCAGGTAGGACATTCGGACTCCTAGGCGGCGTTGGCGTGCCTTGCAGCTCCTGTGGGGGGCAGCTGGTCTTTCTGTTGCTTGGCGGTGGCGGTTGGCTTTGTTAGCCCGGCTCGGTCCCGCTGGAGCACTGCGCATGCTGGCGTCCCGTGGGGTCACGGAGGAGGATGCAGCTGTCCCAGTCGAGGATGTTGTTGTTGCACCGGTCGACTGCGTGTCCTCCTCCTCCTCCAGGGCCACCAGCCGCCGATATTCGGCGACAGTGGCATCCAGCCTCCGTTGCCGGGCCATTCGAGCCTGCTCCCTCCGTGATGTTGATTTGGAAGGAGCAACTATATGAAGAAAGAAAGACATAGGGCCCGATGTAGGTAAATCCCATTTACCGATTTTGAAATACCGAATCCTACCGATTCGGTATTCAAAAATCGGTAAATGGGATGTAGGTCCCAACATCTGGATTCGTTACCGAATCCTTAACAATTCTTAAATTACCGATTTGGTAAATACCGAATCGGTAATGCCCATTCATTCCTATGGGCTTTGAAGCCCATAGGAATGATTAGGCATTACCGATTCGGTATTTACCAAATCGGTAATTAAAGAATTCACAAGGGTGCAGGGGGTGTCACTTTGACACCCTCTAGCACCCCCAAAACAGCCATGTGTGCAATGTGGCACACAGACATGCCCTAAGGGCACGTCTGTCTGTCACATGGCACATGTGTACATGCACAGATGTGCATGTACACAGGAATCGGTTTTTTACCATGGATTTGTATTCCATGGTAAAATACCGATTCTGTAAGCCATGTGCTGCCGGAACATAGGCTACCTACATTGCATTTTCGGTAATTTTACCGAATCGTTATCATTACCGAATCGGTAAATATTACCGACTCGGTAAATTTACCGATTCGGTAATGATAACGAATCGGTAAAATTACCGAAAATGTGCCCCTACATCTCCATAGCCCTTTACCGATCGGAAACGGCCGAAAATCGGTATTTTCGGCCGATTCCGATCGGTAAAGGGCTACCTACATCGGGCCCCAAGTCTGTAACCAATGCTCCTTAGCATTAATAACACAAAGTGATTGAGCCGAAAGTTGGGTCACAGTACAAGTATCAAATTGAAAGCACAGTACATAACTATTGAGGACAGTATCTATGTAACCTCCCACTTCTGCGTCCTTGCTCTAACATTAGTGGTAGTTTAATGAACAAATTCTAAGACCACTATGGACTTCCATTACAGTCGACTATGACAGTACACCAGTCTTATTCTTCTTCTTCTCTCTTGTTTAGGAAAATTGGTACGTTATCTTATGCAAGCCGGCAGAATGGCAGCACAGTGAACTTGCACCCGAGAAAAACAGTTGCACACCATGATGAGTGAGACAGACTTGCGTTACTGTACCGGTCCAGTACATGCAGGTGGTGAAGCTATTACTTTTCTATTACGGGTGGCACTGAGAATACTCTGTTACAAGGGCTACTGCTTAATTAATTTACCTTTCACCCTACAGTGCAAATGAGTACTAGAAAAGGAAAATGAACAAGCTAAATAATTTGATTATCTATCACTTCACATGGGACGTATTTGATGACATATGGGATGACTTTAGGTGCTTTGCTTAATATTGAGTGAACAGTGATACACCCACACATGAATGACGTACTACAACTAAACTAAAGTTATTAAGAGAGGTACGGAGTGTCCACCGTAATAACCAGATATATGCTGTGCTTGCAGTTGCAATACAAAGTACTGCTACTATTCATGGTAGTATTGGACACATTTACAATTTCTTTTCCTTGCCTTCCCTACACTGGAACGGACGTGCGGGTGCGGTGCTACATGCTCTTCAAGGTAACACTTAGTTCATCCACCGACCATCTACTCTCTCTAGATACACATGTGCTATCTAAGAGTCAGAGAATACCATGCTCCAGGAATCCATTCATTCAAAGTATACGCACACATACAGTTTCTGTTTCACCCACACAGGCTGCTGTCCTTCCACCCATCCTTGCTTCATCATTGACCCAGCCATGCACCATACCATATTCTTTCCTTCCCAGCCACCTCGGGGGCCAAGCAAACACATATCGTTCTTCTTTGCCAGCCATCATACAATTTCGCGTCCCACTTACTTACACCCTTCTTTCGCTTTTCGTTCATCCCATCCATCACGTTCATCTAAGAACTTATTGGGATTCTTCTCACCAAAAACTTCACAGCTAAGTCGAAGTACATTTCGAGGAGGCTACTACCTGGTTGATTTGTAATACACCCGTGCAGAAAGCACACTATGCAGTCTTCAATCTCAATAAGTAAGGAATATATAGCTTACCTGTTCCCGCCACCGCCGTGCGAACCCCCACAGGACCGTCCGCCGGCTCTTGCACCGCCTCCTCCCCAGAGTCCTCCGAGTCCTCGCCCAACACCGCCACCTCCGCGCTGGCCCCGTCACCAGATGTTCCACCTACAAAGTACATTTAAGAATGTTAGAATACACCACTCACTACTATATAATATTTGGTCTAGGAGTAATAAAGAAATGTTAAAAAAACAGAATACAATGTAATAATTTGTGACTGTCTACTCTAAAGTAAAAATGTCCCTTTTTCCAGGGAAGGCTGTTGTCTTGCTGCACTTTTATGCACAACTGATGAATGCTTGCTTTTTATTTTTAACACGCACCACTTTTTCTCCTAACAGACAGAAGCTTGACTCCTAAGAACACGACCAGGATCAAGTTCAAACCAGGTGAGAGCTCGGCTCGACCACAAGAAATGTGTCCAATTAATCGTCAGCACTAAGCACTTTTCCGTTTTCAGTTAAATAGTTTTATGACAAAGTAGATTTTAATAAATGTGTTTACTTTTAATAAAGCTTTTAAACTTAAATAGACTCTGTGGTTTTTGGTCCTCCAGACTAGAGTGGATGAGCTAAAGGTTTTGGAATTTTTGCAAGCATGAGTGCCTCTGACACTTCTTGACTGTGACTCCGTACTCTTGTCCTGCGTACGATAATCTAGAGATCATTGGGGATCAATCATCGGTGACTTCGGGAGCTAAATGACTCTGCCACACTATCTAGTCAGTAAGGAGACAGTGCATAGAGCTATTGCTGAATAGAATGGGAGTACAATGGAATTGCCAAATGTCCAATCTTAGTTAGCTACACAGACAGACTAATAAGAATAATCTAGTAATACCACATGGAGTCATATTCGAGGCAGGATAAGAATTTATATCCAGTCTACAAGAAGATCAAAGACGATTTAGAAAAAATCGAATGAGGAACGCTAGGAAAAAATAGGTACTCTTTATTAAAATTTAAACTTACTGGGGCCAGCAAAGGAGCCCTCGCCTGCCCGATCCTGGCCTGCATCCTCCTGAACAGCACCCTCCTCCTGTGTCCTCTTGCCCTTGGGGGGAGCTGATGTACAACATGAAAGAAAGAAAGACCAGAAAACATGGATGAGATTTGTCAACCAAATCAAACATTTCAAAAGAACAATAACAAAATATTTTGGAGAAATAGCAAATAGATAGACAACTATTCCACGGGATCTATCTCATGTGGTATACTACGTTATTCGTATTGCCTGATTTGCGGACCGTTGACTTAGAAAGTTCCTATGTAACTCAATAAACAGACTACTAAAGAGGTTTGCCTAGGCCTGGCAGGCAGCAGTCCGCAGCACGCGAAGTGACAGACAAAGTCCATCCTGCTTGCAGATCAGTGAATACTCAAACTATCAATCCACCGACCACCGCCACTATTTCTTCTTATAGCCATGTGTCTAAAGGAAGGACTGGACTTCAGTCTGTTGGGGCTGATTTAGAAGTCCCTTGCGGCTCATTTTCCTCCATTGTTGCATGACTTTTGTGACGCAGCGGCAGAACAAAAGACTCGCCATGGTGTTGGTGCGGCGTATATATGCATCACGTTGTAAAGCCCTGCGCCATCAGGGGGCATTCCGGCGCAAGGGAGGGCGTACCTGCGCAGGAACGAATCCTAAAAGTGGCTGAGGGAAATCTACAAGATGTCAATCAGTCACTTTTAGGACAATGATGCATGACTCAAACCCTGCGTGCTTGAAGCCGACGTACGGCTTGATGCAGCATTGGGGAGATAGGGTACCCCAGAGCATTGCTGGAGCTGCGCCATCGTTGGCACGCAACTCCAGCAATGCGCCGCCTTTACGGCACAGATGCGTAAGGCTTCTGTGACATTTTGGGCCAATGGGTGGTGGTGGCATGGCACACAATTACTGCCGCACCCCTGCTACTTTGCAGGGATGCGCCGGTAATTGAAAATATGACCCTTAGTGTCTAGCATTACGCAGTTCTTATCTTTACAATACACTCATACATAATTTCTCAGGCCAATGAAATGAACACAAAATACAAAACAAATAAGCATAGTAGCAAGCAAGGCTACTGAGAAGGAGAGCAGTGCACCTGAAATGCATAGAAGATTTTGAAATATAATTTACCTACAATGTAATCGGCAGCATTATTGCTCTTGGTAAAGAACAAAGATTTGCAAATGACAGAGCCGGATAAAACAGAGTAGTGATGAATAGCTACTACTACTCACCAAGCCCGGGGACCTCTACGCCGAGCGCGTCCAGCAAGTCCCGCTCCCGGTCCATGACATCTGTCCAGCGTTGGGTGGCCTGGTTATATGTGCGCCGGACCCCAGAGAGCTGAAACATGGCCCGGCACACCTTCTCCCACCGCTTCCGGCGCTCCCGGATGCCATAGCCGGTTGCGATCTTGCCGCCTCCCAGGATCGTCTTGGGGAGGCGGCGCTGGACGTGGAAGATGAGTGCGGCCACCTCCTCCGCGCTAAAGATCTCCCGTGGCACCACTTGCTCCCCCCTCAAACGCCCGCACGGGAGCCGGTCACGGGGTGCGGGACCCTTCCCCTTCTCAGGGTGCTTCCCAGCTCCCTTTAACATGGTCTGGGCAGAAATAAAGTTAAATGATAAAGAAGAAATAGAATAGTGAAGAAGAAAAGAAAAGAGTTTAAAAAAGTAGTTTAAAAGTAACTAAAAGCAGCAGAAAACACAAAAATATAGAGCTAGAAAAATAGAGGGATAGATTAATAAGTAAAATAGATCAAATAAACTTCAAACAAGCAAAGGATGGCAGAGATTCAGAGAGGATACAGAAAGCATGCCCAGAACCATAGCAATGAATGAGAAACAAGATGGCCGCGCCCGTTCCGGACCGCGTGGGTAAGTTCGCGCGAGATTTTCCTCGCGAGCACGCGTGAAATTGTACTAGCGAGCAGCACACTTTGCGAGATTACACATAGCGGCCGGAAACAGAATTACGTCACGCAAACAAGATGGCCGCGCCCGTGTACGACCGCTAGGGTAACTTGGCAAACGTATAGCTACAAGCGCCTCGCGAACACGCACAAAATCACGCGAACATACACGTCGCAAAAAAAAATTAGTGTATTCGCAAGCATTCGCGGCTTCCGAAATCGATCTCGCACGGATTCGCGCCCCAAAAAACGCGCGAAATTGCAGAAAAAACGATTTTTGCTAAACTGAAAGCAATGAGCAGGTGCAAAAGTTCAAACTTAACATTTGTAACATTCACTGTAGTGCTTCCTGAGGGGCCCCTCCAGAGTTTGCAACTATTCTATGACCCTGCTATGACCCAAACAGCAGGCTCATAGAATAGCTACAAGTAGACCATAAAGGTCCTGTGAAAAAAAATTTCACTGCAACAGAAAGCAAATTACAGATAAGGAAGGAAGCAGGTGCCAGCCAGACTGGAACTTTCTAAATAACTGACACATTAATCAACCCCAAATTAATTCATGGCAGTTGAAGTAGGGGAGGTGTGCTTGCTTTTTTCACCCCCCATAAACTACAGTGATAAACAAACCTAATGGGTGGCAGTGAGGATGTACCAGAGGGTGGCATGGGTGTCCCAGAGGGTGCAGTTGTGAAACAGAGGGTGCTGTGAACCTGTGATGATAAACCAGACGTAGAAACAACATAGTCGCGGCCGTTGCGAGCCGAAAAGTAAGTTCGCAATTGCGAAATTGTCCCAAAATCGGCGCAAACGCGCGCCAACACAAAAAACGGGAAAATCCGCAAATCCGCGAGAGTTCACGTATGTTCGCGGATTGCGAATCCGTAAATCCGCAAATTCGCGTACGCGAGATCCGCTAGATCCGCCCATGCTTAAAGGCCACCCTAGCAGAGTACATTAGGGGTGTCTCCAACTTGCGGGCTATTCACCCCCATGCAGCTATAGTACAGTCCACGGTGGACGGGTCATGCTCCTGATAGAGCAAGATTTCGCATCGCGACTTGCTCGATTCATGAACCTCGAAACCGTTGCAACCTCGTAACGAATTGTACGATTTACTAATATCTTTTATTTCCGATATATATGTATGATAGAGAAGCTTGCTTATGTGTTTTACTAATATGATTAATCCGTGTTTCTAAAATGGCCGCTGCTTGACTTTCCTCTTCTGCGCATGCGTCAGTCACACTCACGTGACTTCGTGTAGAGATAGTTTTGGAGGGAAAGGGTGCGCATGCGTAATAAGCAATAAGATGGCTATAACGTGGTGAAGCTTTGTGCTGTTGCTCTTGTGAAATTGTTTGTTGCACTTACCAATAATGCATAGTATATTTTTATAATGATGAACCTAAAATGTGAAATCATGACATGTAATACATTCATTTATTTTTATGTACTAATTTGTTTTCGCTTACTTTTCATGTATCACGGGAAATGGGGGTCCGAATGGGTCGTGAGCCATTTTGAAGGTCCTTTCTGCGCATGCTCAAAATGCGAGGCCAAAGACAACCTTGGACCGTGGAACTCAGCCAGCTGGCAGCCACAGTCGAGATGCTCCTGGGAGAATTACCTCTGACCGAAGAGGATGGAGCAAATGTCCCTATATTGTAACAAATGTAAACGTTTTCATTGTATTCCGTGCGACTTCTCGTGGGAACCCCAATCTTGCTAGGCGGCACCCAAAAATGTAAATTAGGCCTTAGAATAGTCTGTTCTGATTGGTGTGTTAACCAAAGCCTACCTTGGGACCAACCAAAATTGAGGATTTCTGACACTTTGCAACATTGGGGGGTGGTACACTGTCCCAAAACAGTATAACTAGCCTAGGTTTAGCTAGAGAAATTGTCCGACTTGTCTGAATAGCTGACCTGTCACTGACCCAACGCACTCAATAGGTGACTTGATACAGAGGTGCTGCGGAGCTCTCTGTCCGAAATTTGACCATAGACTCTGAAGGTTTTACTGAACCTTAAGTGCTGGCGGAGCACTTTGCTGGGAATTCGCTGACCCAATCGGGGTCCTGACTGATAGCTGCAGAGAGGGTGGAGCGCAGGCGTTGCTTCCGAACTGCGGGTGCTGGTCGTATCCTGGTGGTCCTGTCCTGATCCGAATCTGGGTTTCCTGTCCTGTCCTGGGGTGTCCATTCTGCACCTGCTGTCCTACTGAGGGTTATCCTTCCTTGAGGGTTTTCCTGTCCTTAACTGACCCGTGGCCAGGGTTGGTTTTCACACCAGTCTAGGTAAATATTGCTCTGAAACTCTTAAACTGCACCTTTCTATTTTTCTGTCTTTGCTTCAATAAAGACATACCTTTGCACGTGATAATTTTCCATGCTTTCTCCTGCAACCATTGCATTTCATAAAGTCATTTGCATTTGATTTCATAGCGTGTTCCTATGTTACCCTACCTTTTAGAAATCATTTTCTGTATTGCAGTTTGCAACTTCCTGATATGGTCTTGGTTTGTCTCTCGAAAACTGACTAAGTAACTCAGATTTATGGCGTGTTCACCTTGCCCCTTATCTTAGTTTTCCTCTCACTTAAGCGGGTTCCCTGTCGCACTTGTATTCTATTGATAAAGCTGTATGACTGCCCTTATTTGAATTTAAGATAAACTTTTCAAAACTTCCAGTTGTCCGTGGTCATTTTATAAAAAGTAAAGTCATATTTTGAATGGTGTATTTTGCTCCCTTTCCTTTACAGCTAGCTCCCTGACCCATCGTGGTCATAGGTACCTATAACGGTGGATGGTAAGTTGGGTACACTGGAAATAAATCGAAAGGGAACTCACAATTATTGGTAGTAGATTGTGTGGGCACCTGATCAATGTATATGATAAAGTAAAGTATATGGGCCCGAAGCCAGAAGTGGCGAAATTATTGGTCGGGTGACCCGCGATCTCTAGCAGTAATTTTCTGGTAGCATCGAGGATGGTTAGGGAATAGTTAAAGGTTAGGTAGGACTAGTTAGTTTAACTAAGTCGGATGCTGCTAACAAGAGTAGGCAATTCGGGTGATCTGATCACTCACTTGAAGTGTTTGCTTTGAAAAATTATGAAATGTTTTAAAATTGTTATTCTTCTTATCATACTGTTATATGTATTAATCCATTCGTACGTAAAACGTCTTGCATGTTGTTAAGAATCCCCGGGGAATTGAATAGCGAGTGGTGAATAGAATCCACTTGCTTTGAGGTCACTGGCCCAAGGAAAGTTGGTGGAGGTTAGGCAGAACTGGAAGCACTAACTAGGGTTTTTCTGAATGTATGATTGAATAAATGTTAGTGACGAGGTTCATTGGCAAAATTCCTACTGTGGCATAACCTAGTGAGGGTCGCACCGGAAGAGTAGCAGGTTCATCGGAGCTCGAGTGAAAGCAAAGGGGTTCGCTAGGGAAAACTTTAGGCTCGGATATATCCCGGAAAGGTGGATGAGTCTAGGGGAGTAACAGGTTCTCCAATGCTAGTGTGAAGGGTAGGCAGAAGAGATCTACTCGTAGTGAGTGAAAAGTAAATGGAAGTAGTTTACTTGCAGTAAAACAAATCTTTCTTGTCTAGACACTTGAGCACAGTGGCGAATGTGTATTCGTTGTAAAATAACCAAGCACTAAGCACTTTAAAAAGAAAGAAAGTTTCTGTTACCTTGTGAAGGAGGGAGTCAGTTGCGAAGCTGCTCTGACGTCACTCCGTGCCGCGCTGGGATTGGTAGACGCAGCGGGCTGGTAGCGGAGCTGGAATTGTAAAGGAGGGTTGAGCGCCGGAGCGTGGGAATTGTCTCACGAAAGGGCCGCGTACCCATTGGTCGAGATCATTTGCACTCGTGCATTTCATTGGTCGCACGAAAATAATAGACGCACTTGGATTGGAAGTGGTTTTGTAAACAAAATCACTCGTAAAAATCGTATGTGGCATTCGTATAGACCGCATACCAGACCTGATCCACGTTATATGGGATTTGAGAACGATCAGTGGAAAGGAGTTAAAAACGACATTATGTACGGAACTAAGAGAAAAGTATCTCTTGTAAATAAGGTGAAGAATTATTTCAAAAAGGACAAGCCGATTAAAACTAGAGAAGGTGTTGTCATACCGCAACCCAACACTCCCGCATCTTTCATGATGTTCGATAAAGGGTACAACACATGTGTATGGTTGGAGAATTGGGTGAAATACACGAAAGATGACGGAGTATTGGCTTTTCCCTTAGATGGAACATTTAACAGCAGAATTCTATTTAATTTGAGAACCCGAATGAATGATTTGCATCCCAGACCTAGATTAACGCAGTATGAAGCGCTAGAGGAATGGGAAATCGAGGCTTTCGAAAGAGATAAGCCACGGATGGATAAAGGGTTAACTAAATTTATCCAAAATTGAAACAGGAAGCACGAGCTAAAAAGATGAAACAGTGGAGGCAGAATATGATAGTGGAGGGATTGTTTCCCATGATGCCAGCAGATGATCCTTCTGGGGGACAGAAACGGTTGGAAAAATCTAAACATTGGGTACCCATCGGAGAGTCGGATGATGAATTGTTAGATGACCTATGTACAAGAAGTCCGCCTCCTTATAATGAGGGACATCGACCTTCCAGTACAGGAGATATTTCCCGAAGACTTCCTCCTCAGGAAGAAGTTAGGTCCGCAAGTGTAGGAGGGGGTTACCACATTCCTCCCTATACCGAGAGTCTAGGACCAGTGGATACCAGAAACATTTACCCCAGAATGTCAGCTAGTGGGGAGACAGGATATTCCCGTGAAGAAGATTTCTGTTCTCGACCTCCCTACGGAGGCGAGATAAGACCCTCAAGTTCAGGAATGCCGTTATTACAGTCACAGTATGAGGAAGAAAGAAGATCCCTAGGTACAGGAAGTTTATTCCCAAGACCAAATTATGGTGAAGGACCTAGTGAGACTCATCCCACTGCCCCAAGTTATGCTCCCACACTAACCCCGCAGGTGTTACATGACAAATCCATAGAAAGATTACTGGAAGAAAAGGAGCGGGAGGTTCTAGCAAAACAGAGGGCTGAGATCATTCAGAAAATGACCCAGTTAAATACCAGTCCTGAAGCATTGACAATCCCAGTAACAATCGGACCCGTAGTTTCATTGTACGGGGATCGGCATGAAAGTCCAAAACCTCCAGTCATTACTCCCGTATTAGCACAACCCAGACCAGAACCCTTAATTGTAGATGAACAGACGAGTGAGTGTGAGTCTGAAGTCTCACTGTTGGATCTGCCCATTAGAAATACAGGGAAAAGAATGCAGAAAAGACATAATCCTTTCAATGCGAGGGAGATTCAAATGGAATCGACTTCGGGTACTAGAAGTGTCACTTTGGTCACACCTGAAGAAATTGAAAGATGGAGTCAAGAATTAGAGAAACAAACTTTGCAAACGAAACCTTTAGACCTCTACAAACTGAGAGTAGAAATAGAAGAATTAATGGCAGGAAACGTAGGATTAGACAGATTAAATACCTACTCTGAAGAAGAACTGTTGTTTATGTGCAAAAGTCTTACCCGCAATGTCCGAGTACTTCATGAAAAATTGACCGATACTGCTGCTAGTATGGGAATAGACATTTCAAAATCGAAACCCTTGCAGAAACCCTACCGAGCAGAATTTTCAGACAAAGATTTGGAAAACCTGAATGTGTCAGGGAAAAAGGCACAGGTCAAGGAACTATTGACAGTATTGCAGAAATGGGGAGACGTGGAAAAATGGAAAGCCAGATGGGCTAGGAAGAAGGATGAGGCCAGGTCTAGGCAGGTAACTCCCGAATTCGCTCTAAGAGAAGCTGAAAAGCCAGAACAGTTATGCCCTATGCGTGAAGTACCAGGGGGAAAATATGTACATGTCCCATGGTCCCGTCAGGATATTGTGTCTTTCACCAATGACTTCCCAAAATTACGAGAAAAACCAGTCGATTGGTACCGGCAGGTAGAGAGATTCGTAAAAGTGCAGAAATGCCTATGGAAAGACCTGGATGGGTTCCTCGACATAGTGGTCCCTGTAGATCTGTGGACTGAGTGTAAAATAGCCATCGCCTGGCCTAGTGAGGAATACCCGAGAGATGACAAAACAGGGGAACCATCAAAGGAAGTGATGAGGAAGTATGAACAGGTAATTCAACATTTGAAAATAAAAGTACCTGCAAAGGAAACTGATTGGACCAAGATAGATAGAACCACGCAGGAAAGGGACGAGACAGTGCACTCTTTTTATGAAAGGCTGTTGCAGGTGTTCAAAACATACAGTGGTATAGATAACATCGAGATGAAGGACATGACCCACTTCATTTACAGGTTTGTAAACGGTTTAAGACCCGAAATTTGTCAGTGGATAAAGGATAATAAAATCTGTTGGCATATCAAAAAGATAGATGAGGTCCTACGGTACGCAAAGTACTGTGAGGACGAAATGGCAGAAAAGAAAAAGGCCCTGAAGGAGAAAGTGATGTGGGCTCAAGTAAAGCTCGCAGAACAACAGGAAAAGCAGCTGAGTAAATTAAATAAAGTTGCTCAGAACCAAGGTCCTGGGGGAGGGAATGGAGGAAAGCCCCGACCTAAAATGAGTAGAGAGGAAGCCAAAAAGAAATTTCCCTGCCATCAGTGCGGAGAAATTGGACATTGGCGAGACGAGTGTCCGTATTTACAAGTTGATAATGCCCAAACACCTGATTTAATTCCACAGACGCAGAATGAAAAGCAAAGAAAGTCCCAGCAACAGGTAAAAACGATTCAAGTGCCACGAGCGCCAAAGCCTATATTTAAAGGGAAGTCACCACAGGGTGATGATGTAGAAGTCTGGGGAGGCAATGAGGATAGAAATACAGCAACTTCGCAGTATTTGTTGAACGACACCTTTTTCTGTGATGACCAATACTGACGGGGCCTGAGAGGGGAGGACGAGGAGTGCGTACTTGGCGCCTCCTTGCCGGTAGACCAGTCAGGGCCATACATTGAAGGAAAGGTTGATGGAAATGATGTCACCTTTCTATTGGACACTGGTGCTACCCGTTCTACTGTGAGAACAGTGGACGTTCCAAACCTACCCCTCTCGGGAGAAGCAATCCAAGTAGTAGGAGTATCTAATCAATTGATTAATACACCTGTTACCGAACCCATGGAGATCTCAATTGGAAACTTTAAACAAATGCACAGATTTGTTGTCTGTGATACCAGTCTGGTAAATTTGCTGGGACGTGATTTGCTGTGCAAAATGAATTGTACCATCTTTTGCACACCAAAGGGCGTCGAAATTCAAACACCAGATGAGGACGGTATCTACAAGCTAATGTTAATTAGACCTGACTCAGAAATAAAACGAATGACTATACAGGACTTACCTGAAGAACTCCAGCAGACAGTGAAGTCAGAAGTGTGAGACTTTACTGGAAAGGATGTAGTGTTGATGAAAAACGTAGATCCCATACAGATAACAATGAAAGAAAATGCAGTTTACCCCAACACTAAGCCTTACAAAATGAGTGCCGAAGTGAGAGCAGGTGTTGCCATTGAAGTACAGAAATTGCTAGAAGCAAACATCATACAGGAAGTAATGAGTAGCCTGTGTAATTCACCCATTATGGGCATCAAAAAGCCTAATGGCAAGTACAGAGTAGTGCAGGACCTGAGAAAGGTAAACAAAATTGTGGTTCCTTGCTGTCCCATTGTCCCAAACCCAGCAGTCATCCTGTATCAGATTCCCTGGGATGCTGAATGGTTCACTGTGATAGACCTATGTCATGCTTTCTTTTCGATCCCATTGCATCCAGATAGCAAATTTCTTTTCTCATTTGCTTTCAACAGTAACGTGTATGTCTGGAACAGGGTCCCCCAGGGGTACACAGAAAGCCCCTCTATCTTTAATCAGATCTTGAAAAAATGCCTTGAAACTTTAGTCTTACCTGGAAAATCTGTTTTGGTACAGTACATTGACGACCTATTGGTGGCGTCTAAAAGCCATAGGGATTGTGTGGTTGACACCATTGCCCTACTGAATCACCTGAGTGAAAAGGGACATAAAGTGGCCCCTGAAAAATTACAGTTCTGTTCAAAATCAGTGAAATATCTGGGACACCAGATAGAAAAAGGTATCAGAAAAGTCACCTCAGAGAGAGTCAGAATAATTCAAAATATGCAGTTACCCCGTACTCAGAAAGAAATCAGAATGTTCCTCGGAGTTGTAGGTTATTGCAGGCAATGGATTGTGGGATTTGCAGTTCTTGCAAAGCCTTTGATACAAATGACAAAGAAAGGAGCAAAGGACCCAGTTGAATGGAATGACGAGAGCCTAACAGCTTTCACACAGTTGCGAAATTGCCTGTGTACAGCCCCTGCTCTAGGAATGCCTGACTACTCCAATGAGTTTGGCTTATTCTGTGACACTCGTGACAATTGTGCATTGTCAGTCCTGACTCAGGAGCATGGGTTGATCAGAAGACCTGTGGCATATTTTTCTGCCACTTTGGATCCAGTGGCTGCTGGACTACCTGGATGTCTAAAAGCAGTAGCTGCAACTTGCACCAGTTTAGAACAAAGTGAGTCTATCATTATGGGACATCCTGTAACTGTATATGTTCCACATGCAGTTGTGATACTATTTACTCGTACAAAAACTCAGTATCTCACCCCTAGTCGGCTGACTAAATATGAGAGGATTCTCATGGGTGCTGCAAAAATCGTTATTACCCGATGTAACATTTTAAACCCTGCCACTCTACTCCCTGACTCAATGGTAATGGAAGATAAGGGAGATAATGAGCATGACTGCATTAACCTGACAGAGTTCAGTACCAAACCTCGCCCAGACATTAAAGAAACTCCTTTGCCTGTGCATGATGTGGAATGGTTCGTGGATGGTTCCTGCCTAAGACATGAACTAGGAGGCCTAAGTGCTGCCTACGCTGTGGTCACGTTAAGCAAAATTGAAGAAGCATCTTATCTATTTGGAGTAAAGTCTGCACAAGTAGCCGAATTGATCGCCCTGATAAGAGCTTGCAAATTGGGAAAAAACAAAAAAGTAACAGTGTATACTGATAGTCAGTACTGTTACAGGGTTGTGCATGACTTTGGCCAATTATGGCTACAAAGAGAATTCCTGACTTCCTCAGGTACCCCCATTCGGAATGGAAAAGTTGGCCAAGACCTTTTAGAGGCAATCCAATTACCAAAAGAATTGGCAGTGGTCAAATGTGTTGCTCATAAGAAGGGCCTTGACCCTGTATCATTGGGAAATGATTTCGCTGATCGGGTGGCAAAACAATCTGCTAAGGATCGACTGAGAATAAATCCCAATCGGGGTGGGGTTGGAAACAGCTGCCAACTTAGAATGTTTGAAGAAGTGCCTACTTGGGATGAAGTGAGAGAATGGCAGCATGTGACGCCATGGGAAGAGAAAGAGAAATGGAAAGAACAAGGTTGTAAACCGAGACGTGAGGATGGTGTCATGGTGGGCCCAAATGGTATGCCTGTGTTACCAAGACACCTGCTTGCCCCAATGGCTCGATTGATACATGAGGGATCACACATTGGGAGGGACGCCATGGTTCTGGTATTTCAACAGACTTGGTACAACAAGAAATTCAGGAAGGTAGCAGAGTCCCTTTGCCAGAGGTGCTTGACATGTCAGCAGTTCAACGCTGGCAAGAAAACAGAAGTTGAACTGATGAAAATTGGGAGATCAGGGGGTCCCTTTGTGAGAATACAAATTGATTTCATTACCATGCCACGATGTGAGGGAAAAAGATATGTCCTTGTCATTGTCTGCTTATTTTCAAAATGGGTGGAAGCTTACCCTGCCACACAGAATGACGCCATAACAGTAGCTAAGCTCCTACTAAAAGAGTTGATACCTAGATTCGGGGTTCCAGTCTTTATTGACTCAGATAGAGGCACCCATTTTCAGAATGAAATTTTAGCCCAGCTTTGCAAAGCATTCGGGATCACACAAAAGCTACACTGTGCATATCATCCAGAGGTTTCTGGAGTGGTAGAACAAATAAATGGCACAATAAAGAATAGATTGGCAAAAATATGTGATTCTACTGGCTTGAACTGGATAAATGCCCTGCCTCTTGTTCTGATGGGACTCAGAAGCATTCCAGATCGAAGAACAGGCCTGAGCCCCCATGAGATATTGATGGGAAGAGTGATGAGACAAGCATGGGTACCAGGATACAAACTGTTAAGCATTTCTGATGATTTGGTACTTGAATACTGCAAGCAACTGGGTGACCAAGTGCGTTCTATCTCTCGCCAGATTGGGGCAGACGCCGTCGCCAACCCGACAACTCCAGTTCACAAATTGGTTCCTGGTGACTGGGTTAAGATAAAGAAGCATACTCGTTCAAGTTGCCTTGCGCCAAGGTGGGGGAAAAAGCGCCAAGTAATCCTGATAACGACGACAGCAGTGAAGTGTGCAGGCGTTCCCAAGTGGATCCATGCCAGCCATACCCAGAAGGTGATACCAGACGAGGAGCCTGGAGCTGAAGGTCGTCCCGCTGAGGGGTCTACAGACGTTGGTCCTGAAGTAGCTGATATCAGACGGCCGAGCACCAGTCCCGTTGAGGGTCCTTTAGGCGTTGGTCCAGAGGCAGCCGATGACGTATGGCCAAGCACCAGTACTGCCGAGGAGCCCACAGACGTTGGTCCGAAAGTAGCTGATGACGAGCTGCAGAGGATTTGGCCAGAGGATTGGATACCCATAATCGATCTTACTGGAGATCCACTGAGAACAATAGAGCGAATAAGAGAAGATAGAGAGTGGAATAGAGAGGTCGAGCAAGGCACAGGCGAAGACCCTCAGATCATTGAGATTCACATCAAAACTGAGGACGAAGAAGAAGGTCAGACAGGGACAGAACAAGTGATCGATACTCCTCCACAGACTCCTGTTATCGAAAAGGGACAGACTAGACATAGTGTAATAGTTCGAGCAGAAGAAAATCAAGGGATCGAAGGGCTCGAGCAGGATTAGACAGAACTAGGAGAACATGTTCAGGACATAGAAACAGAGACAGTTGAAAGCGAAACACAAAAAATACCTGAACCAGGCCAGCTTAGCAACCAGGCAGAAGAAATAGATACAAGACCTGGGACTAGTCAGACAGAAAGGGAGAAGACAGAAATTGAAGTGCCACAAACAAGTGAAAATAAAAGGACATTAGAAGAAAGCCAAATAACAGTGCCAGCTAAAAGACTCAAGAAAAAGAAGCACATTGAGCCAAGGTATATTAAGAGACTAAGATTAAGAATAAAAACAGTCCAAGAGAAACTTGCAGACATAAGAAAAAGTCCCCGAATTGCAGAAATACCTGAAGATAACTCCAAGAGAAGGAGTGAAAGAATAAAAAGACAAAACGAAAAATACAAGGATCCAGAGTGGACCTACTTAATCTTGGAAAACTTTGAGGATCTTGATATTACTGACGAAAGCGACGGAGAACGGATTACTGATTACTCTGCAGAGGAAGAGGAAGAACCTCCGTGAAATTGGTCAGCAATAAAATTACCTGGGAAAAGCTGCAGAGAGGGGTTAAAATTTCCTTCTGAGCCAAAATGTCTGATTCAAACGTGAGTGGTAGACCTAGCCGTAGTTGTTGCAAAACATGCTGCAAAGTGTGTATATGTAGTATAGTTATAGTAATATTAATTTGGATAGGATTAACAGGTTTCATTCCCTTTATGGTTAGCAAAAATACTAATATTGACCCTACTCAGATTACCGACACTGAAGAACTGACAACACGAAGTGTAGAAAGACGTGAGAAAGCACTCAGACAGACAAAACGTGACTTAGAAGCATCAGATGAGGAAGGACTACATTACCACGGAGTTAGAAACAAGACACACTTAAATGTTTTCGCAAATTTGTTAGTGCATTATTTAGAAACTATGGAAATAGAAGATTGCTATGTCTGCATGAAGCTACCTACTTCTGTGGCTAAAGGCGTGACATATCATCACCTACCTCTGACCTATGGAATCTCCTGTAGTATTTTAGCAAGCTTATTTTACAAAAGAGGACCGTTACAGTACTATTATTCTAATAATAACGTGATCTTTTCTGAACTTCCCATTCGTGGAAATCTGAATCCTGTACATACCAAAAGTGACGTAATACGATATATGGGAGACTATTTTCTGACTATAGGCAATATAGACATAGCTGAAGCACACAGAGATAACTTGACCTGTACATTACATGAACAAGAAAACATATTTTTAAACATGGCAGAGAAAAGAAGGGAGAGTTTCCAAAGAAAGGCTAATGACAAGAAACAGAAAACACCTAAATGGGCTGAAAACATGGAAAGCACCTCAAATGGCGGGGCAGGGCCTGCTTTGTTGCTGGATTTCGAGAAGAAAGGGAAACTCTGTCTTCATCGCGAGAAGACTAGTTATTATAATAACATTTTCATTGGTTCCAGTCAATGTGAGCACAATTACAAGGTAATTGGAGGTTGGGGATTTAAAAATGGGTCAGAGCCTGTGTTTCCTGGAATTTATTATATATGTGGAGACAAGGCTTATTTCAAATTGCCGGATCACTGGTATGGAAGCTGCTATTTTGGCATTGTTTTCCCGAGAATATACCATGTGAATGAAATTGCTGGAAGCAATGAAAACACTAATGGCTTAGTGCGTAGTAAAAGAGAAAGCGTAGGTGAAATAATGGGTAGTATTTTTAGTGCACTGATACCTGGAGTGGGAGTGGTTCTGAAAAATCACAGAATTTGCAAATTATCCACTATAGTGGATGTGTTGTCTACTGACACAGCTCATGGATTTCTGCTGGTCAATACTGAAATGGTTGCGATCAGATCAATGGTTTTGCAGAACAGACTTGCTCTTGACACCTTATTAGCAAAAGAGGGCGGAGTCTGCCGGATGTTGAAGGCGCAACATTGTTGCACTTACATTCCGGACAAAAGCGTACAGCTCAAAAGATATGTGAAAAACATTACTAATTTGGAAAAGGAACTTAAACCACTCGAGGTTGACAGTGCCTGGAAGAGACTGGTTGATGGTCTCTCCAATGTAGGTCATTGGTTTGCTAGTTTAGGTAAAAGCTTATTGTTAAAGGTACTGATGCCAATTGGAGGGATAGGTCTTATCCTATTTCTCATATTCGTCTGTTGCAAATGTCGCCAACACCGAAAGAAATACCAAGTGAATGCGAGAGGAGTGAAACGAAGTGCGGATGAGCTTGAATTAGAAGAAATGAATAATAAGATTTATAAAAAGGTGAAAAATTCTCACCCTACTTTAAATGAGAAAGAGAAATTGAATCGCCTGTTGGAAGAGATAGAGATGTACAAGGTGTGAAAGAAAAGTTGGCATCTGGTTCCATTTTTGTGATGATAGTAAATATCATCAAAGAGGGGATTGATAGAGCAAGATTTCGCATCGCGACTTGCTCGATTCATGAACCTCGAAACCGTTGTAACCTCGTAACGAATTGTACGATTTACTAATATCTTTTATTTCCGATATATATGTATGATAGAGAAGCTTGCTTATGTGTTTTACTAATATGATTAATCCGTGTTTCTAAAATGGCAGCTGCTTGACTTTCCTCTTCTGCGCATGCGTCAGTCACACTCACGTGACTTCGTGTAGAGATAGTTTTGGAGGGAAAGGGTGCGCATGCGTAATAAGCAATAAGATGGCTATAACGTGGTGAAGCTTTGTGCTGTTGCTCTTGTGAAATTGTTTGTTGCACTTACCAATAATGCATAGTATATTTTTATAATGATGAACCTAAAATGTGAAATCATGACATGTAATACATTCATTTATTTTTATGTACTAATTTGTTTTCGCTTACTTTTCATGTATCACGGGAAATGGGGGTCCGAATGGGTCGTGAGCCATTTTGAAGGTCCTTTCTGCGCATGCTCAAAATGCGAGGCCAAAGACAACCTTGGACCGTGGAACTCAGCCAGCTGGCAGCCACAGTCGAGATGCTCCTGGGAGAATTACCTCTGACCCAAGAGGATGGAGCAAATGTCCCTATATTGTAACAAATGTATAAGTTTTCATTGTATTCCGTGCGACTTCTCGTGGGAACCCCAATCTTGCTAGGTGGCACCCAAAAATGTAAATTAGGCCTTAGAATAGTGTGTTCTGATTGGTGTGTTAACCAAAGCCTACCTTGGGACCAACCAAAATTGAGGATTTCTGACACTTTGCAACATTGGGGGGTGGTACACTGTCCCAAAACAGTATAACTAGCCTAGGTTTAGCTAGAGAAATTGTCCGACTTGTCTGAATAGCTGACCTGTCACTGACCCAACGCACTCAATAGGTGACTTGATACAGAGGTGCTGCGGAGCTCTCTGTCCGAAATTTGACCATAGACTCTGAAGGTTTTACTGAACCTTAAGTGCTGGCGGAGCACTTTGCTGGGAATTCGCTGACCCAATCGGGGTCCTGACTGATAGCTGCAGAGAGGGTGGAGCGCAGGCGTTGCTTCCGAACTGCGGGTGCTGGTCGTATCCTGGTGGTCCTGTCCTGATCCGAATCTGGGTTTCCTGTCCTGTCCTGGGGTGTCCATTCTGCACCTGCTGTCCTACTGAGGGTTATCCTTCCTTGAGGGTTTTCCTGTCCTTAACTGACCCGTGGCCAGGGTTGGTTTTCACACCAGTCTAGGTAAATATTGCTCTGAAACTCTTAAACTGCACCTTTCTATTTTTCTGTCTTTGCTTCAATAAAGACATACCTTTGCACGTGATAATTTTCCATGCTTTCTCCTGCAACCATTGCATTTCATAAAGTCATTTGCATTTGATTTCATAGCGTGTTCCTATGTTACCCTACCTTTTAGAAATCATTTTCTGTATTGCAGTTTGCAACTTCCTGATATGGTCTTGGTTTGTCTCTCGAAAACTGACTAAGTAACTCAGATTTATGGCGTGTTCACCTTGCCCCTTATCTTAGTTTTCCTCTCACTTAAGCGGGTTCCCTGTCGCACTTGTATTCTATTGATAAAGCTGTATGACTGCCCTTATTTGAATTTAAGATAAACTTTTCAAAACTTCCAGTTGTCCGTGGTCATTTTATAAAAAGTAAAGTCATATTTTGAATGGTGTATTTTGCTGCCTTTCCTTTACAGCTAGCTCCCTGACCCATCGTGGTCATAGGTACCTATAACGGTGGATGGTAAGTTGGGTACACTGGAAATAAATCGAAAGGGAACTCACAATTATTGGTAGTAGATTGTGTGGGCACCTGATCAATGTATATGATAAAGTAAAGTATATGGGCCCGAAGCCAGAAGTGGCGAAATTATTGGTCGGGTGACCCGCGATCTCTAGCACTCCCGTTACTTGGCTGACGTAAACAGGTACCCCTCTGGAAGTGTCGGGCCATGTAGCCAGCCTCCACCGCCAGGTGAGGCATGAAAGGGGGCGGGTGGAGAGAGTATACTGCAAAGTACGCCTGCGCACAGTAATAATAGTGTTCAAAGTTGGGGACATCCTACCCTCCCTGGTGATATGGTAGCATCAATGTGGCCAGTTTAAGCCTGTTTCCCTCCCCATATGAGCTGTATGAGTTGTGTCTTAAGCGTGTCAAAGAAAAATCTGCCCAGATGGTAGGGTATGTTGGTAAATAGGTATAAAAATAGTATCACCATCTTGATAAGGGATAGCCTCCCCGCCATTGAAAGAGGCAGTTGTATCCATTTGGATACTCTATGTGTCACTTTGTCTATAGTTGCACCATAGTTAGCACCCATTAGTACGTCCTTGTCTCTGGTGACGAAGATGCCTAAGTATTTAAATTTGTCACTCTCCCAGATCAATGGGTAGTCTAACTGGTACTGGGCGGTCATGTTTGTCAGAGGAAACACTGCGGAGTTAGCCCAGTTTATTTGTATGCCAGATATAGCCCCGAATTTGGTTATTTCTCACAGTATTGGATTAAGATTTTCCTGTTTTTTTTTTTACCTATTGGGTAATATCGTCAGTGCAGAGGGTAGTAGGTAGTGCCTAGCTGGGTAAATCAGAGCCTGCTCGTTATGGTGTTTCCTCAGTTTTGCCGCTAATGGTTCTATTGCCAGGGCAAATAAAATTGGGGACAATGGGCAGCCTTGCCTTGTACTTCTAGAGACAGTAAAGTTGGCAGATCTGGGGCCATTCAGCAATATCGTGGTTGTCTATATAGCAATTGTACCCAGTTTAAAAAAGTTAGTGGCATCCCCATGTAACCCAACGTTCCGATCAGGTAATCTCACTCCACTGAGTCGAACGCCTTAATGGCATCAAGAAAGACTGCCACCGCCGAACTATTGGGGTCGATATCTTGCATGACGGCGAGGAGAGTTCTGAGGTTGTGGGACGTGGCCCAGTTCGGGATGAACCCCGCCTGATCCGGTAATGCCAGCCGCTCCATCAGGAGGTTAAGACGAGTGGCTAAGACCTTTGCCAGAATCTTAATGTCACAGTTTAACAGTGAAAGGGGACGATATGATTCAAAGTGAAGCGAAGATTTGCCCGGTTTTGGTAAGGAAACAATATCAGCTTCTTTCATGGTGTTTGGCAGGCATCCCTCCTCCACTGCCACATAAAAGACTTCTGAAAGAGATTACTTGGTTATTGAGCAAGGGTCACTGGCTGCTCTATGGCTGTCAACTATTTTAAGATGTATACATGGGGACAGCACATACATCTTTAAGATTGATTATAGGCCGTTGCTTCAGGAAGGAGGATCAAGCGATTGCTCAGCTAGATTAGCTAGACTGTCAGATAGAGTATGTTCCAGAGGGTGGAATAATAGAGTGGCAGATTGCTTATCTAAGTGGCCAGACGTGTGTAGCAGTGGCACTGAGTTGGAAACGGATAACGTTGTGGCAAGTGTGGGGATGCGGTGGAAGGTTGTAAAGAGGTAATTTCAAAAGTGAGTTGGCAAGATGCTTTGCTGTGAGATGAAGTGCTGTTGACTCCTATGGAAATTATTAAGAAAGGATCCCGAAGAGAGGGTGCTTTTCCTCAAGTTGTCAGACTCTATCATAATGTGATGCATGAGATTTCTACTTGTGGTGATATGAATGCGATGAGGGATGAGAGGTTTGTTCCTCCAGTGGGCCTAAGATCCATACTAGCCCGTGAGGGACGTCTAGGGCATCACTATGAGGTTGAAAGAGGGCTACTGGTCAGTGGTTGAAAATCAAACATGGAGATGGGTTTCAAAGTGTGAGGTGTGTGATGAGACAGGAAAGCAACAGAGAATTGGTTTGGGGGCTATTGATGATGACCAACACATCTTGAGCAATGAGGTGCCTTATGAGAAAATATTGTTGTATTTTATAGGATCATTCTTCCTGACCATCAGAGGTATTTTGTGGTTTGTGTTAATGCCTATACTAAATGGACAGAATTGGTGTTCACAAGAAACATTACTATCCAGTCAACAGTGAAGATGTTCAAATAATTTTTTGTAAGGAAGGTATGCCAGGCTATCTGGTTACAGATAATGTCAACCAACTTACATTGAATAAGATAAAGTCCTACTTGGAATGTGTGGGATAAAAAAACAACTTTGCATCACGTTGTACAATCTTCACGGAAATGGACAGGTGGAGATAAAGGAGATCGTGGAATTAGGTCATAAGTCAGGTCTCAACCTGGCATTCAAAGATGTGCTGTGGGCTCATACTACCACAGTGGTTTGTTCATTGGGAAGAAGTCCCATTAGGTTGATGAGAGGAAGATCACCCAAAACAAAATTAATTAGTTGCAATATTGTTAACATAATAGGAAAAACAGGTGGATTGAGAGTGGAAATTATCAAGAATCCAAAAAGGAGATTAGGTGAAGTGGAAGTCTGGGGCAGTAAGTACAGGCTTATCCATATTTAAAGACCCATTTATGGTGCATTTGTTGCGTGGAAACTGGATTCAAACTGAGAATGGTCAATGCTGGAATTTGAGGCGAGTTGCCCTTTAAGGAAAGAGTGGTGAGTTTGGAATGGAAGAGAAAGATGGAGAGGAGTCTACAGGCTGGACTTTGAAGGCTGATTCTAAATTATTGGGTAGATCTTTGAGTGACAGAAGCACAAAGGAAAGTGTGGATAGTAAGAGTGTTTTAGGATCAAGTGGAGATCCCTGTACAACAGATGTGCTTCCACGTGTTAGAAGAACACAGGGAAGGTCAGGAAGTCCACCTTTTTGGATGGGAGGTTTTGTTATTAGTTGAATCCCAGGCAAGTGTGGGCTTGATGTTTGTACAGGTTTCCACAGTAGCTTAGTTGGATTCCACATGTAGCCCCATGTACATTCTGGTTAGTTAGCTTTATTTTCTCTATACATTGGGTAGGGATATGTTTGTGTAATGGTGCATCCTTGTGTCTTTTGGTTGATCTTCTGTGTGTGGTGTGAGTGTTGGCCGGTGTCTTCAAATATTGTTTATGTTTGTAAGAAAGAAGATATGTTGTACCTGAGTCTGACCTGGACCTGGGTTCTGACGGACTCATCCCCAAGTCCCAACTTGCAGCTTTTTTCTTATTACAGAATCTCCATAGACCTCAGCTGTAGCACTCATTGCTACCCACATTTGCGACCAGCACCTGTGCACCTGGAAAACCAGGGCAGGTAAACTAAAACTGTTGGTGGTTCTACAGACATTGATCCCTACTTACCTTAATTCTAGTAGAACAACCCTGTAAGTCGAATGCAAGTACCCCTATACATATCATGTTTCTCCCATAGGAGAGGCTCATGCCTCTAATATAACAGCTGCATTTTCTGTGTTTCTGAAATCATTTAATCGAAAAATACTTACCTAATCTCATAGATTTTGGTGTCTAAATTAATATAAAAATCAATGTTATTTTGAAATATTGGTGTCAGATTTCCTTATTGACTTTGTGTCTCGTTTGACACTGTGTGTGCAACAAATGTTCAACACTCCCCTCTGATAAGCCTAAGGCTGCTTAACTACACTGCCCAAAAAAAAGCACCTTGGGATTGTTAAAGCAAGCCCCTGTACACTAATAAGGGATACCTGGACTCATTGCACAGTGCAACTCATTTTAGTACAACTTCCACCCATCAAATGTAAGATATGACGGCCTGCCTGGAAATCATTCCCTGTACGTTCAACGGAATCACAATCAAAGCAAATCCTTTCATTGTCCAAAATGTTGTGGACGCCACCATCGGATTTGATGTTTGTCAGAACCAAACTCCCAAAGCAGGAGTTTGTTTCAGAAAAACAAAAGCCTAAGGAACCTGGGGAAGGTCTCTCACAACAAGGTTTTTCCTGGCGGTAAAAGAATAGGGTGGGCAGTGTAATGTCCTTCTTCTGGCATCACCCTTCTCTGTCAGACTGTTGGAGTATGTTTTCTATCAACGGAGCAAACAGTGGCTCCATTTATGGAAAAAGTATGATTCACCTGTGTTTAAATGAGGTAGGCAGATCAAGGACCATAAATGTCTTCCATCAAAACTCTAAATTGGACCTTCTGTGTCTTCTATCAAAACCCCCAGTCTTAATTTGGACACGTTCAGATGATCTAACTGATATTTCCTATTGAGTGCTACAAGATTGCCAACATTGTTTTCCCTCAGTTCATTTTTCCTACTAACTGGACCCTCTTAAGGACATACTTGACACTTCACTTATGCTATTCTGGGCAGGATAGCACGATGGCTGCTGAGCGGAATCACCATTTCATTGGGAAATCAAGAAGACCCTCTTAGTGTCCAGTCCTTGAAAGGGCCAAGGTTGAGAGGGTGAGTAGTGATTATCCCCAGAAGATCTGGGAATTGGTCACAAGACAACAGTTTGGCAAAAAGGGAAAATGGATTGTGCCACCTTCTGTTGAATACATTGGTCAACTGATCCCACAGGTTTAGCCACAGGTTCTGCACTCTGGATTGTGAGGGAGACTTGATTCTTCTCTTTGTCTTGCTTTGCATGCAACTTAATTGAGTGAGGTCTAAACTCAAGTATCTAAGACCGACTCCCCTCACACCACCCATGGGTAGCTGGATTTTCGCTGATTCATTTTACAGTTCTATCCTACCTGCTCTGATACCGTTGGTGCTATAGGTTGTTGGCTTCATGGTGAAGTAAGCCCCTCCACATGGTTGAATTCATGTATATTTTAAGGCACTCACCCAGTCGCCCAGACCACCAAATTCTTTGGAGCACAAGATCAATCATCCTGCCTAATCCTTGAAAAGTGGCGCTCTATTTGGTGCATGTTGTCACATAGAGCTTATGCCCCTCCCCGTCTTTTACTTAGAGAAGGGCTTCCTGGCTAGAGGCCCTCTAGATAGCTCCTGTGCTTTCTTATTTACACTTTTTAAAATATTCTTTAAGACCCTCTCCTTAAAGCTTTCTCTAGGAATGCTCCTGTTCTATCTCCTTACCCACAATGAATCCTCTCCTGAGTTTACAAACCTTTTCTTTGTAACTTTTCTATGCACCTGGTACAGAGGATGGTGTCATCAGTTCCTGACTTTCACTCTTCGCATACGGGGACACATTTCCCAGTCTCCTTTGCCTATGTCTGTGAAAGGTTTTTCTGCATTTTAGAATAAAAAATACTAATCTCTTTCAGAGGTTATTTTCTCTGTCTTCTCAGCCAGCTATGCTAAAAATGTGTACAGACTTTTTCTGCAGGTTTAAATTTTGCAGAGTTTTGTATGCACAAGTGCAATCATTTTCAGAATTTTATTTTGCAAGCTTACCTTTTGCTGAGCTCTAAAAAGTGATCATCTCCCCTGTTTCTCTCCTCCCCATTTGCTGGCACATGCTGATGTCAGGTTGGACTGGGCCTAAGAGGGCACTGGGTATTACACCAGTGGGACGCTAGGGTCTGGGCCAGTTTTGGATCCCTGGGGGCTGGTTTTGTTACCGGGTGTAGGTTATGCAGCATAGCTGCAATATTGCCTGCTTGTAACAAAAGCAACAGCAGTGAGATGGGAATGGTGCTTCCAATTAGCACCCCCATACCCCCAGCGGGCCGGCTGAGCTAATTGCCAGAGACGATTTAGGTTCCCAATTCGGCCGTGATTGGGGCCACAATTCGGCCCAGGTAGCCAAATAAAATAGTCCCACATTCGTTGTTCACAGCCTTTCGCAATATACTGCTTGATTAGGATAATGGAGCTAAATGATGGCAAACAGTTGCGGTAATAAAAGTATTTTAAAGCTTATAGTGCCAGTACTTAATTAGGAAATCAAACTTCCAGTGCATAAAGTATACTTTAGAAGCACAGAATTATCAAAAATACCCGGAATTGACTTTTAATTGTTTTTTGTCCGTAGGTTTGCCATGGATGTTTTGATTAATGTTCACTGGTAAACATGATATAGCACAGACCTAAACTACATATTACACTCACCCTGGGCGTTTATGATATTCATAATATTTTTTGTGGTACTTAAGAGAGGGCCTCCAATGCTGAGAGACTGGTAAAAGGTGCAAATGTTTTTTTTATTTTACTTGCTTCTAGCATCACATGTGCGTTCTGAGAAAGAATGATGCTAGTGTGTAAATGCAAAAATAAACAAAAAAAAGTGTAGCTTTCCTTACATGCAGTTTTATGTAGCACGAACTAGGCTCAGCGGCATTGGAGCACTTTACATGAACACCAGATAACTTTACAGAGTGTCATATTTTTTTTAGGTTTATGTAGATTAAGTGATTTGCCCAGATTCACAGGATGTTGAACTGACGCAAGGACTTGAACCTGGTTTTCCGGTACCAAAGTCAACTAAGGTCACAACCTGTCCCTGTTGACTGCAGTAATTGCTATTTGGCAGAAAAAGGAGAAGCGAAGAGACTGATTTATCTCCGCCCGTTGCATTGAGTGGAGGAGGACAAAAACTGCGCCCCTCACCAACACCCATCACCTGATGCGCATGTCCTCCCCACTGCCGCAGTCCCCTGCAAAGTAAGTGCTAATGGCTTCCCATCAGCTTCTCCTTGCAGACTCTATTGTACCTGGAGGGAACAGAGGGCAGGCACACCTCATGCTGTGACAGTCGGAGCAGCCTATTGTCATTCTGCCTCTGACATAAGCTCACTGGCCTGACTACAAGTGCATGGGGTCATGTTTGTTAAGGCAGTAACAGCAGCCTTTCACATTGCGCACCAGGGGTGGAGTCCTTAGGAGACCAAAAAAATGGCCCTCCAACTGGCCTTAGCCAGAGGCCCATCAGCCAATGGCAGATTGCCCACCTTGCCAATCAGAGACTCACTGTGGTGCAGGGAGCGGAATGTGCTGGGAGAAATGTATCAGCGCCACCTCCCACCAATGCCACATCCCAGGCACCTCCACTCTTGCACTTCTATCCAAATACATTGACTGGCTCCAGCTCACACCCACAGCATCTCGCAGCTCCTTCTGTCCGCTGAGTATCTCCTCTACCCTGCCTGCACAGTCATGGCTGCCAAGTGGTCCCAGGTCATGTGAGACACCTAAAGTCAGTCCTGATTTTCAGGCAACATCCCATTGCACACTTGGGACCTGATTTGCGATGTTGGGCAGAATTGCTTCCACCTCACACCGACTTGGTCCTTGGACTGACCAACACCTGGTTGGCGGTCCCGACTGCCTCATTAGGATGCGACTAAACACTGTTCAGTCGCATTCCTACATTTCACTATGGGAGCATGCATTACGGCCTTCAACCGGCCGTAATGCATGCTCCCATAATGAAATGGGAGAGAGGTGCGGTTCATCCCTGCACCCTGCAGCAGGCACCACAAGGTGCCTAACATAAGGTGAAGGGATCAACAGGGGGGCATTCGGCCTCCAACTGGAGGCCGTGCAATAAACGGGGTCCTGCTGGGGGCCCCAAACACGGTTTCCAACATGGAAACCATATTGGAAACCATGCATGGCTATCTTAAGAGCGGAAAGGCCCGCCCTTGAGATTACTGGCCGATTCCGACTGGTTGACGGGCTCTCCAAACCCATCAGAAGCCAGACAAAATGACAAGCCAGTTTACTTTCCAACCACCTATATCTTAATTAGGGCTCCCGGTTTTATGGTATCCATATTTATTTTGTGTTTCGCGTATAAAAGTAGTTGTAAAACTGTACATTTCCATATTTATTTAAATGATAGACGCGCAGTCATACTTTGATGTCTGTTGTGTTTTATCTATTTAAGTTGCCAATTATCACATAACAGAATATCCACTAGCAAATATTAGCACTATACCACAAATATATGTTGACAAATGCAGTTATTTAAAGAAATGTCATCCAGTTTTTTTATATTTTCCATGCTGGCCATCTGCTCAGCTGTTGGGCTAAATTCATGAAAGACAGCACTAAGAGTCACTGAAAAGAAACACATTTTCTGTATTTATCCATTTTCAAAAATAAATGCAGACAGAAAACACATTGTTTCCTGTCTGTAATTATCTGTAAAAATCCATAAACAGGGAAAACAGGGAGCCCTACTCTTAATTAGGTGGTCAGAAGGTAAACTGAGGAGCCCATTACTGTTGTGAATGTATCTAGGACCCTATTTAAATATTCCTGATTCATGCCCTTATGTGGTTATAACAAAACATATCCTTATAAAGGCATAGGAATCATATCCATATTTAGTCATAGCCAATGCAGTCCAAATACGGCAAGGCTACTCCCATAGACTCCTAGAAAGTACAACGCGTTCTTTAAACAAACCAAGCCTCCAGCAGCCCTGGAAATCCCCCTGCTTTTGTTTTGATTTGAACAAGAACTCCTGGAGTCCAGAAAGAACTGTAACTTCTTAGTGACGTCTTATGTCCAACCTGACGTCAAACTCGGCACCTTCCAGGTATAAATATACCAACGCTGCCTTAAGCAAACACACGGTGGTTTGGAGCAGAGCGGCTATCTACTTGCCCCATGCCCAGCTGATGCGAGAGCCGAAGGAAGCCGATCCTCCCAATTGACGCACTGAGAGAGACGCTGTCTTTTCTCCTGCCGAGAAATCCAGCCCCAGTGTTTCCAGTCACCCTTGTGGGTTTCTGGGAGATCGAGTCCTGAGAAAGAGATACAAGACCTCCTTCATTCTATAACCAAGGTACGGAGCTGATTAAATCCTTAAGAGAATTCTTGATTCAGATTCTTGGCAAAAACTAACTTAACTTAAACTGCAGCTCACTTTCTTCTTCCCACGTACTAGGCTTAGGTTAGGTACACCGCGGTAGGCGTATCTTAGAAGCACCAGTTGAGTACGTTTAGTCAATGATTTTATGTATGTCTATATTTTATCCGTTTTAAGTATCATATGGCTCAGAAACCATATAAATGCTTTTACAGTATTATTTCATAATACTCCTTTTACTGTACGCACGTTACTTTATGACAAGTATTTCAATTACGGCAATTCACTTCTCTTGCACGAGAAAGAGGACTGCTCAATAAATAACAACTTTTATTGAAAACGCCCGTCTCTCTATTTCTCTGCACTCTGGTGAGACTAAGCATGCACGATTGACTGAGTGAAATAGCTGTCTATTGTTTTCACACGACTCTGGAGATATACTCCTTATTCTGGGGGGAGCAAAGTTGTCATGTTTATGCGGTTGTCAGAAACTAATCCCTTCTTGTCTAATCAGGAATGTTAACTCCTTCCTGTTCATTCGAGAAAGTTTCTAGTGACCTCTGAGCTAGCTGGCATTCATAATTAAGTCTAACATATTCAATAGAGACCTAGTCGACCTCAGTCCTATGTCTAAACTATCGTTTATGTTATTCCAATGCGCAGAGCCTATTGGGAATATAGGAACTACACTACATGGCGCCCAACGTTTGGTAAGGCGATAATCTAATGCAAGATACTAGAGTAACTCAGTCGTGCTTTTCACACAGACCCCTTTTTCCCGTAAAAACTCCAATAGACGTCTGGAGTGGGTAAAAGGTTAATATCCGCCGGAACTTAGTAGGATGAGAATCCTATGTATTAGTTTTTGGTTTAGTCAACGTTGAAGGATACAGTGTTCCAAAATATTGTGCACCTAATCTTTGTTTCCTTGAAACTTGCTCTGCAAACAAAACTTTCTATCAGAAAAATGGGGGAAAGTGAGGATGAAAGAGAGAGAGCTAGAATAGCAGCTCAAATTTTAGCGGATGACACAAGTCTCCAAAATGAAAACCCGAATGCTATAATCATTCCGGTAAACGTAAGAAGAACTATAACTCTTAAACTTATAGAAAATGGACTATCACCAAGAGGTGGTACAGTCATATTTGTGGTAGAGGCCCATGAATATCGGCAGACAGAGGTATTCTATTCATGGATACATTTTCCAGCAGCACACCCTGTGACACAAGATTTCCACTATTACAAAATAGAGGAATCTCCAGAGGAATACGCTCCTTTCGAGGACGTTGAAATCCCACTAACATACCAAAAGCACCTGCTCTGGTTTAATGGCGCCCTAAAACATCAAAATCACATCACCAGGCTCGGTCCAGTAGGTAGACCAGGAGCCACAAGGCCGGTTCTAGCCAGCTACACACCACACCCTGACATTGAAAAAATGTCAGACCGAAACTTTTAGCTCAGCTAAAACAACTCATTAAAATACATAGACAATTGGTCCAATATGTCATGCGGACTTCAACAGTCCAACCAGCAATAAAAATTGCACAACACACCCCTCAACAGGGGAACACAAATAAAATAACACCACAGAATATACAATCAGCCATTGACAAAATACCCGCAAAACGGGAACAAATTCCATTCTGGATAGCTCAAAAAAATAACTCAAATAGAGGCAGTATTTCCTGATACTACACCTCATGACAAACACAGAATTCTGACTATCTGTCTTCCAATGGGGCTCGCACCACATGTGGAGGACTGTGACACTTGGGGCACAGTCTTTGCTTCCATATACACAAAAACACATGGTGTTCCGTCTATGGCGGTTATACCAGACGTACTAAGACAGATTCAAAATGAATACGGTCCAGAACCTGCTTTAACTCTAGGTATGAAATTACTGAAAGACTTTAAGCAAGTCTCGGCTATATTACTAGCCAACATAAAAGGAGAAGCAGCATCTGTGGCGATCCGCCAGAAATTGAAAGAAACAGATATAGCAGAACAACCTTTTGAACTTGCCAGAATCATAGACAAATCCTATGAAGAATTAGGTAGAGATAGTTTGGGTGGGAAACCACTAAAGCCCCAACTAACTGAAAATCCTGAAAAAACATTTATCAAGAATAATCTAAATACTTCAAAAAAGAGGTGGGAGGGTAATAAACAAACTACTCCCAGAGAAAAACAGTTTCAGTCCAGAGGAAAGTCTCCTCAACGGAGAGATATGATAGAGCAAGATTTCGCATCGCGACTTGCTCGATTCATGAACCTCGAAACCGTTGTAACCTCGTAACGAATTGTACGTTTTACTAATATCTTTTATTTACGATATATATGTATGATAGAGAAGCTTGCTTATGTGTTTTATTAATACGAATAACTTTTGTAATTCTAAAATGGCCGCTGCTTGACTTTCCTCTTCTGCGCATGCGTCAGTCACACTCACGTGACTTCGTGTAGAGATAGTTTTTGGAGAGAAAGGGTGCGCATGCGTAATAAGCAATAAGATGGCTGTGCTTTGATAACGTGGTGAAGCCTTGTGCTGCTGCTCTTGTGACATTGTTCGTTGCACTTACCATTAATGCATAGTATATTTTTATAATGATGAAACCTGAAATGTGAAATCATGACATGTAATACATTCATTCATTTCTATGTTTTAATTTGTTTTCGCTTACTTTTCATGTATCACGGGAAATGGGGGTCCGAATGGGTCGTGAGCCATTTTGAAGGTCCGTTCTGCGCATGCTCAAGATGCGAGGCCACAGACAAACTTGGACCGTGGAACTCAGCCAGCTGGCAGCCACAGTCGAGATGCTCCTGAGAGAATTACCTCTGACCCAGGAGGATGGAGCCAATGTCCCTATATTGTTACAAATGTATAAGTTTTCATTGTATTCCGTGCGACTTCTCGTGGGAACCCCAATCTTGCTAGGCGGCACCCAAAAATGTAAATTAGGCCTTAGAATAGTCTGTTCTGATTGGTGTGTTAACCAAATCCTACTTTAGGACCAATCCAAATTGAGGATTCTGACACTTTTGCTAGCGTGGATGCCCAGGCACTACATAACTGGATTAGCAACATGGTAGAGACGGTAGCGCCAGCAAAAAGGGTGACAGCGCAGAGAACTTCTCCCACGGCCCCATGGTTCTCTGATGATTTCAGAGTGGAAAAAAGAGCCTGTAAGAAACTCGAAAGACTATGGAGATTAAATTACTGCCCCCTAGCAAAAATACAATTTAGAGAGGCCACCAAGCTGTTTCATAAGCATATCAGGAAAGAAAAAAAGAGCTACTATGCCTCCATTGTTCAACAGGCAGAGAATCCCAGCAAAGAAGTGTTTAAATTGGTTAAATCCTTTTTGAAGCCTCACTGCATTGAAAGGGATATCCCCCCATCCATAGCACTCTGTGATAAAATCTCTATCTACTTTGACAATAAAATACAGATGGTCTATGACTCCTTTGGCCCGCATAAACATACGGCCAGGGAGGATAGAGAGAATGGGGGCCGGTCCCCAGTCCCCTTGAGGAAATTTCAACTTATCTCGCTAGATGAGGCAAGGCAAGAGATAATCCGGTGTAAGTCAGGCTCCCCAGAGGACCCTTGTCCACCTAAACTGTGGGCACCTTTAGCGGACGCTATCGCACCTATGCTCCAACATATCTGGAATACTTCCATAGACACTGGGGAATTTCCAGAGAGTTGGAAGCATGCGACGCTCCTTCCACTGAAGAAGAAGCCAAACGGGGATGCGGAGGATTTAACTAACCTCCGTCCTATCTCTCTGCTGGCAGCTCCCGGGAAAATGATGGAAAAACTAATCCATCACCAGCTGAATGCTCATGTCGAGTCTAATAACACCCTTCATGAGACTCAGTCTGGGTTTAGACCCGGCTTCAGCACGGAGACGGCGCTGATTGAGGTGGCTGATTCTCTGAGGTGGTCGTTAGATTCAGGAGACTCAGCTATGCTGATGCTCCTGGATCTCTCGGCCGCGTTTGATACGGTGGATCATGCTAGGATGATCCAACGTCTGGCAGACATTGGCCTACAAGATCAGGCACTCGGTTGGATGCAGTCCTACTTGTCAAACCGAACGCAGAGGGTCACCTTAGGCACTTGTGACTCAAAGCGTAAGCTGCTGCGATGTGGGGTCCCGGAAGGATCTGCCCTTAGCCCCCTTTTGTTTAACATTTATCTTGCCCCTCTTTTTTCCCTCATTGCCAACTGGGGAGTCACCGCAATATCTTATGCTGATGACACCCAGTTGGTTTTTCCCTACTCTGAGGTTACAGAGGCGGCATTTGCAAACTTTAAGGGGTGCCTTCAGGATGTGGCTTCCTGGATGAATACTAATAAGCTGAAACTGAATCCGGGAAAAACGGAAGTGATCTTCTTTGGTAAAGGCAGTCACCCTCCAGCTGAGCTCTGGTGGCCGACTGAGATGGGTACTCCACCTTCCCCCTCCCAGGGGGCAAAAAATCTGGGGGTCAAGTGGGATGAAAATCTCTCCTTTGTGCCCCAGATCCATCAGGTTACAGGTTGCTGCCTGAGCAAAATGAGGAATCTCCGCCCAGTCCTGAAACTTTTGCCTGAGTCTTGACGGAAAACCGTGATCCATGCCACCATCACTTCGAGATTGGATTATGCTAATGGCCTGTATAGCGGTCTCCCGAAATACTTGGTTTAAAGGCTGCAAACGGTGCAAAACGCGGCAGCCAGGCTACTTAAGCATATTCCTTTTAAGGAGCACATGTCCCCCCATCTTCGGGCCTTACACTGGCTCCCGATTGCCAGTAGAATAAAATGTATAACTCTTACTCTGGCCTATAGGTCCCTCTACGGCACCTGTCCTAATTATTTGAGAGCCCGTCTGCCTAGATATACACAGTCCCGCTGTCTTCGCTCAAATGAACAGGTGCTACTGAGTGTGCCACGAGTCAAAAGAGCTAGACTGGGCGGCCGGACCTTTTCAGCCAATGTGACCCGTCTCTGGAATTCCCTACCTCCTGAGCTGCGAAAGGCCCAATCAGAAACAAGTTTTAGGAGACAGCTTAAGTCGTGGCTGTTCTCGGTGCCTCTCTAGGCTGCAGACTCCCAGCTAACTTTCTTGTTAAGCCCTCACAGCGCCGGGACGCCTCCTAGTTGAGGCAGCTGTTCGCGCTTTATAAATACTAGTATTATTATTATTATTATTTGGGGGGTGGTACCCTGTCCCAAAACAGTATATCTAGCCTAGGTTTAGCTAGAGAAATTGTCCGACTTTGTCTGAATAGCTGACCTGTCACTGACCCAACACACTCAATAGGTGACTTGATACAGAGGTGCTGCGGAGCTCTCTGTCCGAAATCTGACCATAGACTCTGAAGGTTTTACTGAACCTTAAGTGCTGGCGGAGCACTTTGCTGAGGAATTCGCTGACCCAATCGGGGTCCTGACTGATAGCTGCAGAGAGGGTGGAGCGCAGGCGTTGCTTCCGAACTGCGGGTGCTGGTCGTATCCTGGTGGTCCTGTCCTGATCCGAATCTGGGTTTCCTGTCCTGTCCTGGGGTGTCCATTCTGCACCTGCTGTCCCACTGAGGGTTATCCTTCCTTGAGGGTTTTTCCTGTCCTTAAACTGACCCGTGGCCAGGGTTGGTTTTCACACCAGTCTAGGTAAATATCGCTCTGAGTTCTTAAACTGCACCTTTCTATTTTTCTGTCTTTGCTTTAATAAAGACATACCTTTGCACGTGAATAATTTTCCATGCTTTCTCCTGCAACCATTGCATTTCATAAAATCGTTTTGCATTTTTATTTCATAGCGTGTTCCTATGTTACCCTACCTTTAAAAAGCATTTCTGTATTGCAGTTTGCAACTTCTTGTTATGATCTTGGTTTTTTCTCTCGTAAAACTGACTAAAGTAACTCAGATTTATAGCGTGTTCACTTTCCCCCTTATCTTAGTTTTCCTCTCACTTAGCGGGTTCCCTGTCGCACTAGTATTCTATTGATAAAGCTGTATGACTGCCCTTTATTTGAATTTAAGATGAAGCTTTCAAAATTTCCAGTTGTCGGTGGTCATTTCATAAAAGTAAAGTCATATGTTGAATAGTATATTTTGCTGCCTTTTCCTTTTACAGCTAGCTCCCTGACCCATCGTTGTCATAGGTACCCATAACGGTGGATGGTAAGTTGGGTACACTGGAAAATCGAAAGGGAACTCTCAATTATTGGTAGTAGATTGTGTGGTCATCTGATCAATGTATATGATAAAGTAAAGTATATGGGCCCGAAGCCAGAAGTGGTGAAATTATTGGTCGGGTGACCGGCGATCTCTAGCAGTAATTTTCTGGTAGCAGAGGATGGTTAGGGACTAGTTAAAGGATAGGTAGGACTAGTTAGTCTAGCCAAGTCGGATGCTGCTATAAGAGTAGGCGCTTCAAGGGAAATTGATCACTCACTTGAAAATCGTTTACTTTGAAAAAATTATGAAATGTTTTAAAATTGTTATTCTTCTTATCATACTGTTATATGTATTAATCCATTCGTACGTAAAACGTCTTGCATGTTGTTAAGAATCCCCGGGGAATTGAATAGCGAGTGGTGAATAGAATCCACTTGCTTTGAGGTCACTGGCCCAAGGAAAGTTGGTGCAGGTTAGGCAGAACTGGAAGCACTAACTAGGGTTTTTCTGAATGTATGATTGAATAAATGTTAGTGACGAGGTTCATTGGCAAAATTCCTACTGTGGCATAACCTAGTGAGGGTCGCACCGGAAGAGTAGCAGGTTCATCGGAGCTCGAGTGAAAGCAAAGGGGTTCGCTAGGGAAACTTTAGGCTCGGATATATCCCGGAAAGGTGGATGAGTCTAGGGGAGTAACAGGTTCTCCAATGCTAGTGTGAAGGGTAGGCAGAAGAGATCTACTCGTAGTAAGTGAAAAGTAAATGGAAGTAGTTTACTTGCAGTAAAACAAATCTTTCTTGTCTAGACACTTGAGCACAGTGGCGAATGTGTATTCGTTGTAAAATAACCAAGCACTAAGCACTTTAAAAAGAAAGAAAGTTTCCGTTACCTTGTGAAGGAGGGAGTCAGTCGCGAAGCTGCTCTGACGTCACTCTGTGCCGCGCGGGGATTGGTAGACGCAGCGGGCTGGTAGCGGAGCTGGAATTGTAAAGGAGGGGCGAGCGCCGGAGCGTGGGAACTGTCTCGCGAAAGGGCCGCGCACCCATTGGTCGAAATTATTTGAACTCGTGCATTTCATTGGTCGCACGAAAATAAAAGACGCACTCGGATTGGAAGTGATTTTGTAAACAAAATCACTCGTAAAATCGTATGTGGCATTCGTATAGACCGCATACCAGACCTGATCCACGTTATATGGGATTTGAGAACGATCAGTGGAAAGGAGTTAAAAACGACATTATGTACGGAACTAAGAGAAAAGTATCTCTTGTAAATAAGGTGAAGAATTATTTCAAAAAGTACAAGCCGATTAAAACTAGAGAAGGTGTTGTCATACCGCAACCCAACACTCCCGCATCTTTCATGATGTTCGATAAAGGGTACAACACATGTGTATGGTTGGAGAATTGGGTGAAATACACGAAAGATGACGGAGTATTGGCTTTTCCGTTAGATGGAACATTTAACAGCAGAATTCTATTTAATTTGAGAACCCGAATGAATGATTTACATCCCAGACCTAGATTAACGCAGTATGAAGCGCTAGAGGAATGGGAAATCGAGGCTTTCAAAAGGGATAAGCCACGGATGGACAAAGGGTAACTAAATTTTATCCAAAGTTGAAGAAGGAAGCACGAGCTAAAAAGATGAAACAGTGGAGGCAGAATATGATAGTGGAGGGATTTTTTCCCATGATGCCAGCAGATGATCCTTCTGGGGGACAGAAACGGTTGGAAAAATCTAAACATTGGGTACCCATCGGAGAGTCGGATGATGAATTATTAGATGACCTATGTACAAGAAGTCCGCCTCCTTATAATGAGGGACATCGACCTTCCAGTACAGGAGATATTTCCCGAAGACTTCCTCCTCAGGAAGAAGTTAGGTCCGCAAGTGTAGGAGGGGGTTACCACATTCCTCCCTATACCGAGAGTCTCGGACCAGTGGATACCAGAAACATTTACCCCAGTATGTCAGCTAGTGGGGAGACAGGATATTCCCGTGAAGGAGATCTTTGTTCTCGACCTCCCTACGGAGGCGAGATGAGACCCTCAAGTTCAGGAATGCCGTTATTACAGTCACAGTATGAGGAAGAAAGAAGATCCCTAGGTACAGGAAGTTTATTCCCAAGACCAAATTATGGTGAAGGACCTAGTGAGACTCATCCCACTGCCCCAAGTTATGCTCCCACACTAACCCCGCAGGTGTTACATGACAAATCCATAGAGAGATTACTAGAAGAAAAGGAGCGGGAGGTTCTAGCAAAACAGAGAGCTGAGATCATTCAGAAAATGACCCAGTTAAATACCAGTCCTGAAGCATTGACAATCCCAGTAACAATCGGACCCGTAGTTTCATTGTACGGGGATCGGCATGAAAGTCCAAAACCTCCAGTTATTACTCCCGTAATAGCACAACCCAGACCAGAACCCTTAATTGTAGATGAACAGACGAGTGAGTGTGAGTCTGAAGTCTCACTGATGGATCTGCCCATTAGAAATACAGGGAAAAGAATGCAGAAAAGACATAATCCTTTCAATGCGAGGGAGATTCAAATGGAATCGACTTCGGGTACTAGAAGTGTCACTGTGGTCACACCTGAGGAAATCGAAAGATGGAGTCAAGAATTAGAGAAACAAACTTCGCAAACGAAACCTTTAGACTTCTACAAACTGAGAGTAGAAATAGAAGAATTAATGGCAGGAAACGTGGGATTAGACAGATTAAATACCTACTCTGAAGAAGAGCTGTTGTTTATGTGCAAAAGTCTTACCCGCAATGTCCGAGTACTTCATGAAAAATTGACCGATACTGCTGCTAGTATGGGAATAGACATTTCAAAATCGAAACCCTTGCAGAAACCCTACCGAGCAGAATTTTCAGACAAAGATTTGGAAAACCTGAATGTGTCAGGGAAAAAGGCACAGGTCAAGGAACTATTGACAGTATTGCAGAAATGGGGAGACGTGGAAAAATGGAAAGCCAGATGGGCTAGGAAGAAAGATGAGGCCAGGTCTAGGCAGGTAACTCCCGAATTCGCTCTAAGAGAAGCTGAAAAGACAGAACAGTTATGCCCTATGCGTGAAGTACCAGGGGGAAAATATGTACATGTCCCATGGTCCCGTCAGGATATTGTGTCCTTCACAAATGACTTCCCAAAATTACGAGAAAAAACGGTCGACTGGTACCGGCAGGTAGAGAGATTCGTAAAAGTGCAGAAATGCCTATGGAAAGACCTGGATGGGTTCTTCGACATAGTGGTCCCTGTAGATCTGTGGACTGAGTGTAAAATAGCCATTGCCTGGCCTAGTGAGGAATACCCGAGAGATGACAAAACAGGGGAACTGTCGAAGGAAGTGATGAGGAAGTATGAACAAGTAATTCAACATTTGAAAATAAAAGTACCTGCAAAGGAAACTGATTGGACTAAGATAGATAGAACCACGCAGGAAAGGGACGAGACTGTGCATTCCTTTTATGAAAGGCTGTTGCAGGTATTTAAAACATACAGTGGTATAGATAACATCGAGATGAAGGACATGACCCACTTCATTTACAGGTTTGTAAACGGTTTAAGACCCGAAATTTGTCAGTGGATAAAGGATAATAAAATCTGTTGGCATACCAAAAAGATAGATGAGGTCCTACGGTACGCAAAGTACTGTGAGGACGAAATGGCAGAAAAGAAAAAGGCCCTGAAGGAGAAGGTGATGTGGGCTCAAGTAAAGCTCGCAGAACAGCAAGAAAAGCAACTGAGTAAATTAAATAAAGTTACTCAGAACCAAGGTCCTGGGGGAGGGAATGGAGGAAAGCCCCGACCTAAAATGAGTAGGGAGGAAGCCAAAAAGAAATTTCCCTGCCATCAGTGCGGAGAAATTGGACATTGGCGAGACGAGTGTCCGTATTTACAAAATGATAATGCCCAAACACCTGATTTAATTCCACACACACAGAATGAAAAGCAAAGAAAGACCCAGCAGCAGGTAAAAAAGATTCAAGTGCCACGAGCGCCAAAGCCTATATTTAAAGGGAAGTCACCACAGGGTGATGATGTAGAAGTCTGGGGAGGCAATGAGGATAGAAATACAGCAACTTCGCAGTATTTGTTGAACGACACCTTTTTCTGTGATGACCAATACTGACGGGGCCTGAGAGGGGAGGACGAGGAGTGCGTACTTGGCGCCTCTTTGCCGGTAGACCAGTCAGGGCCATACATTGAAGGAAAGGTTGATGGAAATTATGTCACCTTTCTATTGGACACTGGTGCTACCCGTTCTACTGTGAGAACAGTGGACGTTCCAAACCTACCCCTCTCGGGAGAAGCAATCCAAGTAGTAGGAGTATCTAATAAATTAATTAGTACCCCTGTTACCGAACCCATGGAGATCTCAATTGGAAACTTTAAACAAATGCACAGATTTGTTGTCTGTGATACCAGTCCGGTAAATTTACTGGGACGTGATTTGCTGTGCAAAATGAATTGTACCATCTTTTGCACACCAAAGGGCGTCGAAATTCAAACCCCAGATGAAGACGGTATCTACAAGCTAATGCTAATTAGACCTGACTCAGAAATAAAACAAATGACTATACAGGACTTGACTGAAGAACTCCAGCAGACAGTGAAGTCAGAAGTGTGGGACTTTACTGGAAAGGATGTGGGAATAATGAAAAATATAGATCCAATACAGATAACAATGAAAGAAAAGGCAGTTTACCCTAACACTAAGCCTTACAAAATGAGTGCCGAAGTGAGAGCAGGTGTTGCTATTGAAATACAGAAATTGCTAGAAGCAAACATCATACAGGAAGTAAAGAGTAGCCCGTGTAATTCACCCATTATGGGCATTAGGAAGCCTAGTGGCAAGTACCGAGTAGTGCAGGACCTGAGAAAGGTAAACAAAATTGTGGTTCCTTGCTGTCCCATTGTCCCAAACCCAGCAGTCATCCTGTATCAGATTCCCTGGGATGCTGAATGGTTCACTGTGATAGACCTATGTCATGCTTTCTTTTCGATCCCATTGCATCCAGATAGCAAATTTCTTTTCTCATTTGCTTTCAACAGTAACGTGTATGTCTGGAACAGGGTCCCCCAGGGGTACACAGAAAGCCCCTCTATCTTTAATCAGATCTTGAAAAAATGCTTGAAACTTTAGTCTTACCTGGAAAATCTGTTCTGGTACAGTACATTGACGACCTATTGGTGGCGTCTAAAAGCCATAGGGATTGCGTGGTTGACACCATTGCCCTACTGAATCACCTGAGTGAAAAGGGACATAAAGTGGCACCTGAAAAATTACAGTTCTGTTCGAAATCAGTGAAATATCTGGGACACCAGATAGAAAAAGGTATCAGAAAAGTCACCTCAGAGAGAGTCAGAATAATTAAAAATATGCAGTTACCCCGTACTCAGAAAGAAATCAGAATGTTCCTCGGAGTTGTAGGTTATTGCAGGCAATGGATTGTGGGATTTGCAGTTCTTGCAAAGCCTTTGATACAAATGACAAAGAAAGGAGCAAAGGACCCAGTTGAATGGAATGACGAGAGCTTAACAGCTTTCACACAGTTGCGAAATTGCCTGTGTACAGCTCCTGCTCTGGGAATGCCTGACTACTCCAAGGAGTTTGGTTTGTTCTGTGACACTCGTGACAATTGTGCATTGTCAGTCCTGACTCAGGAGCATGGGTTGACCAGAAGGCCTGTGGCATATTTTTCTGCCACTTTGGATCCAGTGGCTGCTGGATTACCTGGATGTCTGAAAGCAGTAGCTGCAACTTGCACCAGTTTAGAACAAAGTGAGTCTATCATTATGGGACATCCTGTAACTGTATATGTTCCACATGCAGTTGTGATACTATTGACTCGTACAAAAACTCAGTATCTCACCCCTAGTCGGCTGACTAAATATGAGAGGATTCTCATGGGGGCTGCAAATATAGTTATTACCCGATGTAACATTTTAAACCCTGCCACTCTACTCCCTGACTCAATGGTAATAGAAGATAAGGGAGATAATGAGCATGACTGCATTGACCTGACAGAGTTCAGTACCAAACCTCGCCCAGACATCAAAGAAACTCCTTTGCCTGTACATGATGTGGAATGGTTCGTGGATGGTTCATGCCTAAGACATGAACTAGGAGGCCTAAGTGCTGCCTACGCTGTGGTCACGTTAGGCAAAATTGAAGAAGCATCTTATCTATTTGGAGTAAAGTCTGCACAAGTAGCTGAATTGATCGCCCTGATAAGAGCTTGCAAATTGGGAAAAGACAAAAAAGTAACAGTGTATACTGATAGTCAGTACTGTTACGGGGTTGTGCATGACTTTGGCCAATTATGGCTACAAAGAGAATTCCTGACTTCTTCAGGTACCCCCATTCGGAATGGAAAAATTGTCCAAGACCTTTTAGAGGCAATCCAATTACCAAAGGAATTGGCAGTGGTCAAATGTGTTGCTCATAAGAAGGGCCTTGACCCTGTATCTTTGGGAAATGATTTCGCTGATCGGGTGGCAAAACAATGTGCTATGGATCGACTGAGAATAAATCCCAATCGGGGTGGGGTTGGAAACAGCTGCCAACTTAGAATGTTTGAAGAAGTGCCTACTTGGGATGAAGTGAGAGAATGGCAGCATGTGACGCCCTGGGAAGAGAAAGAGAAATGGAAAGAACAAGGTTGTAAACCGAGACGTGAGGATGGTGTCATGGTGGGCCCAAATGGTATGCCTGTGTTACCAAGACACCTGCTTGCCCCAATGGCTCGATTGATACATGAGGGATCACACATTGGGAGGGACGCCATGGTTCTGGTATTTCAACAGACTTGGTACAACAAGAAATTCAGGAAGGTAGCAGAGTCCCTTTGCCAGAGGTGCTTGACATGTCAGCAGTTCAACGCTGGCAAGAAAACAGAAGTTGAACTGATGAAAATTGGGAGATCAGGGGGTCCCTTTGTGAGAATACAAATTGATTTCATTACCATCCCACGATGTGAGGGAAAAAGATATGTCCTTGTCATTGTCTGCTTATTTTCAAAATGGGTGGAAGCTTACCCTGCCACACAGAATGACGCCATAACAGTAGCTAAGCTCCTACTAAAAGAGTTGATACCTAGATTCGGGGTTCCAGCCTTTATTGGCACAGATAGAGGCGGACATTTTCAGAATGAAATTTTGGCCCAGCTTTGTAAAGCATTTGGGATCACACAAAAGCTGCACTGTGCATATCATCCAGAGGCTTCTGGAGTGGTAGAACAGATAAACGGTACTATAAAAAATAGATTGGCAAAAATATGTGATTCTACGGGCTTGAACTGGATAAATGCCCTGCCTCTTGTTCTGATGGGACTCAGAAGCATTCCAGATCGAAGAACAGGCCTGAGCCCCCATGAGATATTGATGGGAAGAGTGATGAGACAAGCATGGGTACCAGGATACAAACTGTTAAGCATTTCTGATGATTTGGTACTTGAATACTGCAAGCAACTGGGTGACCAAGTGCGTTCTATCTCTCGCCAGATTGGGGCAGACGCCGTCGCCAACCCGACAACTCCAGTTCACATATTGGTTCCTGGTGACTGGGTTAAGATAAAGAAGCATACTCGTTCAAGTTGCCTTGAGCCAAGGTGGGGAAAAAAGCGCCAAGTAATCCTGGTAACGACGACAGCAGTGAAGTGTGCAGGCGTTCCCAAGTGGATCCATGCCAGCCATACCAAGAAGGTGATACCAGACGAGGAGCCTGGAGCTGAAGGTTGTCCAGCTGAGGGGTCTACAGACGTTGGTCCTGAAGTAGCTGATATCAGACGGCCGAGCACCAGTCCTGTTGAGGGTCCTTTAGGCGGTGGTCCAGAGGTAGTCGATGACGTACGGCCAAGCACCAGTACTGCCGAGGATCCCACAGACGTTGGTCCGAAAGTAGCTGATGACGAGCTGCAGACGATTTGGCCAGAAGATTGGATACCCATAATCGATCTTACTGGAGCTCCACTGAGAACAAGAGAGCGAATAAGGGAAGACAGAGAGTGGAATAGAGAGGTCGAGCAAGGCACAAGCGAAGACCCTCAGATCATTGAGATTCACATCAAATCTGAGGACGGAGAAGAAGGTCAGACAGGGACAGAACAAGTGATCGATACTCCTCCACGGACTCCTGATATCGAAAAGGGACAGACTAGACATAGTGTAATAGTTCGAGCAGAAGAAAATCAAGGGATCGAAGTGCTCGAGCAGGATCAGACAGAACTAGGAGAACATGTTCAGGACATAGAAACAGAGACATTTGAAAGCGAAACGCAAAATATACCTGAACCAGGCCAGCTTAGTAACCAGGCAGAAGAAATAGATACGAGACCTGGGACTAGTCAGACAGAAAGGGAGAAGACAGAAATTGAAGTGCCACAAACAAGTGAAAATAAAAGGACATTAGAAGAAAGCCAAATAACAGTGCCAGCTAAAAGACTCAAGAAAAAGAAGCACATTGAGCCAAGGTATATTAAGAGACTAAGATTAAGAATAAAAACAGTCCAAGAGAAACTTGCAGACATAAGAAAAAGTCCCCGAATTGCAGAAATACCTGAAGATAACTCCAAGAGAAGGAGTGAAAGAATAAAAAGACAAAACGAAAAATACATGGATCCAGAGTGGACCTACTTAATCTTGGAAAACTTTGAGGATCTTGATATTACTGACGAAAGCGACGGAGAACGGATTACTGATTACTCTGCAGAGGAAGAGGAAGAACCTCCGTGAAATTGGGCAGCCATAAAAATACCTGGGAAAAGCTGCAGGGAGGGGTTAAAATTTCATTCTGAGCCAAAATGTCTGATTCAAACGTGAGTGGTAGACCTAGCCGCAGTTGTTGCAAAACATGCTGCAAAGTGTGTATATGTAGTATAGTTATAGTAATATTAATTTGGATAGGATTAACAGTTTTCATTCCCTTTATGGTTAGCAAAAATACTAATATTGACCCTACTCAGATTACCGACACTGAAGAACTGACAACACGAAGTGTAGAAAGACGTGAGAAAGCACTCAGACAGACAAAACGAGACTTAGAAGCATCAGATGAGGAAGGACTACATTACCACGGAGTTAGAAACAAGACACATTTAAATGTTTTCGCAAATTTGTTAGTGCATTACGTAGAAACTATGGAAATAGAAGATTGTTATGTCTGCATGAAGCTACCTACTTCTGTGGCTGAAGGCGTGACATATCATCACCTACCTCTGACCTATGGAATCTCCTGTAGTATTTTAGCAAGCTTATTTTACAAAAGAGGACCGTTACAGTACTATTATTCTAATAATGACGTGATCTTTTCTGAACTTCCCATTCATGGAAACTTGAATCCTGTACATATCAAAAGTGACGTAATACGATATATGGGAGACTATTTTCTGACTATAGGAAATATAGACATAGCTGAAGCACACAGAGATAACTTGACCTGTACATTACATGAACAAGAAAAGATATTTTTAAACATGGCAGAGAAAAGAAGGGAGAGTTTCCAAAGGAAGGCAAATGACAAAAGGCAGAAAACACCTAAATGGGCCGAGAACATGGAAAGCACCTCAAATGGCGGGGCAGGGCCTGCTTTGTTGCTGGATTTAGAGAAGAAAGGGAAACTCTGTCTTCATCGTGAGAAGACTAGTTATTATAATAACATTTTTATTGGTTCCAGTCAATGTGAACATAATTACAAGGTAATTGGAGGTTGGGGATTCAAAAATGGGTCAGAGCCTGTGTTTCCTGGAATTTATAATATATGTGGAGACAAGGCTTATTTCAAATTGCCGGATCACTGGTATGGAAGCTGCTATTTTGGCATTGTCTTCCCAAAAATATACCATGTGACTGAAATGGCTGGAAGCAATGAAAATACTAATGGCTTAGTGCGTAGTAAAAGAGAAAGCGTAGGTGAAATAATGGGTAGTATTTTTAGTGCACTGATACCTGGAGTGGGAGTGGTTCTAAACACTCACAGAATTTGCAAATTGTCCACAATAGTGGATGTGTTGTCTACTGACACAGCTCATGGATTCCTGCTGGTCAATACTGAAATGGTTGCGATCAGATCAATGGTTTTGCAGAACAGACTTGCTCTTGACACCTTATTAGCAAAAGAGGGCGGGGTCTGCCGGATGTTGAAGGTGCAACATTGTTGCACTTACATTCCGGACAAAAGCGTACAGCTCAAAAGATATGTGAAAAACATTACTAATTTGGAAAAGGAACTCAAACCACTCGAGGTTGACAGTGCCTGGAAGAGACTGGTTGATGGTCTCTCCAATGTAGGTCATTGGTTTGCTAGTTTAGGTAAAAGCTTATTGTTAAAGGTACTGATGCCAATTGGAGTGATAGGTCTTATCCTATTTCTCATATTCGTCTGTTGCAAATGTCGCAAACACCGAAAGAAATACCAAGTGAATGCGAGAGGAGTGAAACGAAGTGCGGATGAGCTTGAATTAGAAGAAATGAATAATAAGATTTATAAAAAGGTGAAAAATTCTCACCCTACTTTAAATGCGAAAGAAAAATTGAATCGCCTGTTGGAAGAGATAGAAATGTACAAGGTGTGAAAGAAAGTTGGCATCTGGTTCCATTTTTTGTGATGATAGTAAATATCATCAAAGAGGGGATTGATAGAGCAAGATTTCGCATCGCGACTTGCTCGATTCATGAACCTCGAAACCATTGTAACCTCGTAACGAATTGTACGTTTTACTAATATCTTTTATTTACGATATATATGTATGATAGAGAAGCTTGCTTATGTGTTTTATTAATACGAATAACTTTTGTAATTCTAAAATGGCCGCTGCTTGACTTTCCTCTTCTGCGCATGCGTCAGTCACACTCACGTGACTTCGTGTAGAGATAGTTTTTGGAGGGAAAGGGTGCGCATGCGTAATAAGCAATAAGATGGCTGTGCTTTGATAACGTGGTGAAGCCTTGTGCTGCTGCTCTTGTGACATTGTTCGTTGCACTTACCATTAATGCATAGTATATTTTTATAATGATGAAACCTGAAATGTGAAATCATGACATGTAATACATTCATTCATTTCTATGTTTTAATTTGTTTTCGCTTACTTTTCATGTATCACTGGAAATGGGGGTCCGAATGGGTCGTGAGCCATTTTGAAGGTCCGTTCTGCGCATGCTCAAGATGCGAGGCCACAGGCAAACTTGGACCGTGGAACTCAGCCAGCTGGCAGCCACAGTCGAGATGCTCCTGAGAGAATTACCTCTGACCCAGGAGGATGGAGCCAATGTCCCTATATTGTTACATATGTATAAGTTTTCCTTGTATTCCGTGCGACTTCTCGCGGGAACCCCAATCTTGCTAGGCGGCACCCAAAAATGTAAATTAGGCCTTAGAATAGTCTGTTCTGATTGGTGTGTTAACCAAATCCTACTTTAGGACCAATCCAAATTGAGGATTCTGACACTTTGCAACATTTGGGGGGTGGTACCCTGTCCCAAAACAGTATATCTAGCCTAGGTTTAGCTAGAGAAATTGTCCGACTTTGTCTGAATAGCTGACCTGTCACTGACCCAACGCACTCAATAGGTGACTTGATACAGAGGTGCTGCGGAGGTGGGAGGGTAATAAACAAACTACTCCCAGAGAAAAACAGTTTCAGTCCAGAGAAAGGTCTCCTCAACGGAGAGATAGATCTCCAGAACGAGGAAGAAAGTCTCCCCACAGGGAGCCCTCTGAGAAAAGATACAACCTTAGAGATAGGGATAAATTAAGAAAACCTGACAGATATCAAGATAATGATACTCGTCCCTCTCGATCTTTTCAGACTTCCTCACAGAAATCGGAAAGAAGAGGACGGACAGAACACAAGGAAGAGCACGTCAAGTCCAAAGACAAGGAACCTGCTCATCAAAGTAAAAAATTACAATTTCCAAAAAAGAAGGTAGCTAGTAGCTAGTATTAAAATAAAACATGCCGAGGATTTTGAGGACACAACTGAAAAACGGAGAGTGGGCCCAGACAGTGCTAGACAGCGCAGCAGAAGTGACCACAGCTCGCAAGATCCTGATGAATCTTCTGGAGACAGTGGACATGAATGAATACATTCAAGTGGAAACCGCAGACACCAGAGTTAGCAAACCCCATAAATTATATGAAATAACATTACGTATAGAGGGGGACAAAACTAGGAAAATAAAGGGTCTCTTTTGGGATAACCTTTCGAAAGGCTATGATATCCTTCTAGCAGAAAAAGAGTGGCCACCAGAGTTTGTCAGGGAGTGCCCACATGGCGAAGAAATGATTATGCCTGCCTTCTCAAATCAAATTCCAATTCATAAAAATTACACATTTGCAAGAAAATGGGCAGTTGCCCAAGCCCCAGCATTATATAAAAATCCTGTAGGATGGGATGAGGATTCTCCTCACCATAAAATTCAGTTAAAAAATCAACCTACTGCACAAAGGCAGTATCCTGTTAAGCAAGAAGCTAAAAAACAAGTCAGGGAGATCTTAGATCAACTTGAATATCAGGGGGTGATTGAAACAGGCACCTCACAAATAAACAATCCTTTGTTTCCTGTCTCCAAGCCAAACGATTCATATCGTCTAGTTTTGGACTACAGACACCTAAACTCTTGCTGCAAAATATTTGCAGTACAAAACCTACACAGTGCAGCACTAATGAATAACATTGTGTGCAAAAAATATAAAACAACATTAGATATCTCAAATGGCTTCTTTTGTCTAAACATTGCACCTAAAAGCAGGTATTTGACCGCTTTCTCAACAATGGGGGCGCAAATACAATTTTGCCATCTCCCACAGGGATTCAAGAATAGCCGATGATTATTCTCAGCCAGGGTAACAGAGTTACGATTCATATCGTCTAGTTTTGGACTACAGACACCTAAACTCTTGCTGCAAAACACTTGCAGTACAAAACTTACAGTGCAGCACTAATGAATAACATTGTGCGCAAAAAATACAACATTAGATATCTCAAATGGCTTCTTTTGTCAAAACATTGCACCTGAAAGCAGGTATTTGACCGCTTTCTCAACAATGGGGGCGCAAATACAATTTTGCCGTCTCCCACAGGGATTCAAGAATGGCCCAGGATTATTCTCAGCCAGGGTAACAGAGTTACTACAAATGTATGATGATGAGGCATTATCCTATGTCCATGACATTCATCTTACAGACGACGACCTGGAGACACATTTGAAAAGAGTGAACACCATCATACTGGGGTTCGCATCTGAAGGGTATAAATTCAACTTTAAGAAGTCACGAATTGCCCATCTAACTGTCCTGTTTTTAGGATATGAATTATCAATTGAAAGCAAAAGCCTACCAGACAATTTCTTAGAGAAATGTGCAGTACTCCAAGCTCCAAAAACGCTGAAGAACTTACAATCAATTCTAGGTTTCCTGAATTTCGGAAGAACATTCATTCTAAATTATGCAGAGAGGGTTAAATCTCTCTATGAATGAATAAAACCTGATTTCAAAGAAATTTTATGGACATTACAAACAGACATGTTAACTAAAACAAAACTGCAAACACGCGCAAATGAACGCAACCTTGTAATCCGAGGCATCCCAGGCAGATGCGGATTCACGTACCTGACCTCTAATGAGGGAGAAACGGTACCAATAGCTTATAAATCACACTTGTACACACAAGCTGAAATGAAATTCAGTTCTACTGAAAGAATTCTGACTGCGGTTCAAACTGCTGTAGCAAAAGAAAGAGCCCTCGCACAAGGTAAACGTATAATAATCGTTACACCGGTACCTGCCCTAGAAGCGGTAACAAGAGCAAGCATTCCGAATGCTAAAGCTTTACATAATCAAGCATAAAATGCTTTGGGAACAAGTAGTTCTTTTACAGAAAGAACTACAAAAGACTCACGTGATACATACACTGAGTCATCAATGTGATGGTGTTCACGTTGCAGGAAATTCATTGGCTGATGAGGCCGCGAAAGCAGCTGTGCAAACGGCTTCTGTAGCTGCCGTCACCCGGTCAAAAACAAAAATAGACAGCGAAATAATGCTAGCTGTCAGTGCTTCAGTAAAAGACAGTGGCAAAACACTCCCGAAAGGCTTTCCAGTAAAGTACTCATACAAAACTGTTGCGAATAACGTTCCTTTTGCTCAAATCCCTGGAGTGGGGGATAGAGTAATCCCAAACATGGAACACAGGTTAGAACTAATTTTAGCGGCACACGAAGGGCTCGCTTCTGCACATGCTGGTGTTTCCGCCACAATATCATTATTAAAACAGAGATATTGGTGGCCGCGTATGAGAAAACAAACTAGGAACTATGTTCTAGAATGTGAAATATGCCAAAGAATGAAAGTATCAACAGTGAAACGACCAGCACAGACGCCTCTTCTACTCTCAGATAAACCATTAGCATGTGTTTACCTGGACCACTGTGGTACCTTACAAAGGGATGGCAACTATAAATATATCATGGTCGCAGTGGATTCCTCCACGAGATTCATTTGGATGTGGCCCCAGCGCTCGGCTGACGCCAGAACTGTTATAAAAGATTTGCGAGTCTTTATCATCACATACGCAATTGGCATGCTACATTCTGACCAGGGTCCTGCGTTTAGGAGGCCATGGCCAGCATGGGCATTGCATTGCCGTACTCTAGTCCATTCCATCCTGAGGGAAATGCGGTAGTGGAGAGAAAAAACGGGACATAAAACAATCTATAACGGCGAGGGTATTAGGTTCGGGTGATGGGTGGGTCAAACATCTAACAAGTGTCCAACGTAGTCTTAATAATCTGCCAAGAAATTCTCTAAGAGGTATCACTCAATACAAACTTTTGTTCGGTAATGGAATGATTATCCAGGACTTAGATTGTCAAACTTCAGTGGTGAAAGAAAAATCCTTTGACACCAAAATCGTTTGGCTGTTTTACAGGACTTAAATGAAACAAGAAGAAGTCTAAGTAACAAAAAGCTAAAGCACACAGCCACTGAAGAAAAACCACCTGTCCGAGCAAGACCTGTCTGGATTCCAAAGATTGGGGATCTAGTCAGAGAAAAGATCGCGGTGAAGAAGGAATTTGGGCCTTCTTACAGAAAAGCAGTACCTGTCTTAGCTGTCAGCGGAACAAGATCAGTAGTACTACTGGCCCTTGCTGGTAAAAAGGAGAACAGAGTTGTATCAATCGACCTGGTAAAACCACAATCATGTGGCCAATAATAAGTAGTAGGCCCAGTGGACTCCCAAGAAATAGCAGAAGACCAAATCTTGCTACAATCCAAGAGGTTCAAACTAAGAGACTAGTCACCTTTGATAAACCTACAGTGAACAAAAAAGGACTATGCAACAAAGCCATGGAACTTGTGCCTCTTGAGAACCAAATTGCAACAGTTCGTCGAGAAACACCTGTCTACAATGATGTAGCCTCTGAACATACAGAATCAAAGATAAATGAAAATCCGGAAGCAATTCCAACAATTGACAGAACTGCATCTGGCTACTTCATCAATTTCGATGACTTTTCGGATGATCCAAGTGAACATGAAGAAACGCCAGCAACAAAAACTTTGAAAGAAAAATTTACTGAACTATTTCATCAATTCAAAGAAACATATCTGATTTAACAATGGATTGAATTATGGATTGTGTTAGGTGTACTTTTCCTCCTACTTTGGCTCATCATGATTTTATGTGTGGGTAGATTTATTGATGGAAAATATAGTACAATGGACACAGCAAGTCAGAACATCAACTTGGCCCTAAAGCCTCACAGATCCTCTCACATTGAAAAAAGAGAACTGTCATCAGTGAACATCACAGTCAATCCTTTACCTGGGGGTGTAGCATTAGACAAAATGGATTACGAAATCTATGGCCCGATTGAGCTCTTGAAATATCCACACCAGTTCAAGGTTTCTTTAAGTGACTTTGTGACACCAATTACTTTCTCTGATGATTGGGACTTTGAAAATATTAATAATATGATGTCAGATTTAGAAATGTCAGCAAAATTCACAGAACATAATTATTTGCAGGTTTCATCAAATTATGAAGAAATGTATTGCTATATCCACTATGGTCATCACTATTTGCATAAATCTGCTAATCCTAGAAATGTTTTTACCTATAATCAATGGGAACATTGCCCAACACCGCCAAAAGGCAGCTCAAAAACATTTTATGAGAAATTCACATACTTCTCAGGGTTTAACAACACAGATCCAGAAAAGTTTTATTTTAAAATGTTAAATAAGACAGGAATGAAAACGATGTTGACAAATACTAAATGGATTTATTCTGAAAAATTTTATGAAAAAATGTCTATATTTGGTTTTGAATTTTGGAAAACCAACATTGAGACAAAAACCATCTGGGGTACAAAAGATTGGCAGGTACAAGGTCTAGAAGCATTATTTAGAGCCTGCATGATCCCAGAACAGATAATGTTCCTGAATGACACCATTTAACAAACAACCTGTCTTTGCTTAGCCAAGATAAAAGACTTAAACAAACCGTCTATTCGAAAGCCCATACCTGATAGTAATAGCACTACAGATGTGGAGATAGACGTATCCCATATTTTAAACCAAAACAGAACAAATCCTGATTGGAAAAAATGGTTGATCTGGCCCACAGACACTAATAACTGTCAAGATAGATTCCTGAACAAAACACAGGGGTTCAAACAGACCAGGCCAGACCCAAGATATTCCCAGAGACAACATCCAGGGATAGTTACAACATACAGTGTAGGAAAGCTATGCCTCGAATGGCTACAGAGATCCACACTGCAGGAAATTAAGCAACACTTAACTTTACTTAAAGAAGGTGCTGACTTGCGAGATTTCATATTGGGACCTCGCAAACAGCGTCAAAAACGTTTCATATACGCCGGTATATACGCAGCTTACAACGAGGCTTGGAAAGTAATGCAAATTGAAACTGCAGAAAAAATAAGAGAAATTGATCGTATAAATCTGGAAAAATCACGGTCTGTAGTGGACAATGGGTTAACGACTCTGTCCTCCAGAATTTATTCACTGGACAGCATTGTATCATCTGCTATTGATATAATAGAGCAGGACTTGCTAATGTTACAACATGGCCAGTCCCAATTATGTTCTATTGTACAGCTAGGCTGGACGTTACAAAATATGCGTTCAGGTCACGTGCCATGGCATCTAATCAACAAAACGTCATTATTTTCTATCTTTAACCTTACTGATAAACAAATAAGTTTGGCACAAAAAGGAGCAGATTATACGATTCTGAGCATTGAAAAACTTGAGAGATTACCATTGACAATGTCAGAGAGACCTGTCATTGAATGGATAATACATGGTACAATTACAATTCCGATAACAACTTTTCAGTTTCAATATTGCCAAAAGTATATACCAGCAGGCCTGTATGAAAGGTTGGGTAAAGGATACATCAAATCAACCTGGAAATTACCTTATACACATAAATGTTATATTGAAGGGAAAAAAAGGGTATTTCTTAGTGGTAATAACTGTAAAAATGCACTAAGCGGTACACTTCTGTGTCAAGGCATTAACTTTCATGGAGCCTGCGAAGGTTCATCAAATAACCTTTCATGTCACCTGCATGGCACTCCTGCAACACAGATAGAGCCTTTTTTCAGACAGCTTTCCAACAGCAGCTACGTTGTAATAAATGACCGCAGCTGTTGTGGCATGGTGCCAGGAAAAGCCTATCTCGTAACCGTTACTTCCAGGGTCATTTGCTTTATGCAAGTATTGTATCCAACCAGCAATCCAGACAAGGAGGCAACATTATGGCCTTCTGTGAATATCCCTTCTATTCGAATTGATACTTTCAGCAGAATGAAGTCTATTCTTTTACAAAAAACTGTGCCTTTAACCTCATCCAAAGAGACGTATGATCTGCAAGTTGCAAGGACAGCGGCAGAGATACATTCCCTATTATCAACAAATTGCCCCGTGCATTTCATAGAAATGTTAGGTCAAATTTTAAACATGTCTGATACCAGTGGCATCGCACATGTATTTAAGACCATTTTTTCGGGACTGTTAGCACCCTTTGAAACAGTTCTGGGCATCTTCCCGAATTTTGTGCATTCTGTATTCGGCGGACTGCCTCTTCTTTTGGGACTCGTAGCAGGAATTCTATTTTTGTTCCTTCTGCTCCGATATGGCAAGTCAAGCCCCAGACAAAACTCAGGCTACGATGGAAGAAACGATCCTGGCCATACGTTACTGAGAACGGATCACTAAAGTCCTCGGCTTTGCCCGGCTAAGAGATCTGAGTACTACCTGGCTTCTTTCATTCAGACCAATCTGGCAAGATTGCATCCTACCTGTGCCTCGATGTCTGCTATGCGGAGAAGAATGCGTGTTGGACGTCTGTCTTACACTACCATCAGCAGTACCTATGGATATCGATACTTTGCTTGGTTCGGTAACGGCTCATGCAACGTGTTGTCCCCAGAGGCTACCTATTCGATTGATGACGGCATTCATTGAGACTTTACCATTATGATTAGGTGGCGGTGAAGTACGAGATGAAAGCAGCACCACACAGGTACAACCTTCTGTGAGCATTGCTGATCCAGACATCGATGATGGCAATGATTCTCACATATGCACTATTGCAGCTTTTTCTAACTTGGTCGAACTTTCACCGACTGTTGTAGACCAATTTTTCTCAAGCCTGTCTGATATGATGTTCTCTCCTAACAACGAGAATAACTTTTAAACCAACGAGCACACAGCGTTCCCAGAACTCTGAATTCGGCCTTCAGTTTTGATAAACAAGACTACTGAAAACAATTGGGAACTATTTTTTCCCCTGAAAGCGAAATTATTTTTCAATTCCCAAAATATTTACCTTTTTTTCTGGCACATGGTACTCTGTTTAAAGTAGAACTATTCTTAGAGAACAGAACTTCTATTTTGAAACTCTAGAGACAATATTTTGATTCAGCCTCTACCACATGTACAGTCTTGTATAAATATGTGATGAAATGGTCTTGACCTTCTTTTCTGTATTAAGAGCCATTTCATAAATGTAATTTTCGCAATTCATTCAGCAAATATTTATGTATGCATTATCTGAATGATACCACTGCTTGAAAACAGTACAGTACAAATACTCATTTTCATGTCTATACCATATACCATTTCAAATGCAATTTATGTATTTTGGGGTGGGTTGGAAAACACATGCACCGTTATATGTTTAGTATTGCTTAGTATTTTAGTAATGATTGACATAATACGTGGAGTGGGTGTTGTGAATGTATCTAGGACCCTATTTAAATATTCCCGATTCATGCCCTTATGTGGTTATAACAAAACATATCCTTATAAAGGCATAGGAATCATATCCATATTTAGTGATAGCCAATGCAGTCCAAATACAGCAAAGCTACTCCCATAGACTCCTAGAAAGTACAACATGTACTTTAAACAAACCAAGCCTCCAGCAGCCCGGAAAATCCCCCTGCTTTTGTTTTGATTTGAACAGGAACTCCTGGAGTCCAGAAAGAACTGTAAGTACTTAGTGACGTCTTATGTCCAACCTTACGTCAAACTCGGCACCTTCCAGGTATAAATATACCAACGCTGCCTTAAGCAAGCACACGGTGGTTTGGAGCAGAGCGGCTATCCACTTGCCCCAAGCCCAGCTGATGCGAGAGCCGAAGGAAGCCGATCCTCCCAATTGACGCACTGAGAGAGACGCTGTCTTTTCTCCTGCCGAGAAATCCAGCCCCAGTGTTTCCAGTCACCCTTGCGGGTTTCTGGGAGATCGAGTCCTGAGATAGAGATACAAGAACTCCTTCATTCTATAACCAAGGTACGGAGCTGATTAAATCCTTCAGAGAATTCTTGATTCAGATTCTTGGCAAAAACTAACTTAACTTAAACTGCAGCTCACTTACTCCTTCCCACGTACTAGGCTTAGGTTAGGTACACCGGGGTAGGCGTATCTTAGAAGCACCAGTTGAGTACGTTTAGTCAATGATTTTATGTATGTATATATTTTATCCGTTTTAAGTATCATATGGCTCAGAAACCATATAAATACTTTTACAGTATTATTTCATAATACTCCTTTTACTGTACGCACTTTACTTTATGACAAGTATTGCAATTACGGCAATTCACTTCTCTTGCACGAGAAAGAAGACTGCTCAATAAATAACAACTTTTATTGAAAACGCCCGTCTCTCTATTTCTCTGCACTCTGGTGAGACTAAGCATGCATGATTGACTGAGTGAAATAGCTGTCTATTGTTTTCACACGACTCTGGAGATATACTCCTTATTCTGGGGGGAGCAAAGTTGTCATGTTTATGCGGTTGTAAGAAACTAATCCCTTCTTGTCTAATCAGGAATGTTAACTCCCTGTTCATTCGAGAAAGTTTCTAGTGACCTCTGAGCTAGCTGGCATTCATAATTAAGTCTAACATATTCAATAGAGACCTAGTCGACCTCAGTCCTATGTCTAAACTATCGTTTATGTTATTCCAATGCGCAGAGTCTATTGGGAATATAGGAACTACACTACATGGCGCCCAACGTTTGGTAAGGCGATATTCTAATGCAAGATACTAGAGTAACTCAGTCGTGCTTTTCACACAGACCCCTTTTTCCCGTAAAAACTCCAATAGACGTCTGGAGTGGGTAAAAGGTTAATATCCGCCGGAACTTAGTAGGATGAGAATCCTATGTATTAGTTTTTGGTTTAGTCAACGTTGAAGGATACAGTGTTCCAAAATATTGTGCACCTAATCTTTGTTTCCTTGAAACTTGCTCTGCAAACAAAACTTTCTATCAGAAAAATGGGGGAAAGTGAGGATGAAAGAGAGAGAGCTAGAATAGCAGCTCAAATTTTAGCGGATGACACAAGTCTCCAAAATGAAAACCCGAATGCTATAATCATTCCGGTAAACGTAAGAAGAACTATAACTCTTAAACTTATAGAAAATGGACTATCACCAAGAGGTTGTACAGTCATATTTGTGGTAGAGGCCCATGAATATCGGCAGACAGAGGTATTCTATTCATGGATACATTTTCCAGCAGCACACCCTGTGACACAAGATTTCCACTATTACAAAATAGAGGAATCTCCAGAGGAATACGCTCCTTTCGAGGACGTTGACATCCCATTAACATACCAAAAGCACCTGCTCTGGTTTAATGGCGCCCTAAAACATCAAAATCAGATCACCAGGCTCGGTCCAGTAGGTAGACCAGGAGCCACAAGGCCGGTTCTAGCCAGCTACACACCACACCCTGACATTGAAAAAATGTCAGACCGAAACTTTTAGCTCAGCTAAAACAACTCATTAAAATACATAGACAATTGGTCCAATATGTCATGCGGACTTCAACAGTCCAACCAGCAATAAAAATTGCACAACACACCCCTCAACAGGGGAACACAAATAAAATAACACCACAGAATATACAATCAGCCATTGACAAAATACCCGCAAAACGGGAACAAATTCCATTCTGGTTAGCTCAAAAAATAACTCAAATAGAGGCAGTATTTCCTGATACTACACCTCATGACAAACACAGAATTCTGACTATCTGTCTTCCAATGGGGCTCGCACCACATGTGGAGGACTGTGACACTTGGGGCACAGTCTTTGCTTCCATATACACAAAAACACATGGTGTTCCGTCTATGGCGGTTATACCAGACGTACTAAGACAGATTCAAAATGAATACGGTCCAGAACCTGCTTTAACTCTAGGTATGAAATTACTGAAAGACTTTAAGCAAGTCTCGGCTATATTACTAGCCAACATAAAAGGAGAAGCAGCATCTGTGGCGATCTGCCAGAAATTGAAAGAAACAGATATAGCAGAACAACCTTTTGAACTTGCCAGAATCATAGACAAATCCTATGAAGAATTAGGTAGAGATAGTTTGGGTGGGAAACCACTAAAACCCCAACTAACTGAAAATCCTGAAAAAACATTTATCAAGAATAATCTAAATACTTCAAAAAAGAGGTGGGAGGGTAATAAACAAACTACTCCCAGAGAAAAACAGTTTCAGTCCAGAGGAAGGTCTCCTCAACGAAGAGATAGATCTCCAGAACGAGGAAGAAAGTCTCCCCACAGGCAGCCCTCTGAGAAAAGATACAACCTTAGAGATAGGGATAAATTAAGAAAACCTGACAGATATCAAGATAATGATACTCGTCCCTCTCGATCTTTTCAGACTTCCTCACAGAAATCGGAAAGAAGAGGACGGACAGAACACAAGGAAGAGCACGTCAAGTCCAAAGACAAGGAACCTGCTCATCAAAGTAAAAAATTACAATTTCCAAAAAAGAAGGTAGCTAGTATTAAAATAAAACATGCCGAGGATTTTGAGGACACAACTGAAAAACGGAGAGTGGGCCCAGACAGTGCTAGACAGCGCAGCAGAAGTGACCATAGCTCGCAAGATCCTGATGAATCTTCTGGAGACAGTGGACATGAATGAATACATTCAAGTGGAAACTGCAGACACCAGAGTTAGCAAACCCCATAAATTATATGAAATAACATTACGTATAGAGGGGGACAAAACTAGGAAAATAAAGGGTCTCTTTTGGGATAACCTTTCGAAAGGCTATGATATCCTTCTAGCAGAAAAAGAGTGGCCACCAGAGTTTGTCAGGGAGTGCCCACATGGCGAAGAAATGATTATGCCTGCCTTCTCAAATCAAATTCCAATTCATAAAAATTACACATTTGCAAGAAAATGGGCAGTTGCCCAAGCCCCTGCATTATATAAAAATCCTGTAGGATGGGATGAGGATTTTCCTCACCATAAAATTCAGTTAAAAAATCAACCTACTGCACAAAGGCAGTATCCTGTTAAGCAAGAAGCTAAAAAACAAGTCAGGGAGATCTTAGATCAACTTGAATATCAGGGGGTGATTGAAACAGGCACCTCACAAATAAACAATCCTTTGTTTCCTGTCTCCAAGCCAAACGATTCATATCGTCTAGTTTTGGACTACAGACACCTAAACTCTTGCTGCAAAATATTTGCAGTACAAAACCTACACAGTGCAGCACTAATGAATAACATTGTGTGCAAAAAATATAAAACAACATTAGATATCTCAAATGGCTTCTTTTGTCTAAACATTGCACCTAAAAGCAGGTATTTGACCGCTTTCTCAACAATGGGGGCGCAAATACAATTTTGCCATCTCCCACAAGGATTCAAGAATAGCCCAGGATTATTCTCAGCCAGGGTAACAGAGTTACGATTCATATCGTCTAGTTTTGGACTACAGACACCTAAACTCTTGCTGCAAAACATTTGCAGTACAAAACTTACACAGTGCAGCACTAATGAATAACATTGTGCGCAAAAAATATAAAACAACATTAGATATCTCAAATGGCTTCTTTTGTCAAAACATTGCACCTGAAAGCAGGTATTTGATCGCTTTCTCAACAATGGGGGCGTAAATACAATTTTGCCGTCTCCCACAGGGATTCAAGAATGGCCCAGGATTATTCTCAGCCAGGGTAACAGAGTTACTACAAATGTATGATGATGAGGCATTATCCTATGTCCATGACATCCATCTTACAGACGACGACCTGGAGACACATTTGAAAAGAGTGAACACCATCATACTGGGGTTCGCATCTGAAGGGTATAAATTCAACTTTAAGAAGTCACAAATTGCCCATCTAACTGTCCTGTTTTTAGGATATGAATTATCAATTGAAAGCAAAAGCCTACCAGACAATTTCTTAGAGAAATGTGCAGTACTCCAAGCTCCAAAAACGCTGAAGAACTTACAATCAATTCTAGGTTTCCTGAATTTCGTAAGAACATTCATTCTAAATTATGCAGAGAGGGTTAAATCTCTCTATGAATGAATAAAACCTGATTTCAAAGAAATTTTATGGACATTACAAACAGACATGTTAACTAAAACAAAACTGCAAACACGCGCAAATGAACGCAACCTTGTAATCCGAGTCATCCCAGGAAGATGCGGATTCACGTACCTGACCTCTAATGAGGGAGAAACAGTACCAATAGCTTATAAATCACACTTGTACACACAAGCTGAAATGAAATTCAGTTCTACTGAAAAAATTCTGACTGCGGTTCAAACTGCTGTAGCAAAAGAAAGAGCCCTCGCACAAGGTAAACGTATAATAATCGTTACACCGGTACCTGCCCTAGAAGAGGTAACAAGAGCAAGCATTCCGAATGCTAAAGCTTTACATAATCAAGCATAAAATGCTTTGGGAACAAGTAGTTCTTTTACAGAAAGAACTACAAAAGACTCACGTGATACATACACTGAGTCATCAATGTGATGGTGTTCACGTTGCAGGAAATTCATTGGCTGATGAGGCCGCGAAAGCAGCTGTGCAAACGGCTTCTGTAGCTGCCGTCACCCGTTCAAAAACAAAAATAGACAGCGAAATAATGCTAGCTGTCAGTGCTTCAGTAAAAGACAGTGGCAAAACACTCCCGAAAGGCTTTCCAGTAAAGTACTCATACAAAACTGTTGCGAATAACGTTCCTTTTGCTCAAATCCCTGGAGTGGGGGATAGAGTAATCCCAAACATGGAACACAGGTTAGAACTAATTTTAGCGGCACACGAAGGGCTCGCTTCTGCACATGCTGGTGTTTCCGCCACAATATCATTATTAAAACAGAGATATTGGTGGCCGCGTATGAGAAAACAAACTAGGAACTATGTTCTAGAATGTGAAATATGCCAATGAATGAAAGTATCAACAGTGAAACGACCAGCACAGACGCCTCTTCTACTCTCAGATAAACCATTAGCATGTGTTTACCTGGACCACTGTGGTACCTTACAAAGGGATGGCAACTATAAATATATCATGGTCGCAGTGGATTCCTGCACGAGATTCATTTGGATGTGGCCCCAGCGCTCGGCTGACGCCAGAACTGTTATAAAAGATTTGCGAGTCTTTATCATCACATACGCAATTGGCATGCTACATTCTGACCAGGGTCCTGCGTTTAGCTCTCGGGCTTACAAGGAGGCCATGGCCAGCATGGGCATTGCATTGCGGTACTCTAGTCCATTCCATCCTGAGGGAAATGCGGTAGTGGAGAGAAAAAACCGGGACATAAAGCAATCTATAACGGCGAGGGTATTAGGTTCGGGTGATGGGTGGGTCAAACATCTAACAAGTGTCCAACGTAGTCTTAATAATCTGCCAAGAAATTCTCTAAGAGGTATCACTCCATACAAACTTTTGTTCGGTAATGGAATGATTATCCAGGACTTAGATTGTCAAACTTCAGTGGTGAAAGAAAAATCCTTTGACACCAAAGATCGTTTGTCTGTTTTACAGGACTTAAATGAAACAAGAAGAAGTCTAAGTAACACAAAGCTAAAGCACACAGCCACTGAAGAAAAACCACCTGTCCGAGCAAGACCTGTCTGGATTTCAAAGATTGGGGATCTAGTCAGAGAAAAGATCGCGGTGAAGAAGGAATTTGGGCCTTCTTACAGAAAAGCAGTACCTGTCTTAGATGTCAGCGGAACAAGATCAGTAGTACTACCGGCCCTTGCTGGTAAAAAGGAGAACAGAGTTGTATCAATCGACCTGGTAAAACCACAATCATGTGGCCAATAATAAGTAGTAGGCCCAGTGGACTCCCAAGAAATAGCAGAAGACCAAATCTTGCTACAATCCAAGAGGTTCAAACTAAGAGACTAGTCACCTTTGATAAACCTACAGTGAACAAAAAAGGACTATGCAACAAAGCCATGGAACTTGTGCCTCTTGAGAACCAAATTGCAACAGTTCGTCGAGAAACACCTGTCTACAATGATGTAGCCTCTGAACATACAGAATCAAAGATAAATGAAAATCCGGAAGCAATTCCAACAATTGACAGAACTGCATCTGGCTACTTCATCAATTTCGATGACTTTTCGGATGATCCAAGTGAACATGAAGAAACGCCAGCAACAAAAACTTTGAAAGAAAAATTGACTGAACTATTTCATCAATTCAAAGAAACATATCTGATTTCACCATGGATTGAATTATGGATTGTGTTAGGTGTACTTTTCCTCCTACTTTGGCTCATCATGATTTTATGTTTGGGTAGATTTATTGATGGAAAATATAGTACAATGGACACAGCAAGTCAGAACATCAACTTGGCCCTAAAGCCTCACAGATCCTCTCACATTGAAAAAAGAGAACTGTCATCAGTGAACATCACAGTCAATCCTTTACCTGGGGGTGTAGCATTAGACAAAATGGATTACGAAATCTATGGCCCGATTGAGCTCTTGAAATATCCACACCAGTTCAAGGTTTCATTAAGTGACTTTGTGACACCAATTACTTTCTCTGATGATTGGGACTTTGAAAATATTAATATTATGATGTCAGATTTAGAAATGTCAGCAAAATTCACAGAACATAATTATTTGCAGGTTTCATCAAATTATGAAGAAATGTATTGCTATATCCACTATGGTCATCACTATTTGCATAAATCTGCTAATCCTAGAAATGTTTTTACTTATAATCAATGGGAACATTGCCCAACACCGCCAAAAGGCAGCTCAAAAACATTTTATGAGAAATTCACATACTTCTCAGGGTTTAACAACACAGATCCAGAAAAGTTTTATTTTAAAATGTTAAATAAGACAGGAATGAAAACGATGTTGACAAATACTAAATGGATTTATTCTGAAAAATTTTATGAAAAAATGTCTATATTTGGTTTTGAATTTTGGAAAAACAACATTGAGACAAAAACCATCTGGAGTACAAAAGATTGGCAGGTACAAGGTCTAGAAGCATTATTTAGAGCCTGCATGATCCCAGAATAGATAATGTTCCTGAATGACACCATTTTGCTTAGCCAAGATAAAAGACTTAAACAAACCGTCTATTCCAGATGTGGAGATAGACGTATCCCATATTTTCAACCAAAACAGAACAAATCCTGATTGGAAAAAATGGTTGATCTGGCCCACAGACACTAATAACTGTCAAGATAGATTCCTGAACAAAACACAGGGGTTCAAACAGACCAGGCCAGACCCAAGATATTCCCAGAGACAACATCCAGGGATAGTTACAACATACAGTGTAGGAAAGCTATGCCTCAAATGGCTACAGAGATCCACACTGCAGGAAATTAAGCAACACTTAACTTTACTTAAAGAAGGTGCTGACTTGCGAGATTTCATATTGGGACATCGCAAACAGCATCAAAAACGTTTCATATACGCCGGTATATACGCAGCTTACAACGAGGCTTGGAAAGTAATGCAAATTGAAACTGCAGAAAAAATAAGAGAAATTGATCGTATAAATCTGGAAAAATCACGGTCTGTAGTGGACAATGGGTTAACGACTCTGTCCTCCAGAATTTATTCACTGGACAGCATTGTATCATCTGCTATTGATATAATAGAGCAGGACTTGCTAATGTTACAACATGGCCAGTCCCAATTATGTTCTATTGTACAGCTAGGCTGGACGTTACAAAATATGCGTTCAGGTCACGTGCCATGGCGTCTAATCAACAAAACGTCATTATTTTCTATCTTTAACCTTACTGATAAACAAATCAGTTTGGCACAAAAAGGAGCATATTATACGATTCTGAGCATTGAAAAACTTGAGAGATTACCATTGACAATGTCAGAGAGACCTGTCATTGAATGGATAATACATGGTACAATTACAATTCCGATAACAACTTTTCAGTTTCAATAATGCCAAAAGTATATACCAGCAGGCCTGTATGAAAGGTTGGGTAAATGATACATCAAATCAACCTGGAAATTACCTTATACACATAAATGTTATATTGAAGGGGAAAAAAAGGTATTTCTTAGTGGTAATAACTGTAAAAATGCACTAAGCGGTACACTTCTGTGTCAAGGCATTAACTTGCATGGAGCCTGCGAAGGTTCATCAAATAACCTTTCATGTCACCTGCATGGCACTCCTGCAACACAGATAGAGCCTTTTATCAGACAGTTTTCCAACAGCAGCTACGTTGTAATAAATGACCGCAGCTGTTGTGGCATGGTTCCAGGAAAAGCCTATCTCGTAACCGTTACTTCCAGGGTCATTTGCTTTATGCAAGTATTGTATCCAACCAGCAATCCAGACAAGGAGGCAACATTATGGCCTTCTGTGAATATCTCTTCTATTCGAATTGATACTTTCAGCAGAATGAAGTCTATTCTTTTACAAAAAACTGTGCCTTTAACCTCATCCAAAGAGACGTATGATCTGCAAGTTGCAAGGACAGCGGCAGAGATACATTCCCTATTATCAACAAATTGCCCCGTGCATTTCATAGAAATGTTAGGTCAAATTTTAAACATGTCTGATACCAGTGGCATCGCACATGTATTTAAGACCATTTTTTCGGGACTGTTAGCACCCTTTGAAACAGTTCTGGGCATCTTCCCGAATTTTGTGCATTCTGTATTCGGCGGACTGCCTCTTCTTTTGGGACTCGTAGCAGGAATTCTATTTTTGTTCCTTCTGCTCCGATATGGCAAGTCAAGCCCCAGACAAAACTCAGGCTATGATGGAAGAAACGATCCTGGCCATACGTTACTGAGAACGGATCACTAAAGTCCTCGGCTTTGCCCGGCTAAGAGATCTGAGTACTACCTGGTTTCTTTCATTCAGACCAATATGGCAAGATTGCATCCTACCTGTGGCTCGATGTCTGCTATGCGGAGAAGAATGCGTGTTGGACGTCTGTCTTACACTACCATCAGCAGTACCTATGGATATCAATACTTTGCTTGGTTCGGTAACGGCTCATGCAACGTGTTGTCCCCAGAGGCTACCTATTCGATTGATGACGGCATTCGTTGAGACTTCACCATTATGATTAGGTGGCGGTAAAGTACGAGATGAAAGCATCACCACACAGGTACAACCTTCTGTGAGCATTGCTGATCCAGACATCTATGATGGCAATGATTCTCACATATGCACTATTGCAGCTTTTTCTAACTTGGTCGAACTTTCACCGACTGTTGTAGACCAATTTTTCTCAAGCCTGTCTGATATGATGTTCTCTCCTAACAACGAGAACAACTTTTAAAACAACGAGCACACAGCGTTCCCAGAACACTGAATTCGGCCTTCAGTTTTGATAAACAAGACTACTGAAAACAATTGGGAACTATTTTTTCCCCTGAAAGCGAAATTATTTTTCAATTCCCAAAATATTTACCTTTTTTTCTGGCACATGGTACTCTGTTTAAAGTAGAACTATTCTTAGAGAACAGAACTTCTATTTTGAAACTCTAGAGACAATATTTTGATTCAGCCTCTAGCACATGTACAGTCTTGTATAAATATGTGATGAAATGGTCTTGACCTTCTTTTCTGTATTAAGAGCCATTTCATAAATGTAATTTTCGCAATTCATTCAGCAAATATTTATGTATGCATTATCTGAATGATAACACTGCTTGAAAACAGTACAGTACAAATACTCATTTTCGTGTCTATACCATATACCATTTCAAATGCAATTTATGTATTTTGGGGTGGGTTGGAAAACACATGCACCGTTATATGTTTAGTATTGCTTAGTATTTTAGTAATGATTGACATAATACGTGGAGTGGGTGTTGTGAATGTATCTAGGACCCTATTTAAATATTCCCGATTCATGCCCTTATGTGGTTATAACAAAACATATCCTTATAAAGGCATAGGAATCATATCCATATTTAGTGATAGCCAATGCAGTCCAAATACGGCAAGGCTACTCCCATAGACTCCTAGAAAGTACAACGTGTACTTTAAACAAACCAAGCCTCCAGCAGCCCGGAAAATCCCCCTGCTTTTGTTTTGATTTGAACAAGACCTCCTGGAGTCCAGAAAGAACTGTAAGTACTTAGTGACGTCTTATGGCCAACCTTACGTCAAACTCGGCACCTTTCAGGTATAAATATACCAACGCTGCCTTAAGCAAGCACACGGTGGTTTGGAGCAGAGCGGCTATCTACTTGCCCCAAGCCCAGCTGATGCGAGAGCCGAAGGAAGCCGATCCTCCCAATTGATGCACTGAGAGAGACGCTGTCTTTTCTCCTGCCGAGAAATCCAGCCCCATTGTTTCCAGTCACCCTTGCGGGTTTCTGGGAGATCGAGTCCTGAGATAGAGATACAAGAACTCCTTCATTCTATAACCAAGGTACGGAGCTGATTAAATCCTTAAGAGAATTCTTGATTCAGATTCTTGGCAAAAACGAACTTAACTTAAACTGCAGCTCACTTACTCCTTCCCACGTACTAGGCTTAGGTTAGGTACACCGGGGTAGGCGTATCTTAGAAGCACCAGTTGAGTATGTTTAGTCAATGATTTTATGTATGTATATATTTTATCCGTTTTAAGTATCATATGGCTCAGAAACCATATAAATGCTTTTACAGTATTATTTCATAATACTCCTTTTACTGTACGCACTTTACTTTATGACAAATATTGCAATTACGGCAATTCACTTCTCTTGCACGAGAAAGAAGACTGCTCAATAAATAACAACTTTTATTGAAAACGCCTGTCTCTCTATTTCTCTGCACTCTGGTGAGACTAAGCATGCACGATTGACTGAGTGAAAAAGCTGTCTATTGTTTTCACACGACTCTGGAGATATACTCCTTATTCTGGGGGTAGCAAAGTTGTCATGTTTATGCGGTTGTCAGAAACTAATCCCTTCTTGTCTAATCAGGAAAGTTAACTCCTTCCTGTTCATTTGAGAAAGTTTCTAGTGACCTCTGAGCTAGCTGGCATTCATAATTAAGTCTGACATATTCAATAGAGACCTAGTCGACCTCAGTCCTACGTCTAAACTATCGTTTATGTTATTCCAATGCGCAGAGCCTATTGGGAATATAGGAACTACACTACATTACGATGCGGCTCCGACCGTCAGTCGAAGCAAGCCTTCCGAGCTACATCGTAATCGGCCCCATGGAATTTCAAACCTATAACTATATTTTTTAAAAGAAAACTACAAGTCCTTCAATCAAACCAGCTGGCTGTGTTAAAGGAAAAAGCCTTGCTGGGTTTGAGGTACTTCATTATAACCACTCACATTCCTCCTTACTGACATCCCAAATGATTAAAGCACATTTCTAAAGTTGTGCAGTTTTATAAATATTTATTAAATGTGTAGTTTAGAACTGATTTGTGTAGATTAGTGTGAATGTAACTTGTGTTAGATCTTGGAAGTCCTCTAAAGCGCATTAGATGTATTGGGTGGGGATGCTCCTTTGTCAGTCAAAATAGAGTTTGTCTTTGAATTACAATCTAGTTAGGCAATGATGATGCAGTGCTGTGTAAATGAAGTTGTGGTATGTTCAAATTAACTCTAGATGTGTCTTTCTTAGGAGCATGTTGGTTTAGTGCGAGGGTGGAGTTACTGTTGAGTTGGTAACATTTAGCTAAATATGGCCCTTATTCCGTGTATGATGGAAAGGCTAAGTTGGGTGGACACTGGAGTTCTCGCCACATTGGTATGCCAAACCATGCAGTAAATACCATAAACATCCTGTGATTGTGGGCAAATTACAGTGGGCCCGATTCACAAAGAGTCTCCACACTCGGGCAGGGTGTACTCATGACAGAATCTCCCCACGGTGCACTCTATGCAGTACGCCGAGCAGAGTTTCTGCCATCAGTTTGGAGACTCCACCACGGCTACGGAGCCTCCGCTATGACTGCGGAGACTCTTTGTGAATCAGTCCCTTAATTTCCCCATGCCTAAAAAAAGAATGTGACCTTTTATAGTGTATCTGTTGCTCTGGTAAAGAGCTCCAATACCTTTTGGTCGAGTTTGTGCTCTATAAAACTGCAAGATAAATAAATAAATAAATAAAATGAATAATACAATCTGGCTGAATAGCCCCCAGAAAAAAGGTCCAATATGTGGGAATTAGATGTAGAAATTGATGTATGAATACAGATTTCAACAGTGATTGTGTCTTCACTTGAGAACAAGTCAGAATAGTGTACTGATATCTCAGTGTGAATTACCGCACCCACATATTGGATATTCTAGATAAGGAATTAGTGCACCGGAAATCCTGTGGCACTAAGAAAGAAGGCCTTGACGGCTGTACTGCTATGTTAAATGTATGAGGGCTTTAGGGACTATGTCTAGCATGTTCTGAAAAACAAAACAAAACTATAATTGTGATCAGAAAGGACTGTGTAGTGAGTAATATTTGGTGGAGGTAGTGTTGTGTTCTGCTAGGTGCCCCAATAGCTAAACTACATGTGGGCTGTGTTGGATGTGTGTTAAGTGTTCAATATGTTCTGATATATGCGTAATTTGGGACATGGTGGCAAGTGTTTGGTGCACGCAGTGATTACTGTTTCTATCCCATGTCAGTGCTGTGTTATGTGTATGCAAGTTGTTCTACTTTTGGTTATTTTTGTATTGCTGTCATCTGTACTTTAGCATTTATTACTGTTTGATGAGAGACCTTTTGGTCGTAACATGCTTACTGGTTGTAAACACCATGTAAACACTTATGTGCAGCCCTCAGACTTCTTGCATGCTGAGCAAACACTGTCCCCTCACATTTCTGCACAGTTCATGCCCATAGTGAAAAATCTGTAGGATATAAATGTAAGTCCAGGTGCCCAAAGCTTTTCTTAGAGACCCACCATTGGCACTGCTGAATGCTGCGGCTGTCATTCCCGTTTTGAAGGTTCTTTTTTATCCCTGCTTTTCCCATGTGCCACTGTTTTTATAGCCTTCCCTTCCTCCTCCTTTCTCCTTTTTGTCTCTCTTGCTCTGGGTCAAAGTCTGATGATGGAATATAAAATAAATGAGTGCTGGTGCCGACTACATGCAATTACAGGCAAACGGTAAGCACTGGATTCCCAATGCGTGTGGAAGCAGGAGGCTTGGACTGAGTTGGTCTGGTGGTCCATTTTGAGCTTGAAGTCCAGGATGATTCCCAGGTTTCTTGCATGGTCAGTGGGGGTGGGCGGGTTTCTGAGGGCGGAGGGCCACCAAGTGTTGTCCCAGGCATCATGGTTTGGGCCCATGATGAAAACTTCTGTCTTATTGGTGTTAAGGTGAAGGTAGCTGTTCTTCATCCATTTGACGATGACTTTCATGTCTTCTCGAAAGTTGTGTCTGGCGGTGTTGGGTTCGTTGGATAGGGAGAGGATGAGTTGGGTGTCGTCTGCGTATGACACAATGTTAAGTCCGTAGGTTCTGACGATGGGGGCGAGTGGAGCCATGTAGGCGTTGAAGAGCATAGGGCTGAGGGAGGACCCCTGAGGGACTCCGCAGGTGGTTGGTGTAGGGTCCGAGAGGAAAGGGGGGAGTCTGACCCGCTGCATTCTGCCAGAGAAGGAGCTGATCCAGTCAAGGGCCTTGTAAAACACGCCCACAGATCACCTCATGCTAACAAACACCTCTCCTAGGTAGTTTTCCACCGTCTTCTCCAAGTGTAGTCCGATGACCCTCAAGCCTCAAGCCTCAAGCCTCTTTAATGAGAAAATACACCGGGTCCCAATTATAGACCTTCTGTTTACTTTGTATCACTTCTCCTCCATGCCTAACTCCTAAAACAGAAGGTGTTAGCTCTAACTAACAAAGGCAACTTCTCCATCTGCAACTGAAAACGTAAAAATAGAATATCCTTGCATACACATGAAATTCGCTGACTACTTCTAAATATGAGAGCTTACCAGGGAAATTACATTTTCAGGCCTACACAATTTGGCCAACATAAGAATAAACGAATAGGCCTTTCATATACACAACGTGAACATTTCATTTAGGCCTTTAGACATCAAATTATACACTCATGTTAATAATGCTCTGTGTTGCAAACATCTATAATTATTACATGTTAGCATAGATCATTATTTCTTCATGCAATCTTCATCATGATGCACGTTTAAATCAAAATGCATTTCATTATACATAAGCTTTTCGTAAGGCAACTGCAATATACTAAAGGGTACAAATACAAATGCCATTTCATTTCTCTTTTGCATGGCACGAAATACTTTTCTGTACATTCACTTGCACATTTTTGTTATTATAATATAGTTCTACTGATCAAATTTAATACAGCACAAGAATATATGTGGATGCTGACTATCCATGATTATAATGCACCCCTAAAATTTTAGAGCACCATCGAACTCCATCAATGCCTTTGGGTAATTGTTACGCTCTACAAATTCTAAATCAAATCAAATATGTGCATTTCTAAGTGTGCATGTCTATTTGGCTGGCCATCTTACGCTGACCAAATAGACATGCACACTTGGATTTCTCTAACCAGGCTGTATTCTACAGCTGCGTGGAGAAATGGCACAGACTCCCTGTGCCTCAGCGGACTGTCAAACCAGCCCGCTCAGGCCAATACTGGCACTGCGCTCATAGTGTGAGGGGAGCATCTGGATTGGATGGGGAGTTTCTCCCAGGGACTGCCAGGAGCAGTAGGAGAATGGAGGAGCACCAGAGCACGAGGCGGCCACAGGATCAGGTAATTATTTATTTTTTCAACACCCCCCTACTGCCACCGCTGCACTGCTGCCCCGCCACTGCATATTAGCAGCAAACACAACTGGATAAACTCCCTACATCACTACATTAAAATGTAAAGTAAAATAGTATTTAAACTGTTTAAGAAAAGAATTATTCAATGACTTCAGGGCAAGATTCTCAGCAGGACAGAGCTGGCTCTATCAGAAGGCTTCCTGAAAGGCTGGGACCTTGGGCTTAGGACCCACGCCTTAAAACGTCCCTGTGTCCTGCTCTGCACAGGGCACAGCTTCTTGTTAAATCCAGGCCCTGGGAGAAAGCTGTACATGTAAATGGTGCTTGGCTCCGCCCCTCTCCTTGCACCGCCTTCCCTCGTCAACGCCACGCCCACAGCTGGTTACAGCCTCACTTTGAGTTTTTCCTGTAGCAGCCCAAGGCTTGGGCAGAGACCGTCTCGTTGAGTCTGGTTAAGTAACTCCCCACACCTCTTTTTCTTTTTTTTTTAACCTCAGGTGATTGTCAGTTCTGAATTTCTCAAGACATTTCGTTGAATAACAGCTGCAGTCATGCCTCGCCCCGGGGCTCTGCTCTGGTTTTGCATTCCAGTCACTACGTCTTGTGACATCTTGTGACTTTTCTGAGAAACACAAAGCAGTTAGCGAGAACTGTGTAAAGTCACTTTAATCAGTAATCGGCTTAAAGGCTAATGACAAATGAGACGTCAACGCCTGTTCTGGAAAGCATTGGCCTCTCTCCTGCGTGGCTGGGTAGTGTAAGCCCAGATCTAACGCTTTCATGCCTTGATCAATGCAGTTTAAGGTCAGGGCATGATTGTAGGTTTACAAAGACGCAGGATTTGTTAGGTTTTAATATTTGCATTTGCGTAATGAGTAAATCACAGTAAAATATTAAAGCCACACATCCATTCGCCTGCACCTGAACACGCAAGAGTTGACCTTTAATCACAACTGACCCGGATGAGAGAGATTGAGTGAGACCTAAAATCCAGACGACATCTTCAGGAATGACGTAACATAAAATGAGTGATATCCTAGTTACACTTCACTCCGTAGTCAAACTCTCCAGGTGCAATCAAAGAGGAGGGCCAGTCGCAACCACTGTCCATGATGTGTTCATGGTAAATGTATAGCTGCATGGACATAGAGAAAAGACTAAAGCTTTCTGATTGCGAGTTTGCATCAGCCCAGTGTAGATGTTATTTTCTCCAGATTTAGGGAACAGATCCTTCACAGTTTGCATCAGGGCTTAATTTGTAAAAAAAAAAAAAAAAGTGCCAAGGCCTTGGTCAGGAAGCCACCACAGCTTGCACTAACCATTGCCACTGCCAGCGCTGCCAATGACAGCACCAACAGAACTGCAAAGAATCACCTTTCACCTTTCAACAAGTGTGACATTTCAACTGTTCGGGGCACCCAAAGCTATAAGAATGGCTTGGGTGGCTGGTATTAGTTCAAAGAAAGAATCTCCTTCTACACCCCCAAGAGAAACCTCCGCTTTGTTCCGCTGACCGGACCTTGGCCAAAATCCACCGCAGCCACAGAACCAGAACGGGAGGCAGATCCTTCTCCTACATTGCTGCAAAGACCTGGAACGAACTCCCCCTCAACATCAGATGGAGCCCCACACTGCAAGCATTCAGGAAGAGGCTCAAGACCTGGCTTTTGGAATGACCTTGAGACTCTCACCGGTGAGTAGTGCACTCTATAAATCCCTCTATAAATCCGATTGATTGATTGACTTTTTTATGTATATTGAATTAATAAACAACTGTGTTTCTGCTAATATTTTAATTGCAGAAACAGCGCCACCCTGTAGCAGCTGTCATAACAGCTGGTATTGACAATTAATTGCCGGTGCCAAGCACAGAAAGCACTGGCTTAAATTAAGCACTGGCTTCCATATAACTTACATGTCCAGCTTTGGATTGTCAAGCACCAAGCGCCAGATGCTCCTTGGAGTGAACGCTGCACTATATAAAAATGTATTTCATTCAAGCAGTGCCACCGGTTACCCAATGGCTTAGGCTTCAAGCTGGAAATAGATTTGTTGAGTCACACGAGTCTCACGACTGATGTCTTACCTAGCAAAGCTGTCTCTCAGACTGCCAAGATTCTATAGGACTTTGGCTTGAATGACTGCCAATATGTCTACCATGCATACTACCTGAGGGTTATCCTAGCACAGGCATTATAATTTAATTTCTTTAGAATATGTATAGCTTCATATGCTTTTTAAAGACAATCAGTGAGAAGCAAAGATGTGGTTAAAGCTTTAAATTGTTTTAAAACTTAGATCCTCGCGGTGAATGGTCTATCACTGCTTGCCCCTAGGGCTACAGGCGTTTTGCTCTAAATAAACATCGCAAAACAAATGATTTATGATTTTACAGTAGGCTTTAAGCACTCGTTAAAACGATTTGTTTTTGCTTTGTTTATTTAGAAGTGCTGCAAGGAGGAACGTGGCTGGCAGGTCTCCCCAGCAACAAAACTACCCCCCCCCCCTCCACTCCCCCCGGCAGTGAAGCCAGCCCACCACACTTCTCCAGGCCTATGTGACTCATGGGCAGTTAGGCAATCTTTGTGACACATATCACCACTGTTTTTGGAAACACACAATCGAGGTACTACTTCAAGCTCTCTCTCCTTCAGGCTTTGACTTTCAGGTGGTAGTGAAGTCAAACAATCGAGAAGGCTGCTGGGAGGGGAATGTTTAGTTCAGGCAGCACACCTATCACTTACACTAAATACCATGTCCAAGCAGAAATATTCTTTTAGAAAAAGATAAGACATTGCTCATCAAGATAACATGCTGTGACATTTTAAGTGTGTATTGCTTAACAAGCCTTCTGAATGTGTATTTATGGTACTCTCTGCCTTATTTCTACGTGCACTTATCAGTGGGTGCAGAACTAGGGCTCAACCCAACTCTCTTGCCAAGAACAACATCTTTTTGTCAGCACAGTTCAAAAACTGATGCAGTTCTGTTGGATGGCTGCACAAGAGCCACAAATGTGGTTTCATTGACGCACCTGTTCTGGTAAGCAGCTGTTTCACAATCTGAGTCCACCGCTGGAAGCTGTAATTTCAGGTTACAGAGGGGCATCTGTAAGCAGCCACAGTGAACCGTGGTGCATGAACTGTGTTCCTAGTGGAGACTGCACGAAGGAAAATGGTCCCAGTGAATGTGAATGTGGATGCCTCGGCATTCAGGCTCCACAAGGGCATCAATATTGGAAAAGGACAAGTTGGACAGAACTGCAAGGCACACAGATGCTTGAGGACAGATGGGTGACAATGAAGGATGCAAGTACAAAGGCCTCATATAGACTACACAACTTCAAGAAAGCTGCATTGTAATGCACGTTGCCGCTGTTATTATTCGGAGGAAAACACAGACGGGTGTCCAAGGAAAGACACATATGAGTTGTCTTAGGGATGTTTAGCACATGCAGCGTGTCTGCTGTATGCTGATAGGACGCACAGCCCTTACTGTGGCCAATCAGATTGAATAACATTTGTGTGATATTTAGATTCAGAAGTAAAATGTGTTAGTCGTGTGAGCATCTGTGTGTTTGAGAGACAGAAAGATGCGGGGTAGAAAAATATAGAGAAACATTTTAGTCATCTCAATTAGGCATAATAAGGATATCCCTGCAGCGCTGGATGCATGAGAGATGTTCTGTCTACCATACTCTGTTGGGCTCTGTAGGAGAGTAGGGTCTGCTTCCTATGGTCACCCCCACTTTTTGCTGTGATTTTCTGGTTTTTCGACTTTAGTGTGGCTGTGGGCCTGCTAATCAGACCCACAGCCCAGCTGTTCTCTCTCTAAATTTATACCATGTACTTTAGGTACATACCTGATTGGGTATTGGGTCACCTCTGTGAGCCCCTGTATAGAGTACCATAGGTGCCCAGGGCTTAGGTGCATCCAAGGCATACCAGGGGCTGCAGCATGTATTATGCCACCCCTGGCTGGCCATCCAAACTGACACCACAGACTGATCACTCAGCTTGGCTAAGGTGGTGTAATCACCCCTTACTTAGATATAGTATATATATATATATCTACCTTATATATAGACACATATGCACCTATAACTCACTCCTATGGTAGGCTTCGACAATCCTGGAGGCAGAGTGCTTGGTTTATGTGAGAGGGTGCCCTAGCATGAGCTGAGCCCCTCTGCAGCTTTCTGAACCATCTCCTTATAGCTGTTCTATGATATAGCCATATCATATACTCTTAAGTGCATTATATTCCTCGCGGTTAATGCTAACTTTGGTTTGGCTTTATCAAAACATGTCGTGTAAGGTGTCAAACACTTTGGAATACTACCCTCCCGCCAATTCTGGCGGCGGGGGTAGCATTCCACCCTTCTACAGGGAAAAGACATGTATGTTACTGCTTTACCCGGTTAAAGTTAAACAGAGCCCCAGCATCACAAAATAGATGCTGCTGCCACAGACACAAGTCTGACCTCCTGCTGCTGGGGGAAACTCCAGCAAGGGAGGCCTGGACAATAGGTTTCCTATCGAGGGAGGTGCTAGCACCTACCCAGACAGCCTGTAGTGTATTGGGGCAGGGTGGGTTGAATGGAAAGATGCTTTTCCAGACACTGCCTGGGGCACACAAGGTGCTCCATGCAAAGCCCGGTTCAAACCAGTTGCTAGGGCACTCCAGCCCTGCTCTGGCATGAAACTGGACTAAGGGAAAGGGGTGTAACCACCCCCTTCCCAGGTCCACCCATAGGAGGGACCTAGCAGGTAATCCAGCCCATTTTCTTTGTATAAAGATGGGTGCTGTGTCCCCACGTCTTTAGATTATCCTGGAACGAAACTCTGATACGAAACTCTTGGACTTTCGATGTTCTATTCTGACTAGAAGACTGAAGACATCTCCCTTGTGGTCAAGGAATGACCACCCTGTGCAAACAGGCACCACCAGTAACTTGCCGGTCTGCTTTGTCGATGCTCCCGCCAGAACCGGAAGACTCAGCGACACAGGAACTGGACTCTCAGACTTCTCTGACTCCGACCCACATCCACAGCAAAGTTGAGACCCATGGCGGACACGAGAGATGTGGGACCGGATACCCTGGACATCCTGCATTTTGCTGACTGCATCGACTCCTGAGGTAACTCGCAGTTGTGCATTGGGGTACGAGAAGCGCCAGACACAAGCGCCATTCGTACCAAAGCTCAGCCCTCCACACTCCGCGAGTGCCACTTGGGGCCTGCTCTTGCATTTCAGCTCAACGTGTCTTCCCGGTTGCTAGCCCGATGGCTAGTGAGCCCCCTGAAGACAAACCTTTGAAACCAAACTGCTTTCCTGGTTGCTCCAGGCTTGTTCCAGCTTCCCTGCAAAGGAGAAGCTCCTCAGACCTTGCTGGTCTGCTCCGAAGCCAATCTTCACTTCCTGCGTGGATTGCGTTTGCCAAGGCTTGCTGGGACCAGTCCGAAATCCTATTTTAATTAGGGGCAATCTGTGCCCCCAACCAAATGCACAGCTGAAAGTCGCCGTCCTGGCGATCAAAATTGATTCAAAAAATTACTCTCTGTACTCCTTATGGTCCATGTTTTAACACCATTTGTCTTCAACTTATATTCAATAGTTTTTTAATCCACACGTGGAGTGGTATGGCAATTTTCTCGTTTTCTTATGTCAAAGCTGGGCCATCCGAACCTCTAGCTAAAACATGAGTGACGCAAATTCGTCCGAGGCAGTGTTTTGTTTATTAAAACCCAATGCATTTCGGGCCTCTGGTGCCCTTTATCTGGGGTCACTACAAATGACAAGAAATAAGACTTACATTTAGAAGAAATTTCACCTCTTACATCAGTGATATTTACACTTTACAATTTTACTAAATGCTTAATTACATGTATATTTATCTGTGTTGCCCACCTTATATTCTATAGCAATATTGCACACCCCTCAGCAAAACAAATCTTTCAATTCAAGTAGCTCATTCCTAAATGTTCAGATTTCACTCCCAATCAACTCCCAAAACCGTCATCTATCACGTCTTATTCTCAGTCAATACTCTGCCATTATCTTATGCGGCTCATTGGTTATTGCTCCCATTTATTTGATTATTTCTCTCTTGCCTCATGCATACCGATTCCGCTGACATGTTTTAATCAACAAGATTACCTACTCAAACCATCCCCCGTTTTCATTTAACTTCCATACTCTCATACTTTCACCTATCTCTGCGCTCTTACTACCAAACTCCTCCTTTACACATCTTCACTTAATGCTGTGAAAAAACGTCTCTCCTAAGCCATCCGTAGTTCAACCACACACCCACACATTCACATGTAACCATTCAGTTTATCCACAGCTAGATAACTACTAAATTCACGTTTCAAATCATCACTCCGAAGCCAATCTTCACTTCCTGCGTGGATTGCGTTTGCCAAGGTTTGCTGGGACCAGTCCGGATACCAACACCGCAGTCAACTAGATCTTTGTGGGACAGCTCGAATCCAGCTCCTAGTCATCGTCGACGCCTCCTGGTCCTCGTGGCTACAGAGACAAGCTTCACCTCTTCACCTGAGATCATTGCGACATCGCCTAGTTCCTTCCTGGTCACTGGCTAGTAGTAACCCAGACTCTGTGCCCTCTGCTTTCAGGTTCTTCAGTTCTTCGATCCACCCTTGGATCCACCCAGACACTCTTCCTCTGGCCGCCTGCAGCACTTCTTTTGCAGATCTCCATTGAAAATATCTTCGAAACCCGACACAAAAAAGCACCTATGCACCCGGCTTCCCTGGGTGAGGTAACACGAGTACTCCGATGCTCCCGTGGGTCTTGACTCTCGAAGTCTAAAGGGGTTTTGTCGTAGTCCATCCGGAAGTGCCCTTAAACAGTAACTTTGTAACTTCTTTGTTCTCCATTATAAGTCAATGGTAACTTGTGACTGTGTTTAGACACTGCACGCATCTCCCGTGGGTCTCCTACTTCCTAACATTTGGTTGTTTAGCGTAGCCCCAGCGATTCCCTAGGCCCTAGGCCTATTCACTATTCCTGAAGTGGTTCTTATAACACTTACTTAGTATATGGTTTGTGAGGCCCCTAGGGCATAACTGTTTTTGTGCAACTTATCGTATGCTAATTGAGTAACTTGTGATGTTTTTCGATCTCTGACCTTATAAAGAGTGCAGAGGGTTTGTGTTAGAAATAAATACATATATATTTGATATATACCTTGTGTGGTGTCCTTTCATTTGGTATTCAAGGTATTATAATTGGTAAAACAGCTTGCTTCCCATGCTCTCTGAAGTCTTAGCCTATGACTGCTGGTCCATGCTACCACTAGGATAGCTTGTCTATAAGGTTGACTTTACAACCACAATCAATAAGGGTCGTTTAGACTGGTGCAAGGTGCCCACTAGAATAGTGGACATCATATGCCAGGCTAACTTCTCACATTGGTGTGCACTGGATGGGATAAGAGCTTGCTGTTGTTTTACCATATAATCTTAAGATATCATTTGAAAGATCACATTAAGGTACCTGTAGGTACTTATAAATCAAGTTCTTATAATACTTTAAGTTCTACTGAACTTAGCAGCTGTAGAGCAAAGGGCTTAGCACTCCCTGACTACAGCTCATAGAGAGGTTCTATTAGGAAACCATTTAGTGTAGGTAGGTGCACACACCACACCTCACTAGAAAATGTCCTTGGAAGCAGGCCCTAGTGGACCTCCTTAAGAAGACACCCAGAGGGTGCCCTCTAAATATGACTCATTTACTTTTAATGAACTTAGAAGCCTGTGTGCAGTCAGAATATTGAGACAAGGACAGAGTCCAACCTTTAACCACCTGGTAGATATCTTAGTGGCTCATGATACAGAGAATGCATCAGACATAGATAGCGAAGGTAGTAGAGAGGATGGCCATCCATCCACAGAAGAGAATGTTGGGGAGGATCCAGCACTATCTGATGAGGAGGTGGATGCTGACCAGGTTGAGGTTAATGAACCTATCCTGGGCAACACAGGACTATCTGGAGGTGGAGAGGGCCTTGGTGGGCCCCCTCCTAACCTTCCAAGTAGGCCTAACCCTAGGAGCAGAAGGAACAGATCACTGTCCAGTGGTTCTGGTCATTCGGATTCCTCACAAGGGTCCAGTGCCTCTGCTGTGAGGAGGCTGACATCCCCTCAGAGGATAGAGCACAAAGCTAGGATGGAGAAAGTAAATCTTAGGATCAAGAGGCAAGAAGTTGCCCTTGCAAAAGAAACCCTGGTTCTTGAAAGAGAGAAAAAGTTAAGTGGGTTAGAACCCACTGGTGGCAGCAATATTCCTAGAGATTGGGAAAGGTCTTATGACCATAAAAACCTAAATAAGATTGTCCCTCCCTACAAGAGTGGGGATGACATCCACAAGTTGATAACTGCTTTGGAGAGGGCGTGCAAAGTACAGCAGGTACGCCAGAGTCAGTGGGCAGCAATCTTATGGCAATCTTATCCTTTTCAGATAAAGGGAGAGACAAGCTCCTCACACTTAGTGATAAGGATGCTAACAACTACACTGTCCTGAAGAGTGCTCTGATAGATGGGTTTGGCTTAACGACTGATCAGTATAGGTTGCTGTTCAGAGACACCCAGAAGACACAGACTCAGGACTGGACTGACTTTGTAGATTGTGCTACTAAGGCTCTGGAGGGCTGGTTACTGGGCAGTAAAGTTAATGACTATACAGGATTGTATAATTTGATCATGTCAGAACCAGTTATTGCATCAACACCTGATTGACTCTGATCTGACCTCTACCCAAGAATTGGGAAAGAAGGCAGACAAATGGGTCAGAACCAGGGTGAAGCAGAGGGTACAGAACCATGGTGGTGATCAGAAGAAGCAAGACCAAAAGGGTGGGGAGAAAGCAAAATACCAGAAGTCTTTGCCAGGTCCCCAAAAAGCTTCTAATGGTGGGGGTCCCCAAAAGTCTAAAAAGAAAGAAGGTCCAAAGAAACAATGGTGCAACTTTTGTAAGGTTAATACTCACTGATCCAGTGAATGCACCAAAAAGGAGGCAGCTCCAGCTACCATTGCTCCTAAGGCAACTGTTCCCCCTAGTACAGCTAATAGTGGTGGTTCTCAACAGAATGGTGTAGTAGGGTTGACCCTGGGAACTGAGGTGGATTCTGGCCTAGTCAGATTACCAACTCAAGCTGTTCTTGTCTGTGATGTGGACATGGCTATGTCCTCTACTGTGTGCCCCAGTAACTTGGGCAAGTACAGACCGACTCCTTTGATTAATAACAAAGGGGCTGAGGCCTACAGGGACACATGTGCAAGTGTCACAATGGTGACACCCAACTTTGTGGACCCTGGACAGATCATACTAGGTGACAATTACCTAGTGACCAATGTAAGCAATGTCACTACCACCCATAGTATGGCAATTGTTAATTTCTCCTGGTGAGGGGTAACTGGCCTCAAAAGAGTTGTTGTTAGTTCAGACCTCCCTGTTGAATGTTTGCTTGGCAATGACCTAGAATCTTCAGTTAGGTCTGAAGTGGAGTATAGGACTCATGCAGAAATGTTAGGTATATCAGCACATGTCCTTGCTGTGACCAGGTCACAGGCCAAAAAGTGCAACACTGAATAGGCCCTGGATCCTGAAATAATGGACCAGTTGCCTACCAGGAGGTGAAGCAGTAGGGTTAAGGCAGTGCCTTCCCCCTTGCCTCAGAATGAGGATCAGCCTTCCAAGGAAGCTGATTGTGAGACCCAAGAAGGAACTGTCCTAGAAGAGCTTGAACCTGATCAGGTTGAGTTTCTTGGGACAAAGGGTCCTTCAAGGGCAGATCTGAGGCAGGTGCAGTTGGACTACCCTTCTTTTGAACCCCTCAGACAGCAAGCTGCTGCCGAGGCTGCTGGAAATGCTAATGGAACCCATAGAGTGTGTTGGGATGAAGGGCTCCTGTATTCAGAGGCTAGAGACCCCAAGCCTGGTGCTTCCAGGAGGTTGGTCATAGCTTTGGCATTCAGGGGCTTCCTTCTTACATTAGCCCATGATATTCCCCTTGCAGGACATCTTGGCCAGTACAAGACTTGGGACAGGCTTCTCCCTCACTTTCACTGGCCCTACACATCAGAAGACACCAAGGAGTTTTGTCGCTCCTGTGTCACCTGCCAAGCCAGTGGCAAATCAGGTGGTACCACAAAGGACCCCCTAAAACAACTACCTGTGGTGGGGGTTCCCTTTGAAAGAGTTGGGATTGACATTGTTGGACCAATGGATCCCCAAACAGCATCTGGGTACAGGTTTATTCTGGTGATAGTGGATCATGCCACCAGATACCCAGAAGCTATTCCCCTAAGGACCACAACAGCACCTGTTGTGGCAAGAGCCCTCCTTGGAGTTTTCTCAAGAGTGGGTTTTCCGAAGGAGGTTGTCTCAGACAGAGGTGCAAACTTTATGTCTGGATATTTGACTGCTGTGTGGAAAGAGTGTGGAGTCAACTACAAGTTCACCACACCCTACCATCCACAGTGCAATGGTCTGGTGGAAAGATTCAACAAGACCTTAAAGGGCATGATTTAAGGTTTACCTGAAAAGCTTAGGCGAAGATGGGACGTCCTACTGCCATGCCTTTTGTTTGCTTACAGAGAGGTCCCAAGAAGGGGGTTGGCTACAGCCCTTTTGAACTTCTGTTTGGGCACCCTGTAAGAGGACCCCTTTGTCTGGTGAAGGAAGGATGGGAGTTACCTCACAAAACTCCAAAGCAAGACATTGTGGATTATGTACTTGGTCTCCGCTCCAGAATGGCTGAGTATATGAAAAAGGCATCCAAAAACCTTGAGGCTAGCCAGGAACTCCAAAAAGCCTGGCATGACCAAACGGCTGTGCTGACTGTTTACCAGCCAGGGCAGAAAGTGTGGGTGTTGGAGCCAGTGGCCCCAGCAGCACTCCAAGACAAATGGTCTGGACCCCACACTATTGTTGAACAGAAGGGAGAGGTAACCTATTTGGTTGATTTTGGAACTCCCAGGAGCCCCCACAGGGTGCTTCATGTCAACAGACTGAAACCATATGTTGACAGGGCTGACATGGGCTTGCTCATGGCTACTGATCAAGGACAGGAGGAAGAGAGTGACCCTCTCCCAGACCTGCTCTCTCAGAACCCTGATGATGGATCAGTTGATGGTGTAGCCTTGGCAGGCAGCCTCCCTGATCAGCAACAGAGGAAATGCTGACACGTTCTGCAGGCCTAGAGACTTTTGTTTTCACTGACTCCAAGTCAGACTACCTGGTGCAATCATGAAGTGAACACTGGGGACAGTCTGCCTGTCAAGAGTAAAATCTACAGGCAACCTGATCATGTCAGGGACTGTATCAGGACAGAAGTCCAAAAGATGTTGGAGTTGGGAGTCATTGAGCCCTCAGAGAGCCCTTGGGCCAGTCCTGTAGTCCTGGTGTCTAAACCTCACACCCAAGATGGTAAGAGAGAGATGAGGTTTTGCGTGGATTACAGAGGCCTCAATGCTGTCACTAGGACAGATGCCCACCCAATACCAAGAGCAGATGAGCTCATTGACAGATTGGCTTCTGCCAAGTTTTTGAGTACATTTGACTTGACAGCTGGCTACTGGCAGATCAGACTAGCTGATGATGCAAAAGCCAAAACAGCATTTTCAACCCCAGGAGGTCATTATCAATTTGTGGTAATGCCCTTTGGTCTGAAGAATGCACGTGCCACATTCCAAAGGTTGGTGAACCAAGTCCTCTCAGGTCTGGATGACTACTGTGCAGCTTATCTTGATGATATTGTGGTCTTTAGCTCCACTTGGGATGATCCACTGATCCACCTGAAGAATGTTTTGGAGGCCCTGCAAAAGGCAGGCCTAACTATCAAGGCTACCAAGTGCCAGATAGGGCAGAGCAAGGCTGTGTACCTGGGCCACCTGGTAGGTGGAGGTCAGGTTCGACCATTAGAGAGCAAGATCCAGACCATAAAGGACTGGACTGCTCCCACCACCCAGACACAGGTCAGAGCTTTCTTGGGCCTGACTGGGTACTACAGGAAGTATGTCAAAAGTTATGGGTCCATTGTGACACCTCTCAATGACTTAACTTCAAAGAAAATGACAAAGAAAGTTCAGTGGACAGTAAGCTGTCAAAAGGCATTTGATGACCTGAAGCAGGCCATGTGCACTGCACCTATTCTACAAAGTCCAGACTACTACAAAGAATTCATTGTTCAAACAGATGCTTCTGAATTGGGTGTGGGTGCTGTTCTTTCACAACTGAATAAAGATGGTCAAGACCAGCCAATAGCTTTTATTAGCAGAAGGCTGACCCCTAGAGAGAAACATTGGTCAGCTATTGAGAGGGAGACCTTTGCTGTGGTTTGGGCCCTGAAGAAGCTGAGGCCATACTTGTTTGGTACTCACTTCAAGATTCAGACATACCATAAGCCCCTCTTGTGGTTAAATCAGATGAAGGGTGAAAATCCCAAACTGCTTAGGTGTTCCATTTCCCTACAGGGGATGGACTTTACAGTGGAACATAGATCTGGGACTGACCATGCCAATGCAGATGGACTCTCCAGATATTTCCACTTAGAACATGAAGACTCAACTGGTCAAGGTTAGTTTAATGTCCCTGCGTTTGGGGGTGGGGGTGTAGGAGAGTAGGGTCTGCTTCCTATGGTCACCCCTACTTTTTGCTGTGATTTTCTGGTTTTTCGACTTTAGTGTGGCGGTGGGCCTGCTAATCAGATCCACAGCCCAGCTGTTCTCTCTCTAAATTGATACTATTTACTTTAGGTACATACCTGATTGGGTATTGGGTCACCTCTGTGAGCCCCTGTATAGAGTACCATAGGTACCCAGGACATAGGTGCATCCAAGGCCTACCAGGGGCTGCAGCATGAATTATGCCACCCCTGGCTGGCCATCCAAACTGACACCACAGGCTGATCACTCAGCTCGGGTAAGGTGGTGTAATCACCCCTTACATAGATATAGTATATCTATATCTACCTTATATATAGACACATATGCACCTATAAGTCACTCCTATGGTAGGCCTCGACAATCCTGGCGGCAGGGGTAGCATTTCACCCTTCTAGAGGGAAAAGACATGTATGTTACTGCTTTACCCGAGCCCCAGTATCACAAAATGGATGCTACTGCCACAGACACAAGTCTGACCTCCTGCTGCTGGGGGAAACTCCAGAAAGGGAGGCCTGTACAATAGGTTTCCTGTCGAGAGAGGTGCTAGCACCTCCCCAGACAGCCTGTAGTGTATTGGGGCAGGGTGGGTTGAATGGAAAGATGCTTTTCCAGACACTGCCTGGGGCCCACAAGGTGCTCCATGCATAGCCTGGTTCAAACCAGTTGCTGGGGCACTCCAGCACCCCTCTGGCGCAAAACTGGACAAAGGGAAAGGGGTGTAAATACACCCTTCCCAGGTCCACCCATAGGAGGGACCTAGCAGGTAATCCAGCCCATTTTCTTAGTATAAAGATAGGTGGTGTGTCCCCAGGACTTTAGATTATCCTGGAACGAAACTCTGATACAAAACTCTTGGACCTTCGACGTTCTATTCTGACTAGAAGACTGAAGACATCTCCCTTGTGGTCAAGGAGTAACCACCCTGTGCAAACAGGCACCACCAGTAACTTGCTGGTCTGCTTTGTCGACGCTCCCGCCGGAACCAGAAGACTTAGCGACACAGGAACTGGACTCTCAAACTTCTCTGACTCCGACCCACATCCACAGAAAAGCTGAGACCCGTGGCGGACATGAGAGACGCGGGACCGGACACCCTGGACATCCTGCATTTTGCTAACTGCATCGACTCCTGAGGTAACTCGCAGTTGTGCACTGGGGTACAAGAAGCCCCAGACCCGAGCGCCATTTGCACCGAAGCTCAGCCCTCCACACTCCACGAGTGCCGCTAGGGGCCTGCTCTTGCATTTCAGCTCAACGAGTCTTCCTGGTTGCTAGAAATAAATACATATATATTTGATATAAATCTTGCGTGGTGTCCTTTCATTTGGTATTCAAGGGATTATAATTGGTAAAACAGCTTGCTTCACATGCTCTCTGAAGTCTTAGCCTATGACTGCTGGTCCATGCTACCACTTGGATAGCTTGTCTATAAGGTTGACTTTACAACCACCATCAATAAGGGTCTTTTAGACTGGTGCAAGGTGCCCACTAGAATAGTGGACATCATATGCCAGGCTAACTTCTCACAGGCTCTCCTACGGGAGAAGAGCAGAGTTAAGTGATGCTATCTTCACAATTACAAATACATCCATACCGTAGCAATTCTTTAGATGAGATAAAAACATTGAAAACATATAGGGTAAGTAAGGTTGTGCGTTATCTGTCCTTCCAAGTCAGGAGTGCAAATGGCGCTTCTTTTGGATCCAGAGAAAAAGAGCAAACACAAAGAGTTATTATTGATTCATAAGCAGACAATTTTTGTGGTCAAATCTGTTTTCTTCCCAGATAAAATCAGGTCCGCAAACATATTATCTAAGGAACTTAATAAAATTAACTTTTTATCTAATCATCCTTGTCCGCAGCACGGATCAGGGGCGGCAGCAATGTAAAAAACAAACAAAAAAAAGCATACCCTATCGCTGCGTCTTCGTCTCTCCTTCCCGGACTGTAACAGGAAGCAGGAAGCACCCAGGCTCCCCTGACCAATCACATTGCAGCATTGTGATTGGTCTGAGTGCCGTGATTCGGAGATCAGACGGGGACTGGAGGCCTGGGCATGTTTTCCAGCCAGGCTGTAATGCAGCCTGCGTGGAGAACATGCAAAGTGCACAAGAATATGCACTTTGAGTGGGTGATTGAGATCTCTCCTCTGTCATATAGTTAATACTAATCTGTAGGATCTATGCATTGTTTGGACAACATAAACTAAGGACTTGGTGTCAAGACTGATTCCGGTCACCCCCGTAGGATATGTTGGCTTATAGACCAGCTAGCTCACAGTGCCATATTCAAGCAGCAAGCTTCACAGTCTTTTTTTTTTTTTGGGTTAAAAACTTTTATTGAGCAATCAGATAAAAAGTACAGAGATGGGCCTACAACCACACGGGCTGGCCGCTAATTCGCAAAGCACGTACCATGCAGTAAACATTAATCTCCGTGGCCAGGCCCAAATCACAGATTAAATATTGCACAAAGCATATGACAGGACACAACAGTTTTTGTCTTAAACATTAAAATAACAAACCAAAACAAGGCGAATGTAGCAATCACCTCAGCCCAGATGACAGAGGGGAAGTCCACTAATCAGGAAGATAAAGGTAAATCAATGAGACTCGGCAAGGCCGGGGGGGGGGGGGGCAGCAGGGAGGACAGGAAGAGAATGAAAGATTTCGGGAACGTCAGCCTAGAGAGACAGGGTAACATCGGATGTGTCAACCAAGGGAGGGGTACAAATGTCTCCACGATATGCATTCCACTGACCCCAAATTTTAGTCCACGCCCTGGGTCTGCCCCTAGCCACATAGACGGTCTTCTCTCGAAACATGGACCAGTCCATGTTATCCTCCCACACCGAAACGTCCGGAGGTCTGGATGCGCCCCAAAGTTGCGCAATGTCCCGCTTCGCGACCATGTACCCCAAGGTTGCCCATCTGGCCTGGGCCACAGAATAATCGGTGGGTTCCCACACGTTCAACAGGCATCGTCGGGCCTCAGGCCGCAGGGCAACACCAGTCACGACAGTCATCACATCAAGTACATCAATCCAGTAGGCCGCTACCAACGGGCATTCCCAAAGTATATGCATAAAGGTAGCACTCATCCCACAGCCACGCTTACATAAGCCATCCGGGGAAAAACCCATTACAACCAGGCGCGGACCAGTTACATACACGCGGTGGAGGATCTTAAGTTGCACCAAACGAAGACGGGCGGGAATGGCTACCTCCTTAGGAGAAGAGAGTGCTGACTGCCAATCCTCGTCATCTAGTTCCAATCCGTCACCGACCCACAGCTCCCTAAGGCGGACCAACAGGTCGGCGCGACTATGAATCAATTTTTTATAAATAAGGGAGATAGTACTATCAGGCAGGTGTCCATCTAGTATACGATCTTCAAGGGGGGAAGACTCGGGCAGGGTCACACCAGGAGTTAGAACTGAGGCCAGGGCATGCCGGACCTGCAGATACCAAAAAAACTCTCTATCACTCAAGTCGTATTCTGCCTTAAGGGTCTGGAATGACTTCACGCTACCTTTCGCACAGACATCACCCACCTTACATATCCCAATCATATCCCAGCGGTCGAATCCCTTAGTAGACCAGAGACACCCCAAACGTTCAGAGGCATAAAGCGGCGTCGCCAGTGTCAATCGATTCTCCCAGCCCAAACTCACATGCGCGGCGCGCCACACAGTGACTGCGATCCTGGACGGGCCCACAAGATGGCGCCCGGCCGATCTAGAATAAAGCGCTCTATTAAAGTCCCCTCCCGGCAGCTGGAGTCTATCCATCTCAAAGGCCGGATCCCGACCCGGTGAATACATTGCGTGGTTAATGGCAGACAGCTGGGCAGCCCAGTAATATCTCTTGATGTCGGGGAGCGCCATGCCCCCGTCATACCAAGGGATGGTGAGTTTCGCAAGGGCAATACGTGGACGCCCGTCCCAGATCAGTTGTCTTTGAAGACTCTCGATCTCTCGGAAATAGGTAGCGGGAACGTCGTCATAAGAATTCTGAAGTGCGTAGAGGAACCGCGGCAAGGACATCATTTTAAAAAGGGCTGCCCTGCCCAGAGGAGACAGGGGCAGCTTACGCCAACGGGCCACATCTAGTCGCAGTCTAAGAAGCGGGGGGAGGAGATTGCGCTCGAATCGGAGTGAGGAGTCCAGCGTAATAAAGATCCCCAAATACTGGAAGCCAGACTGGACCACCTGGATAGGAAATCTGTCCGGCAATGGGGGCAAAACACCCGAAAGAACATACACGCAGGACTTAGCCCAATTAATAACTAGGGCCGATTTAGCTCCAAACGAGGTAAGAACATCAAATAAAACATTTAGAGATTTACGCGGGGAAGTAAGATATAAAAGAATGTCATCCGCGTAAAGTGAGACGCGGTCCTCAAAGTCCGGTGACCAACGGATCCCCTTGAGTGAAGGCTCCCATCGAAGCCACGCAGCTAACGGTTCCAGGGCGAGCGCAAAAAGCAACGGAGACAAGGGGCAACCCTGACGGGTCCCCCTACCAAGGCAGAAGGGGACAGAAACTCTACCGTTCACCACTACCTGCGCTAAGGGTTCAGCGTAAAACAACTTCACCCAACCGATAAACTCAGGACCAAAACCACATTTTTCAAGAGCAGCCCAAAGATAGGGCCACTCCACTGTGTCAAAAGCCATCGAGGCATCCAACGAGGCCAAAATGGCCGGTTCCGTCAGAAGCCCCGCCCTCGCAACAGCACCGTGGAGACGACGTAGGTTAAGAGCCGTGTTGCGATGTGGGATAAATCCGGATTGATCCGGATGAACCAAGTCACTAATGACCGTCAAGAGGCGGGTCGCCAGGAGCTTAGCCAGGACCTTGGGCTCAACGTTTAACAAGGAAATGGGCCTATAAGACGAACAAAGGTCCCGCGGTTTACCGTCCTTGGGAATTACGACTATCGTAGCCAGACGCTGATCATACGGGAGAACACCCCGTTCCCGGGACTCCAAAAACATGTCGCGAAGATAGGGCGCCACCTTATCAGGACGTAGCTTGTACAGTTCAATTGGCAACCCGTTCGGGCCCAAGGCTTTGCCCGAACGGAGTGAGCGAATGGCAGTAGCTATCTCGTCAGTAGTAAAAGGGGACTCCAACGACTTACAGTCTAAATCGGAGACACTGGGCAAAGCTATATCGCGCAACAGAAGGCGAGAGTCAGCAACATCCCGTCCAGACATAGGGGTATAAACCACACGAAAATACTCAGCAAAACATGCAACTATTCCAATCGGGTCCGTCACTCTCACACCATTCGATGATTGAATCACGGGCACCACACGATTCGCCCTCTCCTTCTTATCCAACCACACCAATAATTTGCCCGCCTTGTCCCCCACATCATACAGACGACCCTGTTGCTCCCGGAACATCTGTTTGGCCGCATCCGTGACCAAAGACTTATAAGCAAATTGTTTCAGACCCAGGGCATGGAGTTTATCAGATGTGACTTCCGACTCTAAGGCAGCCTCCCTTTCAGCAATCTCCCTCTCGAGGTCCACCACCTCCCAATCCCTCGCCCTCTTGGATTCAACAATAAGGGAAAGGGCCTGTCCACGAATCACTGTCTTAAAGGCCTCCCACAGGGATATCGCAGAGGAAACGGATCCCTCGTTGTCCAAAAAATAGGCATCCAAAGACTTAGTCCATGGGTTGATAGGAGCAACCCGGCCCGCCGCCTCCACCCCCATCTCAAAACAAAGCCAGAGCGGAGAATGATCGGAAATGCCCCGGGGGAGGTGTCTAATCTCACGCACCGCCGGCGACTGGGCCGCAGGCATCAGGAAATAATCCAGTCTAGACAAACTCCCATGGGCCCCAGAGTGGAAAGTGTATTGAAGCTGAGTAGGATGCATAAGCCTCCAGCAATCCACCAAGCCAAACGTGTCCAGAAACCCACCCAGCCACTGTTGGGCCGAAGGAGTGTCCCTAGGGGGGTGGCGATCGTGTAGACCGGAGAACACAGAATTAAAGTCACCTGCAATGAAGAGAGTACTATTAGGGAGGTCTAACAAAACACGGCCCAAATCGGAAAAGGTAGAAGTCTGCAGGCCGGGGGGCACATAAACAGCAAATAAGGAGAGGGTACGACCCTCATAACGACCCACGAGGACAGCATATCGCCCCCGATCATCAAGGATCACATCATCAATAGCTAGGGGGAGGGAAGCCCGAACAAGGATACCCACCCCCCTGGAACCGGTGGTAAACCCCGAATGTGCGGCAAGGCGATAGCCCCACCTATTCATCGCACGACAAGTATTGCCCACCAAATGAGTCTCCTGCAGAAAAACAATATCTGGAGATAAACGTCGTAAACATTTCAACACCACACTCCGCTTAATACGATCCCCCAGACCATTAACATTCCACGAAACAAACCTCAACCCGCTACCCCCCATCCCACACAGCAACGCCGAAACCCCTCCTCCATGAGCATGACATAAAAACCATCAGTAGCAGGATAAAGTCGCCTTGAGAACATAACACACAAACATCGAACTTCCCAACCACCCACCCCTCAACAATCAAGAAAACACCCCCCACCCTGCACCCCTGCAAAATGCTAAAAAGCCACCCCAACATGCAGTGTGCCTGTCGCCCAAGAACCCCCATTCTACAAAAAGACCCCGGAGGAGGAAAGGCTCTGGCCCACCCGCCACCCCGATCAAGACAGATGACGAGGAAAACACACAAACAGTAGAGGCACTTAGGCATAGAATCCCGGAAGAGTTTACTCTATACGAGGGCCCAGGCGTAGATGAATTGTTCAGCTCTCCACACCACCCTCAGCACCACCCGGGTGGGCGTCGGACTCAGTCGCAGGAGGTCGGCCAGGCAGAGAGTCCAGCCAGTCGTTCACAGAATCTGGCCGATCAAAGAAAAAGGTTCGGTCATTGTACTCCACTCGCAGCCTGGTCGGAAACAGCATAGCGTAGCGTAACTCCATGTCCCGAAGACGCTTCTTGACACCACGGAAGCCCATACGCTGTTTCTGGACCTGTTGAGAAAAGTCCGGATAAAAGTTCACTGTGGCGTTCTCAAAGGCCACCGGGCCCTTCACACGTGATGCTTGCAGGATAGCGTCCCGATCCCTATAATGGAAGAGTTTCGCAACAATAGGCCTCGGCGGGGCACCTGGCTTACCCTGGCCCCCCGGAACTCAATGGGCACGCTCTACTGCGAAAAATTTACTCAGTCCAGACGGAGAGAGATAGTTTTGGATCAGGTCCTCAACCAGGAGATCAACAGAGTGAGGGTCTGGATTCTCCGGAACGCCAACCACGCGCACATTACAGCGACGTGCCCTGTTCTCAAAGTCCTCCAGGCGCCGGGTCATGAAATCGTTCACCCTACGGAGATTACCAATCTCCGTCTGTATCTCCGAGATGTCCGCCGTGAGGCTGGATGACTTGGGATCCAATGATTTCACCTTCTCATTGGTTTTCGATAGGTCGGCTCGAATCAAGTTCACATCAATGGCCACGGTGTCGATTTTGTGGGCCAAGGCCTCGTATTGTTGGCCTATCGTCTCCCTCATGCCAGAAATGGCGCCCATGATGTCCTGCAAGGACGGCTCCGTTGACGCGTCTACGATGTGGTCAGCAGCACTTGGACCGGGCAGGGCGGCTCCGGGGGACCCCTTCGAGTGGGTGTAACGGTCCATAACGTTAGACTGGACCTGGCCCCCGCGCAGGGGTGTCTTGGTCTTCCGTGTCTCTCGGTCCCCTCTGCCCGCCATGTTGGAAACTGCGTCACAAAGAGATTCACCAGGCTCGATGGAATGGGCACAGGAAAATAAGGCTTCGGGATCAAAGAGCCGCCAAAAGGGTACCACCAGGATAGAGCCACTCAGATAGGAGAATAAGCCAGCCAAAGGCCCGACAGCCGTCTCGTGCCCCGGACCCAGCCCAGGCCAGACTCCCCTGCCAGATGTCTCAGTCTGAGGCAGAATCGAAACCGAAACTTAAGAGGGGGGACCCACAAGTCCAATCCCCCTGCCGCTGTTGTTCAACTCCAAGACGGCCACAGAGCCTCACCCAGTCCCGGGCGTACCTCAAGGGCGGATCCCAAAAGTTCGAATCATCAAAACTCCGGCATCCCGGGTCAGAATCAAATTCCGAAAGTTCCAGGACGATCAGCCCAGCGTCCTCTACACAAATCCTCGTGAAAAGTCAGGATATGTTCAGGATATCATGCCGGGAGTGGCGGGGGTCCGGAGAGCGCTGTGCTCACGCGGCCATCTCGGATGCCCGCCAAGCTCCTCCTCAAGCTTCACAGTCTTAACACTTTCAAACACAATAAGAATTGTTTATGTATCATGCCCAGAACAGAGCTTCATCGGGGTGTTACAGAATGCCAGGGATGCAAAACTAAACTTCCTGATTGCCTCTTCCAGCGAAAGATAGATGTATCTAATATTCATAAAGTTCAGAAACAAGTAAGAACCAAAGAGTTTAAATGTGTCCTATTAAATGCAAGATCCCTGCTTAACATAGCATTGATTTCGCCTCCTTAATAGAGGAAAGGGAAATCAACATTGCTTTCATCACAGAGTCTTGGACGGACCACGTGTCCGGTCCAGACTTGGTTAAAGCCACACCGCCGGGCTATCTTGTTCATACTCTAAATAGACCTCAAGAAGGTTGGTGAGCTAGCAGTTATTTATGTAATGTCACTTAGCGCATCTTTTGCTAACCCTCCCATGGATTAGTGCGAAGCATTGGATTTCTGCTTCCATCTCTCACATCAATACACCTTCAAAGGGACCCTTATCTACAGGCCTCCTGGTCCTAGAAATCGGTTTCTGAGTCAAGCGTGTAACTTGCTGGAAAGCGAATTCGGCGCCAACCCTACACTATGCTAGGTGACTTTAATTTCCATTTGGAAATTGACACCGACCCACAGACATCTAGCTTGCTGGACATTATGAACAGTGTAGAGCTTAAGCAACAAGTCAGGGGGTTACACATAAAGCCGGTCACACATTAGACGGTATCTTTACCAACAACACACAGCTGGAGTTTATAGACCTGCTCCCAGTGGTCTGGTCAGACCACACGGATGTGTTGTTTAAAGTGACTTTACCCCACAGGGGTTTAGTGAAATCAACAAAGAATCGTCTTTCTGTAGATCCTGGAACAAGATTAATGCTAATGAACTACAAGATCTTTTGGCTTCATCTTTGCCTTCTTTGCCTAATCTTGACGATGCCTCATCCATTTATAATAAATGGCTTGACTCAGTTGGCAATAAACTTGCCCCAAACAAAAGTATTCACCCTAACAGGGCATGACCCTCCTCTCCCTGGTATACCCAGGAGTTGAGAGACAAAAAATTGGCCTGTAAGACTTTCGAAAGAGCACGGAGGAGGGAATATAAGGAGACATACAAAAAAGAATGTAAACTTATTTTAGCACAATACAAACAGTTGCTGGCCAAAACAAAGCAAAATGTATTTTCAAACAGAATAAACCTAGCAAAGAATTCGACTAAGACACTGTTTAAAATTATCACCGCCTTAGCTCATCCCGATTCCCCCCCAATCAATGCTAACCAAGAACTATGTGACACAATTGCAGAATTCTTTTTTAACAAAGTTGACGCTATCTTATTTACGCTTACATGTCCTAGGACACAGAATAAGCCTATAGTGGAAACAGACTCTAAGCGGAACCCCGCTCAATTTGATAAATTCGTCCCTGTAAAGGTCATGGACCCATCGAAAATGATCATGATGGCAAAATCAGGCTCACCATCTGACCCTTGCCCATTGTCAATACTTAAATAAGCAGTGGAGCCAGTTGCATTCACTCTAACATCCATTATTAACGCAATGTTTGAGGAAGGGTTTTTCCCCAAAATATGGAAAAGAGCATCCATAATACCCCGGCTGAAGAAATCTAATTTAGATCCCAAGGACTCCAATATTTTCAGACCTATTTCCAGACTTCCATTACCTGCAAAAAATAATAGAAAAATTATGAATAAACAACTCAGCACATTTCTGGAAGACTCCCAGATACTAGATCCAACACATTATGGATTTCGGGGTGGACACAGCACTGAGTCCGCCCTCCTCAAATCCATAGATGAAATTAGGACCATATTGGATATGGGAGGTGTGCTGCAATGATCATGCTAAATCTCTCAGGAGCCTTTGATACTGTCCATCACAGAGTACTGATGGACAGGCTGCTGGAGATCGGAGTGAGCAGGGCAGCTTGGTAGCTGCTCAAATCCTTCCTTTCCAACAGAGTTCAGACTGTGTCCCTTGGGAAGTTCACTTCAAAACCCTTCACGTTACCTTGCGGAGTACCACAACTCTTATTTAAAAAAATTAAATGTAACCTCCTACGCAGATGACACCCAATTGTAGTGTCACTGCTACATGATATGATGCAAGAAACAGCACCTCGCTTCCAGGATTGTATGACAGCGGTTGGTGGCTGAATGACCCAAAACTGCCTCAAGATTAATTCCAGTAAGACGGAGGTGGTTTTGTTTGGAAACAATCCGACTTTCAGGTCACCGGTTTGGTGGCTGGATAAAATGGGCCGCCTTCCAAAACCTATCACGAAAGTGAAGAACCTAGGAGTCTACATTGATAACAAACTCAGTCTCAAGGATCAGGTCAACACAGTGGTCTGAGCAACATCTTGTACACTTAGATCCTGCAAAACAATTCTGCCGTTCCTTCCCAAAGATAGTCAAAGAATAGTCATCACAGCTTTAGTCATGTCCAAACTGGATTATTGCAACAGTTTATACTTCAATATCCAAGAAGGGCTTACAAAAAGACTTCAGCTACTGCAGAACGCGGCAGCCAGATTGCTCTCAAGCACACCCAAACAATGCTCAATCTCAGCTGAAATTAAAACACTTCACTGGCTGCCCGTGAAGTAATGTGTAGGCTTCAAGGCCCTGTGTGTGGTCCATAAATCCCTCCACGGATATGGACCCCTTCACCTTAGATTGAATTTCCAGTGGTATTCTCCTAAGAGAACCTCCGCTCTTCAGAAGCAAAACAGGTATCAGTGCCCTTTGCAAGGAAATCCAACTGGGGAGGTAGACGTTTTGTGGTGAGTGCTGCTAAAGCATGGAATGACCTACCGTTTCATCTGAGATGTATAACAAATCACCTGGATTTCAGGAAGGCCCTGTAGACATGGCTTTTCCAGTCTAGTTAAAGAGCTTCTTTTCCCCCCGCATAGGCTCTGTAGAACATTTGATGTTAGCGCCAGGACACCCTAGGGTGACATTCCCATAAATATCAGTAACATTAACATTAACATTAAGCCCCCCTAACCTACCAGGGAGCAAACAGTTTCTGGCAACCCCTGAACATGACAATCTTGATTCCTCCGGAATCACGGAAACAGTACAGATCCTTTCGCTTAGTCACTCATGCTCAATTGTGCTCAGAGAAATATACAGAGAATACACCGTGGGACGTTTTATTGAAACAACGATATTCTTGCATAAAATACATGCGTTGCAATGATTAGGAGATAGAAGCAAATAAAGGAGATTACAAGCACCAACAGAGTAAACCTTAGATACATTTCTACCATGCTAAGAAAGCAATTAATATATGCAGGCATATATGTAATGCGGCAATCTAACTTACTCCTACAATGCGAACCCTACTCTAAGGGTCCCTAGATTGTGTGTAGATGTAGAGCCAAGAATCCCCCCAACGGACGATCCAACACCATTACCTGATCGAATAGAGTGAAGGACCCCATCTTGGTCCCAAGTGGGACACAACTCACGGATTGTCAGACCGGTGTATGATGATTGCTCAGCATGTATGGACCTTCGGTGTCAGCAGAAGTGCCTCCTCTACCAATCTATTGGGATGCCTATTATTTAAAATAACAAGCAGCCTTTGCTATGTGCATGCTAGAATAGTGATGTTATGGATATGTGGATAGCGCTGTGGATGAACATAGGATGACTTTCATACCTAGTGCATAGAGAGACCTAGTACATGATGTTCAGGGCATCTTGATAATGTTGTGCGAAGCTGGATGTATAAACAAAGTAGTTTCAGAGAAACTAATCCAACATTGTTTTGCATGCAAATGTGTGCAAAAGGTCACCTCTGAAATGTTATTTTCTAGTACAATGTAAGGAATAAGCTGCCTTTTTACATGGGCCTAACTCGGAAATATAACACCTACCTTGTCCTGCTCTGAGAGCAGAGCAGCCCCGCCCACTCTTGCCACAGAGCAGCAGGAACAAATCAAATGATAATAAAATTGAGTAATTATCATTTTATTTTTCCTTTAGTTACACTGCTTAAAGGCAGTGGGGCAATGCCTCTCTGCCATTTGCAGAGGAGCCGCCACTGTTCTTTAGTGATAACATTTTGAATATCTGTTGTGAGTTTGATTCTCCTTGTGACCAGTAGATTCTGTCTATGACCTCTTCTCCTTCTCCGCTCAATCATTTGCCAGTGCTGTTTTGCTTTTCTCAAGTTACGGTGCCACAGGTTATAGAACTCCTGATGTCCATTAAATCTGTCTCTTTCTTAGATTTCTGCTCTCCTAAAATCCTACAACTTGCCCTGGATATAGTTGCAGAACATTTGGTTTTGACCTTTAATAAGGTCTTAGAGGCTCTTAGAGGCTAGAACATTTCCTAGTCTTTGGAAATAAACAAGTGTCATTCCTTTGCTCAAGAAACTTAACCTTAACTCTGATGATCTTAAAAACTATCACCTTATATCACTACTGCCTATCCCTGCTAAAATTCTGGAGAAGCATTTGAACCAGGAATTGATCAAATGTATTGATACTCGGGATCTCCTTAATCCATCCCAGACTGGTTTCAGGAGTGCCCACAGCACAGAGACCGCATTACAGGTGGGGGCTGACTGCATCCGAAGTTAGGTCGACCGGGGAGGAGCTCCAGTTTTGGTCATGCATGACCTGTCTGCAGTTTTTGATATGGTTTCCCTGAATTTATGTGCAATTGTTTACGGTATCTGGGCATGAAAGGCAAGGCGCTCAGTCTGTTGTATTCTTTTCTAGTGGATACAGTGCAAGGTATAAGTTGTGGACTAAAGCTTTTAGTCTCCTGTGTGCGGTGCTGTAGGCCTCCTCACTTAGCCATATCCATGTTAACCTAGACCACAAGGAGTTTATATACTATAACTCTAAAATGTCTGCCACCATTTGCAAATATCACGACAGTTCTGTGCCTTTATGAGAAGTGTAGTTTATGGATTACACAAGGTGCCTTGTGATGTGCAATCTTCAATGATGCAAAACCTTTCTCCAAGAGGTGCTAATGCTCCATGAATACTGCCAGCCTTACCTTCCTCTGAGTGCGCATAGGACCTGCAAGTTCAGATTATTGCCCTCACATTTCTGCTCATTGCCGAAAGGTAAGTGCAAGCCACAGTTCATGACATTGCCCCCTAAAGATAGATGTATCAGCAGTTGAGCTCCTGGTTTAGCAGGATTCTTGGAATAAAATTGATGCAACAAACGTGGAGCATGTAAATTGGAGAACAGTTCCTATGTTCTCTTTTTAGGGTCCAACCCGTTCCAATCTACCAGATACTCCAATTGTTTTCTAACAATTTGTGCGTCTAGAATCCTATGTACTTCATATTCTTTTTCAGCATTTACCTGAATCGGCGCAAGATTTGTAGCAAGATTTGTTTTAGCAGAATAAGGTTTACACAAAAATATGTGGAATACAGGATGAATTTTCTTGGACTGGGGCAATTTTAACTGTACTGTAATTGGATTTACAAACTTTTCAAGAGGAAATAGAAAAATACACTGGTTGTAACATACAATATTCTTACAAATATAGGAACAACACTTTCACACTCACTCTCTTTTAGGTGCTTTGGTTCATTTACAATTAACATATGACAGAAGAGCGTCTTGCTGGAGTCGCCGCTAGCTTTATCTCTGACTTAGTGACACACGCACATTAGATTGTGTTATGTGTGCACAGCTGAATGCGGGGAACAAAGGTATTGCGTGACGCGTGCACTGCCATCTGCAGGAAGAACCTTATTGGCCATCTCAGCTACTGGGTGATTGGTAGATAGGCAATAACAGAACGTGAATTGACTGCCTAAGGCGCTGATCACCCGAGCACGTTGCTTGGTGATTTGGAAGATGCAAGGTAAGCGCAGTGCGTGTTACCCAGCAGAAAGACTCAAGTGCGCTGGGTAACAAATTGGGAGCGCAAACACTCGTCTATCACGGAAATTTTATATAGATTTCCACAAAACAAGCTATGGAGTTCTAAGATGCTGAAGTGCAATGTTTTGAGGTTGCCTGCACATACAGTACTAAGGAATCTGATGATAGTGGTGGATCCTAGACACAAAGAGACATGATCTCAGATGGTGAAGATTACTTGTTGCAGGGCCAGATGTACGACCCTTCCATTTTGCAACTCGCAATTTGCGATTCGTAAAATGGAATTTACAACAATGTCTCAGACACTGTTTGCGGTCCCAATGGGTTCGCAAACAACCTGCCTCATTAATTTTCATAAGGCAGGTCGCAATTTGAGACCCCATTGGGAATGCCAGCACTCACAGGCATGGTGGCCACCTAACACGTCCCATCAGACCCACCCTGACACCATTCCTATTTTTAACTTTTCCAAACATACCCTATTCTCTGACAAAATCTCTCTCCTCAGTAAGGGTCTCTCCTTCATCCCCACTGACTGCAGTAACTTCTTTAATCTTCAGGAAGACTGACTACAGTTCCTCAGATGCATTAGATTAAAACAATTCTTCTCTAATACACCATCAAGGGACAATTCCATCCGATCCCTTTTCTACCCTCCTTCCACCTTTCCACCCCCAACGGCCTCAATGCCCCCTGAAATACTTACTTGAACAGCTTGTAGTTCATCAAAATCATGGAAATACAACACCAGTCTGAATTTGTCCCTTGCAATCTTCCCCTTGTTGAAAAACTTGCTCTGAATGACCTTCGAGACAACCCCCACATCATTATAAAACCGGCCAACAAAGGTGGGGTATCTTTATCATGGATATTGATACATATGACGCAGAGATGATGAGACAACTTTCTAATGAGGTCCACTATCACTCCCTCCCCTCTGATCCATTGCAAAACATACATAATCAAATACAAGAGTTTACTAAACAGGCCTGACTTTTAGACATCATATGTCAGGACATGCTCCGCAGGATCCGGATGCCAAAAATAAGGTTCCACCTCCTGACGTCACCAACGACCCCGTATATCTTACAGAGGGTGTTCGAGCTATCAGGTGAGGGAAAGGAAGGGAAGGGATAGCAGGGACAAGAACCTGAAATGACAGAATAATAGTAAACAATATAAACAATGTTTATAAATACCCCTACTCTCATGAATTCTCGCTAGTTCTGCATACCTGAAAAGGATTGGAATTACCCTTTTCTGAATTCAAAATAAACAGTGTACAAACATGTCGTTCCTGTAAAGAAAAAACACCCCATGAATAGTCTAGATTGATGTGCTCTACTCTATTCTATTGGAAACAGTGTTATATTATATAACATACCATAGCCCACAAAAGCATAGCCTTGTATAAGGGTTCTTGGTTTCCTATAAAACATACAGGTTCCTGAATATCCCAATAGAGCAAAACAAAGGTAAGTAAGGTTGGCAAGTTGAGAGACCTAACTCAGCTCCTAAGCACTCAGCCAACTGACCACGTCCCTTAAAGAAAGATACCAAGGAATGCTAATAAACGTCAATGGTAGCGTGAGGCTGCGACCACCTCTTCCGCTCCGTTTCTTATTTGAGGCTAGAATGCAAATAATTATTAACCGGTAGCGGGTGGTTGCGATCACCACTTCCGCTCCAGTAAAAGAGTTCCAACCAGAATAGACACAAACAGCAACAACCGGTAGTGTGTGGTTGCGTCCACCACTCCCACTCCGGTGAGTAATAGGCCACTTTAGGATGGGTGATTAACCATAGAATCATGTAGCGAACCCATCTACAATGCTCCAAATTACAAAACAGAATTGTCACTTTCACCAATGTCGGACACGGCAACACGAGGTTTCGACCACCTCCGTGTTCTGCTGAGATAATCCCAAAACAACAAGAAAAGAAAAAATGGCAGCGCGAGCCGAGACGGACTCCGCGCTCCGTAGGAAACAGAAAGTTGTTTGACGGATGCCGGGAGACTTCGGATATCCTTAGTCTCCGTCAATCTTACCAGCCATCAGAAAAGACCTCCACAGCATGCCCGAATCACCGGCATCGCTTCAGTCGACCTCCAGAGCAAGGCACAAACTCGTCCACTTCCAAACAGAACTTTGGGAATACAGAATTACGAGCACCGAGTGCTCACGCAAGTCCGTTATGTACTTCCTGTTGTGGAGGTTCATGGGATTTGTAGTACATTTCTAATCCCTAGGCAGGCACCGCAATGCAGATCCTATCATCATATCTAAAAAGAACATACCTTTCTCAGTAACCACCATCCGCAGCCACCAGTCATTTATGTTCTTCCTAAAATTCATAAAAATGCTATGGATCCCCCTGGCCGCCCTATTGTATCAGGTTGTGGATCTGTCCCGGGACCCTTAGGTAAATATATAGATGCCATCTTAAAGGAATTTGTCCCCCTCACTGGTACTTCCATACAAGACAGTACAGACCTTATTAACCAGATTGAAGATAGATGATTTAATTCTGGGACTGCTCTGATGGTTGGCTTAGACATTGAGTCACTCTACACAAACAACCCACAGGACGAAGTCGTACAAATTATCCCGGATCTACTCAACAATTGTCTAAAGCCCACTCGCATACCCACTGAATTCATAATAGACCTACTCCGAATTGCCTTAAACAACAACTACTTCCTGTACAAAGACACTTTTTACCTAAAGGTTAAGGGCGTTTCCATGGGCACTTGTTTTGCTACAAATGTTGCAGTTCTCTACGTACATAATTTGTAAACCACACACATCCTTACTCCTGCGAACCCCTTCTGCAATCAAGTTGGCTTCTGGTGGGGATATATCGACAACATTCTCTTGTTTTGGCAGGGCACAGCCGATAATCTGTCTATCTTCATCGACTGGCTCAACAACTTCCAGCCCCACATTACATTTACGTCAGACCCCAGGACAAATGATCTCCCTTTCTTGGACCTCACCTTTCACACTGAGGAAGGAGTAATTGGCACTTCACTATTTCGTAAGCCCACTGAACGCAACACACATTTACTATATTCAAGCTACCATCCACGCGACCTCCGCGATGGTCTCACACATGATCAGAAACAGCAAATGGAAAAAATATTTTTTTCGGGAGGCAGCAATTTTGTCTGAAAACTCACTAATCACGGTACCCGCGGTGCTTGATTTCTCGGGCATCCAAACGAGCATGGTACTGCCACAGAGACATTCTTTTATCATCAAGAGACAAAATGGGTGAATACAAGCATCCCGTTTGTCTCTACCTGCAGCCCCTCAAGTAATAAAGGCAACAAAATCATTAAAAGGAACTGGAATGTCCTTTGAACAAACACTATGTTTTAACAACCCCCCCTTATCTCCTACAACTGCGGTGACAATCTATCTAACCAACTGGTACATGCCGTCACCTGGTCTGATGTAACCAAAAACAGTACAGGAACATTTATATGCGCCTTTATTTCTACACTTGAATGGCAAAAGCGTAGTTAAGAACAACTTAAAACTTTGTATTCTTTTTACTGTTTTAATGGTAATAGGTTGGCGAATAGAATTGGTTATCCCATTGGTTTTATCAGGACCAATGAGTTTTGATAGCACACGAATTAGGATCGCCGGCATGAAACCGGAAGGCTTGGAATAGGATGCATGCATCACAATTGCATTCATTGGTCCAAAAAGTGGAGGACCAGAAAGGAAACTTGATGTTAGTCAAGTTAATGAGAAGTTTGTGAAAAACTCATACAATTGGTTAAATAAGAAGCAGGAAATGGATAGAAAATAAAAAAAGAACGTTGAGGGGTAATGGTGTATTTTGATTGGTTAAAGGGATGGTGGACCAGAAAGAAAATATATCAGGATTATTCAGATTTGGAGCCTTTGTGAAAGATGATTTGATTGGTGCAATGGGTGAAGTTGAGGGGAAATGATGCATTTTGATTGGTTATAGTGATGTTGGACCAGAAAGGAAACAAATCAGTATTAGTCAGATTTGGAGTCTTTGTGAAAGATGATTTGATTGGTACAATGGGTGTAGAGACAACTGACAGCGGATTTGTGAAGGCATTATTTAACTATTGGTTAAAAAAGAAGTAGGAGATGGAAAGAAAATAAAAAAAGAACTTTGACCGGTAATGGTGTATTTTGATTGGTTAAAGGGATGTTGCACCAGAAAGGAAACATATCCGTATTATTCGGATTTGGAGTTCTCTAACTGCTGCACCACTAATGTAATGTATGCTATCTGTTGCCTATGCAACTTATTATACATTGGCCAAACTACCCAATGATCAAGCAACGGATCATACAACACAAGAGTTGCATTAGATGTAAAGTTGAGACTGCCCCCTTAGTCTCACATTACATGGAAAAGAAACATTTGGGAACTGACTTATTATGGCAGGTCATTGACCAACCCATCATGCCTTTACCTACAACTACTTCTGAACAAATGCAAATGTAGGTGGATGGCACGTTGTGACTCAGTCAATCTTGGATTTAATACACTGGATGAATGGAATACCACCATCGACAACCACTGAGTCACCCCAACCCATTAGCTATATCAGCTACCCTTGGTTCTGCAAGACCATGACACTTAAGACCTGAGCGAGCACACCTTCATTGCATCATCCTCCTCAGTGATCCAATTGGGACCCTTCTTATGGTACATCACACCACTGCCATGAGACGTTCCCGGTAGGTCCCACCCCGGTCCCTCCATGCCTCCTCACCATGACGATGGCTTAATATAGATGACCAAGGCGGATACACCATTGACTGCACTGTTTGCCTTGACAGTCACACACTGTGTATCATTATTGAAGACCATTAATTTCATTGCATATAATATTGTATATATAGTTCCTTTTACTTTTCGTTGGCTTCAAAAAATAAAAAATTAAACAATTCTGAATCTTTACTCAGCATATATATATATTAGTGTGGATTAAATTAGTTTTTTTTAAATAACACTCCAATTGTGCATATGATTCACATGATTTTCTCTTCACTCTTCTCTTTTTTTTCAACAAAAAAAACCCACAGCTTCCCTTTCTCCTGTCCCTTCTCTCCCCTTGTTCATCTCCAGGGGTTACTGATGAGTGCATTCCTTTTCACTCGACTCGGTCCAGTCAAGTTCAAGTTCAAAAGCTTTTATTCGATTTGTACATACAAATCATACAAGCATAGACACAGTTGAAATATTAAAATCACAAAAAAAAATAATCTTTCCTAAAGTAGGGAAAAAAGTTAAAATGCAGCAAGTAGAAGGTTTACATGCCTCTAAAGGTCAACACATCTTTTTATAAATTATACGACGTTCTTACATGGACTAACTGGGGATCAAATAGAAATTACTTACTAAGCATTTTCCGGGGATTGTACGTTAAAATTATTAAATAATCATTAAATACTGTGGGGCACTACGTAAATACCTTAATACAAACAATAATATAAAATTCAAAGAAGAATAGTCATATGTATACAGACAGGGATAATAACATTAATTTCATCATAAATAGACCCTGGCAGCTGTATAGCGCAAGTACAGACAGGTCAGTAAACAACATTAAAGAATAATACTTTTCCTGGCAGCTGTACATTTTAAGATAAAAGTAGCCAGGAAGAAACAAATCTCCTCGTTCGCTAATAAGGATAAAAATATCAGTGCTGATTGCGCAGTACTGATGTTATATTTAAGAAAAATTGGTTTAAGGTATTTGAGCCTAAAATACTTATAAAATTTACAAAATAGTAAAAAATGACAACTATTCTGACGAGAAATACCGTCACACGGACAAGGTGTGTTTGAACTAGTCTTTGTGCTTGGAAAAGCAACCAAGTGATGAACAATACCCAATCTGACCCGTGTTAAAACATACTGGTGGGAAGAGCGGGTCACAAATACAAGATAAGATTGTAGACCAGAGACTAAATTTAAATCTTTGTAAAATTTCAAAGTAGCAAGATTTCCAACAACTTTGTCTCGCTCGGCTTTACGAAAATTGAGAAATGTTATCTTAATCTCTTTTTTTGGAATAGATATAGCCTTTTCCGGCTCACGAAATACATTGATGTTGAACAAAAGTAGATACCAGTGATGAATGTATCTTAACCATGATACCCGTGAGGAATGGTCCAAACCTATACAGTCAAGGATAATATCCTGAGTAAAGCGTGTCTCCGGTTTTACCCAAATAGATCGCCACAATAAAAGTGGCCGAACTGCTGCTAGGTCAGAGATGTACTCAATCCCGACTTCGTCATGGATCAACTGTATGGAGGCGGAAGGGGGAACACATAATAACCTCCTTAAGAATTTGTTTTCCTCCTTCTGCAGAAGAGTACCCCCACAGTGACCCCACACCCCTGCCCCATATAGAGCAGAGGAAACACAGCATACATTATATATGTTCATCATATCATAGATACTTCGTGAGCCGAGTTTAGAAGCAAAACGAAAAATGCTACTAGTGGACCGTAACATTTTTGTTTTTACAGCATCAAATTCCGCCTGCCAAGACCCACTGTTACTATATGTTATTCCCAAATAACAAAAAGATTTAACGGGGGTCAGCTTTTCCTTATCTAGGAAGAAAGTATGTTTTACCTGCTTGGCTGCTTGTCCACATGACATCACGTATGTCTTAGCTTTATTCACACGAAGCCGCCTAGCTTGTATAAACTGCGCGAAGTTATCAATAAGGCGCTGTAGGCCCAACTGTGTTCGAGATAAAAGAACAGCGTCATCCGCATATAATAACAGCGGAACAGGTTTGCCACCGATCAGGGGGGCATCTGCTAAAATATTGGTCAGGGATCGGTCTACACCATTAATAAAAAGGGAAAATAAAAGCGGGGCTAAAACGCAACCCTGACGGATGCCCCGAGACACTTTAAAAAATGGGGTACATTCGCCAAGGGTACCATAACGGACTTTACATGAAAGTTTTTCGTATAGTCTAGCTAAAAAATACACTATTTCCCTTGGTGCCCCTGCTTCGAGCAGAACCTCCCAAAGAAAACTATGGTTAACCAAATCAAAAGCGCTGCTCAAATCAGCAAAGCATAAAAAAAGGTTGCCACTTTTAGCCACAGTATATTTACTGATTAAAAGGTCCAGATTTACGCATTGGTCCAGTGTACCCAGACCTTTGCGGAAACCATATTGGACTTTAGTTATAATATTAAAATCATTTGCCCAGTCTTCTAGCCTCCTCAGTAAAATCCTACTCATCACCTTTACAGAGGCATCCAATAATGAAATTGGGCGATAGTTAGAAGCCTCTGACTTATCGCCCTTCTTATGTAAAGGGATGATGATCGATTGACCCCAGGTAGAAGGAAATTCATTTTCAGCCGCACAATTAAAAATCCTTGTCAAAATAGGGGCCCATAACGCTATCTCATCTTTATATAAGTCCAGTGGAACCCCATCGGGACCAGGAGCCTTGCCACCTTTACTCAAAGAAATTGCTTCCTGACATTCTTCCAGTGTTATAGCCAACGGAAGGGGCAACCATGGGTTTATATCTGGTGGTGATAACTCAGAAGTTGACCCTTCAGGGTTAAATATTTTGGAAAAATGATTAACCCAGTCGCTACACGCCACGTATGAAGTCAGTTCTGGGACATTTTCTCTACTGAGAAATGAACTGTTAATCGTTTCCCAGTAGAGTTTACTATTTTTGGTCTCAGCAGCCTCCCTCAGCTTGTCCCACGCCTCTGACTGTAATACACTTTTCCTTTTATTGATGGCTGATTTATAACTAGCCCTGAAATGTTGTATCACAGTCTTAACACGAGGTTTAGTGCCTAGCGCATTCTTTAGGTTACGGAGGGCGACGGTACATGTCTTGTCAAACCATCCATGCTTTTGACCATTATTGGCTGACGGGGTTTTAGTAAAGATACCCTCAATAATGATGTTCAAAGATACAAAACATTCTATCAAACAGCCAGAATCGCTGTCATCATCCAAGCAATAACGAATTTGATTCATGCATTGGGTGACAACCTCCTTCTGCTTAATTTTGGAATTTGCACCAGTCCATTTAACCCTAAGGCCCTTTGGTCTAGTGGGCACTATATCGGTTGTACATTTACCACCTAAAACTGTTGAGGTGCCATGCCCCAAAAGAGTAACACGTAGACTATTATGGTCACTGAGACTTTCTTCATTCACATATAGATCAATGTAGTCTCCGCTGCTAGATAACAAGATATGATCAATAAATGAACAAGCATCTCTACCCGTGAATGTAGGGCATGTCATTGCCCGTTTGTTAACATTACAATTTAACAGAGTCATATCTAACATGGCTAGCATATTATTTAGAGTAGAACCATAGCTACAGTGTTGGAAATGAGGGGAATCCTCCTTCCCCCCCTGGTCTCTCCCATGGCCAGCAAAGCCACAAATATTCCCATTGGATAAATGGCAAGGCTGCAGGTTGAAATCCCCCGCCCATACCACCTCGGCCTTTCTTTTCGAGACATTTAAAGCTTTACTGATTTCCTTTTCTAAGGGCAGCAAAATATCCCCCCTGGTGGCGTCAAAAATGTTATTATAAAAGTTAACAACAACTAAATCGATATTCTTTCTACATTCAACCCTTATAACTTGGCTGTGTGATCCCACAGTTGTACTATACTTAACCGTACAATCACACAGCTTGGTTGACACTAACAATAAAAGGCCTCCCTTAGCCCTGCCCGAGCTGGATTTAGTTGCTCTGAGACAAAAGGATGCATACCCTTCAATATTAACAGGGTCTGGACACCAGGTTTCCTGTAATAAAATTAAATCAAAACCCTCATTCAAAAAACTGGTCCAAAAGGGTGTACCCAATTTGCTAGTAAGACCAGCAATATTCCAGGAAATGAAAGAGATTCCTGCTGGTTTACCAGCTTTATCAGCAACAAATAGCTCCTGCTGGTTTACAGGTGATATTAAAGCAGGACCCTCTTCCTGAAAGATGGTAACCGGACTTGGTCTGGGGCTAGCAGTAATTGTACATATATCCAGGCTACCATGGTTGACTATACGCTGAAAAGGTCTTAATAATGACAAATCACTAGGTTCGTGGGGTACGACTGGGGGCTTGGCAGAGAAAACAGAAGAATGCTCTATCTCAGGATTAGGGTTGTTTAGGTCCGATATTTCTAATGGGCTGAGTCAGTCTACCTCATCTAGCACGGCATATCTATTTGGGTGGGCGAATTGTGAGGACATGGGGTTTTGAGAGTGGGGCGGGCCCTGCCACGATTGTTGCCAGGAATATTTATCCAATTGTGGTGGCTGAAAGGATTGCGGCCATTGATAAACTGACTGAGGTGTAGGTGGCGGAAAATGAAAAGGATGTTGCCAGTGTGCTTTTACTTGATGCATAGGAAAGGGTTGGGCAATTGGGGGCTGCCTCTGTAAATTAACATGATGTGGAAAAAAAGGGGGCGGATAAGGTGGTTGCAACCAAGAATTACCAGGTTGCTGTGGAAAAAATCCTGGTCCACTGTTGCTTTGAAAATTGGGGCAGGGAGTGTTAGGTCGTACAGACTTTGATAAGAAATAAGACAAGGGAAGTGGATTAATTTGGGTCACAGGACCACAATTGGGTGCGTTACACACATAGCTTGCTGCCCCTACATCCCTAAAATTAACAGTTATTACATCCCCTGCTATTGATTTCTTGCTTCTACCCACCCAATCCCCTCTGCGCACGGTAAGGATTTCACCGTTCACGTTATTAGGTAGGGGTTTATGTAAATGAAGCCATTGAGCACATTTGTTTCTGAGCTCAGTATACGATTCCTTTACTCCCTCCTTCAATGGGGGAACCGCCGTCAACACGACTACAAAAGGAGAAACCTCTGGTGGTAGGTTTATGGACCTAAAACGTGTCTGCTTTGGTTTGGGCCCTTCAGGTTTATTTATAATAGGGGGTACAGAAGTTGAGTTAGGTTTCCCTGTTACTTCTTTGGCTTGAACAGTGGGGGCCACAGTATTATTATCAGCTACAAACTGTTGGTTCGCCTGGACAGGAGTATTCCCCTTTAAAATCTGAACAGATATTGATTGAGCCGAAATATTCCCAGTTTGCGGTTTAGGGGGTATAACTGGGTTCCCTTGAGCCTTATTTGATATACCATCGGAGCCCTTGGTGCTCATTGGACATTCAGGAATTGATTCTATGGTCCCTTGTGACTGGACAGACACTTGTGCCTGCTTTTTTTGGGGCCATTTGGAATGTATTAAAGAAGTAAGCCTATCCACTTTAGAAATTAAAGGCTTAATTTGTGCTGCTAAGGTGGCTTCTAGATCTAGTTTTAAGTCTGTTACCATATTTTGCACCCAGCACGGGATACCTGGTGTCAATTGTGGGGTAGGGGAGATCAAATTATGATTCCTAACTGGGGCTTTAGCTTTACTTTTGCCCTTCGATATAACCTTAGGAGCCCTCCCCCGTGGAGCAGTGGGTACAGAAACTGTTTCTGCATCCTTATGCCCACTCAGACTCGACTCCACTTTGTCAGGTGACTGACAAATTTCGAGGTCTGGTGTAACCTCCAGATCTTCGACAGACGGGTCCGAGTCTGATGGGGCAATCGATAGATCTACAGTGTTCGGTACAGTCGGAACATAGTTAGAGGGCAAAGTTATAGATAAAGAACAATTATGCTCAGTCTGTGGGACAGGAGATTTGACCTTTCCCAAAGGGCCCAGAGATGAACGCCTGGCATTAGCAAGGTCCATAGAGACTCTTTTTTCCAGTATCACGATACTTTGGTCAATAGTCTCATGTACTCGTGAAATAAAGAGATCAATAGGACCAGTCACCTGAGCTAGCGGCGTAGCTTTCTTCACGCAACTTCGAGTTCTGTTGCGTATGGTTGACATCTCGGGTATTGGTTACAGGAGTGAAAACACAAAGGTTCTGGGCCGGGGCCGTCCTCTGCCGTCCTTGAACGGCCTTAAACGGCCCGCTCTTTGCCCGGTCTTCACCCCGGTAGTCGCCCCGCGCGCGTCCCGCGTGCGCGTTACCCACACCGGGGATAAGGACTAGGCAGGGGGAGGGGGCGGGAAGAGGACCAGCTGCGGCCGATCTCCGCCGCTCGGAACGCTGGTCCTCGCAGTCCCGCCTCTACCCGGTCAGCTGGCTGTATGGGTCCACAGGCGCGTTGGTGCACAGAGCACAAGCAGTGGCTTTGGAGGGATATTACCCCACAGGTGAGATTCGCCTACGAGCGGCACCCGCGGAGCGGGGGCCGCGAGGCGTGGAAACAGAATCAGGCAGCAATTAAGGACGGTGCTTCCTTCAGCAAAGGCTCCCAAGGCAGAACTCACTCCCCACAGATTTTGAAGAGAGGAGGAGGGGGCGGGAAGAGGACCAGCTGCGGCCGATCTCCGCCGCTCGGAACGCTGGTCCTCGCAGTCCCGCCTCTACCCGGTCAGCTGGCTGTATGGGTCCACAGGCGCGTTGGTGCACAGAGCACAAGCAGTGGCTTTGGAGGGATATTACCCCACAGGTGAGATTCGCCTACGAGCGGCACCCGCGGAGCGGGGGCCGCGAGGCGTGGAAACAGAATCAGGCAGCAATTAAGGACGGTGCTTCCTTCAGCAAAGGCTCCCAAGGCAGAACTCACTCCCCACAGATTTTGAAGAGAGGAGGAGGGGGCGGGAAGAGGACCAGCTGCGGCCGATCTCCGCCGCTCGGAACGCTGGTCCTCGCAGTCCCGCCTCTACCCGGTCAGCTGGCTGTATGGGTCCACAGGCGCGTTGGTGCACAGAGCACAAGCAGTGGCTTTGGAGGGATATTACCCCACAGGTGAGATTCGCCTACGAGCGGCACCCGCGGAGCGGGGGCCGCGAGGCGTGGAAACAGAATCAGGCAGCAATTAAGGACGGTGCTTCCTTCAGCAAAGGCTCCCCCTCGGTCCAGTCATTCCCCTTTACGTGACTCACTCTGACTCCCGCGAGCCACAACTCAGCTCATTACACTTCCAATTCCTGCAATGTCTCCGAACATGGCACAGACCTGATCCCATCTTGTTCTGCCTCCAGACTCATCCTGGAATTTACCCCATCCAACACCCCCCAGGCTTCGTTCCTGAGGCTTGCCCGTTTTCCCCCCGGAGTTCAAACGTACTTATTGAACCCACTGCTTCAAGGTATGAATCCGTTTTTAATTTCACCTTCCCTTATCTTCCATCCAGGGTGGCCTCCCCTACTCACCCTTTCCAGGCCCCCTCTATCTTCCAGCTGCGGTCCTGTTTCACTCGGCTTCCGCGATCTGGTTCCCACCATACCTACCTCTGGATTCCTCGCTGGAACCTTCGCAGGCGTTTACTGGCATCTGCACACGCCTCTGTCATGGCACATGCCCCATTTTGGATGCCGGAAGCTTTACCTGCCAGATCTTGCTACTTATTATTTTAAATTCACTGATTGAACCACAAGACCCCGTCTGGACTCTGTTCAGCAGCGTCTCTGTATAGCGTCCTAATGGCCTTCATTCCCCTCTAGATCTGCCCTAGATGCCAATGAACTCCAATCCTTGACTGATTTACCCACCTACAAGTATTACCTACTACCATCAAAAAGGTAGCAGAAGCACTTTTACTCCATCTTCATCTTGCCACTTCCCCTTTCTTATTCTTTCCCCTTGTATTCCTCTATACTGCACTGACCGATTCGCTGTAACCCGGTCCTGATGACGACCTGAATTCTTACAGGTTGAAACACCGTCAACCAAGCAGCGCATCCTTGGGCGTATTTCGTTTAACATTTTAGGAATTATTTATACACTGTTGTGTAACCATTACCCAAAATATTCATTTTGTGCCTTTTTTTGCTGAAACCACTTTATTTCATGTTTCACCTGTGCCATTCACTTTCTACACGAGCACGTTTGTGTACACCAATGTTTGGGTTACATTTGCATAAAATGTAATTTAGTGCTGATTTATCTACAACTGTTTCAATACAGACCAATTTACTTGTTCCACCTTATTGTGGTCTACCTTTCTCTCCTTTGCGCTACAATTGATTTGTTTTCTTTATGTATTTGTCTGCTAAATGATTACCGTTTGAGACATTGTTGCATTGTTAAATATATCTACCCGGGTATCGACTGGGTATAAGGGTTAACTCCTGTTTCGTTTTTATGTTGCATTTTAATTAAAGCAATATTTTTAAAATGCAGCCTGTTTTCCTTAAACGGGCTACATTTAAAAAATACAAATGAAACGTTTCTCTTTCATTTTTTAAGAGTAGGCAGTGGTCAGTGGGACCACTGCCTACTCTTAAAAAATATTTTCGCTACCAGTCACAAAGGGGAAGGGTTCCTCTGTTGGCCAGTGGCTTACCACCTTTTTGAAATGGGTCATAAACTGCGAGTGTTTTGTGACTGCAATGACGGTCGCAAAACAATTGTACATTGAAGTGCGAGTCCCTATTAGAAAGGGACGCCCTTGGCACGCCCCTTCCTAACAGCGAGTCGCAAACCCTAAAATAGGGTTTGTACATAGTTCAGACATATTTTGTGGTCACAAACAGGCAGATTTCTAGTTTGCGAGCGCAAAAAACAGTTGTACAACTGGCCCTTAGTCTGTTATTCTTATTTGTCATTTGAGATGTCATCAGTGATGTCATGAGCAATGTCACTGAGCATGTCATGTGTGATGTAATATGTGAGGTCATAAGCAGTGCATTGCGGGGGCGTAAGTTATAGTTAGCCCAACTATAACTGCTGAATTTCTCTGGTTTTGTACAAGTAAAATCTGAGCCTAACAATAACATCCCTATAACCTTTGTTTTTTCCAGTGAATTTCTAAGGTTTTTTTAAATTCTGTTTACTAACTACAATGTTCCAGTAGCCTTTAATATTTTCAGTGAATTTCTACATTTAAAAACAATTCTATTTCCTAACTATAACGTCCGTGTAACTTTTGTTTTTTTCTGTGAATTTCTACGTTTAAAAAAAATTCTATTTGCGTACTATAAACTCCATGTAATTCATAGTTTTCTTGAGTGAATTTCAACCATTTTATACTTTTTAATTTCAAAGTGTAACCTGTTGAGATTTATTTTTTGGCAAATAAGTATTGTATCTAAATGAATCCTGATTGTATATTTTTTGAGGAGCAGCCCACTGTTTTGTACAACACGCCTATCCAACTGGAGTACTTTCAAATGTCTAATTAGTAAGTATTACCCAAATGGCTTAATGTATAGTGTAAGTCCTACACTATAATGGTATAAACAGCACTAAGGAAATGTGTTGAATGGCCTTGTTCGTTTGTAAGTTTGCCGCTGTGTGTTCCTTCAGTGTCTTCAACAGATAACTGTACAAAGTCATACTGGAATGAAAACACACTTGTTGATTTTTACTTTGTAGAAGTAAGTGCTTGTGTGTGTGTTGTAGGTGTGACTGTATTTCCAGGTATGAACAACTCCATTCCAAAATGTTTGGGAAACGTGTTGAAGGGGCCTTTTAGTAAAGTTTTAATTATTATTTGTCTTACTGTATTAATAACTGTGATTTTTTCCCCCATACTATTTATATCAGCGTAACATCTTCACAATTCAGGCGGTGGCGCCACGAAGAGCCTGTATTTTTGCAAAAGTCTGAAACACATAAATAGACATATATATTTTTTTTTTCAAGAATCTTTTTATGAAACATAAAGAAAAAAAACAATCTTCAGATCATCATCAATTACATTGTGGCAGTACAGGATGAACATTATCACAGGCATCCCAGAACATGACGAGTCTCTTTGGCACATACTAGCTGGTATTATCCGTACAATCTATGAATATAGGAACCTCTCGTCTCTTTGACAATTACTAGAGAACCCCCTTTGATACTGTCCACGTTCCTCGATATTGCACCCACGCCCCCATATCTTTTCTGCTTTGTGTGGGCCATCCAGGCTCTGATATATCTCTCGCTCTGCATCCTGACATCAATCCATATCTTTCTTCCAGGCTTCCAGTGTGGGGGTCGTCGCCGCACCCCATGCCTGGGCGATGTTTCTCTTGGCCATCCCCCCTACTAAGGCAGGCCAAGTCTTGGCCCATTGTGGCCATGTCATCTCTCATGTTACTCCCAGGATATGCCACCTCGGATCTAGTGGGACACTCTCTCCCACCACCCCTGTCATCACGCAGGTAATACCATCCCAGTATCCTTACATTTTGGGGCAGGACCATAGAATATGAAAAAAGGACCCAGACTCCCCACATCCCCAATCACACTCATCCGTCATACAGCTACCCATGCATACGTGGACCATGCAAGAGGCATATGATCTAGGGAGAATACGAAGCTGGACAAGCCTAAAGCGTGACTGAATGGCGATTTCTCTAGGGCTCTGTAAGGCCTCGGCCCAGTCATTGTCCTCGAGTAAGCCCACGTCCGATTCCCATGCATCTTGCAGAGGTCCCAAGCAGTCTGGGGAGTTATTCACAAGCTTCGTGAGAGATATTGCTTTATCAATCATGGGTTCTAGGAGGAGGCGGTCCTCAAGTGGCGAATACTCCGGTAACGGGGTGCCATCCTTCAGGTGACAGTGAAGAGCATGTCGTAGCTGTCAGTATCTGAGGAATTCCACCCCTCCCATTTGAAAGCCCTCCCTCAAGGTGTCAAAATCTATCATCTTGCCTCTCTTCCATACATCCCCCAATAGATCGATCCCAATAAGACCCCATTGCCGGAATCCCTTTAGTCGTTTCAGTTCACTCAAACAGTCCCCGTCCCATAGAGGGGTCTGCTCCATGAGCTTGGCCTCCCACCCTGTCATTTTATTTGGCTTATGCCATACGTCAACACCTGTACAGGTGTGCACTGAGAGGAGTGGATTGCCTCTTCGTTTTCTATACAGCTCCATCCGATAGTTACCACTGCTCATTGCTAGCCGGTCCATTCTGTATGCCGGTTCCTCAAGTGGGAAGAAGACCCATCCCTTAATATTGACAAGATGGGAGGCCCAGTTATATAATCTAATGTTAGGAACAGCCAGGCCACCATCATACGCTCCTTTCTGGAGTTTCTTGAGTGCAAACCTGGGGCGGCCAACCCCACACGCAACATACTCTGTTCGGATTCGACAGAATGGAAAAATGCCTCCAGTAATCGAAATGGTATGTTTTGAACCACATACAGTAGGCAGTAGATAGCCATCATTTTAAAGAGAACTGCTCTGCCCTTCAGGGAAACAGGTAGGCGTCTCCAGTGGGCCGCATCGTCTCAAAGACGATCTAGTTGTATCAGCATGTTTAATCGCATGAACTCATGCTCCCAGTGTGTTGCCCATATGCCCAAATATTTAAACGTCTCCTTCCTCACCAGCTCTGAGCATGCTGACGTCAGGAGAGGGAGCTATCCCGCCAACGAGAACACTAGGGATTTGTCCCAGTTAACACAATATCCAGAGTATGTTCTGAATGATTGTATGATTTGAATAAGCCGGTGGAACGTATGGCGTGGCTTGTGAGCGTACAGTAGAATATCCCCAGCATATAAGGAAATGCGCTCTTGCCAGCCTCCCCCGAGATCAATTCCTCTGACCAGTGGATCCCCCCGAATCCAGACCGCTAACGGTTCCAATGCTAATGCAAACAGCATCGGTGACGATAGGCAGCCCTGCCTCATGCCCCGACGGAGCCTAAAGGCGCTGAATATATTCCCATTAACTTGAACTAGCGCCATTGGGGTGGTGCATAATCGGCAAATCCACTGCTGTAGCTTTGGACCCATCCCGATTTTATCCAGGACAGCAAACAAGTATGTCCATTCGATGCTGTCGAACGCCATCTTGACGTTGAGCAATAGGAGGGTGGCAGACACATCACGATTGTCTTGGATCATCTGTTTGACGCCGTATAGACGTTGCAAATTAAGCCTGGTACTCCTTTGCGGCATAAAGCTGGATTGGTCTGGGTGAATGAGGGACTGGATAACCGAGCTCAAACAGGTTTCAACTTCCTTGGCCAATACTTTGGCTTGAAAATTCAAGAGGGAGATAGGTCTATATGAACTACAGAGGTCATGTGGACTACAATAGTCGCCATCCTCAGATCCTATGGGAGTTGACCCTCGCCCCTTGCACCGAGAAACATATTGAGCATGTACGGAGCTTATTTGATTGCCGCGCACTTGTGCATCTGTGTGGGGAGTCCGTTTGGGCCTGCCGCTTTCCTGGACTGCAAATCTCGTATGGCATGTTCCACTTCCTCTACTGTAAAGTCTGAGTCAAGCTCCACTCTATCCTCCTTCTCAAGCGTTGGCAGAGCCAAATCTTTGAGTAACTCGTAGGACTCTACCTCCCCCCGTGGAGTCTGTGATTGATATATGTTCTCGTATCACTCAGCAAAGACCTCTGCTATTTCTGTGCCTGTGCCACCCCTTCAGCCATCCTCAGTCTTAATTTCGGAAACCCAGTTACGACTCCTGTCGTTCTTTTCAAGCCAGGCAATTCGTTTGTTAGCCTTGTCTCCCAGGTTATAGATCTTCCTCTGTGTAGCTAGCGCGCGTGTGCGAGCAATGTTTTCCTCTAGATCTTTAAGCTCTTTTTGCTTGAGCTTAAGTATATGTTTGCGCCCAGTATCCCCCCTTGGCTCAGAGGCCATTGCCAGCTCAAGATCCAGAATCTCTCGTTCCAAAGCTTCACACTGAGCACGTTTTTCCTTGCACTTAGCGCCACTCGTTGATTGCACAAAATCTCGGCCACCACCTTATACGCCTCCCAGAGGATACAATCAGAACGTACCGAGCCCACATTTTTGGCAAAGTACTGGTCGGTGAGCTCCACAAACAGGTCCCGAAATTCCTGGTCTTGAAACAGGAAGGGGTCTAACCTCAGCGGGAGAGACCAATCCCGCCTATGCCTGTATAGCTGAACCTCCACTGGTGAATGGTCCGATATTCCACATGCCTTATGGCACCCCTCCTGAAAAAGTCCCACCGATACTGTATGTGTGAAAACATAGTCAAGATGTGATCCGCTGCTGTGGGCTGTGGATATGTGTGAAGTGTTTCAGGGCAGAATTGTAACACCTCCAGAGATCTGTCAATCCTAGAGCTCTCGCAAATGTATGCTGTCAGGGTTCCCAGGTCCCAGGGGAATTTGTATCCCTGTCCATGTCAGGGTACATTGTGTCATTCATGTCCCCCTCCCAGAATTAGGGTGGTAGATCAAGTAAGAGCTTGCTAAGGTCAGGGAGTGTAGTCCCGTGAAGGCGTGGGGGGATGTAGACCGAGAAAACATTCCCCCTTTGACCCTCCCATGTCCCAGACAGGGCAACAAACCGACCCAAGTAGTCAGACCCAGTGTGGTGCACAACAAAAGGCACCAAGTTTTTAATGAGTATGGCTGTGCCCCTAGAGGACATAGTGAAACCTACATGTGCCCTAAGTGTGTATCCAAAACGATTAAGCGCCAAATAGTTCATGCCCTGGAGGTGCGCCTCTTGTAAGAGCACTATGTCTGGGGAATGCCTTCGAAGGTATTGTAGAACCATAGTGCGTTTTATCTTGTCCCCCAGACTGTTCACATTCCAAGAGTGAATTGTCAATTTACCAGCTAGGTGTGCCTCCATAGGCGTTTCCAAGCCCCCCCAACCCCACCTGCGAGCATGCCTCCACCTCCCTCGGATAACCTGTAAAATGTGGGATCGCAGATCGTGAGTCGCGATCTGCCGATGGTGGAGCAATGTGTCTGAGGCATAAACAATCAAAGAAACAACGAGAAATCCCTTAACAAAACCCCCCCTCCCTGCCACCCTGCTTTGTGGGCCTGAAACTACCCACAACCCCATTAGCAGAGCACCTGTCACCCCAAAGAACAAGTGTAATAGGGCTGGCTGGCACCAACACCCTGGAGCGCCCACCCCCTGCAAGTCGGCCCCAGAACAGCTAGGACAGCGGGACCATATACAGCCCAGGCCCCTTCAGCCGAGTCCCGGGCATCAGTATATTCGAATACGGACAGTAGCCTCCCCCCAGGACAGTAAAGGGGATATCTATACCTGGAGTCCAGTACCACCCATATAGCGGGTGTTAGAAACTGGGATTCCCGGTAGGCTAGGGCATGCGCCAAAGCCAGGCAGAAACCCCCATTTCTAGTCAGGGCAAGGGAGCTACACCCTGAGGATAACCCCTGCTCACCCCCTTGGTAGCTTGGCATGAGCAGTCAGGCTTATCCCAGAGGCAATGTGTAAAGCATTTGCGCAACACACACACACTCACAGCGGCGACACACTAGAAACACTACAAAAGAGACTTCACACAAGGTTATATAAAAATAGCCTTTGTATTATAAAAACACATTAGAATGCAATCACATACATATATACACTGTGCCAACTTGCACCAGGTAGCAATTTACAGGGGAATATGTACAAGGCAGTGTCAATCGAGTCGCTGCCAGAACCATCACAAGGTACAAACAGTAAATGTAAAACCACCAGTACCTACTGGTACAATAATGAACCTAGTGTCATTACATTAGCATTAGGCATAAAACACATTTGCACGAGGCATCATCCTAAAACATCCTAGCATGACATTAGGCATAAAAACATTATGCACCTCCTTAGGCGTAAAACCCATTAGATTAGGCATAAGCCACTATAGATCATGTATAAGCATCTTATGCATAAACCCACCAGCAACGTAAGTGTTATAGTTGCCTTTACTTCTGTCTCGTGTAGGAGTCAATTGGAATCTGGAGTCACGTAGTAGAATCAGCCTGATTCCAGATTCTTATCATTCCGGCAGGGGCGGTTGCTGAGGCAGGAAGACTTGTACTTCTCTCTGTCAATAAATTAACTAATTCATCTCATCTTACCTAGACTTCCGGAACTTCTTACTTATAATATTTGGCGACGATCCTGGTTCTGCCACGACGTTTTACTTGGACTCCTATCATAATTTTTCGCATGTTCCGGCGCTTGGAAGATTTCAGCGATCCGAAAATCCATGGCGAACATTTCTTGATCTTCTTTGTGAGTAACCTCCCACTCGCTGTAGTCACAGGTAACCTCCGCATATTTTTTGGCGCTTTTGGCATATTTTTATTATAAGGCAAGACGTTAGCTCCACGCCCTATTTGAAACTCCCTTGTTTCACGCGCTGACCGCGAGACATTATCCTCTATGCGCAAGCAGCGAGACACCTCTACGTGCAAGCAACGTTGCGCACGTCACTGCATTAGGCATCGCGTCATCACGCTTTCACGCACAGCGGCCATTTTGTACTGTTTGCCAACCAAATTTTGCCAACCACGTAACGTTTTTCACAGATTTATCGTGTTTAACATGACCAGTGCCACCAGTTTTGTGTTTCTTTATTCTAACGCCAGTTTATGGACAAATATATATATATTATCATTTGTTGGATCTGTTCTTTTCCAACATATTGAACACAACAGCCATCTCTCTGCTACCACTGCTCTGGACGGACCACTACTTAATCACATGACCATCTCAATACCCTCCCTATCTAAGGTCATAGGAAAACGATCCTATGTACGGAGAAAATGGGACAATCTAACAGCAGACATACTGTGTCCAGCACTTCGTACAAACCCCATACCCCTTACCTCTGATGTAAACTCCAATGCTGCATCTCTGAACTTGTGGATAAGGAAAGTAGTGGACTCTACAGCGCCGGCCAGTATTGCTATGTCACGCAGAGAATCACCCTCTGCTCCTTGGTTCTCCCCTGAACTCATGGCCGAAAAAAGTAAATGCAAAAAACTGGAGCGCCTTTGGCGAGCAAATTATTGTGACTCAGCCAAAACCCGCTATAAAAAAGCTCTTCATGCTCTACATCTATCCATCAAAAAAGCCAAAAAAACCTTCTTTGAGGCCTCTATTCTGCAGGCGAAACAATCGAGCAAAGAAGTTTTCAAGATTGTTCAATCTTTCTTTAAGCCCAGAGCCATCGAGACGGATATTATCCCATCGGTCAGACTCTGTGAATCCATATCAGACTTTTTTGACACTAAAATTCTAAAAGTGTATGACACTTTTACAGATCCCCAGCCGACATTATTGGATGAGTTGGGAGTTTCTGAGTTTCCCACTACCCCCTTAAACCAATTTCAGCCCATTACCCTCTCTGAGGCAGTAAAAGAAATACAAAAATGTAAATCTGGAGCTCCTGATGATCCTTGCCCACCTAAACTATGGAAATTAATGTCTGAAGCAATCGCAGCTCCCCTCTTACACATATGGAACATGTCCATTGCAACGGGCACGTTTCCGGACTGCTGGAAACAAGCCACGCTTCTTCCGCTGAAAAAAAAACCTCAAGGTGCACCGGGTGACCTGAGCAATCTCCGACCCATTTCTCTCCTTGCAGCCCCCGGCAAAATGCTTGAAAAACTGATCCAACGACAGTTAAATAATTTTATTGAAGAAAGCGGTGCCCTACATGAAACTCAATCGGGCTTTAGGGCCGGTTTCAGCACTGAGACGGCCCTCATCGAGGTTGCCGAGTCTATCAGGTGGTCTATCAGCTGCTTTCGATACTGTAGATCACAGCAGACTGTTGACCCGACTTAAGAACATTGGCCTTGGAGACAAAGCACTGAACTGGATATTCTCCTACCTCACCAATCGCTCCCAGAAAGTGGCCCTGGGTCCCTTCTCTTCTGGACCAAAAAACCTTTGGTGTGGCGTCCCACAGGGGTCGGCACTCAGCCCCCTGCTGTTCAATGTCTATTTGGCCCCGCTTTTCACCCTGATTGCCAAATGGGGGGTCAAGGCAATATCCTATGCGGACGACACTCAATTAGGCTTCCCATATTCAGACACGTCTGAGGCAGCCTTCAGTAAAATCAGGGGCTGTCTTCAAGACGTAGCCAAATGGATGAACACTAACAAGCTCAAAATGAATGCGAGCAAAACGGAGGTGCTATTCTTCGGTAATCTTAAACATCCCCCCCGGATCTGTGGTGGCCAACTGAAATGGGCCCTGCCCCATCTCCCGGAACCCATGCAAAAAATCTCGGAGTAAAATGGGATGAGAACCTATCTTTCCTGCCGCATATTCAACAGCTCACCGCTGGCTGCCTGCATAAACTCAGAAATCTGCGGAAACTTCTGCCCCTGCTACCAGTCGAATGTCGAAAAACGGTTGTTCACGCAACAATCACATCTCGACTCGATTATTCTAATGGCCTCTATCTTGGTCTACCCAAATATGCGGTGCAACGCTTACAGATCGTGCAGAATGCGGCTGCGAGACTGATAAAACGTGTCCCTTTCAGGCATCACATCTCTCCGCATCTGCACGAGCTGCATTGGCTGCCTGTGGCAAGCAGAATTAAGTTCAAAGTGCTGACCCTGGCTTTCAGAGCGCTAAAAGGCACGTGTCCCAATTATTTAAAACTCAGACTCCCGCGCTACCACCAAAAACGAGAGCTACGCTCAAACTCCTTGCTCAAGCTTACTGTTCCTCGCGTGAGGAAAGCTAGACTTGGAGGCAGGTCCTTTTCGGCCGGCACGGCGAAACTTTGGAATTCCCTGCCAACTGCCATCCAATCCGCCATGTCAGAAGCCAGCTTTAGGAAACTCCTAAAAACTTGGCTTTTTATGCAATAACTCGATTCTTTCTCCTGACTTTTCACTCTTGTTGTAGGACTCGCTAGCGCCGGGACACCTCCCCTGAGGTAGCTGTTCGAGCTCTATAAGCTTCTGTATTATTATTATTATTATTATTATCCAAGAAACACGTATTTAAAGTGTGGATTGACATTTTTTTTTCTTTTTTTTACACTGTACAACTGTGCCATTTTAAGCATTCTTATTGAATATTTTCCTGCCTCAGCTTAATTCCGCATACATTACCTGATTTTTAAAATTAAAATGGCTACAACAGCTAATTCTACTATTGCACCACCTCCTCCATTTCTGTTTGATGGTGATACACCTACCATTGAATGGGAAGAATGGATAGGTATTTTTGAAAATTATCTGGAAGCCATCGATGGACTTAGATTTCCTTTGACATGCAAAAAAGCAATTTTATTAAATTCACTTGGTAAAGGAGGCCAACATGCTTTTAAATTTCTACCGGAATTACTTGGTGCGGATGGTGGACCTGTTGATAATCCGTATGTTGAAGCAAAAATTAGACTTGAAAAATACTTTGGCAAAAAAGTGAATATTGTCATGCAAAGACACAAATTTTACTCTATGCCGCAAAAAGATAAGGAATCTGTGGATCAAATGGTCACTCGTTTAAGGGAACTCTCATTGAAATGCGATTTTGGTCCCATGACTGATCAAATGATTAGAGATCAGTTGATTGTTCAATGTAAAAATAAGAGGATGCAACAAAAACTTTGGGCGGCCAGAAATCCAAGCTTGATGGAAGCTATTGCTATTGCCAAAGTCGTGGAGGAGTCTGATAAGTGCATGGAAGAAATGCACAGTTTGGAATTGAAGAAGGATGACTTTATTAATGTTGTGAACAAAGTGGATAAGAACATTGTTTCTACGGATGTTAAACCTAAAAAATTTGTTTCTACTGATGCTAAGCCTACATTTTCAAATTTTAAGCAGAAAACCAAAAATGTTGTTCCTTTTGGGAAAAGTAAATTTGTGGGTTGCTTTCGCTGTGGGAGCATGTCTCATGCAGCGGACTTTGCAGGTTGTTTTGCGAGAGATAAAACTTGTATGAAATGTGGGAAAAGAGGTCATATTAGTAAGGCCTGTAGATATCCTTCACTCAATAAGGTTGCATATGTTGATGATGACTCAATCTCTAATGAAATGTCTTTATGCATAGAAGAATGTTCTGATGTAGAGAATTGTCTCTGTGTTGGTCTTCAAAGACCGAAAGCTGTCTTTGTGGTGAATGGAGTTGCTATAACGCTTTTGGTTGATCCTAGATCTATGTTTTCAATCATTCCTTTTCGTTTATTTAATGAATACTGGCCCAATTTATCACTCTATAAAAGTGACATCACTCCGAAGGGATATGGAGGACAGATTATCAACATTAAAGGCGTTATGGATGCTTCATTTGAATTCAAGGGCAGATGTTCGTCTGGGAAAGTCTATATTTCTGATGAGGGTCCAGCTATCCTAAGCTGGATACAACAATATGATTTGCACATCATTTTAGATCCTAGGTCTGTAGAAAGTGTTCTCGTTGTTGATGATTTTCCCAACATTGATACTATTCTGGATAAATACAGTGACGTGTTTCGGACAAACTTAGACAAATTAGAGGGTTATATGCACAAGATAAAACTTAAAAAGATGCTTCCCCTGTGAGACATGCCATTCGTAATGAGGTGAAAGAAATGGTATATGATATGCAGAAGCAAGATATAATAGAGCCGGTTGAGGTCTCGGAGTGGCTTTCCCCTGTTGTGGTCACTCAAAAAAAGGATGGCGAACTTCGTTTTTGTGTGGACCTTAGGTCCCTCAACCAGAATATTATTGTGGATAAGTTCCCTCTCCCTAACATTTCTGAAATGGTTCTCCTAATGGACAAAGCGAAGTTCTTTAGCAAGCTCGATCTCCGTTCAGCCTACCATCAGGTTGTTTTACACCCCAAGTCCAGGGAACTGACCGCTTTTGTTACTGTTGAGGGAGTGTTTCAATTTAAAAGATTACCGTTTGGGCTGGCCTCTGCGGCCAGCGTGTTCCAACGCATGATGCATTCCCTGTTAAAAGACTTGAAACATGTTCATTTTTTTCAAGATGATCTTTTGATTACTGGAAGTGATGAATCTGAGCATAATATTAATTTAGCTAAAGTGTTACATGTGTTTTCAAATGCTGATCTCACCCTTAGAAAAGATAAATGTCAGTTTTTACTAACGGAGATAGACTATTTAGCGTACACCATCTCTCATTCTGGGGTGAAGCCAAAAGAGGATTTATTGAAAGCTATTAGGTGTGCTCCCGTTCCCTCAAATAAGGATCAACTGAAATCCTTTTTAGGATTAGTGGAGTATTACTCCAAGTTTGTTTCAAATTTTGCCCACAAGACTGAAGCTTTGAGATTACTACTTAGAAAAGGTGTACAATTTGAGTGGGGCTCACAACAATCTGATGCTTTTGAAAAAATTAAACTCGAAATTGTCAATGCAGGCATTCTCTCCACATTTGAACCTGGTAGAGACACCTTTGTGACTGTTGACGCCAGTGCTCATGGTATTGGTGCTATTCTGTCTCAAAGGAAGAATGGTGTAGAGAAAACTGTAGCTTTCGCTTCACGCACTCTTAGTGCCTCTGAACGCAATTATGCTGTGATAGAGCGTGAAGCGTTGGCTGCTGTTTGGGGAGTCTCTCACTTTCGCACTTATGTGTGGGGCACGCATTTTTCTGTAAGAACGGATCATAAACTGCTTATTAGGATTCTGTCACCTGGAGGAGCTAATAACGGTTCTCCTCGTCTGATGAGATTTGCTGCAAAATTACAAGAGTATGATTTTTCATTGCAACATATCTCCGGCTGGGAAAATGTGCAAGCAGACTGCCTGTCCCGCCTACCTATTAGATCTGAAGAGTGTGTTGATTTTGATGATGAAACTGTCTGTTTGGTTGCTGGCTTTGGTGATGTATGTTCAAATTGTTTTAATTCTATTTCTAAAGACGAGTGGCATCAAGCTGTTGTTGAGGATCCTGACTTTGGTGAATTAATTAGTGCCATTCGTCTCGGTTGGAAACGGGAAGGTGATGTGAAGTCTTCTTTACGTAGTTTTGTGAAGTTACAAGAAGAACTTAGTTTGGGTAGTTCAGATGATTTTGTGTTGAGAGGTGAACGATTTATACCTCCGCATTCACTTAAAAAAAGACATTTTGTTCTGGTACACGAAGGTCACCTAGGTCAGAGTATGACTGGCAAACGTTTGAAGGCCAATTTCTGGTGGCCTGGTTTGGATGAGGATGTTAGGAGATGGGTTGATGACTGTTCATTGTGCAAGGAGAGCGAGAAGAGGTTAAAGATTGATTCGCTTTCTTTTGGTTCAATTGCACGTGATGAAGACTTGCCTTGGGGCAAGGTCTGTTTGGATTTTATTGGTCCAATGGACTACTTGTCTGGTGATTGTCGTTTTGCAATGGTTTTGGTGGATGTGTGTTCAAGATGGATGTGTGTTGTGTTCATGAAAAATATAACTACTGAAAGTGTAATTGGACAACTCAAATCCATTTTTATGAAAGAAAGTTTTCCTTGCATTTTATTAACTGATAATGGTACTCAATTAACCTCTTCTTCTATGCGGATGTTTTTATCTAATCATGGTATCAAGCAAATGTGTACATCTTCATACAATCCGCAAGGTAACGGTATTGTGGAGCGCATGAATAGGTTGGTCAAGGGCACTATTCAATTGGCTGTGCAAAGTCAAAGCGATGTTCGTAGTGCTATGGAAGAGGCGGTTTGGTCTTATAATACCACTGTTCATAGTGTCACCAATGAAGTTCCTTTTGAGCGCATGCGCGGTAGGTTTCCCAAGATGAAGATGGGCCCTCAATGGTTGTTTGAAGAAAGATTTCATGATGTTAACAATTCTTGTACTAGTTCTGGGAAATTTTCTAGTGGTTTCAAGGGTAAGGTTGGTAGAGTTGATGTTGGTGACTACGTCAAGATTAAATTGGGTAGAAAGGAATTTGGTGTAAACAAGTTTTCGGAACCTCTTAAAGTCAAAGAAGTGCATAAGTGGCATGTTGTTTTGGAGCATGGTCAGAATTGGAACTTCAGAAGAATTGCTTTGTATTCGAAGGGAGGTAGTGGTGCTGCTGCTTCTAAGGAGTTGGTTTCTAGTAAGGATGTTTCTGGTTCCAAGCTTGTTGTTAGTTCCAAGACTGTTCCGAGTTCTGTTGGTTTTAAAAAAACCTTTATAGCAAAACTGTGCAAGAAAATAAAACTGTGCAAGAAAATGTACACTCTACAAGGCAGCGCAGTGTGCCCAAGAAGTATGATGATTTTATCATGTATTAGTCTTATTCTCCAGTTTTTGCATGATTTGTAACCGTAGAGTGTTAATTTGATTTTGCATATTCTTGTATTTTATTCTATGCTTTTGTTTTTATTCGCTTGTTAAGTATTATAGTGTTTTGTTGTTCTTTCCCTGATTGTGTCTTTTTGTTCCATAAGAAAAGAAGATATGTTATAGTTGCCTTTACTTCTATCTCGTGTAGGAATGCATTGGAATCTGGAGTCACGTAGTAGAATCAGCCTGATTCCAGATTCTTATCATTCCGGCAGGGGCGGTTGCTGAGGCAGGAAGACTTGTACTTCTCTCTGTCAATAAATTAACTAATTCATCTCATCTTACCTAGACTTCCGGAACTTTTTACTTATAATAGTAAGCAATAGGGGAGAAGTATTAGGCACCCTCATTAGCATAAATCCATTAATCATAAATCATAGTAGCAGTGGGCATAACCCCAAAACATCATGGCATGACATTGGGCATCATCACATTAGGCATTCCCTTAGGAATAAATGCATTACACACAAAATCAGCAGGGCAAACCTAGTGACCCCCACATTGCAGATTAGCCTTTGGCGCCACTGCGCCTGGGGAGCCCCACTCTGGGAGTCTCAAGGAAAGGTAAGCCCAATGTGGCAGCTGCCCGCTTCCACGGTGTAGCTATGTCCAGGAATCCATTACTGGCCCAGTTGGAGCCCCCTCCGGGACTCTGAAGTCCAAAAGAAATGCCCAAACATTGCAACTGCCCACTGTCCTGTGGGGCAGTTGCGTAAAGTACAGTTAGTACTGTGAAAGGTGGAGCCCCTCTTCCGGGACTCTGAAATTCAAAATACCTCCTGAAGCCCCACTCTGGGACTCCCACAAAAGTACAGCCAGATGTTGCAGCTGCCCACCATCGGGGTGCAGCTGTGACTCAACCCTATGCTGGACAACAACCAAGCCTCAAGAGTGCCAAGAACCGCTCCCGACCCAGCCCCCACTCAACGGCTGTCTGGGGCCTCTCGCTGCAGCCGGCTCTCCTTTCCTGCAGCTTCTCTGGACACGCGGGGCTCTCTCTCCAGATCATGGGAGCCCGCACACCAACAGGCCACCTCCAGGCTTCTCCTCACCTCACCTGGGCCCCCTCCTGGGACCCGGGACTTTGAGGGGGAACCTGCGAGGCTCCGGACGGTTTCCTCCAAGGCAGGGGGAGGCGGAAATGGCACCTGCAAGGCTCTGATTCAGGAGGTCCCGCCCACAACCATGCGCAGGCACCGACTACGGTTTCCTTCTCTTCGGTGCCCCTCTCCCGGGTCATGGCAGTGGTTTCTCAGCTGCATTGTGGGGTGGGCTACCGCTTAATTAAAAACACATAAAGTGGGGTGGGCACCCGCTCCCCTTGGAAAAAAAGCAGGTTGGGCTCCCGCTTGGTTTTAAAAGCAGGCAAAACGCGGGGTGGGCACCCGCTCTCCTTAGCAGAATGCAGGGGGAATCCCACATGCCGGGATTCCCTCGCCAGATGGCGGCTGCAGGACCCACGCTCCTCCTCTCTTGTGGAATTGAAAGATAGCGTCCACAGAGCGCTAGGGTCCTCACAGTTCCAGGGTTCCTCAGAATAAAGTTGTAGCGCTCAAGAGGCGCTAGAAAGAATTACAGCTCCAGGAATAAAAGACAGTGCTCCTCTTCTCCTAGAGCACAGTCCAAGGGCTCAGACTGGGCAAGGATCAGCAGGCAGTAGGGCAGCTCAGCCAAAACCGGTTCCTAGGAACTGCTGTTCCTAGGAACAGTCTTAACTCAGCAAGGTGGCATTCCTCCTGGTGCAGCAGTCTTTACTCCAGCAAAAGTCTCTTCCTCTTCCAGTAGAAAGGCAGAGGAGCAAAGTTGGACACAGGGTCCAGCACGCAGGGTCCCGCGGCGGTTCCTCCTGGCAGAGTGTCCCCTCAAAGTCAGCACAAGCACAACAACCTTCATGGGGTCACAGTCCCTGTATTTATACAGCTTTTGGTCCTGCATCTAGAAGAGGGCAGAAGCTTCTAGAAGGATCCTGGAAGTTCCAGTCCCAACTGGCACTGGGAGGGGTGTTAGTAGGGGGCGGAGCTAGCATTGTACAGGGCAGGCACAGACCTAATTAGGGACAGGGGAATTCTCCTCCCACTACTCCAATTGCAGATCTCCCATTCAGCCTGACCCTGCCCTCCCTGAAGCCACACACACCTCACTTCTAGAACCAGCCATGCAAGCCACAACAGGCAGGCAGGAACAAAGCACACAGAAATTGCAACTTTTAGAAGTGGCATTTCTAAAATAGTGAAAGTAAATCTGGGCACACCCTTGCGCAGAATTTATTATTTCCAGTTCAAACATACCAAACATGACATACTTATTTTATTCCAATTAGGAGTTATCCAATAAGGGGGGAGTTCCCAATGTTAGCATATGGAGGGCAGAGAGCACACACACTCTGCACTGCTAACCAGTGTTAAAGTGCCCAGAATCCTAAAACCACCAACACCATGTTAGAAAAAAAAACTAGGAGGAAGGCAAAAAGGTTTAGGGATGACCCTACAAGAAGGGCCAGGTCCAACAGCGGAGCATTGAAATGAGTTCAGTCCTTCATTTTCCGGGGTTCCTCACTTCGCTCATAGGACTCCCAGACCGGGAGCTCCTGAATCTGGACGCCGACCTCACCCCTTCTGTGCGTCGATCCGGAGATTCAAGATTGCAGTAGTGACTCCCGCGCCAGTTCGTCTCCTCTCTCCATCGGTGAGCCTGGGGAGGGCCCCATCCAGCCATTGTTGGACCTCTGCAGGCGAAGTAAAGAACCAGGATGTGTTGCCCTCTGTGACCTTGAGCTTTGCAGGGGAAAACATAATATATTTGACCCCCTTGTCCCTGAGGGCCCATTTGACCCCATCAAATGTGCGCCTCTCCTGTTGCACTTTTAGGGTAAAGTACGGGAAGAACCAAACTGTTGCATTCTTGTATGCGAGGTCACCTCGCACTCTGGAAGTCTGTAAGATTGAACGCCGGTCGCGGAAGTTGAATATGCGCACAATAATTGTCCGTGGGGGGGCCCCGGCTTCAGTTTCGTGATCGGAGCTCTGTGCGCCCTTTGCACAGAAAACAGAGGGGACAACCTCTAATGCTTGAGGTGATTTACAATAAGGTCTTCAATGAAGAGGTACATGCTGGGCCCCTCCGCCACCTCGGACACCCCCCAACATACGAATGTTGTTGCAGCGAGCCCTCCCTTCCTGGTCGTCCAGCTGCAAAACCATAATTTTATGTTGGTGTGTCAATTTCTGCACGCGATCTTCTAGCTTGTGCTCTGCAGATTGGAGCTCCCCTATACTCTTCTCGGTCGCCTTGACCCTCTCAGAGGTTTTTTGCATGTCCGCCCTCATGAGGTTCATTTCTATTGTAACCTTTTCGATTTTAGTTTCCAAGTTCGTGCCCACTGATTGGATCGCCACCATAATTGAGCTAAGGGAGGGTTCATCTTCGGCTGGTTTGTCTTCATGCGCCCCCTCTTTGGAGTGTTGGTGTCGTGGGACAGTGTATTTGTCCAGTTTGGTTGCTTGTGTCGCGGCCAGAGCCTCTTTCGGTTTCATCATGACAGCTTTCACTCCGGATGGAGACAGAGAGGCACTGCCCCGTCCCCCGCGTTTCACCACTCCGGCACGGCACTATTTCCTGGGAGTCCTAGGCCCACAGGCTGAGGATGGTGACACTCTCCCGTTGTAGGGCACCCAGCAAGCTGCCTGCAGCTCGCTCAATTTGAAGGGCTGGGTGTGCGCACTCCAGCCTATCACTTTGGTGGGCAGTTGCGTCTGTCCTGTCCTCCCAGGATCCACAGTACTCCCACTGCTGAGGCCGCGATTGGTTAGGGGGTCACAGAAATGCCGGTATCCTTTCGCTGATCGAACACGCAGGAACCCGCCAGCTACCAGACGATGGCCCATCCAGGCAATCAGCCCCAAACAGCAGAGTCACAGGCACAGGGCCCTCCAATAGTATCAGGTCCCTCTCTATGATTTCCGGGCCCCTGTAGATCCAGGCCCAGGATATCAAGGATGGGCCAGGGTGAGCGTGCCCAGTATCCTTGACAATAGGACCGAGTAGGGGAGGGAGCCCTCAGTTTGTACTCCACAATACCTTGTTAGACTGTCCTCATCTGTCTGGCGGCGATGATACTGGCCTGCCAGTGCAGCACAGCGATCACTTGCAGAGGGCAATGCAGTAGATTTCAGACCGCAGGGGATGTGTCGACAGCAGGATCTGGGCAGCGGCGCACTCGGGACCTCACGATACCGGTGTTAGGAGGTAATTGCAGGCAGAGGCCGCAGATGCCGGGTTTCGATTTGCACGGCTCCCGGGCACCGTGTTCAGCAGGGAGACTAGTAGATTATGCAACTCCGCCCCCTTTCTGGCCAGAGTGCGTTGCAGATCTCGGAGAGGGCCAGTGGTTGCTGTGGCAGGGATCCGCACCACCGAGGACTCAGGACGTCTCCCCTGACTTTGGACCCTACTGGGTAGGCAGTGCCCTCCAATTCCACTCTCCAGCAGCCGGATATTAGGCAGATATCACAGGCTTTATTGCAGGCCCAGATGGAGCTACAGAGTTATGCCGCCATCACAGCCGATGCCAGGCCTCTCCCCCATATAGGCATATTTTAATCAAACTTTGACACTAGGGGCCCCATTAGGATGACGGGCGGACAAAGTCCGCCCGCCATCCCATCGTGTAAATGGACCGCCCGCCATAAGGGCAGGGGTCGCATGGCTGCTATTAGGATGCGCCCGCCACAGTGGAGGGCGCATCCTGCATCCCTAACATTTTGGCGGGAGGTGCACTCAGCACCGCCCATCACAATGTTAGGGAGGCATGTTGTGCACTTCCATGCACAACATGGCAATGCCTGCCATGTTGTGCATAGTACACCCCATGTGCAACCCCCACCCCCCGGAGTCCTTGCTTGGGGGCCAGCAACGGCCCGCAACGGCCCCCCTTAGCAGACTCTGCATGCCTTCCCGTGGTGGCAATGCTGCCACAGAAAGGCATTCCTAAATGCAGATTGTAATATGGCTGGCGGTGTCAAACAGACACCGCCACCATATTGCAGCTGTTGGACCTGGCCCTTTTTGTCAGGTTCACCCCGAAACTTTTTGCTTTTTCCCAGCCTGTTTCTGGAACCTGGTGTTGGTGATTTTAGGCCTTTGCGCACTTTTTCACTGTGGTACAGTGTAAAGTGCGTGAGCTCTCTGTGTATGTGTGGTGAGTGACCTGCCCTCCCATAGGAATGCATGGGGAATATGTGCGACCATGGTAGTTCCTAATGTGTGGGGAGTGTAGGGTCGAGTTTGGTATGTGCGAACTCGTGAGATTGAATGCTGCGTAATGATGTATGTGGCATGAATGTGTCTAGTGTGGAAGTGCCACTTCTAGACATGCGCGTGCATGTGTAGTGAGTCTGCTGGCACGTGATTGGCTGACGCCTGGCCCCAGAAGTGCCTGGGCCTGCTTGTGGATTGACTGTCTGGTTTGAGGGTGACAGGGGCTGGGGAGCCCCAGGAGGTTGTCTGAGTCAGCCCTTGGTTGAATGACTGCATCTGCAACTAGAGTGGTGGGAGGAGATAGCACCTGGGAGTGAATAGGGCTGTGTCTGCCTGCCACAATGCTGGCTCCACCTCCTGCTGGGCGGCTGTCGACTCTGCCCCTCACACTGAAAGGAGTTCCCTATAACCAGTTGTAGCTGGTTCTCACACTGCCTGCACCCTTGAGACAAAGGATTTTGGGGTATAAAAAGGGTGCTGTGACACTCTAAAAATTTTCTTGTTTCTGACTTGAATCCTGCCAGGGGCGTGCTGCTGCTTGGGCTCAGGGGAAGGCTTGCCTCCCTGGGCCCTGCCCAGCCCCTCGATATCTGATGGACTTGGAGGCTGATGGATTTTCCTTGCTGGGAGCTGTGTTGCTCCATCTTTATTCTGCCAGGCCTGCTGGGACCCCTTTGCTATGGGAGTCCTTGCCTTGGGGGCTTGATAGACTCTGCCTCCCCCTTAGCGCCTGGGAGAGCGCTTTATTTTTGGCTGGACTTTGTGGTTCCTTCTAGCGCTTGGAAGCGCTGGATTTTACTTATAGCCCTGGGTGCGCTTTAATTGTCCCCCAAGCGCTTGGTAGCGTTCTTATGTCACTTTCACGGCTGCCCACGCCGCGTGTTGCCGTATGCCTGCCCCCTTTGTTGACCCCTGACGGGTGCCCACCCCGCCAGGGACCTTGCCGGCATAATTATTTACTTAGCGAGGGAGCCCACCCCTCGTTGTGGCCCACAAGATCACTGCTGCAGCCCGGGGCAGAGGAGAAGCCGAGGGAGCCACCGCTGATGTCACCCGGGAGCCGCGCTGCCATTGGTTTAGGCTGCGGGAGGCTCGCCGGGCGACCTGCGCGGTGATTGGCTGCCCCAGGAAAGCAGGAAGTGGCGCAAGTGGTGCGGGGCTCCCGTGAACAGCAGGGAGCCCCGGAAAGTGATGTGCCTCGGAGCCTTACGGCTCCACCCTAAGTCCCGGTCCCGAGCTGGGGGACCGGGTGAAGACCTGGCGAAGCGGGCGCATGAAGAAGGCGGGGCTCCCATGAGGAGAGAGAGCCCCGCCAAAGCGCTACCGTCGTCCAGGAGAGAGAGGCCGCCCGCGGACCGGAGCGGAGTCAGAGGAACCCTGCAGATCCCGGTGAGTGACGGGCCAGGGGGAAGCTCCGGGGGCCATCTAAGTCAAGAGGGGGCGCCGGGACACATTGTCGTGTCCTCCCCCCCCCAATAGCGCGATCTCGTGCTCGTTGTTGTTGCGGAGCCATGAGGGCTTCAGGGGTATTTTCTAATAATTGCGAGCCCACGAGGGCTCCAGGGGCCATTGTCCTTTTAAGTCCCCAGGAGGGGGACTCCAGCAAAATGGCGCCACCATTGCCCAGAGCCCCGAGAGGCTCAGAAGTGCCATATGTGATTGAGAGCCCTGAGAAGGCTCCGGGGGCACTACCTGGTGTTTGAGCCCCGAGAGGCTCAGTGTGCCTCCCCCCTTTTTGTTATTTGGAGCCCAGAGAGGCTCACAGCCCACCTTGTTTGTGTAGAGCCCAGCGAGGCTCTTGAGGGGCAGTTAGTTGTTTAGAGCCACGAGGCTCTTGGGGTCACGAGTGTTTTGGCCCCCTTGTGTTCTTGAGCCCACGAGGCTCCAACGTTGGCATCATCAGTGTTTTTCAACTGCCCAGCACTTCGTGGGCAGTTGCCACATTTAGGCTTGTGTTCTTGGCTGCCTGGGCAGCCTGCCTGACATTTGGACTACGGGCATTTGAGCCCTTGCGAGGCCAGTTGGCCTAGGAACTGCCACAAGTAGTAGTTTTGCGCAATTGTGTGGTTTTTCCTGCACCTCTGAATGTTTTTAGGCATCATGTGTTTTTGCGCTATTGAGTTGTGTTCTGGCACCTCTGAATGTTTTATGCATCATGTGTCTTCCTTGTTCTTACACCTCTGAATGTGTTGGTTATACATCATGTGTTTTTGCTGTGTGCTTACCTATGCGTGTTTAGATTAGCGAGGAGATTGCCTACTGTAGTTTTACTGGTTAGGCCTAGCTATGATTTCTGCGCTAATATGCTTGATGGGCTGTTATGATTTATGCTACTATGCATCATGTGTTTTCCTTCCCTACACCTCTGAATGTTGTGATGCATCATGTGTAATCTGTTCATGCTTACAACCCTAATTGTATTGTGATATTTAGGTGGTTGTTCTTTCTAGTACAGGTGGTCCTAGTGAGGTCCTGGTTCCCTGCGTGACATTCTCCTAAAGTGGTTAGGGTTGCGTAGGTGGTACTTACCTGTTACCAGTGGTTACTGGTTGTGTGCTATATTTGCTAATTTGTACTACAGTGATTTTATATCCTATATTCTATGTTCTAGAAGTGCTATTTCTACTAAGTGCTGATTCTGACAGTGGCCCGTGTGGCCCTGTCCTGTAAATAATCCCTTGTGAATATTGCCCGTGCCAGTTGGCACAATGTATATTGTGTGATTACTATCTGATGTGTTTTGACAATACAAAAGTTATTTTTATATAACCTTGTGTGGAGTTCCTTTTGTGGTGTGCCTAGGATGTTGTTGCTGTTGTGTGCGTGCGCAAATGCTTTACACATTGCCTCCGGGATAAGCCTGTCTGCTCGTGCCAAGCTACCAAGGGGGTGAGCAGGGGTTATCTTGGCGTGTGACTCCCTTGCCCTGACTAGAATGGTGGTTTCTGCCTGGCTTTGGCGTCAGCCTTAGCCTACCAGAAATAGCCAGTTCTAACAGCAGCCTTTTCCGCCCGGTCGCAAGCCGACCGGGGCAGAAATGCGGTGGACGGTCTTTCCGTCCGCCGCGAACCCCCTCAGCAATCCGCCCGCCATCCTAATGGTCCCCTAGGTGATTAGTAATATGCTCTTAAAAATGCTTTTCCTCTGGAAACACAATCCTAACTATGACTACACACACACACACACACACACACACAAGCATGCACACACACACACACATATGTAAAACCATGGAAGATGGATGGTAAAAGCACCTATCACAGAATAAAGAGAGCACCAAGACAAAGAAAGACATTCACAAAATATATAAGTGCTGCACTGGGCTACAACAAACAGAAATAAAGGGGAGATCAAGAATTAAATATTTATAATAGCGCGGGAAGAATGTGATACATGATAAATTTTAAGTAGACTGTAACGAAAGAGATAGCAAGCCATGAATCTATAAGATTATTGAACAGAAAAAGTGAATGAGGTGCACCCTAAGTGAACAAATGAAAATACCAACATTTTACTTGCATGAGTAACCCCATGATTTTGATTTTACTGTGCATAAAAGCAACATCGTTCTATCTTTCTATTCTAATTAATGATTAAAATGGCATTATAATGAACTGAAAATAAATATCACCAAAAAAAGATTTAGAATGGAATGGATTATGAAGGGAAGTTGAACTGAATGTAATCTTTTGAACTCAGAGTTTGTTTTGCACATACTCGATGTAGAACGACAATTAATTCTCAAAAAGAGTGTGTGTGGGTGTGGGCATGGGTGTACGTGTGTGTGTGTATGCGTTACGTTAGGTGTACTTATAAAGCGCCCGACTGCCCCAGCAACGGGCGTCCCAGTGCTGAGACAGACAGGTGGCTATCGGGAAGGATATAACTAAACGTTAGAAAAAAGCCAGGTCAGTTTCCTCAATGCCTAGTGATCTTGTGTGCCCCGAGCAGCAAGGGGGGCAGCATTCCATAGGGCGGGTGCCATTGCCCTGAAAGTGCGCCCCCCTGCTCTCAGACTGCGCACTCGGGGGTAAAGGCTAAATGCAGGTCTGCGGCGCGCAGGGCTCAGGTCAGAACATAAGGTGAGCACAGCCCTTGTAGAATTTGGGGGCTTTGGCCATGCAGGATCTTGTGCATAGTACAGAGAGTCTTAACCTGATGCGTGCGGGCGGAATTCCGCTCGTACGCTGAGAATTTGTAAAGTGCATGTTACATGACGAGCTGGGCTCGTCATGAGCGTGCGAGGAGGCTACCTCATGACGAGCCCAGCTCGTCATCAGCGTCGACGGGGTTAAACTGGACTCTCTCTTCTATCTGCAGCCAGTGGAAACGATGAAGCAGGTTGGAGGCATGGTAGTGCTTCTGGAGGGCGAAAAGAGTGCAGGCAGCCACGTTCTGTGGCAGTTGGAGTCTTTTGGTTATGGTCTTGTTCACACCGAGTAGGAGCCCATTGCAGTAGTCTAGTCGGGAATGACAGCAGATTGGACAATCGTTCGATGGATGGATGCATTAAAAAATCCCAGAATGGTTTTCCGGCCGCGTAAGAGACCGAAGCAGGTGCCTAACCCTTTTTTGGCATTACTCACTAATGAGAGGGCACTGTCTATCTGAACTCGTAGGTTCTTAACCACAGTTTTCGGTTGGGGAGGAGTACCCAGGGCCTTAGGACATCATTGGGTGTCTTATTGATGGGCATTGCGGCCCACCAGGAGCACCTCAGACTTGGTGGGGTTCAGTTGCAAATAATTATCCGCCATCCAGTCCAAGATGGCCAAAAGATCCTCTTGAAATTTGTCTTGGTCCTATTTAGGGTTGTTGGAAAAGGTGAATACCAATTGGGTATCATCAGCATACAATACCATGTCGATGTTCTGTGCTTTGGCCAAGAGCGTCAATGGGCAGACATATACGTTAAATAACTTGGGGCTTAGGGCAGAAGCCTGGGGAACACCGCAATCGAGAGGGTAGACACTGGACAAAAAGGGAGGGACAGAGACCTCAAAAGCGCGATCGGTCAGGAAGGACACAAGCCAGGCCAGGACCTTGCCCTTGACCCTGATCTCCTCTATCCGTTGTAACAGAATCTTATGGGAGACTGTATCAAAGGCTGCACGGAGGTCCAGTAAAATTAGTGCGGAGGTCTTGCCTTCATCCAAAGTGGCCCGTAGCTGCTCTGTGACTGCTAGTGCAGATTCGGTACTGTGTCTGGGCCGTTTTGTGACCTGTCCAGAATCTTATTTACTTCCAGGTATTTGGTCAGAGCGATGTTTACATAGGACTTCGTGTGTGTGTGAGAGAGCGGGAGAGAGAGAGGGAGAAGGAGAGAGCAAAAGAGAGACAGAGAGCAGGGTCAGACTGGGGAACCAAAAGCAGCCCTGGCAACAATGCTTGAACCAGCCATGCCCCCTTCATCTTCTCTCACAATCTCTCTTTTTCTAGTGATCCATTCTCTCTCTCCTCTTCTCTTTTCTCTCTCTGATAGCTGTCGCTATGCCTACTCCCTCTTTCTCTCCCTCTTGAAGCCTGCCTGTGTCTGCTCAAAATTAACCTCAGGGAGCTGAGGAAAGTGACAGAAGCACTAAGGGCAACCCTGGGCTTTCAAAACCATCTCCAAAAGCCCCAGCACACAGGGGAAATGACCAGTAGAATAAAAGGCCTGTGCAGTCTTGTGAGATAGAGAGACCATGTAATACGGTCCTGTATTGCCAGTGAGGGCTCTGGTAACAACATAAGCTATGAGGCTACAACCCACGTGGTTTTCAAATCTCACCCAAACCCTAAAAGGGGAATTTAGGACCATATGAATTGCTTCTGGTTATACATTTTTCTGGGCCGATGCTCTTCTGTAATGTTGGAGGAGCATCGCCCCACTGACTCAGAGCCAGCACCTGAAAAATAGAACAATATAATTTCACTGTTTTATTTTTCAGTTGCTGGCTGAGCTAGCGTGCAGTAGGAAGAGGTGGAGTCGGGGCCTTTGGAGGTGTTGGAGGAGTGCCTTGTATGCTTCTTAGAGCGCTTGTGATTTCCCAGCCTTCTTAGGCCAGCCAAACCCACATGCACACTTAGATTTCTCCAACCCGCTGCATTGAACAGCCGGGCTGGAGAAACCCCACAGACTCCCAGACCTGAGCGGAGTGTCTTTTCAGCCCGCTCCGTACACTCCCGGCACTGCTCTCATAGCATGAGAGCAGCGCAGGGATTTAACCTTCATCATTATTTTTAACTTGAAGTATCATGGGCAATTTTATGCCCCCCCACACCCCCTCCCCCCCTAAATTTGGGATTCTAAAGGTACCTAGGGCTTGTGGATACGCTTGAACCATATAAAAAAAAGCCAACATACAGAGAAATAAGAGAAATGTGCTGTGCAAGAAAGCATATTTTTTCAAAAAATGCTATTTTTTCACAATTTTTGCTTTTTTCTAGGCAGTGGATATTATTTCCTAGTTGTTGTGATTTCCATGGGTGAACCCGGAAAGCTATACATTTCTGAAAAATAGACAACATTCTAAATTTACCAGGGGGTCATTTATGCAGAACAGTCATAGTTTTGCTGTAGACACTAGTTGTTGAAATGAAAAATAATGAAAATAGGTAGAAAAATATAGCAACAGGTGACAATGTTTTTCAACTGGAATTTAATTGCACAGTGTCAGGTTTACAAAAGTGTTATACCATTCCATCTATCAGACTCTAATGGCCACAGGGATTGACTTTTTTTGGTTGTCTAAAAACACATAATTCCCAGGGCCAGCAACTGAGCTGCATCTTCACCGGTCATGCATCAATTCATATAGTGTGATCCAATGAATGAAAAATTGCTATGCATTTTTTAAATCTGACCAACATACTAAATTAAGTAACAGTGAATATTTGCCAGTTCTATCATGTGATTCAGAGAGTATTTTGAAAAATGTGGTCTTTCTTGCACACTGGCTTACATTATGAAGGCACAAATTGGAGAGTAAGTCAATTGATTATAACATATGTTCCACTATTCTCTACTCCCACATTTCTCTAAATGAAAATGGTACCTCATTTGAGTGGGTTTGCTTATCAGCCACAGCAGGAAAGTCCCCAGAATGCAAAATGGAGACATCAAGTTTCCACTTTGCAAATGGACCCATTTTATCAATGTGGGTAGCTGCGACACAAGTGTTTTTATCAGGAGTTGTGTGGGACCATTGGGTGGTAGGAATTGTGTGTATCCCCGCAGATTTTGGAACTTTCCCTCATAGAAATATGAAGAAAATATGTGATTTTGGGCAAATTATGACGTGATATTCTGAGTTAAAATGTTTAGTGAGTTCAATGTAAACCCCTCCACTCTGGAATTGTCTGGGCCACTAGGTTTCAGGAATACCCAGGGTTCATAGGGCTGATTGAATGTCTGAATAGAGCTATCATTCACTTTGGCAAATGACAGGAAATTGGGTCCATTTGTCTACAATATGCCCAAGAAGCAAAATTACTACTCACTTGTCATGGGGGTGGTATACCCCAGGTCTAGGTCCTGTGGGGGATGGGGCAACACTTGGAGCATTTAATAAGCCCAATGTATTTATTTTGTTGAAATACCCCTGACATCCAGTGGGCTTGTTGCCCCCCCCACCCCGCCCTCCAGGACAGAGTGGAGGCAAATCCTTCAATCTTTCTCCTGGAGGAACAGAAAGACTGTTAGATCTGTTATGGGGGATTGCCCGACATTGGGCAATCTGCACCCAAACATTTTGTGTAAAAAAACATGTCAGTGTAGTGGGTTTTCTTCCCCCTGTGGGAAGGTGGGGGTTAACCCCCCATCTTGACCCCAGGGGTGCAGAAAGACTACACTGGACATTATTACTTTTTTACCATATTTTCCCGGTGTCTCGTGGGCTTTCTGGCTCTTCAAGAACAGATTGGTGCCCCAATCTGCTTCCTAAAAGTGACAGAAAGACTGTTTTGGTCGTCATTGGGTGGGGGCATGGCTCAATGTCTGGGCAGAACACCTCATCTTTTAATTTTTTTATAAATATAATATCCCTGCAGTATAGTGGGTTTTCACTACCACAAGGAGGCAAATTGGGAATCGGGGACTCGGGCCTCGGACTGCAATGGGAGCCGCATTATTTCACTCCAAGTTGCAGACAGGCACTCAGATTGGGCTGGTTTTGGGACCTGGGTGTGGGGGTCATAGTCCCGAAATGACTGATGAGGTAAAAAGCTCACTCACACAAGCAGGTTTGACTATTCTTTTGAATCCACAGAGGTCTGCAAATTCCCCCATGGATTAACAGTTCAGATAGCTTTAAAATGTAACTTCTTCTTACCCAGAGCTTAACACTTTTGTTTACTTACAAACTACAGAAAGGGTTTACACCAAACTAAGCAAAGGCACCTCCTTGAGTAAAGTTCTAATTTCATGCCACGCTTGGTGTAATTCTATTTTGTATTTTTTTCTGCATCAAGAATCCAATGGGACGACCCAATAAAGGACAATCAAGGACAACTACGTGCGTACCCCCCCCCCCCTTTCTTTCTTCTTTTCTCTTTTCTTCTCCAGTGGAGGGAGAACAATAGATATGACCGCCATCTGTGTACCTATATCTGTATATATATATTTTTGTACGACCTTCTTTTGTATACCAATAAAAAAAATTCTAAATAAAAAAAAAAAAAAGAATCCAATGGGAGTTGAAGTGGAAAATATCAATTTTGCACCCCGTGTTTTCGGTCGCTGCTTAACAGATCTGCATGAACATGCCATGAACAGCGCACAGTTGATGAATTTGTTTGGGCAAAAAATGTCTCATGCAGATTCATCAAATGCATCAAAGATCTTAGCAAAAAAAAAAGTATTTTCAGAAGAAAACCCTACCCAATCACAATTATGCAAGTGGTATTACCACCTGAGTAATGTCTGTCTGTATATTACTACCTGTGTAATGTATGTATGTATGTATGTCTGACTGTCTAGCTATAGATCTTTGGTTTGGAGAAGGCAGCATCTGGGGAGTCTTGGGCCCAATACTCTCCGGAGCAGTGAGTGGGCTTCTGAAGAAGACGATGATCGTAGTGACGAGCCCTGCCATGGAGTCAATCTACCATCCCTCACAAAAACAAAAACAAAATCTGAGGCTAGTTCTGGTATCCTGGTGAGGTTGCAAAACCAGTGGTGCTGAAACCTTGACACAAGAGCTGAAAACTCACTCTCTACGAGGGTTTCCAGCTCACATTGTCTCCCACATCGTGATATGGGCTGCTCACCGGAGGGCCGTGTGAACGGAGGCGTTATTGAGTGACACACGGCGGCTGCGTGTGGTTCGGCAGGTCTGTGGTTGAAGGTGTCGCACACGACACGGGGACCCTTGGCAGCTGCGTGTACATAATATCGGCCTCCGCCAGGCTGAAGGCTTTGTCGGCACCCATAATGTTATCAGACCTATAAATGACACAGACACAAATATTGTCTTTGTCTGTTTTATGTGTTGCTTTATTTTGGCAGCGCACTCGCAGTGCTGCGGTTACAGGAGCATTTGTATGCAAATATTTGCTCTGCCGTCCTGCTGTGTAGGGCTTCTCAGAATTATGAGTGTGCTGTGCAGTGTGAACAACAGATGAGCACTCTCCCAGAGAACATTTCCTTTCAGAATAAGAGCATTTAACCTCACGTGTAGACCCATGTGCAGGGTTTTCAAGTTCACCAGTTAAAAATGGTTCATACTGGCTAAAGCTATAGAATACGTTTTGTATTTGCATATATTTTGAAAAACAGGGCAAATTCGACTGATTAGATACCAGCTTAAACGAATAGACACAAACCACAAACTAATTCCAAAATGCAACTGGGATAAATGCGAGTGCTGTACATAGACGTGCAGAAGATGGCCAAAAAAACCATTTGGTAGTGGTAGGATCCGTCAGCTCTTGAGAATAGTAATGCTGGTTAGCACTCGGTATCCCAGAGTACCTATTTGCTACAGAGAAGTGGTGGTACTCTTCCATAAAAGTACTGCACCCGTTTTATGAAGTGTAGGTACTCTCTCTTTCCAACAACAGAAGTACAAGTACTCAGTACCTGAGAGTACCTGCCCATTAAAAGCACCGGATCAGGTTCAAACCATCAGTGACTGGTTAACTGATGGAGCATTTGGCCAAAACAAGATGGCGCCCATTTCTGCAGGGGGACTTCAATCAGTGCCTGACCTGCAGTTATTGCAAAGTAATACAGTTGGCCTTCATAATCTTCACATCTGTTTCTATTCACCCTCTACATTTTTTAAACAAGGCCGTGGACATAGATAAATTCATAAAGAGGACAGAATTGTATTTTTCTAAACATTATGTGTGACTATTCAGAGTACTTTGACGTCTCACACTGGTTTGCCCGACCTCAACAATTGTTCATGTACTTGTCTATGTCCTATATCTATCTGTATTGCTACAACCACAACTACTCCAAGGCATTGTTTGACAGTATCGGAAGGAAACACAAGCAAATTAATAAAAAAAATACTGAATGAGCCCACATTTGGTGACGGTTTCATATTCTATACTGAGCCTTCCTTTACTTTATGGCCTCAATCACAACTCTGTATGCATGTGTAAGTCTGGCCTGCACACACAAACAGCTGGTTTCATTAATGCACAGTAATCACAAAAGAAGGACAGACAGCTGTATGTCCTTTTTAGTGGTTGCTTGTGAACCTTGAAAGTGGTGGGGTGTAAATGCCTGCCTCGAGTTCAACTGAGCGAGGAAACCAAGTAAACCTAAGTTCCTCTAGAAGGGTTAGGGCGGAGAGTGTTCTATCTCCCAACACACTCAAAACCTACAAAATGCTGAAATAGGGCTCCAATGCCACATACCTAGCACAATTTCCACACAAATTGGTTTAAACCCCAACGATTCTGAAGAGACTTTAAAGAAGTATTACAATACATTCATGGTGTGACAGCAAAGCCCTACGCTCCTTAGGACTGTCTGTAGTTCACCATACCTAAGGACATTTTCCAAAAATGGTGACAAGGCATTGTGTGTTCAGCACAGTTTCTCTATGTATTAGATTTCAGGCGTCACTACCATATTTGATCACTATTTACCTTGTATTGCTGCAAATGTGATCAAATGAGAACACTGACTTCTCCGTACTATTAAGTGGAGGCAGAGCTGAGCCAATGCTGTGGCTTGGTTTGAAATGCCTGTGCACAGCCATTAAACTGTTTGGCATGTAAATGGTGCCAGAAACCTCATGTAGCAATATGATAAAGTCTCTTCAAAGTTCAAGCAAGCGCATTTCTTTAACAAAGGGGAGCGTTTCACCTTAGTATTTTAGATTATATCAGTACATTGAGGGGCATTTATTAGAAGTGATAGTTTCAAAAATATATACATGCCCCTTCCTTCCCACCAACGACAATGCCAATAGTGAACCAAGAGGCAAGTAATTTGTCATGCGCAGCCTAAATGTGGCGTAAATTGTTGTTATACATGGAGCAACATTATATAGCAAAGACAAGAGAGGTTTTGTACAGCACACATGCAGAACTCATGCATTTGAAGGTGCTCTAATATGTGATAATGAAGTAAAAAGGAGGCATGGTGAAATAAAATAATTGCCTGAGATCACACAATTTGGTCAAGCGGAGAAGCAGGGATTGAGAACAGTGTTTCAGGTTTTACGATGTGCAATTAAATCTCTTGATAAACAGCTTTTTCTCCCACCTATTTTGCATCAGTGGGCTCTAGCTTTGATTTTGGAAGATGGTTGAGATCTTGGGGTGGAAGCAGAAGCCAGACACTTTTTTCAACCTCTGCCTCTAGAGATTTTTCAAACTGTTGATACTCATCTATTTGTTACAGTCATTGGCGTTAACTTGAAGAATGGAAAGTTTCACTGCAAGTTAAGTCCAATTAAAATTAATCTATAATTTCTCTCTAAAAGACTTTCTTGCAAATAGCAAACAAACTCTTTACCTGCACATTTGCGTCCAAGAGCAGCCTTGAAACCCACCACATCTACAAATGTGAACCTTATCTGTGATCAACTTCAAGAACGGCATCAGAAAGTTGAGTCGAGTTTTTTTTGGGATGGAAACGTCTGACATTATCAGAATGATTTTTGACGTTGGACCCTTCACCTTACTATGCAATTCCCCTAGCCACATTTTTAAAGGGGATGTGGTGCAACAGATCAAAATATGTAGCAACTGAGAATATTCAAGCTCCTTCACGAGTTAGTTTTCCACTGGTGGGACATGGACTTGATCTTCTTATAGGATGCTATTTAAACCCTATTGTATTCGTAGAGTATTTGTTCCGTTTGCACTTTCAGACATGTTTTTATTCTCCATCTACGTTGGTGTTTTAACTACATGTCTGATTTTATCTTTATCTGTTATCCTGTGATAATATTGCCAGTTGTATGTCCCATGGATTACACTCCTCTGAGTTGAGGCTCTTAATATATTTGGACTCTATATTATCATTTTATATTGTGTATTTGTTGTATCTTAGTGTTTTTATCATTCGATTCAACTTTTGACTTTTAATCTTTATCTTGATGAACTGATATATTTTTTTCAAACTTGGAATGTATTGGCCTGAAAGACTAATCCCTTTTGATAAACTTTGTATTTTATGCTGTAACTGCTTTTATGACAAATCTGTCAAAATAAAGCTCTTTGAATTGAATTGAATGGATAGTGAGCTGTTACTCCCTGCACTGATGAAGCTTCTATTATGCTGGCCTGCTTCCCTACGAACCTCCAATGAAGAGGACACTCGACATTGGAGCTGTTATCTTTTGTGTCCTGATTCTGGAATTGATTATCCTGTGTATGCTGCATCCTCTAAATTTCACCCATAAGTTTGGCTTTGTATTAGTTCCAATGTATTTCTATACCCTCATCTTGAGGTGCTTGTATGTCCAACTGTCCTTCCCTTTGTGATAAATCAAACCAACCTGGGATTGAGAGTCAGTGCTTTTTTGGATTCATGGTCCATTGGAACAGTACTGAGTGAATTGGCTAAGGATTCTTCCTCCCCTCCACACTTTCATGCAGACAAAAAGAGACATCGGGCGAGGGATCCAGAGTAAATCTAGAACGTGGAACCCGGTTCCTCCACATTTGTCCCTATAAGTGGGACAGGTATGCCCAGATGTATGTTCTGTGCTCTCCATGTCACTTGAGTCAAGCTAGCCTGGCTGATAAGGGGTGATAGCCAAAAACCCAGAGTGCTTCTTTTCGGTCCTGGAGGACCTGGCCTGGCAGTGCGGACTGGACTGTTCCATTGGGGAGCAGGATCAAGACTGATTTGCATTTGGCTGGGTCCAAACTGGAATGGCCTGGTGAGCAGAACAACGATGGATTTAGGCCCAGAACTCTGTAATGGGGGTGAATGTTTGACATTATTCAGCATTCTGTCCATCAATTGTCATCATAAGTGGCACAGCTATGCCCACACGTAGGTCCCGTGATCTTCATGCCACTTGAATCAAGTTAGCTAGGCTGATAAGGGGTGCTATCCCAAAACCGGTCCCAGGATGCTTGTTTCCAGTCCAGAGAAGACCTGACCTGGCTGGACTGTTCTTATGGGAAGAAGGGTCAAGACTGATTTGTATATGGCTGGGTTCAAACTAGAATAACATGGTGAACGAAAAAAACAATGGACTTAGGCCCAGATCTCTGTACTGTGGGTGAATGTTTGACATTGTTCAGCATTCCATCCATCAATTATTCTTTTTGCATTTGTCACCATAATTGGGACGGGTATACCCAGATGTGGGTCCCGTGCTCTCCATGCCACTGGAGTCAAGCTAACCTGGCTAATGAGAGGTGATACTCCTAAACCGACCCCAGAATGCTTGTTTCCAGTCCGAAGAGGTCCTGGCCTGACAGTTTGGTCTGGACTGTTCTCATGGGGAGCAGGGTCAAGCCTGATTTGCATATGGCTGGATCCAAACTGGAACAGCATGGCAAACAAACAACGGAGTTAGGCCCAGATCTCTGTACTGGAGGTGATTGTTTGACACTGTTCAGCATTCCATCCATCAGTTGTTCTTTTTGCATTTGTCGCCCTAGGTGGGATGGAGATGCCCAGAAGTGGGTTCTGTATTCTCCATGCTACTGGAGTCAAGCTAGCCTGTCTGATGAGGGGTGATACCCTGAAACCAGTCCCAGAAAGCACACAAATCAATAGATTTAGGCCCATATCTCTGTACTGGGGTGAATGTTTGACATTGTTCAGCATTCTGTCCATCAATTGTTCTTTTTGCATTTGACTAATTTATGAGGCACCTGGCATTATTATAAAACATATAGATTTGAAAAAAGGAAAGAAATAGCAGGTTGACACGCATTGTATTATCCTAGGGATGTAGGCCTCAAAGGAGGACAACAATGGGAGGGCTGCTCATTCCCCCCACACACCAGTCTCTCATTGCCAGATGGAAAAGGTAATCAATGACTCAAGTGCCCTAGGTAAGGTATTGGAAAGTTTGGTTTCACTTTGGTGTTCCTCTTTTTCTTATACTCTTCACAAAGCCCCCTGTAAATGAAAGCACCTGCACCACACTTTTCTGGGACTAAAGGCTGCATCATCCATTGGTACAGCCCTCTGGAAGAGATCATGGCGTTTCATTGAACATGATGCCCGAATTTCCCCCAGGGCCCTTATCTGGGAGGTTGAAGAAGTTGTGACCTCTGCTCTTGTGTCTCACTTCCATGCAATGGTGACACTCCTTGCTTCCACTCCATACCCAACTCTTGCAAGTCTCCCATCTTTGGTTTGATGGATGAACCCATGATTGAACATTCTGAGTTGGGGCCCTCCAAATTATTGAAATTTGCTTCCCTCTCCCCATGTGATTGACTTGTTCACCTAGGCTTATCCTCCCCTATAGAAAAGCTGTTAGAGGCAACCTCCGCTCCCTCAATACCAAGCAAAGTGTGCTACACCTGAAGTATACCCCTTCCTGCTGACTTTCCCGCAATGCCAGTGTTGCTATCCCATTAAAGTGATCGGCTATGCCCTGTCAAAATTGAGTGATGAACACATCTGGCCCTCTCGCCCCCCCCCCCCCGCCCCCCCGATGAGGTCCTGGAAAGAATGTCTATGCCACACGATGAGCGGCGTCTGTATACATTCAGAAGTTGGCTCAACTACTACTAGTTTTTTGGGGAGACACACATGCTTCCATTACTGTGGATAGAAGCCGCTCTATTTTCCTCCGCTTGGATCCCAAGCTGAGAGACGTGTCATACAATTCCATCCCAGACCCAAACTAAGATCTCCTTTTCAATGAGAGATTCATAAAATCTTTCTGTAAATATGTGTCTATATTTTTTTACTGGATGAGGCTCAGGCCAATGTGAGGAGGGTGTTCCATATGCTTCATCCTCTTGTTTTGGCAAGAACCTATGGGAGCATTCACCTGGCCACTCTAGAGGTCAGTTCACATCCCGCCAACCATTCCAAGGTCACCGTAACCTCTCATTCAGCCCCTGTGCACCCATGTTCTATCCCATAGAACCGATGCCACCTGAGGCATTTGCTGTGGCTTCAAGAAGCCAAGCCACTCTCCTCAGAAACAAGGTAAGATAGAATTGTTCTTATTATTTTCCCCCACCCACTATCAACATGGCACTCCACAACTTCCGACCCTTGATCCTTCAAATGCTCTCTGGGTACCGAGTAGATTTTTGGGCATCCCCCTCTCAAAGTCAGCATCCATCACTCACTCCTTTACTGCTGGAGTGTGCCTTGGTGGACAGAAATTTACAAAGATCGTTCATAAAGACACCATCACCCCTGTTCCTTGTGAGGTTACTTAATTTGTCTCACTTGCAAACAAGAGAAAAGTCTTTGACCTGTCGTCAGCTCACAGGCCTTACACCATTGGGTCGCATAACACCACCTCAAAATGGAAGCTATTCTCTTCCTACAATACACACATCTTCCTGGTGACTGGTTAGCCAGTTTAAACCTCAAGGATGCTTATTTGCCATTTCCCATCTACTAAGACCACCAGTTCATTCTAAATTTCCAATGTAAGCATCACATGTGGCAGACCCTACCCAAACACAGATCCCATTGTTGCATTTGCTGTGGATGGACAACATTTTGGAGGTAAGATACATCAACAAACTGGGAGGGTCATGGTCTAATCTCTTGGCAAACCTCTCACCAGATATTTGGGAACACTGTGTTTACAACAATCTTTTGGTGACTGTGGAACACCTCTGTGATCTTTCCAGCTCTACAGCAGACTGATTCTACATGCACCTCCAGGGCACAAGCAATTGTACAATTGAGAATAGAGGATATCATTCTACCTCTGTCCCTGCTTTGGGGTCCTATGGACATATATCTTCTCACTTCCTATTTGAGCAAACAACTTACCTTTGTAAGCTGGAATCCAGATTCGAAAGCTTGGGCAGATGGCTTTCTTTAAGACTGGCAATATGTATTCACTCCTTTCCCTGTTCTTCTGTTTGTGAGATGTTTCCTTTTCAAGATGGTTGTGATCACCCCCCATTGGCCCTCTCAGCCCTGATTTCCACACCTGTTGGAACTAGCCACAGTTGCTCCACACCTCCTTCACTCCTTCATCTCTCCCTGTCTTGACCCAGAGGGACACCCTCCCAACCTCATATTAGAGGGTCGTCTTCACCTTCTGGCTTGGCAAATCTCTAGCCTTTAGTGCTGTGTGGAAGTCTTGGCTCTCCTGGTGCCTGGGATGGAACTAGGATCCCCTTCCTTCCTCTCAACTGTCATTGATCAATTTTCTCTTCTTGCATTATGCAATAGGGCTCTCCTACAGTACTATCAACATTTACTGCTCATCTATCGCAGATCACCTTTGTCTGTTCTATTTGATTCTTTGAGCAAAGAACCTTGTTTCTCACCTCAAGAAAGCTGTACATCTCAGAAACCCCCTTTGCACTATTGCTCCTCTATGTGAGCCATCTCAGTTATTCTTTACTCGAAATTTCCCAATTCCACTCTTCCCTTATTATGCCTGATCACTTGCCAAAGGTCTATGATGCCACAGCCCTCTCCCTTTCACGACTCCATTTTTCACAAGACCAACCAATGTTCTACATTGCAGCATGTACCAAGATGACCTTGTGATTTGTCCTTTACCCCCATTTTCGGAGTCTTTCAGCTTTTTGTGCAGTCTTCTGTCTTCAGTAGTACATCTGCTGCACTTCTCATCTCTGCCACTCAGACCAGCTTCATCTTTCACAAGCCGGTTTCCTGTACAAACTTGGCCCATTGGGTCAAAGTAACCTTATCTGTCTCAAGCATTAAACCTCTGTTTTTTTTAAGTCCACTCCACTCGTGGGTTTATAGTTTCAAAGACATTCTTTATTGGCTCAAAGCTGGAAGTCATCATTAGGGCTGCTAATTGGTCTTGTGCACCAGCCTTTAAGACCTTTTCAGACAGCTGAAAACATGGCGATCCAAGTTCTCACCAATTTTTAAACATGCATGTGACCGATCGATTTCCCTGTTCCCATTTCCAGCCAAAGTATGAGAAAAAAAATCAACCAAAACTCTCGTCATGTCTGGCATGGAACCTCCTACTCTACTCCTCCCAATCCAGATTCCGCAGCAACCACAGGACCAAGACAGCTCTCATCGCGACTACTGACTAACCCTGGGCATAGTGTGCGTAGAAATGCGCATGCGCAGTTTTCTTAAGCAGTATTTCTAATGGCGAAGAAGAGGAGGAGGGCAGCCAAGGGACGCCACGGTTAAAAGGTAAGTGTTTTTTAATTGCTTTAAGGTAGTTTTAAGCTATATATTGATAGGGGATGGAGGCGGGCGGCGGGCCACTCCGCTCCGCCGTGAAGTGTGCGGAGCTTTGCCTACACCGCGTTCTCTGCGGAACGCGGAGTAGGCAAAACTCCGCACTCTCCGCGGCCGGAGTGAAGTTCTCCACCCACAGTTACTACTAACGACATCCAAGCCCTACTCGACCAAGGAGAGACTGCGGCTCTGATCCTCCAAAACCTCTCTGCAGCCTTTGAAACGGTCTCCCACCACACACTCATCACAAGGCTGCACAATATAGGCATCCAAGGAGCCGCTCTCAGATGGATTGCCTCTTTTCTCACAGGGATAATGCAAAACATCTGCCTTCGCCCCTTCCATGAAAATCATCTGTGGAGTACCACAAGGGTCAGAATTCAGCCTCACCCTCTACAACACTTAAATGACACCTCTGGCCAGCATTGCCAAGACCCACTGACTCAACATACGCTGACGACACACAACTCACCCTCTCCCTCTCCGAAGACACCACCAACACCAAGCCCAACTTCCATTACTGCATGATCACCAGCTAGATTCAGCTGAACTGTCTGAAGCTCAACTTGGACGAGACATAGGAACTGATTTTCAGAAATGAAAGCTCCCCATGGGCGCATCCTGGTGGCCCTCAGAACTTGGGCCTACTCCTGCCCCCACTGAATATGCAAAGAACCCAGGACAACAAGCTAACCATGATGACACAGGTCAACTTCATCTCCGCCTCCTACTTCTTCATCCTCCACATGCTTCGTTGGATATTCAAATCGAGACACCAAAGCTCAAGGCGCACCATCACCCATGCTCTCATCTCCAGCTGACTGGACTATGGCAACGCTCTCTATAAAGAGATCGCAGCTCACCTCCTCCCATGACTACAGACCATTCAGAACACCACAGCCAGACTTGTCCTGGATCTCCCTAAATGAACCCACATCACCCTCTACCCCTGGGAACTCCACTGGCTCCCTGTACAGAACACAATGCCAGTTCAAGCTCCTGATCCATGCATACAAGGCCCTACACAACTGCAGACCCGCCTACTTGAACCACTGTCTGAACTTCCAGCAGCCCATCAGCTTGTACCTTTCTCTACCTCTCACCTCCCGCATCCGGCGTAGCAGATGCAAAGGTTGCTTCTTCTTCCTAGCAGCAAAGACATGAAACGAGCTAGCCTACGGTCCTCCTCATCTCTTTCAGAGTTTCGAAAGTCCCTGAAGACCTGGATATATCGACTAACAACTTGACCCTGCCCGCACCAGGATACCCTCACTGGTGACAAGAAGCACTGAGTGATATTGTAGTGCCTCATTGTCTTGTTATAAAATTGGGATTTTCCTGGTTTAAGTAATGAATAAATCTAAGATTTTATTAAAGGCCCTAAATTGTGTATAAAATTCCTCCCTTCCCTCTCTGGCATTGATATCAGCTCAGTATGATGACTGATATTAAATGTTTGTGTATTGTCATATAAAAGTATGCTGCCCCGATTGTAGTGCCTTCCATCTCTGGTGGGAACCTGTTGACTTCTACCCTCCATTCGGTCATCCATTCAGCTGCGGTTTTAATTCACTATTATTTCCTAGTGCTCTCAAGACCTTTCACTCCTGGTTTCTGTTCCATTAAGAAATAAGAGAGGGTAATTGCTTTTGTACCAGCTGTTATGTACTGCCAGCCACATCACCTTACCTTTCTTATGTCACCTCTCAATGTTGGTGCCAGGTCAGTTATTAAAGAGAAAAATGTGATAAAGTGCTGCCTGCCATATGTTACAAGGATAATACAAATCACAGAGAAATTCCATGACCTTATTATACATGGTCACACCATCGACTTTCCCGCAAGCTACTTAAATCCTCGGTACGCAGCTCTTTCATATGAAAGAGAGAGCGTGCTTGCAAACATGAAGACTCAAAATAAAAATTCTAGTGCAGAATTAAAGAGCTGCTAGAGATATTCAGTTTCAGATAGAATCGGTTTAATACAGATACATACAGGTAGAATCACTTCTATACAAGTCACTAAATACAAAATGTGTAGTATCTTGGAATGTGTAGAAACATGCAATGAGATTCTAACTTTTCTATAATTACTTAAGGAGTGCAAGAAAAACAACAAATCGCCAGAAATATCTCCTTTCTATTTGCCACTTTGCAGCTGATAAAATAGATCAGAAGAAAGGCAGGCCACATTTCCTTGACCTGATCTGCCCTTCCCATCAGCTGCTAGCTCTGGCAGTAGGCACTGTGATGTCAGACCTCAACTGTAATAGTTTATTACAGTTGAGTTCTGATGTGATTTCTTTATAAATGGCGACTGAGTGTGTCACAGGTCGCCTATTATAAAGAAATTGGAGAATGTTTTTTTAAGCAGGGGTTGCAGAATCCCATGTGTTATACACATGGGATTCAGGATATTAATGCTTGAATATCTATTCTGCCTAACACTGTCAAATGTTGTTTCCCAGCGTGTTAGGCATAACATCTATACCTTTATGTGAATGTCTACCAGCCTGCCCTTGTACTATAACTCTGTTGGACAGGGTTTGTATCAGCTACTCTAGAGAGGCCATTTGATATGCCACTGTTTACGGATGGCAGAGCCAGAGGCCTTTCTGCTGACGTGATATATGCGATGCAACCCACTTAACTGTAGATACAGTGGCAATATCACGAGTGGCATGGATTGTGAATCTACAGGTTTCATGGGCCTTCCAAATTAGCTGCAAATCCCTCTGATGCATCTCATATGTTTAATTACATTCAACATGAAATGATAAAGTGTGGGAGGTCTTTATGTCATTGCAGAGACATCAGCAGGAAGGTTTGGTGTTTTTGCAGAGCCTTTGCACAAAAAAGATCAGTTATGCGGTTTAAGATTTTATTAGAAGGGCATTGGTAATAAAGAAAAGGTAGGAAACGCTCTCTGTATGATTGTTTTATTGACAATGTGACCATGCATGCAATGCCCACTGGGCTGCAAGGGCTTCAGCCTCCAGTCGTGTTCTTTAGCCCATGCTGCAGGCCTACAGCTGTGTGGGTGGCTGTCCCCAGAAAAGCCTGGGTGAAGTATGGCTTGAAAAGAGTGTGTCAGAATAAACATTTTCTTTTCTCTCACAGACAGCTTATCTTGCTGCTAGCAGCGTTCGCAAAGGAGGCAATGGGGCATCGCAGGTCATTCACAACATTCACCATAGTGGGGGTTCTAATTTTGCAAGGCCGTGTGCTGTACTGATCACCTTTGTTTTAAAGGGAGACAATTCTTGCCCATTAACACTAGTATGTGAGACTATATCTGCCCTTTAAATCTCTGCCATTTCCTCTGCTTCCAAGCAAACAAGACAGAAATCCCAAATTGTCTTGATTCGTAATTGCATTCATGTAGTGCTTACTACTCACATGAGGGTTGCTAAGCGCTAAATAAATGCTAAAAAGGGAAGTAAAAGATTTTTTGTTTTTAAAATACAATGACCACCCAGCCTTCCAGACTTTTCTATCATTAGCAAGAGGGATGGGGGAATTTGTGGTTTTTGTTCTAAAAGTTCAAAGTACTGACTGAAACATAAGAACATGCAAAATTATTTTGGCAAAATAGAAGTGGGGTGGATAGATAGCAAAGAGGGCAAGTGGGTAGTAGTGCTGATTCTCTGGGTAAAAGGTTTTTGGCTGCCAGTCGTTTTTATATCCGTGCAGTTTTATATAGAGCAAACCCGGTCCAACCACATGAGCACAGATTGCCTTACACAAAATCAGATTTCTTTCTTTTTTAGGCTCGGGAATTTTAAGTGATTTGCACAGAATCACAGAACGTTGAGCTGATGCTGGGACTCACACCTCTTTCCCCATCAGGCTGTTAGGTCACATCTCATCAGTTAGTATTGGCGTCAGTGGTGGCTGGTGATCTTTGAAAGTGGTGAGGGGTACTGCCAGGAGTGTACCCCACTTTTTACAAAATTTGCCTCACTCGTTCTCATTCCCATTCCTGCTCACATTTAGATCCAGATTAACAACCGTTTGCACTGGGTTTGCATCACAAAAGTGATACAAACCTGTGCAAAATATTTTATTTATTTTACTTTTCAGTGCAAAACCTGTTTTGCATGCAACAGTTGCCTTAAAATAATGCAAAACAGCGCAAATTGCTGCTTTGTGTTACTCTGCATCAAGGGGGCATTCCTTAGGTCGAGCATGGGCGTTCCCATGCAACTACCAATGGTTTTTTTACATAAACTTTATCTACTAACAGTGGCAGACAGTGTTTTGCATACAAAAATAAATGACACAGGAAAGCTGGCATTAAAAAAGAGAAATGTTTTTATTTCACCTAACTTTTCCCACTTTGTACATGTGCTGGACTGTAGTGCACAAATCCGCAGTAGGAACATTTTAAAGTCAGCCAAAGAACAGTATTTTGTACTGGAAGGGTACCCTTACAGTATAAAACCTATGCTAGACTCACAGAGATACCTTTGCACTATTGCGCGGGAGCATGTGTGGCACTCGGTAGCCTAATAGTGCACTAACACTACAGAGCAAGTTGTGTGAAAGTTTTGATAATATGGGCCTTAGGGCCAGATGTAGGTAATTTTATTTTACCACTTCTTAAATACCGAATCATACCGATTCAGTATTTAAGAAGTGGTAAAATAGAGGGGGGGAGATGTAGGTATTTCAGATTCGGTAAATACCGAATCGTTAAGATTCGGTATTTACCGATTCTGTAAATACCGATTCGGTAATGCCCATTGATTCCTATGGGCATTGAAGCCCATAGGAATCAATGGGCATTACCGAATCGGTATTTACAGATTCAGTAAATACCGATTTCAGCAAGGGTGCAGGGGGTGTCACTTTGACACCCTCTAGCACCCCAAATACAGGCATGTGTGCCATGTGGCACACAGACATGCCCTAAAGACATGCCCTAAATGCATTCAGGCATGCACTCCTGAATTCGGTATTTTACCACCCAATTGGACTGGGTGGTAAAATACCAAATTCTGAAGGCCTGTAACACTGTAAACAGTGCTACCTACATCTGGGTTTTACCGAATCGGTAAAATTACCGATTCGGTATTTTACAGATTCGGTAAATTTACCGTTTCGGTAAATTTACCGAATCTGTAAAATATTGGCCCCTACATCTCGTAAACCAAATACCGGTCGGTAACGGCCGAAATCGGACGTTACCGACCAGTAATTGGCGACCTACATCTGGCCCTTAGTCTTATTTCCCTCACTCACTCCATCTCTCATTCCCTCACTTGCTAATTCTCATTCATATTCCCTCCCACTCACTGTTACTTACAAACAAATGTACTCATACTCGCTGATTCTCATTCTCACTTACTAACACACTTACACACACTCACTAACTGTGGATCCTGTTGCAACTGCACCTGCTGCACTATAGATAGAGCAGGTTGAATCGATACACCAATTGCACCACCTAGTGAAATCAATTGCTAGGTTGGACAACCATTTGTGTTGAATTAATTCTTATTTTATAGAATTTTTTAGAAAAAGTTTTTGGCATCAAAATACCACACAATATTTACACAAATACATGAATACATTCCATCAACTGGGAAAACATGTCAAACAGAAAAAGGTTAAACAAACAAATTTGTCACAAGAAAATTCACATTGGACAACTGTGCTATGCCTCAACTAGATCAACTGATGAGGCACCAGTCCTGAATAAAAATAAACAAGTGGACAAGTAGATTGGTACACTGGCCTACTTGTTAACACCAACACAAGATACACAATGCAGTTCATCACGGGGTGCTACGACTAGGAATGACACATAACCTGCTGGATCAGTTACAAGTGTGTTAGTTAATTGCTATCAAGCCCCATCTATTTTGTATCTTGGATGTCAGAACGTCGACGCGTTTCGAACCCAATGTGATTCTGCGGGTTCTCCTCAGGACTTGGACTGGGGGATCGCTGTCACTTGTTGAAGAGGGGTTCAGGTTGCTCCCTCGTTGGGTGCGCATACACGTGTCTGTTGTTTAGAAGTAGATGGGTGCCGGACCGAAGCGTTGATAACTCCGCTGCCAACTGACAAGACCGTGCGGCGGCTGCCGCCTGCACACGCGAACTTGGCCCCAACACGAAGCTAAAAAAGTCTAAAGAAATTTGAACAGTGATAAACTCACGTGTACCGGCACCCGCCTTTCGCATTGTATGCGCACCCAACGAGGGAGCAACCTGAACCCCTCTTCAACAAGTGACAAGATACAAAATAGATGGGGCTTGATAGGAATTAACTAACACACTTGTAACTGATCCAGCAGGTTATGTGTCATTCCTAGTCGTAGCACCCCGTGATGAACTGCATTGTGTATCTTGTGTTGGTGTTAACAAGTAGGCCAGTGTACCAATCTACTTGTCCACTTGTTTATTTTTATTCAGGACTGGTGCCTCATCAGTTGATCTAGTTGAGGCATATCACAGTTGTCCAATGTGAATTTTCTTGTGACAAATTTGTTTGTTTAACCTTTTTCTGTTTGACATGTTTTCCCAGTTGATGGAATGTATTCATGTATTTGTGTAAATATTGTGTGGTATTTTGATGCCAAAAACTTTTTCTAAAAAATTCTATAAAATAAGAATTAATTCAACACAAATGGTTGTCCAACCTAGCAATTGATTTCACTAGGTGGTGCAATTGGTGTATCGATTCAACCTGCTCGGCCACTGTTTTTGTTTACCTCATAGCTGCGGTCCAGGCCGGACAGTGACAGGACCCAAGCCTTTCCTTGTTTTTCCTCGCACTATAGATAGAAACACCCACAATTCACTTTCATTCCCTCTCACAAGCTCCAATCAATTACACGCTCCAACACTCTGATACTCTTTCACTCACTCATTTGTACTCACTCACTTATTCATGCAATCTCTTAACCTGTGATTCTCACTTTCACTTTCATTAACACTCTCAAGCACATACACTTTTCTGACAACAAGAAATAACACTTTTTCTAACTTACCTGGGTACTTAGCTGGCAATTTGGAGGCTCCAAGGCAGCAGCAGAGCAGGAATATGGTAGTGGGCACTGTAACCAGCAAGCCATGATTTCCAACAAGGAGCCAGGTAGAGCAGCAAGGGCAGGTTTGAAAAGGGGAGGCCCACCTAAATACCCTTCTCAACTTCTTGATAGGAATTATGCATCAAGGAGGGGTCAAAATATGCGGCAGTGTTGACTAAATTATGTGGCAAGAAAAGGCAAATTATGCAGAGTAATGCAGCAGATTTTGTCATAGTATCATTTCATTATTTTGCCATTTTACACTTGTCAACACTTTCTGGGCATACGTTTCACTACATTGATACCATTTTAACACTAAACAATTTTCCTGCTTTTGTATGTGAGCTCTCACGATGCAGCACACAAGCCAAGTAGGACAAACAAGGAGAAATTAAAACATTTCTCCTCTTTATACCGGCCTTGAGGAGGCCTATGATTTTGGCACAAATCCCCACGAATGTAGACCATAGGTGGTCACACACAAACACCAATGTACCACCCCCCAAATGCTTCCTTGATACAAAGTAATGCAAAGCAACACATAGTGCAACTTTGTGTTATGTTCGGAAACTATCTAGCACAAATCAGGATTTGCATTGTATAGCAAATCCCAGCACAAGTCTTTGTGTCCAGTTTGCAACCCGAAAAGTAACGTAAACCCAGGGCAAAGCGTTAGTAAAGTTTGGCTTTAATCTTTGTTGAACACCAATCAAGGTATAGTTATGATGGGAGGGAAGGGTATTGGGGACTAGGTATTGGCACCAAGTGATTGAAATAATAGCATAATGGATGTTTCACACTCAGGGGTAGTTGCTTATAAAAGTATACAATTTTAAATGAACAACTGCAAACACTACGGCGTCTGAATAGCGAAGGTATTCTAAGGTACCAGTAGCAATGTATTTTACTCCATACCAAGGTGCAGTATGTATTGCGTATTGGTCTTTTATTATCTTTACCTATTGCCTTCAGCTACAGTAAGGAATCTCGAATCAGCATCTTCTCGCATATTGTCTAATGATGTGTAAAAGTATCTAGGGATAGGCTTGCCCTTGCCAGAGACACTTGTTTCTCTAGATTGTCTTTTTAAGAAAGCTTTATCTCGTTTACGCTGAGCACTTAGAAATCTAATCTTTCCCTTGTGAGCCAAGGACAGCAGAAGAGTGGTTTGTACTTGCTAATTCTATTGCTTGAGCATTACAAAGAAAAGTATTGATTCCAAAGGCATGAACTTCCAGCCAAAAGATTTACCTGCCAAAACTCATAATTATGCCTGAGACACTACGTGTTCTATCTTCCCCGGGATTCTGGCAACAGCACGGCAAACTTTCAGCCTGATTGAAGTGTGTGAGGTATTGTAACACTGAAGCGGATGCAGACTTAATCCTGAGGAGACTCAGACGATTTGTTGATGGGAGATGTCTGAGAGTTTGAACACATTCCACTACATTGAAGATGGTGGTGGAACCACTGTGTTGATGATCCTGAGAATCATGTAAGCTGTGGATCCAGAGAGGGAGTTTATTTAGGAACAGGTGTTGGACTGATTAGACTCAATTTCGTGCCCACATGGAGGCAGACTGGGCTACAGTATGACCAGACAGCTGGAATAGATGTGCTTACCAGGCACGTACCTGACTCCGATTCTAATGTAGATGATCGTATTGCACTGATTCCATGGCCTTCAAGGTACCATACGGTTTCCCATGTCTTCACTTAACTTTGAATACCCAGAAATATCTTGCCAACCCTTGCCAAACAATGCCCTCAGAAACCTTACAAGCTACGCCCCACACAGCCAGCACACAACTTCTTTGAAGTCTTTTGTAGGCTCTCAAATACCTTCTTCGAACATCCAATCACCTTCTGGTCAAAGGAAACTTCAACTTCTAGACTGAAGACCAGCCTATGCCTTCATTCAAAGAATTTAAAGATAGATGTCACGTTCTTAGTATGGAAGGTCTCATTACTTCCTCCTTACATAAATGACCACTGCCTGGATACGGTGATTCAACATGGTTTGTACATGTTCTATCACACAATCTCCCCTGTCATCTGGTCCAACCGCTGTACTATTTCTTTCAGGTTTTCAAGATAGGAGTGCCAAAGTGCAGTATCCCCCTCTCCTTCCTCCCAAAAACGTCACTGAGAAGCCTTCACATCTAAACTAGTGGAACACCTCACTTCCCCTAATACCAATAATTTCCCTACACATTTACATTTATTGATTCCAGAGTGACCTTTCTAAAATCATGGGAGAGGTGCCCCTCACAAAAATTCACTTACAGGAGTCAAACAGCAATACCACATGCAAGAATCTCCCTGATGCAGGAGGAGAGCTTCGCCACAAACCATCCTCATAGAAGACCAAGTATCTGTCAAGGGAGTACACCCTGGATGGAAACTCAAAACACACTTAGAGAGAGACCACCAATGTTGTGATGGTTATGACGACTCAAGGACAAAAGACGATTACTCGTAATGTATTTCTGGTCAAAAACAGTGCAAAGTAGTCATGGAAGTGATGAGAATAAATCGTCAATGAAGGAGCCTTCAGAATTTGCCAAGTAGGGGTGGGACCAGATAACACACCATCATGGTGTCTCCGAATGACTGTGAGAGGGAGGTGCCTAGAATATTTCCTGAAAGCCAGCCAACCATCCATTAGAAATCTTAGTCTTGCATAAAAAACACAGCGGTGCAATCTTCACCCACAACTACTTCCATTTGAGAGATTGGCGACATCTATCTTTGATGATGCTTGTTTCACTGACCCGGTTGATGACATTTCTGATCTTATTTGGAAATTAATGTAAGTGCTGTCTAGCATCTGTGTTCACACATCATCATGCACTCATACACAATGTAAACTGGGCATGACCAAGGGATAAATAAAGAGGAATGTTACCATTCATGGTCAGTCCCAGTATCTGAACACTGTTCACATTGTGTGCTGTTTGAGATTCCACGGAGTGGAGCTACACCACTCAGCCTTCCTATCTTACGCCTCCACAGATCCTATCTCAACACCTACATAGCCCTGGAAACCCCCTGGCATTCAGATAACAACTGAAAACCTAAACCAATCTCTCACACCCTCTGGTCCACTCTCAAGAGGTCATAGAAGTAACTCAGTTGTGTATTGTGCATTATACAAATATGTATAAACAGCTAAAATAAAGGCAATATTGATATCCGATATACCATCGTGCAACTTTATGCTTAACCAGCCACATACAGACAGCCACCTCCTTCCTTGCTTGGAGGATGGCACCCAATATTTAATTGGTCAGGTGTAATAAATGAGCCACTCTTCTGATTTTGGCACCCTGTGATGACCCTCACCACCACCATTTTACGTGATTTTAGTGTGTTCCTTATTGTAGGATGGTCCTGCATTTGCCTGTTTCTCTTCTGTTCTGTAATCTTGCTGTCTTTCAGTGAGAGCTGTTACTGAGTGGAACAGTCTTGCCAAGAGCAGAGCATGTGGGATGTGTATTTGAAGGTGTGCAGTTGTGTAGGAATGTGTCAGTGGTGAGAATTATGAGTTCTTACTATTGGCTTTGACCATTCTGTTTTCTGACTTTATCTTGCTTAATGGCAGGGCTCGCCTATTGTCTTTGGGCATAATCTTATGCCATCTTGCATTAGTGGCCTACGCTTAAGCGACTCCATCTTCTGAGCGTTTCTAGGTGAGAAGTGATGTTTTGCTTTCATTTGTTTTCTGCACTCTGTTTGCTAGTAGAAACTGGTTCTTGTCAGAGGAATGTGCTCACTCTATGCCGGAGTCATAACAAAGACCTGATCAACCGGAGGTGTGTCCTTGGTACGAAGTGGTACAGGAATCTGATGGGAAAAGGAGGCTGAGCTTGCTAGAAGCTTCGACCAACGTTTTCACTTGTATTAAAGGGGGGAGCCTCCACTGGTCTAGTGGAAGTTGGAAGTGGAGGTTTTGGGAGTTTGGATTCCGAGTGAGGGCAGGTGTGTCTATCTCGGATTGAACCCTGATTGCTGAGATCTGATCCCCGGCTGTGTGAAGACTTCCCCCGGCCAGAAGTGGGCAGTGTATGCATCAGGTGATGTATTGAGTTTTGTGATTATTGCCATTGTGATGTGAGCCAGTGGCTGTGATCGTTTGAGGTGTTTCTTTGTAGTGTGGGAGGTGTACATCCAGAGTGATCCTCTACTCTCTCTCTCTCTATATATATAGATATATACGCTGACGCTCCCTCAGCGCACCGCGCAAGCCAGCACTCCCAGGGAGAAGAACGGACGCAAATCCGGTAATCTGTGCAGCAGAGTTTTTTTTATTTATTTCATTGCAGTGTCAAGGGTGCCGCGATCCGACGCGTTTCGGCGATCCTGTCGCCTTGCTCATATATATGTATATATATATATATATATCTTTCTGATCTCTTGCAGGACGTCCAGTGCATCTTATCTTATATCAGTTATTGCTTGTTTATTAAATTAAACTGTATAATTACTGATTCATGCCTTTAGATTATATGTTTGCTACACATATTTGAATATAATGTATTTGGTATTTGAGACAGCCTTTGTTTAGAGAGTTCTATGTAATAAACCCCAAGCCTTATTCTAAAAGTGATAGTCTTTGCATTTTGTTAAATAAAACTCCTTTTCAAAAGGTGCTGTTTGTTTTGTGTTGCAGTATTGTTGTGCCAGGGGTGGTAAGACATGCTTAAAACTATATATTTTCCAAAGGTATAATGATATATTTGCCTTCCAGGTGGGAGTGCAGTGTTTGGGTGTGGCTTATTGGTGAGAAGCCACATTCAAAACATCAGGTGATTGAGATTCTGTGTATCCTCTTTATCAGATATCAAGCCATCACACATAGGCTGGTTAAGGTGAAATTCAAATCCACCACTGAAAATTTCCCATTATCTAGTGTCTCAAGCACCTCAGCTGTGGCCAAGCATCTAGTTCCTCTCTTTCAGTTATAACACACATACCACTGCCTATGTCATTGACTAAATAATATGAACGCTGAGGATTTTCATACCAATGGGCAATTAAAAGGGAAATGCAACGTTCGGGTTTAAAAGTGTGACATATTTTTAATAATGTTCCAAAAAATTTAATTTAATGTAATAGTTCTTCATTTTTTACCCAGTCTGGTGATTCGGATTTTATACCGTTTTGTAAGAGCAAATAGATAAGTGCAAGTACAGGCCTGAAGAAAACGGCAACTATGCCAAGCTTCACAATATACCTACTGGTACCTTAAAAAACACTTCTTATCATTAAATACGTTTTCAACATCTCTCGGGTTATGAAACAGCAAAGTTTCAACACTGCCCCAGCTTCACCCCAGTGTAACTGTGCCTTTGAGCCCTGGCGCTTCTTCTAAGAAGAAAAAAAAGGAGGACTCGTGCAAGAGTCTCCTTTTTCACAAGCAAAGGGATCACCCCACTGCATCATGAGGAATCATATGATCCAGCCGCGACCTCGCGTTCCATATTTCATATTGCTCGGGAATCTTTACAGCCTCCTGCGACCGGCTACATCTAGACATTCGGAATTTCTAGTTTCAGTTTCACTTGCTATAGGAGCGCTGTGCTGATGTAGGTGACAGGTTCTCTTCGATACTCTTGCAGAGACTGTCCCCTAAGTTGTGATTTTCTGGATAAGTCTCGGAACGCCATGATTTACTTTCATAGAGTAAAAGACCGTGGGAAGAGCATTTTTGCTTTCTTGTCTTGCTTTATTTTGATAGCAGCCATGTTAGAAATCACACTTACTATGATAATTGGGGAATTTTGTTAACCAATGAAAAATTTGCAGTGGTTCACTGAGGACCTGGAAGTCTGCCAGCATCTCCAATAAAGGCCTTCCCTAGTGCAGAGATATTCGTTTGTTGACCGTTCTCCTGCCTGCCTCCCTTCTCCTATCATCAAGTAAACCAGTAAGTGCTGAGCTCTGTCTTCACCCTTTCAAGCATAACCTGCAGACACCGCTGGAAGAAGTTCTCTGCCTGGTGATGTGCATCCATGGAAAGAAAACTTGGAGTCAGGTCTTTCACTCCAATCTGGTTGTGCTGGAGAAAGACATAATGTGCCCCTGTGGAGCCTGCAGTAGAGAGAGGTTCATGGAGAAGGGGATAGATCTGGTTTCCTGAATTACTGTGATTTATGGGTTGTAAGCAGGGCCTTTGCAATTATGCAGCAGTCAAGGACCAAATTATGCGTCAGTGTTGGATAAGTTATGCAGCAAGAAGTGGCAAATTATGTGGCATAATTGGCACACTTTGTAAGGGTATTACTTCATTATCATTTTTAGGTTTTGCCTGAACAGCACGCATGCACTTCTGGCGAAATCTATTGCTAACAAAAAAAAGTTTACAACACGATTAAAGCCCGCCCATTACTTACAATTGGTTGGCTTTTATGTTACTCGTTTCCTTGCTTCTGAGCAAATGTGTCAAATCCATAATTATGCGGAAGATGCCGTGGCCGCAGAATGACATAATTCCAGTGGCTCTAGCTGTAAATCATTGTAATGGATGAATGGGGTGGCAAACGAGGGCAGGGGGCATGGACAACGGATTGATTCTAATATATGCCTACCACAGGTGCATTCCGGAGCTTCAGATTTTCTGCCATTATATTATTATGTGCACTTCCTGTGTTTTGTTTTCCTTAGCTTTGGAGAGGTTCATTGTTGTGACAGATGAGTACAGTACACTTGGGAGGAGTTGGGTGTTTACAGACTATACAGACTTACTAATAACATACATGTCTGTTGTCAAGTTTGGGACTTGCACATTTGCTGCTGCAGGATCATAAATCAGGAACGCATATATACGTTATTTTTCCCTTCCCTGTCAGCATCAGAAGAAAGCGTTAGATCATGCTTCACTTGTTGTCCGAGCAGGGGTCAATCAAGGTAGATGGTCATAGGCATTAGTTGCACTTGTGATTTCTTACATTTCAGTTATTCAGAAGATTATACCTTGAATATAGGCTTCATGTAATTAATACTAAATGCAAATTTAAATACTGTTTTGAACTTTTAAGATTGAAGGTAAAATATTGAGGGTCTGGTGTTTCTATCCCAAACCAAGATGGCAATGAAGATCTCATGTCAAACAAGAACAAATATGGACTCAAATGTGGCCACCAATTTGCGAATATATAAAGACACTTAAAAGGGCGAATTCCACTTCCCAGTGGCTGCATTTTGTCTGCTTGTGTCTCACTTAGATTGAAGGTTGAATTGAGCTATGGTCCTCCATGGCAATCCTCCTGTTATTGGCGTTCTGCCATCAGTGTTTGTATGGACTTGGAAACGACTCTCAAAGGCGGTGTTGTTTCATGACTGACTTTATTAAACTAACGTTACTTTCCCAACTGCTGAGTGATAATCTCTGATTTCTTCTGAAGGCCTTGAACCATGTATTTGAATTGGCTTTCTGGTTATTTTATAAACTCTTTAAAAATTATTCATGTTAGTTGAAGAATTAGTTTTGGGGGGAAAATCATACCACAAGAGCATTTAGTGATATTTTCTTAGTGCAAACTGCATCCTCACGTCCATTTTGGACTGGCGGGTGCATTTTACACTAGGAAAAATGAATATATCATTACACTCTCAGGAGTTAGAATTTAGACTAAATGCTAGTGCTAAATCCTGGGAGTAAATTTGGAAAATATCTACCCTACGTACACATTTAGCGAGTGTGAGTGGCTGCTCACTCTCGCTATTCCTGTTCTGTTGCACTTTGCGATATTTCTTAATGCAAAATGCGTCTCTGCATTCATTTTGGACGCAAATGGGCATTTTTGCACTAAGAAAATAGTACTAAATGCAGAATTACTCTTCTTGTGTAATTCCACGTAATCTCTTAGAATTGATGGGTAATTCCGCATGATTACGTTACACAGACTTGATAGAGCGTCATGTTATTCTGAAAATTGTAGGGGTGCATCATAATCACTGATAGTCAGCACCTGCTTATTTAGAGGACTATATTAATGTGTGATCATTAGAGGAATAGTATTAAAACTGCATATGTTAGCATGTTTAGAATGTAACCAAGTAACTCATGTAGATCAAAGTAGAGCTTAATTGAAAATGTGCTTTAGATGATGCAGAATGTATTGGGTTACGTATTAGGTGACGCATTAGGACTAAACATGCACCATATTAAAGTTGCACATGTAGGTTTGCTTATTTATGTAATCGAAATAGTGCATTAGATGATTGTAAATGTAATGCTTATAACATGATATGAGAAAATGTGTGTTTAAAAAGATGAAGGCCTGATCGCATACAAGTACAAGAAAAGGCCTATTGCGATTTCTTATGTTAGCCAAAAGATGCAGGCCCGAAATGTATTTTCCTTGGGAAGGCTCTTTTTCTTTCATTAAAAGAAGACAGTGAAACTTGTGTGCGTGCAAGGTCGAGATGCTTACAAGTTTCCAGTTGCAGGTGCAGGGACACATGTCTCGTTAGGCAGAATAACCCTTTTGTTTTAGTAGTAAGGATGGTAGGAACAGTCGCCACGGGAGTCAACTGGAATGCAGATAGTATGTTTTTTTTTATTTCAAAGTATTTTATTTTAAAAAATGTATACATACAATTATCATCACTTTACCATTGCGGGGCAACATCACAAACTGGCTGTACTTGTCAATGATACAAGTAAGTGGTCTACATGTTCGGCTGTTCCCCTTTCCACTGTCTTGCAATAGGAATGATAGTGGGTGAAAGGGGAAAGACAAAGAATAGTAGAGAATAGAGAAGAGAAGGAAGAAGATCGTGCACAAGAAGATATTTACATTTGTGGGTCTAATTTCACCTGCGAGGAAATGCTTGGTGGGCAGGCGCCCTTCTTCTTTTGGAATCACGGGGGAAGCGAAGATGGTGTCTGTAACTCAAGGTCGACCCAACGGTTCTTGGAGGAAGTCAGAATTTCGATGGAAAATCACTGAAAGGAGACCTGCCTGAAGGGGTGTGTCCAGGGCGTGCTCACTGTTTTTGGGATTTTGTATTAGGGACAGTACCCTGAGGGAGGAGCAGACGAGGGCTAGAAGGGAAGCGAGAAGGAGCATCTTAGAACGAGCTCTGTAGCTCTGACTACTTACTTTTGCAAAGTGAGTGTACTTCTAAAGAACTCTTCACTGCTGACACCTTTTCCTCTTGCATGGGAATGATGCTAAATAGGGATGCCACTCAAGTGTTAGTGTAGGGATAGATTCATGATTTTTCTTTCTTTTAGGTCAATGCAGTCATCTCTTCAAGTAGGGACTGTCATTGTTTGCCTCATGTTTTTCGAGATCACCCTGATCATTATATTGAGTCGCTTGAGGCTCTTGCGTAGGATTATGTTTGTATTAGTGCCAATTTATCTTCTTAACCTCTTGCTGAGGTGTTTGTATGTCCAACTGTTTTTGGCTTTGTAATAAATCTTGAAACTTTATTCTGTAGTCAGTAGTTTCTTGAAGAAGTATGATTTGGTCAATGTTAAAATACAATTGAAAACGGATGGAGGATTCTTAGGGTTGGTAAGATAAAGTAAAAAAAATCAGATAGGAATCCGGCATCATCATAATTATGCGAGTTATGCCCACCCCTCGTCTAAAGTTATATGCCATTGTGCTCATCTTAGGAATGTGCATGGTGCAAAATTCAGAAGGTAATCTATAGGGCATAGTGGAAAGTGTTTTATAAGTGCCAAATGCATACCTCTCAACCTCTTGACTTATATATATGGGTCATGTGAATTGTTTAACAGGGTAATCCCGTTAAGATGAATGGCATATAAACTCTTGTTTTGGAGTCTATGGAGGCATTTTGTTTGGTACGTGGGAAAACACCAGTAAAAAGAGTGTAACAGTCACCAAAGAGGAGTGACTTGACAGATATGCTATAGGCCTGATCCCCAAATGCAAACATACACTTTTATGTATTTTTACTATGTCTATGCCATACACAAAATATCGGAGCGCAAAATTCCGCATATAAAAAGATAGGCTTGTCCTATCTTTTTATGGGCTCAGTTCTCTGCCCTAACTGCAAAGTCTCTGCAGTCGTAAGCTTACTATTAACTTGTATTTTGTGAATATAAAAAAAGTAAACATGCAAAAAAAGTGTTTGATTACCTTTGTGACTCCGGCCCTCAGTGTCCCACATGTCATTAAAGGTTTTGTCCATTATCACTTGATTTCTGATATTATTTGGCCGTGAGTGCAATGTGTTGAATTACTTCAAATCCACAAGCCCTATTGGATGCTGTCACAATGAATGAATGATATCATCAGTGATGTCATTTGTGATGTCATCTGTGATATCAATGATATAATTTAACTTGTCATAAGTGATGTCATATGTGATGGCCTCGGGCAACCTGCGCCCAACACATGGGGAGCAGTAAACCCCCGCTTTGTATAAACTTTGTTCGTGCACAGCAGGGATGGGTGCACGGCCTGCACCCAGTTCCTCTGGACAGGCCAAACACCCTTTAGTGCCCAGCATTCATCAAAATGCAGCGATGGGTTAGCCCTTCACCCTACTAACACCATGTAGCCAAACATCACTATGCATGGCCTATGGCCTGACAATGGTGGGACCACCCCATCCTGCTTTATAAGGACCTGTGGGTCACAGTGTGTCCCCCCTGCACCCTTATGTGACATTTTCAAAAATATTCCTGGACTCAGGGGCCGAATTCCTGAGTCCAGTAATGGCAGCTACATACAACATTTGCTTACATGTTGTGGTATGCAAGTCATATCATTCAGCATCTTGGTACTTTCATCAGTACATGTAAACACAACAGAAGCTGCTCCAAGTATTGTGACTGAAACCTAGAAACTGCTAGGTAAAGCGAGTGATGGTATCTCACAAAAAGTTAAGGACTGCCTCACAAACCAACTGGTGTCATGCTTCATCATCGGCAGTCCTCGACTCTCCAAAAACTTGGTTTGATGGAGACAGGGCCTACAGATGGAGACAGGGAGGCACTTCTACAACTAAGTGGGGGCCCATAAAGTGAGTTTAAAAATCAGTATAATCCCCAGAATGACATTTATTCTGAGAAGGGGATTTTATGATATTAAAATACAAACCTGATGTACGTGGGGAGCTTATTGCCCCATCACTGTAGTGGGAAGTGTTGTCGACATGTTTCTGCCTATCTGGCCCAAGGGGTCTGTGGCATTCATCAGGACAAAGAATAAAGAAAAAGGGCTCCTTATCTTACCAAACACGTTGGTAGGATGACACCACTACGTAGGCTGACCTAGATCAAAGCTCTACATTATGTAAACTTCATGAAGTCTATTTAGGGAACAAATTGAAAGAAGATTGACATCAAGGAAATACAGTGACAAAAATGTAACCTTAAATGCATCACTAATACAGTTAGTGGGAATATGTGTAGCACGTGACACTGCAAGCGTGAATCACATGCAAAAACAAAAAAAACACTTAATTGTGAGATATACTCATTACCTTACCCTCTTAAGGAAACCTACACGCCCCATGAGAGGAGAGAGAGGGAGAGACCCCTGTAGTCACACTTTAAAATTTAAAGAAAGAAGGAGAGAAAATGCCAAGGATTAAATAATTAAAGGAATGTAGATTATGCTCAAAAAGGGGTCCTGCCGCTTTTCTGGAGGTTGACTTGCACACACACACACTCAGACCGACACTCATACCCTTACTTTGTCAAGGTGCGCCTCTCGCTGTGACCAGTGTGCGTCTGCTCTCCGTCCCCGATGACTAATGAGTCAAGAGAGGTAACGGGGTTTAAATACTAGCAATGGGTAGGCGGATTGAAGTGCATTGATCTCAGGTGGGCCCCATTTAGTTGCCAGAGGTTGTATCCGGTGTCCCGGCCGCGCTCGTCTAAACCTAAGATTGGGTGCCTGGCCTGGGCATGGATATACAGGATGCCCAATCTGAGCCCTTTCGTAAGGAACCCCAGTGTCTAACTGGAAGGTGCCTGACCACGCCTGAAATGCGTGTGATCCAGCGCTGCTCAAAAACAAATCTCCAAACCATCAATATATCTCCCAGGAGCTATCACACTTTACTCGTCAGTGGGGTCCATAACACCATGAGTCAGTCATTCACACAAATCACTCTGCTCCCAAGATCAGTGAAAAACCAGAGGATGAGCTGCTGGATATAGCGGAGTGTCCTACTTCATCTATTTAATCTAAATTCTATACATTATATACATATGCATTTTTGTTAGATCTTACCATGGTTTAATTCACCTACCTGTTTGGTCAATGGATCAGCTAGTAAAAGTTAACTAAAGGACAACAAGACCAGCTTAATTTTCCATGTATTTAATTTTTATTTATGATTTTGGATCTCCTAGCATTACCTTACTTTATTAAACTTTTGGTTCTAATTCAATTAAACATTTTTATTTATCATCTAAAGAAAAAGGAAATGAATTCAAACAGTTTACATTTATTAGCAGAATAGTTCAGAAAAATAAGTCAAAGACATATTACCAATCTTCTTGGCAATGGAAATCAGGGTTAGAACAGCATAGTTCCCAAAAACAGCTTCTCTATTCTTTCTCGATATTCATCACTCATCAGGACTCCGACCCTTCAAAAGTTAAAGTCAAGAAAAATGTCAAAGTCTTTGCACCAAGGAAAAATCGTTCAGTCCGACAGCATGTCGTTGTGCGAAAAGTAATTCAAAAGCAGGCTTTTTACTCTCTTCCAAACGACCTCTTTTATACCCTTTTTCCCTAACAATCTAGCTAAAATTTGAAACTTTTAGGGTCCACATTTCATTCTCATTGGTCCATTCAAAGGGTGGATGAGGATAACCTCATCTCCTAATTGTTCATATTTCCGCCTAGTCATAGTGGAGAAGTGTGGCTCACTGGTTAGAGGAGGCAGACCTGGAAGCAGAGGTCAACCCGGGACCAGGGTTCAATTCCTGGCTCGGCGGGGTCTTGAGTCCTAAAATGTCCATGGACTCGACAATTCTCGCTCCGGTGCCTACTCGATTCACGGGTTCACACTCTGCGACTCTGGGCAATAGCTTGCTTAATCTCCACAACGGCCCCTCGCGGCGGGATGCCTGGCTTTCACCTTGCGGATACCCTGCCGGGGTTATCTCACAGGGGAATACCAGGACGGGTTCCCTGAGCAAGCGCTTATAAACCGCTTAGTGATTTGCGCTATATAAATTCCTGTACATTTACATTCTTAGCACAATAAAGTTCAGACTGTTTGTTATTACATTCTTTCACTCGTGTCCTTTAACTTGTCACTTCAGTGAATTTTCCCAGGCTCATGACGCGGACATCTCAACTTGGCACCATTCTGCTCTTCAGGCCACGCTGACCTTGTCACCAGTCACACAGGCAGAGACTGCTTGCACATCTCTCGAGCACAGTCGTGCATGCGTAGAAAGACATTCTCTTGGAGTCTCGCAAACCCTCCATGTTTTACTAGGCCGCATGGGCCATAAGGGGAACTATTATAGAAACAAACACATTTAAACGTTAGATTTCGAAGTAAAGCCCTTCTGTTTACCTCCCCCATTCTAAGTTCACCCTGTTAGTTATTACCTAGCTTTGAAGCCACATATATGCATTGTTTTCTTACCATTCTCCGTCATTTCTGCCACAATTATACCTTTAAGAAGCATACTTGCATAGCCTTTCATTAGATTATAGCATTTGCGCACTATATTAGTAAGACAGTTTCACACAATTAATGTATTATGGTTTGCAACACAAGCAAATTAGTATCCCACATGTATTTGTGTATGTGCTTTCTATTCTACGTTGGTTACTTTCAAAACCACACAATTAATACATATTACGGTTATGAGAAGGGGACTTCACTAAGGGTATACAAAAATTTTTGTTTTTACCCTCGCTCCACCACCTTCCCCCTTTGGTGATTTATCACCTAATAACACCCAACATTTTTCATAAAATTTTGACACATGTTTCAAGTTCTTTTCAATTAGTATGGTTTACACTTGGTATCTTCCATTTTCTTTCTATCTTGATACAGTTTCTCTTTAAACTCTTCCATTTCAATGTCCCCAATTTCACGTTCTTTTCCTTTGCTTTCTTCAATTTTCTTTTTTATAAACTTTTTAAGGTTGTCCTTTTTCTAAGTTTACAACCTAATCTTAAAACTAAGAGTATAACTATCATTATTGTTACTGGAATTAATAGTTTCCCTATTATTGATCTACCTATTTCATAAAACCATTTCTTAACAGCTGAAAAACTCTTACCAAGTTTCTCAAGAACACCATCAACCTCCAGTGGTATAATTTCTTTATACAATTATGTAATGTTTGTAATATACCTTTCAATGTTCTCACTTTTGTCGGGAATATAGGTACAACAGTGCTGTACCTTTAAAATTCCACAAACTCCTCCCTCTTTTGCCAAAATTATATCAAGAGCAGCCGATTTTGCATCACCATAGCTCTCATAGTAACCATTTCTGTATTTACCATTAGAAATCCCCCTGCAGTGTCATTTCATAAACGATCCAGTATCGTTGACAATTTCCGAATTCTTTTTGCATTAAAAGATATACCCACTGCTGGTATCAATGCTCCAAAAACATCACCTATTATTTCTAACACACTCTCCCTTCTTCTATGACTTAAAGGTTTACCTATCTCATGAATTCCGTTAGTTCCACTATCTACATGGAAAGTTTTAGGAAAGACCAGGCCTACATAGCAGGACCCATACCAATGATTAGGCAAACTATAATAAGCTTTGTTCCTGCATAAAAAATAAATGCCAGGAAAAACGGGATCATTACCTTCTTTAAATCCCCAACCCCCTTTTATAATATATGTGTCTTCACATTGACTCGCTCCCACAAAATAATTATCTTACACAGTGTTGTCTCTTCGAATACATAACTTTTCCCGTTAGTGGAGTATCTAGATTTATGGCCACATTACCATTATGTCCCTCAATATTGTCATCCTCAAATGTACACATTGTAGATTTAGATTTCTTTGCATTTTCTTTTCTTTTATATTGGATTCTCCTTTCATCTACCATGTCCAAAAATGCTTTGTCTTAATTTCTCATTTTACAAGTCAAATTATGTTTGAACATATAATCATAGGTCAGTTCTTGTGTTTCCAAAAAATATTCTCCAAAAACTTTTACAGGTTTTATTTTGTTTAGTCCAGCTACCACTTTCAATTTTGCAAAAACATCATCCGAGTTTGAATAATAGTACTCTAATTTACTGGTTCTGTAAAACAAACTAGCTAACACACCACATGTAACACCATATATTAATGGAAGGTGGTGATATGTCACCCCCTCAGATACAGATGCTGGTAATTTCACACAAACATAACAATCACTGGCATCCATTGTTCTCATATATTCAGACAATAACTTCGAAAATGTATTCCTAGAATAATCACTAATGGAATTATCTTGATGCATTTCTGGTCTGTAAATACTTTTCATTTCACCCTTGGATTCATTAGCCTTTTCTTTCATACTCTCATTTGCCTTTGCTTTTTCAAAATCAGGCCTGAAAGGAATCACAATTGCTAATATCAACCATACCAACATTCATACCCCTGTACTTATTAACCACATCGTACACCATTTCTAAAAATTGTACATTTCGATCTTTGTACATCATTAGTAGCCATTTGTTTTTTTCACACTGCGTTTATTACAATCTTTTCTAACCTTATAGTGTCTCTTTCAAATCTCTTTGCCCTCAAAAGTGTCTTTTCACCTTCTTATATCTGTCTTTGGTTTCCCAATTTAGGTACTCATTTGCCTTTGTTAAGTTTCAGTTCACTCACATTCTTTTTCCTCACCTTGATGATCCAAATTCTCTTGACTGCTATTGACTTCCTTTATTGGAGGCAGTGCAACATATGACCATTCAGGTGACTTGTATTTTTGATTTGGTCTCCTTACTCTTTTTGGCCTTTGCAAAATCTCTATATTTTCTCCCAACAAATCCTTCTGACTGGTTATTTCATTTACTTGTTCTTCTTAAACTTTAGCTTTGTTAACCGGTTTGAATTTCAGTCCATTATTTCCCTTGGGTCAATTATCTCCTTTATGCCGTGTTTTGTTTTCAGGTTCGACAGTATCACGTTCCACTTTCCAAGCTCTCTTTCTTGAACTCCTCCTTAATTGAGTTTCATCTTCACTGTCATCAGACTCAGTTTCAGATTTCTCAACAGTTCCTCTTATAGTGAACTTTATAATATCTGTTTCATTCGCTGAATCTGCTTTCTCTTTTGTCAGTTCTTTCACTCTGTAAGGACCTTCTTCATAGCTGGTACTTGGAAGCTCATCCTTATCGTGAGTTGTTTTCTTTTCACCAGTTTCAAGATTTAGGTTCCTGCTTTCAGAGCTTTCAAACTGTCCTTTAGCACTTTTCTCACTACCAGGTTTCTCTTTATTTTGATCAATGTTCACACTGATATCAGACTTTGCCAGATCTCGACTTTCAGGTCGATCTTCAGAATCTGGTACTTCAACAATTTCACTTTCTCCTTCAGATGTAGAGCTTGTGTCTGATATTTCCTGATATTGACTAACAGGTTGAGCTTCAGTATCTGGATTTTTGTCTGGTTCAGCTTCAGAATCCGAATCATTTGTACTTTCTGATTCTTCCTGAGGCTCAGGCACACAGATCGTGTGGCTGACATGCACCCATCTCTTCACTCCCGCACACTTAACTGCAGTTGTGCTCACCAGAATGACTTGTCTTAGTTTCTGCCAACGAGGAACTAGACAGTTTCTTCTCCTGTGTACTTTTATCCGAACCCAATCTCCAGGAACTAGATCATGAGCTGGATGTTTCTCTTTTGAGTTTGCCTCAGTTCCCACCTGATGGAACACAGAAGTTACCACATCAGACAGGTTCTTGCAGTAATCCAGTATGATATCATCATTAATAGTCAACAGTTTATCAACTGGCAAAACTGCTTGTCTCATCACTTTTCCCATCAGAATCTCATGAGGACTCAATCCTGTCTTTCTATCAGGTATACTCCTTAGGGTCATCAGAACAAGTGGCAAAGCATCAGGCCTTTTCAGTCCAGTGGTCAAACACATTTTTGCAATTCTGTCCATTATTGTTCCATTTACCTGCTTAACTACCCCAGAAGCCTCTGGTCTGTAAGCACAATGCAATTTCTGATGAATGTCCAGTGCCTCACAATTCATCTCTATTTACTCATTCTGGAAATGAGTTCCTCGGTCACTCTCAACCGTTATTGGAAAACCAAAAGGTGGAATGATCTCTCTTAACAATAGTTTTGCAACTGTCACTCCATCATTTGGTCTGGTAGGGAAAGCCTCCACCCACCGGGAAAACGGACAAACGATCACAAGTACATATCGAAGCCTATTACCCGGTGGTAGTTCGATAAAGTCCAATTGCATTCTTGTAAATGGACCTCCCTCCTGTTCTATGGTTACCAAACTCACAACTGTTTTTCTTCTTGGGTTTATCCGCTGACATACAAGACATCGCTGACAAAGGCTCTCAGCGATCATCCTGAACTTGGGATTGTACCAAGTTTGCCTAAACAATCTTATCATATCATCCCTCCCAACATGAGCTTGACCATGGTACAATAGGGCCATGTTAGAGATCATGCTATCCGGCATTACTGGTCTTTCATCTTTGTAAACCCAAATTTTATCCTCCTCTCTTTGTCTACATCCTGCATTTAACCATATGTCTTTTTCTTCCTCACTTGCTTCCTCTTGCATTTGTCTTACCTCCTGCCAAGTCAGAACCACTGTAGTTAGCATTAAAGGACTTGAAACATGTTCTTCTTTTCTGTCCCGATTTATGGATGCAAGATTTTTAGGACAGTATTTAGCAATAGAGTCAACAAAGCGGTTGCCTCAGGTGACATAATCATCTCCTTTCTTGTGAGCTGCACATTTCACAAAAGCAATTTGCTCAGGTAACTGGATTGCATCAATCAACATTTTCACAAACTCAGCATTTCTAATGGGGGATCCTGTAGAAGTTAACTAACCTCTTTGGGACCACAGTTGACCATAATCATGGACAACCCCAAAGCCATACTGACTGTCAGTTACTATGGTGACTCTGATCTTTTTTCCCAGTTCACATGTTTGAATCAAAGCAATCAGCTCTGCTACTTGAGCAGAACGAATTCCCTTCAGACAAGATGCTTCTAGGATACCTGCCACTGTACATACAGCATATCCAGCACTCAGAGCACTCTCATCTGTTCTCAAGCACGAACCATCTACAAACATTACATAATCAGATTCAGGTAATGGTTCATCCCTAATGTCAGGTCTTGGTTTGGTACAATACTCATGAACATCCAAACATTCATGAACTACTTAATTTTCACCTCCACATCCATGGCATCAGATAGCAATGTAGAAGGATTCACATTTACACATCATGTTATTGTCACATTATCTGCACCCAGAATTATCTTTTCATTCTTTGTCATCCTGTTATTTATAAGGAACTGTGTTTTAGTCCTAGTGTGGATAATTTCCACTGAGTGAGGTACATACACCTTCACCGGGTATCCCATCACTGGATGTATGACGTTACAACGCATACTTTTACCACGCATGCCTTTACAACGCGGTATTTACAACGAATACCTTTACAACGCATAGTGCTTTGGGGCGCTGGATAGTGAATAGTTTAATTTACTATTCCAACTCCAGTTCCCGTGGATAGTAGGGAAGGTGTTGGATAGTAAATTAAATCTATTCCCTATCCTAGAGCGCCCCCCAGCGCAATGCGTTGTAATGGTTCGCGTTGTAAAAGTTGCATCGTAAAGGCACTGCGTGGTAAAAGTTGCGTTGTAAAGGATGTTTACCCCCATCACTATGCCTTCGCTCTGTTCCAAACTCACACTTGTAGCAGCTACTGCTTTCAGACACCCTGGTATTGCCTTGGCAACTGGATCCAATACAGCTGAGAAGTATGCAATTGGCGTTCTCAGTTTCCCATGTCTCCGAATTAGAACTGATGATGAACATCCCTCTGACTCACTGCAATACAGTTCAAACTCTTTCTCATAATCAGGCATGCCCAATGCTGGTGCTTCACACAGACTGGTTTTCAGTCGTTCAAAGGCCTCCACCTCTGTCTTGTTTAGCACTATGGGGTCTTTTACATCTGCTCTTGTCAGTCTCTGTAATGGCTTTGCTATCAGACAAAATCCACTGATCCATTGACGACAATAACCTACCATTCCTAGGAACATTCTCACCTGTTTCTGAGTTTTAGGAGGTTTCATTCCATGCATCATTCTGATTCTTTCTATGGTGACTTGTCTGATTCCTTGGGCAATCTTGTGACCTAGATACTGCACTTCTTTCTGACAGAACTGTAATTTTGATGGTGACACATTATGTCATTTATTCTTTTTCTGCCAAAATTGTTCAGTAATGCAATGGTATCTGAAACACATGCATCTCTGGTTCTTGATTCAACCAATAGGTCATCAATATATTGAACCAATACTGAATTTTCAGGCATATTCAAACTTTCCAATGACTTCTTTAAGTTGAAAGAAAGATATTTGAAAATATTTATAAAGCGCACTGTGGCCAAGCAGCTTCCTGGCGCTGGGTGATTGACGGTGGCAGATGGGAGGGGCACTAGGGGACTACTGAGTGGAAAAGGCTTGAGAAAACAGAGAGTTTTGAGCGCCTTACGGAAGTGCAGATAGTCAGTGATGGACCTGATGGTAAGCGGGAGGCTGTTCCAGAAGCGGGGGGCAAGAGTGGAGAACCTAGTGCCACCGGCTCTGGTCTTGCGGAAATGGGGAACACTGAGAAGTGCCTGGCTAGAGGAACGGAGATAGCAGCAGGGGAGGTAGTGGGTGATCATGGAATTGATGAAGATAGGCGCCGTATGGGCGCGGGCCATGAAGACTATGCATCCCATCTTGAAGAGGGTTCGCTGCAGGATGGGAAGCCAATGGAGGGACTTGAGTAAAGGAGCGGTGTGGTGAAACTTAGGAAGCCGGTGGATAAGGCGAGCAGCCTAATTTTGGATGGTCTGGAGGCGTCGCAGCTCGTAGGCAGGAATGCCCACGTACAGGCAGTTCCCATAATCCAAGCTTGAGAGAATCATAGCCAGAACGACGATTTTGAGAGCGTCAAGGGAGAAAAAGCGAGACATTTTTGGGATAATCCTGAGGGACAAAAGGCAGGATGAAACAACGGAGCTAACCTGAGGGCGCATGGAGAGGTCCTGGCTGATTTTGATTCCCAGGGTTCTTACTGAAGCAGAGGGAACCGGGGGGGTGGACCAAGAATGGAAGGCCAGAAGGCAGAAGTCCAAGGGCTGGTGGAACCACCCATCAGGACCAACTCCGTTTTGTCCGGGTTAAGCTTGAGATGGTTTTGATTCAACCAATCAGAAATAAAAATAAGTGTGGTTTGAAATTTAAGAAGGGAGTCAGAAGAAGGGGAAAGATAAAAAACGAGCTGAAGGTCGTCAGCGTAATTGTACACAGAGACTTCCATATTGAGCAGAGAAATAATAAGGGGATAAATATAAAGATTGAAAAGAAGAGGGGAGAGGGAAGAACCTTGGGGAACCCCACAGGGCACCGAACAGGGGGGCAGAGAAGCCAGAGAGACGAACAGCTTGTGTCCGGCCTTGGAGGAAAGAAGCGAGCCAGGAAAGAGCGATGCCCTTGATGCCCGCTGCCCTGACACGGTCGAGGAGGATGGAGTGGTCGACCGTGTCAAAAGCAGCGGACAAGTCAAGAAGCACCAAGGCTTGAGGAGAGTTGGAATCCGCCTTGCTCTTCAGCTCGTCCAGGACGGAAAGAACCACAGATTCGGTCGAGTGGACCGGGCGAAAGCCTGCTTGATGAGAAGCCAAAAGATGGTTGTCCTCGATATAGGCCGACAGGTAATATGGCTCTCTAGGATCTTGCCTAGGTGAGGGAGCAGGGAGATGGGCCTAAAATTAGCAGGGAGAGTAGGGTCAGAGCCAGGTTTTTTCAAAATAGGAGTGACTGTGGCCGATTTAAAAGAGGACGGAACTATACCCTGAGAGATGGATGCATTAAGAAGGGATAAGGGGGGGTCGGGGAAACCTGAGAATAGCTCCCTTAAGATGTGAGCCGGTCCACAGTCAGGAGGGGAACCTGACTTGACCTTCCTAAGCAGGGCAAGAAAGGATTCCTTCGAGATGGGTGAAAAGTGATTCAGAGAAGAGGACAGAGGGGGAGGGGGGGAAGAGGAGAAGATGGCAACGAGATGTTCCGTTTGATGCTAGCAATCTTCTCGAGAAAGAAATCGTTCAAAGAAAGGCAGAGGGCTTGGGAAGGGACAGGGTTGGGATTAACTCTGTCGGAGGCGGCCAGATTGTGAACGATGGAGAAAATCTCCTTGGATTTGTTAGACGCTAGTAAGACTTTACTAGAGAAGTATTCTAATTTGGCAGAGAGAATAGCTCTCTTATAGTTCTTTAGGAGAGACCTGTATCGATCCCTCAGGATGGGGCAGTAATTGCGCCTCCACTGGCGCTCAGACTGTCTGAGAGCCAGTTTAAGAGCTTAAAGATCACTAGAAAACCATTTATTGGCTTCGTGGAGGCGACAAGCCTTGACCCTCCTGAGGGGGGCGACCAGGTCGCAGGAAGTGGACAGCCAGGTGTTGACGGCTTCAGCTTGAAAGTCGAGGGAAAGGTCCGATAAGTCAGGGAAGGAGGTCGCCAAGGAAGAGTGAAGAGTGTTGAGTTTAACAGCTGATTAAAGATGGAGGGACTCTCAGTATACCCCTGAGGTATTCGGCACCATTCGAAAATACGGTCTCCGAAGTGGAATGCAAATATTGGCTGGCTATCAGGGTGTAATGGAACTGTAAAGAACGCATTACATAGATCAATGACTGTATACCATTCTGCATCATGTGGAATTTGGTACAGGATCACTGCTGGATTTGACACAACTGGACAGCATGGGACAACCATTTTATTAACTTTTCTTAAATCCTGTACTATGCCAAATGTTCCGTTAGTCTTTTTCAATCCTATTATAGGTGAATTACATGGACTGCTTACTATTTCTTTCAAAATTCCCTGTTCAATCATTTTGTTTATTACAGGAGTTATTCCGTCAATTATTTCTGTTGTCAATCTATACTGAGGAATATTTGGGTAGCCCACTCCTTCTTTTATAGATACTTTTACAGGATCCACACCTTTCATTAATCCAATATCATCTCCTGTGAAATCCCACACCTCTTCCTTGACTGTATTTTTTAATTCGCCAGGTATCTTTTCTTTGTCAAATACAGGAAACATGCTATTTTGCTCTGAATCTATCATTGACATAGTCATTTTATACAATCTATCTTCATCTGGGGTTTGGAGTTCAAAGCCATCTGGTGAACAATAAAGTGCACAGTTAATTTTGCAAAGTAAGTCCCTATCAAGAAGGTTAACAGGACTACCATCATATACTACAAATCAATGTATATCTTTGAAATTGCCAATTTCAACCCCAACTGGTTGAGTAAGGCATGTTTTAATCTGCCTATTCGCTACACCTACTAGTTGGATAAAGTCACCTAAGAGAGGAAGATTTTGAACTTCACCTGATCTAACAGTGGAACGGGTAGCACCTGTGTCCACTAGGAAAGTTACATTTACACCATTCACCTTTCCATTCAAAAAAAGGACCAGATTGATCTAACTCTAGAGTTGCGCCTAGTACGCACTCTTCTCCCTCTCCTAGGCACCGTCAATAACTTTCATCTGACTCACTCTCATCTTCCTTCAGCCAATACTGTGGACTCACATTCACTCGAGGTGATCTTGTTACCTGCTCTCCTCCGAAGAATCCTGTGTCTGCATTGTATTTCTGTAGATTTACACTGTGTGGAAGTGATGTTGTGGCACCTGACTCTGCTGGGTAACTACCTGTTGCTGTGGCGATGACTGCTGATTTACCTCATTCTGCACCTTTGGATTCAATTATGTATTTTCGGGATTAACTCTTGGTGGCAACTTACACTTTTTCTTCCAATGCCCTAACCTGCCGCAATTGTAACATGGAAACTTTTTCTTCGCCTCTTCTAAATTACCCGTTCCTTTTCCTTCGTTAAAGTTCCCTTTCATTCTTGCTTGACCTCCATCATGACTTTTGTTTTCTAATTGAGCTACTTGATGTTCAGCCAATTTCACTTGTGCCCACATGGCTTTCTCTTTAAGCTTTCTCTACTTAACTTCAATCTCATTACTACAATATTTTGCATGCCTCAACACCTCGTCGACAGAGCATGACTGCCATCCCATCAAGTTATGCTTGATCATATCCCCTATTTCTGGTCTTAATCCAAAGACAAATCGATACACGAAATGACTCATGTCCTTTTCGCTCAATTCCTCACAATCACTGTACTGCTTAAACACTAACAGCAATCTTTCATAATATGAATGTACTGATTCTTTGGGTTCTTGCAATGTCCTGTCAATCTTTACCCAGTCTGTTTCCTTTGGGGGAATTTTATTCTTCAAGAACCTTATTACCTGTTCATATTTCCGCATTACTTCAGGTCCTGGAGCACCCGTTCCCGAATCTCTTTTGTACTCTGTTTTTGGCCAATCCACAGTAATCTTGCATTCAGACCATAAATCTGCTGGTACTACTATATCAAACAACCCATCTAAATCTTCCCATAACACTTTTGAGACCTTTACAAATTGATCCACTTGTCAGTACCATTCCACTGGTTTCTCTCGTTAACCAGGGGAAATCATTTGTAAATGACAATATATCCTGTCTTGTCCAGGGAACATGCACATACCCTCCTCCTGGTATTTCTCTCATAGGAAACTCATTTGCTACAGGCTCTTTTTCTCTAACGGGAAATGCTAACGATGTTTTGTCATTAATTTCTTCTCTTTTCTTTGTCCATTTACTCTTCCACCATTCCACATGTCCACACTTCTTCAACAACACAATAAATTGTTTTATCTGAGTTAATCTTCCGGCAGTGTTCATATTGTCAATGTCTTTTTCAGTGAAATCTACTCTGTAAGGCTTTTGTAATAGCTTAATCTTTGCAAACTCTATATCAAGTTAATTTGCCAATCCCTCTAATGGGTCATGTAGATTTTTAGCTCTCCATGTAATGCTTTTACACACATGAATATTAATTCATCATCTTGGCATGCTTTTAATCTATCCGTTCCAATCGTTCCAATTATGAATTCTTCTATGTCGATTTTTAATCTGACCACATCTAATACTTTAGGTTCTTGATCTTTTAATTTCAATGTTTTGAGCCAATCACTTAATTCCTTTTCTGTTGGTCCTACAGGAGTTAGTGTTAACTCAATTTTCTCTAAACTCCCTGCAGGAGTTGCAGAATCTGATTCTGCACCCATCGGGAACTTATATGGAAGACTCTGATTGAAGGTCCAATCAGGCGGTGTCATATGACTAGTATGCCTAACTTCAGATAAATCTGGATAAATCTTTTCTCTTACTTTTTGTAAACTCAGATTCAAAGGAATAGTTAACAATGGTTCTTTTATTGTCTGATTTTCGAACACCGGAATCACAGGACCTATTGTGACTGGGACAGTCACAGCTTCTATATTTTTAGTGAGTTCCTGTATCCTTTCAGTCAATTCCTTAGTAGATCGCACATATTCAGACGTACTTGCGTTTTCTTCAACTCTTCTTTCTGCTCTATCCATACTGTCTCTGGTTTCACAATATTGTCTTGGAGTACCAGTAAACCTAGTATCCATTGCAGAACATTTGAATCATACCTTAATTCTTCTCTTTCAACATTATTTTTATTCTCTATAATTCGTTCGGAACACTAGTAAGTCTGGGTTCTATTGATGGGGCATTAGAATCATATCTCAATTCCTCTCTCTCAGTACTTCCTTTATTTTCAGAAAATCATCTTGGAGTACCAGCAAATCTGGTCTCCATTGGTGGGGCAATTGGAGTCACTGCTACTGGACTCGGTTGATACGAAGGGGTCTTCTATTTAATATCTCCTCCAACACTACATCCTCTGTCTCACTATCCCCATAACTCTTTTTACCTGATTCCACATTATTCCTCTTTTCCATACACTTTCGTCCTACAATTTCCTCAACTGTTCTTACCAGATACATTCCATCATACATGTCAGCATTTCTCCATCTCCACATTCTACTCTCCTGAGTCGTTCCCCACAAACCTCTCAATCTACCTCTAGGCCCTCTGAACTCCTCAAATCGTTCTTGTTCTAATTCATGCATTTCATCTTCCCACACAGTCAATGCCTCAAATTGATTTGGTCTAGGTCTCGGTTCAAGCTTAGTCATTTTTTCTCTCAAATGTTATAACACAGCAGTACTAAAGGAACTTACCTCTGGAAATGCCAACACTCCATCGTTCTTAGTGTATCTAGCCCAATTTTCTAACCATATGCAGGTATGATAGCCATATTTTGTCATCATGTACGATGCGGGCGTTTTAGGCGGAGGAAGCAATTTTCCCTCTCTGGTAACTATTTCCTTGTCCTTTATAAACATGTTCTTCAATTTCTTAAACCATGTAGGTTTTTCTCTTTCTTCTCCACAAACTGCTTTACAACACCGACCTATCACAGCGCGGTTCACACTAACACACCAATCAGAATGGATTATGTTGCAATCACTTTCAGCCAATGCTTGTACAACTTTTGCTAACGCACCAATCAGCACTCTATGTTCCGGTCACGCAGACCAATCCCAGCGCAACACCTCTGGCGTCAGCCCTGCTCCGACTTCGGCAGCTACGGCTGACTCCTCCTTTACAAAATTTATTGGCACACTATATTTATACCTTTATACATCTAAAACCAGTTAGTAACCACATAAAACAATTCCAAAAGCTGTTTCGCTAAAACCAAAGTGATAGTTTCCTCAATCTCACAAGAATTCTGTATTTCCGGTAGACAACGCTTACCTCTTTTCTACCACAGAATTTTAGTTTCGCCGATAAAGTAGTACTTCCCTCTACCTTGCCCTTCTCTCAAGCTTAGGTGAAAACTCTATTACTCTCTCAGGGATAAGTTTTAATCAGAATACACATTGATTCCTGTCCAAGATTTTATAGGTTGCCTTCGCTATTCATTCACCACTTTTACACGTAAAATATCCCTAACTTGTAACATACGATGATGCCACTACTTAGAAACAAACTATGTAATGTGAAAATTACATGCCACACCTTCCTCTTCCTAGGCAGAGTAACCAGCTTCTTACTTCCCCAAAGCCTTACAATTCCGACTACACATAACGTAATACAGACTCAACATATAATGTTAGTCATAATTTCTGTACATCCAAACTCTATATACATTACCCTAATTAATCTATACATTGCCTGTCCAAGTTAACCTATAGCAACCAGACTCCTGCTACCAAGAAAAACGGATCCAGCGCTGCTCAAAAACAAACCTCCAAATCAACACTATATCTCCCTGGAGCTATCAAACTTTACTCGTCGGTGGGGCCCATAACACCGCGAGTCACTCATTGCACTCAAATCAATCTGCTCCCAAGATCAGTGAAAAACCAGAGGATGAGCTGCTGATATAGCGGAGTGTCCTACTTCATCTATTTAATCTAAATTCTATACATTTTATACATATGCATTTTTGTTAGAACTTACTATGGTTTAATTCTTTGGAAAAACATTTAAGACACCCCCCTGTTTGGTCAATGGATCAGCTATTAACAGTTAACTAATGGACAACAAGACCAGCTTAATTCTTCATTTATTTAATTTTTATTTATGATTTTGGATCTCCTAGCATGCAAATCAATCTGCTCCCAAGATCAGTGAAAAACCAGAGGATGAGCTGCTGGATATAGCGGAGTGTCCTACTTCATCTATTTATGATTTTGGATCTCCTAGCATGACCTTACTTTATTAAACTTTTGGTTCTAATTCAATTAAACATTTTTATTTATCATCTAAAGAAAAAGGGAATGAATTCAAACAGCTTACATTTATTAGCAGAATAGTTCAGAAAAATAAGTCAAAGACATATTATCAATCTTCTCGGCAATGGAAATCAGGGTTAGAAGTTAGAACAGCATAGTTCCCAAAAACAGCCTCTCTATTCTTTCTCGATATTCATCACTCATCAGGACTCCGACCCATCAAAACTTAAAGTCAAGAAAAATGTCAAGTCTTTGCACCAAGGAAAAATCGATCAGTCCAACAGCATGTCGTGGTGCGAAAAGTAATTCAAAAGCAAGCTTATTTCTCTCTTCCAAACAACCTCTTTTATACCCTTTCCCCTAACTATCTAGCTAAAATGTGAACCTTTTAGGGTCCACTCTTCATTCTTATTGGTCCATTCAAGGGGTGGATGAGGATAACCTCATCTCCTCATTGTCCATATTTCCGCCTAGTCATAGTTCTAAGCATAATAAAGTTCCGATTGTTTGTTATTACATTCTTTCACTCGTGTCCTTTAACTTGTCACTTCAGTGAACTTTCCCAGGCTCATGACACGGACATCTCAACTTGGCAGCATTCTGCTCTTCAGACCACGCTGACTTTGACACCAGCCGCACAGGCACAAACTGCTTGCACATCTCTCGAGCACAGTCGCGCATGCGTAGAAAGACATTCTCTTGGAGTCTCACAAACCCTCCATGTTTTACTAGGCCACATGTGCCATAACGGGAACTATTATAGAAACAAACACAATTAAACGTTAGATTTCAAAGTAAAGCCCTTCTGTTTACCTCCCCCCATTCTAAGTTGACCCTTTGAAGCCACATATATGCATTGTTTTCTTACCATTCTTTGTCATTTCTGCCACAATTATACCTTTAAGAAGCATGCATGCATAGCCTTTCATTAGATTATAGCATTTGCGCACTATATTAGTAAGAAGGTTTCACACAATTAATTTATTACGGTTTGCAACACAAGCAAATTAGTATCCCACATGTATTTGTGTTTGTGCTTTCTATTCTACGTTGATTACTTTCAAAACCACACAATTAATACATATTACGGTTATGAGAAGGGAACGAGGGGTATGCAACTTTTTTTTTGTTTTTACCCTCGCTCCGTCACGTGTCAGAGCGTAACGCGGTCGGTACCAGTGTCGGATCGAGTTTGTGGGCGTGCCTTCACTTACATAGTGAATACTATCTGGGCATGCGCTGCTCGATAGCTTTTGCGGCAGGATGCTACCTGAATATACAAGCCAGATGCACCTGTGGTCCTTTAGTAAGGAAATCGGGTGTCAAACTGGAATTTGCCTGACATGCGTGCCAGAGCATAACAGGGCCGGCACCAGTGCCGGATCGAGTTCGTGGGCGTGCCTTTAATTAAATGGTGAATACTATCTGGTTATGCGTATAAGCTTTTGCGGCAGGAGGCTTCGTGACAAACAAGCCCAATGCACCTGTGGTACCGTGTATGTACTTAACACGGTGGAATTGCGATTAATGAGAGCGCATGTCCAGGTGTAAAGGGCACCTATTGATGTGCATACAAGAGGTATCCAACCTTGTATCAGAACCACAATGCAGCCTCAAAGTGTGAGTGTATACAGATGGACAGTATGGGGCCAGTATTACAAATGTTTACCAGCTGATGTTTCCAAATGAACCAAATGGCAGTTGGTGTTGCACCAGTGTTGACAAGCAGGACAATAAAAGCTGTCACGGTCTTGAGAAACCAGGCTGCAGTATAAGAGTGCACGTTGGTAGGACATATTGTCATTAAACTAAATGGTGCTGCACAAGTAAAATAATTCATGAGCACAGTTAGTAAGGCGAATTGCCCTGCATGTGGCAGGATATCTATTGATCCCACGATCCCACATAACTCGAAACCAGGCTACAAGTGGTAGGTAGCTATGGTTTCAGATGTAGGGTTTCAGGAAGCTCTATATTTCCCTTATTTGCCCAATTGTAGCCAAGATATTTCGTCATTGAGACCTGTGTCCCATGTTCGTAAGCAAAAAAAAAACATTGTTGCTCTTTTATGTTAAGGGTTTTCTGGATGTCCGGGCTAGTTCCCCTGATTACTTCTGGGATCCACCATCTGAGGTCTGAGTCTCTGTGCTCATTTTCTAAGAAATGTCTAGTCAACTTAGTATTCATCTTTTTGCACCTAATCGTGCTCCGGTGTTCGCTAATGCGTACTTTGATCTTCCTTGTCGTCATACCGACGTACATCAAGTCGCAGGGACATTTGAGCAGATGGATGACATTTTCGGTATTGCAGTTGCTAAAGTTCTTGAGAACACAGGTTCTGTCACAGGTATGTCTACCTCTTTGCTTTTACCCGTGAGAGGACATGCAATGCATCCCCCACATGGGTAGTGTCTAAACGGTCATTGCGTACCCCATAAGGTGGTCTGTTCTTGAGTCTTAGGTCTAGGTGTCTTGGCATGGACCAGTTCGTCCCTTATGCTGGTATTTCTCCTGAAGGCGAAAAGGGGAGTTTCCCAGTGTTTCTTTGGGCTGTTAAGGATGTGCCAGTGTTTTCGTACAATGTTCTGTACTTTGTTGGATATAGGGGTGTATGTGGTAAAGCATACTAATCTCTCATTTTCTTTTTTCAACAGAGCCTCACGGTTGTTATTATGGGCTCTTTTCTTTGCCTTCTTGACCATTTTCTTTGGATAATGTTGTGTCAGCAGTTTGTTCTCAAGCTCCTCAGCTTGTTCGTCGTAGGTTTCATTGTTCGAACAGTTCCTCCGGATCCTCAGGAATAGTCTGACTGGAAGATTTTGGTGGAGTGATTAAGGATGGAAGCTCTCAAAGAGTAAAAGGATGTTTTTGTCAGTGCTTGTGTTGTGGACCTTTGTTGTGATGCCGTCCGCATCAAGGTTGATCACCAAATCCAGGAAAACTGCCTTTTCTTTGTCAATCGTATCTGTAAAATTTAGATGTTTATCGCTTGAGTTGACCCATTGTGCGAAGGCCTCTGCTTCTTCATTGTTGCCTCTCCAAATGATAATGACTTTGTCAATATATCGTCGCCAGATTTGTATCTGTCTTGCATTGGGGTTATCCTGCTGGACAATGTGGTCCTGTTCGAATTGGTGTGCATAGAGACACACCATGCTGGGAGCAAAGGTGCACCCCATGGACGTGCCTCTGATCTGGTGGTAGATGGTATCCTCAAATTCGAAGAAGTTCTCAGTGAGAACTATCTCTGGGCACTCCATAATAAAATGTTTAGGTGTCATGTACTCCCAGGCTCTTCCTGATAGGATGTGTTCCACTACAGTGGGGGTATGTCTCGGGGTATGCTAGAGTATAGCGTCTAGATGTCCATTGTGATGAACAGGTCCTCCGCTGGGTTGATCTCCGTATCCCTGAGAAGGCATAGAACATCTTTGGTGTCTCTGAGGTATGAGTTTGAGGCTTGTACAATGGGTTTAAGAAACCAGTCACAGAATTGCGATTAGGGCTCCATTGCTGAGCCAATACCTGACACTATGGGTCTCCCTGGTGGTGGCATCCTGTGCTTATGGATTTTAAGGAGAGTATAGAATATTGGTGTGTGTAGGTTGTCACACACCAAGGAATCTGCACTCAAGTGACCTCACTGATGACATCATTCATTGAGTGTTAGTGTTTTCTAAGAGTGTATGTGTATTAAACATATACTAAGCTACTACAAAAGTTAAATTAGTATACTAGGTGTTCTACTAATGAGTGATATTCTAACATACATTATGTGGGTGGCTTTGTGACTGTGTGTATCCTTGTGAGTCGGTGTGTTGCTGTATGGCTTTGTGAGTGGCTGTATGGGTGTAAGTGGCTGTGTGAGTGAGTGAGTGAGTGGCTGTGCGAGTGGCTGTATTGCTGAGTGAGTGCGTCTGTAAGTGGCTGTATCAGTGAGTGAGTGGGTTTGTAATTAACTGTAGGGGTGGATGATTGACTGACGGAATGACTGTATGAGTGAGTGACTGGTTGTGTGAGTGGCTGTATTGGTGTATGAATAGCTGTTTCAGTGGGCACATGAGTGTCTGAGTGGGTTTGTGAATGGGTGTTTAAGTGTCTGTGTAGGTCTGTGAGTAGGTCTGTGAGTGGGTAAGTGGGTCAGCGAGTAGGTGTGTGAGTGGCCAGGCCACATTTGAATGGGGTGGGGAGGCTGAATAGCCCCCCTGGGCAGCTTTGGCCCCGTGACCTTTGGGAGCCAGCATTGCTGCTGCACAGATGGAGCTGCTGAAAGGCAGCTCCCTCCATGCAGAAGCAATCCTTTCGTCTGTTTTCCTGCCCGCTCGACAGAGGGCAGGGAAACAGACAAAACCTCTGTTTCCAGCAAGCGAGAGCATTTTCTCAGCTCTAGAATGCTGGAGATGGAGTGTTTGCTCTGACTCCTGCCAAGTCCCAGCAAACAGGTATGTCCCAGGGGTGGGTACACCAGGACATAGCAGGAGACGGCCCTGGGGGGTGGCGGTCGCCAAGGCCATTATATACCGCAAGGGGGGTCACCTGACCCCCTTCCTTTCACTTTTTATGGGCCTGCCCAGGAGGACAGGTTATAGTCCCCGGGCCACGAATGTCCCGGGCGGGTAACCACGCAGCTCCTCTCCTTCTTTAAAGAAAAAGAAAGCCCCGGGAGGTGGTGGTCCCTGGGTCATGGGGAGGGGGTCTGTGGGGTCCCCACTCCATATTAAAGAGAGTCCCGGGGAAGTGGTGATCCCAGGGTCCGGGGTCCACACAGCCCCCCAAACTTATTTGTTTTTGCCCAAGGGAGGTGGGGATTCCCCAGGGCATTTCTAAGCCCTTGGAGGGGGTGGGCCTTACTCCTCTTAATTTTTTTAACTAATACATGCATGACCCAAACACCTGTTTTTGCAGTTGAATTCTTACAAAAAAATATGAATGGTCAATGCATTGTTATGCTCCATTTTTCCTCCATATGCACTTTTTGGCAATGGAATTTGTGTACTTAGACGGAGATCTTCAATTCCTGGTGCTGGATTGACAAAACTGGACTCAGATACCCAAGAATATTACCACAAACCTATTTAACTACCCTTAAAATACTCACTTATAGAATCAATGGAGTTAAAAAGCACCAGTAATCTCCTGCAACTCCTATTCACCTCAGTGCATCTTGTTTAATCTGCCTGTGGACCTGTGTGACCACATCAACAACACAGGAAGCGTAGATGTAGTCTAGTCGAGGGGGTCTTGATACTGTCAATTTGTGAGACATTTGGGTTCTGCATAACTGTGTACAGTGACTTGTAGGGTCCTTTAGAGAATGGTGGGCAGTCCGCAGTCCACCAGATCACTGGAGCCTCTGGCCCCGGCTCTTCTAGCAGAGGACTACTTGCCACATTCAGAGATCACCGTTAGCCTGGTGGAGATCTCTAAAGCTTCCAGTGAAGTAATCGGTGCCTCAGTTGATGTGAAGGCAGAGAAATGTGGGAATCTGTACCATATGCGTTTTTCTGTAACAAACTCGTAAAGTAGGAGAACAAACTCTCTGCTCTCAGCATTACCTACTTCTGAGCCCCAACTACCTCTCAAGCTTTCGCTGTGAAGCGGCTTATACCAAAGCCTCCTCCACCCCACTCTCCACACAGACTGATGTGCAGTACTCATGCAGTATCTACTATGAAAATAGCTCCAAACTCTCTAATCAAGAATCTTAATTATAGAAATGCACTCCAGCCCCATTTTGGTAAAATCTGGGTAATACCCAGTCCTCCAAATATGAACTCTCTTTGATTAAATGATCCTTTGCAAAGCTAGCTACTTTTTTGCAGATATGTGGACGAAGGCACTATCTACAGGAGAATTACCAGAGAATTCTCTGAACCCACCTAAGATTCATCATTGCGCACTTATAAAAAACTCTTGACCGCTCACGCAACATGCGTGGCACCGTGCCATGTAAATGTGACATGCCATCTGAGTCATCTAGATCTGGGCAGAGCATGAGTTGACAGGCGTCCGGACCCACCACAAACATGGTTTCTTACCTTATTTAGGGAAACCTCGAGGTTTCAGATGAAAATGCCTCAGCTGTCAGGAACCTTTGTTTGGCGGCCCACCCACGACCCACCACAGGATGTCATACGTGTACAAGGAATCCCCACCCTTCCAACACATGTCTTACAAACCAAGAACTTGCTTGCAAAAATAGTCAGTGACCCCCGTGCACAGGGAGAAAAGTCTTCGCATGTCTGGGCAATTAATTGTTTCTGACATGACACAACCCCCTGCTTTGAGGCTTTGTTTGTGAAAAACAAACATAATGCAGAGTGGGCCAACATGGCCAACATTTGGAGAAATTATACCTGTTCACAGCACTTTCTACAGAAATGTCCTGCCACAGCTGCGAGGATCTTAACATGTGGTGGGCATAAGCAAGGCTTCCGACACCCCGCCATATCTTAAATGACCCCAAAATCTTTAGCTCTCACACAAAGATGCACTACTGCAACCAACCAGCAGGCATGTAGTCAATATATAGTCCTGCTCCTCTCCCAGCACCACCCCTGCTGCACTGCTACCAACATACTAATGTCAGTCACTACCTCTGGGGGTTTCAGCTCTTCATCTCTCCTGATCAAATCATACCTGCTGCACTTAAGCCGTGCATTTGGTATGTGTCTGATAAAATAGATAGATACACATTTTCCTTAAGGAAAAGTACAAAGAATATCTATTCTTTTTAATTTGACATTTTAAAATTACGCAACAAAGATATAGGAAAGAAGCTAAATTCGGCGGGAAGGAAATACACCGATATTACATAATTTTGACACTGATTGAGCAGGGTGTCATGCACTTTGAAAAAGGAATGCACTTTCCCAGCAACAAGACCCAACTCTGACTCCCTGGTTATTGTGCACTCTGCAGAGATCACCAAAGCGTTGGCGTGTGTTTTGAGCTCGTTGGCGGTGACTGACAAAGATGCTCTGTGCCTTTGAGGGGACAGGCTGCGGCGTACAGCCCACGCTGAAAAAGTGCTATTTTTTCGAGTTTAGCAGAATAAGCAGTTCCAGCCTTCGAGACAAGGTTCTTGATTCATGGAAGGCTGTGTTAGTTTCACTGGAGCGCACCGCAATCTTATCTCTGGAATTTGGCAATGGACGCAGGGCACAGAGCGGTACGGTATAGCTTGTGCTGTGCGAGAATGTTTCATCTTTGAGATGAATGCCGAATCTGCAGTTCTGAACGTCCCCAGCATTAGTCCCTGTTGGGGGTGATTAAGCAATCTGAAAGTTGGAATCGTTCCAATCATCAATGCAGACTTTTCTAACTCAGTGCTGGATACCTAGATTCAGCACTGGGAAATACTCTGATAACGTCCCCAGCCCTTGGGGTCTATTTATAGCACATTTTATAATCATTGGACCAGACAGCACGAAATAAAAGATAAACTACACCTGTGCCCTGCAACATGACCAACATATGTGTAAAAGGGAAACCAAAAATCTAAATATCAACAGATTGTTGTGCATTTCATTAAATTAAATTATGTTAAACCCCTGACCATAGTTTTTGAATCAAACCCGAAAAACTTCTCTCCACCCACCTATCTCAAATTTCCCAGAAAATGTTTTTTTCCAATTTGTGCCAGCTTGATCCAACTTCGATACCCTCTGAATGGAATGTTTCCACTATTCTTCTGATGGGGAGCCAGCTAAAATCCATTTAATGCACAGCTCTCTTTAACCCAGCAGTACGAGAGTGAAGAACAATGCTCTACGTTTTTTTGTTAAACCCCCCCCCCCTCCGGTTAAATCCCTTGGGAGTGTCCCAAATATTATGGCCACCGTCGTTAATTTTATTTCAAACCCCATAATATTTGAAATAGTCTTACCTACTTTCTGCTAAAACAAATGTATTACCGGGCAACTCCAAAACATGTGCACCTCATTTGCTTTTTCGTCTCCACATTTTGGACACTTCTTAATTTCTTGACTTCTCATTTTCTGGGGTGTCCAGTAAGCTTTATGAACTGTGAAGAGGTGTTTGTTTTTTAAAGATGCAGCATTTACATAAGATCATAAAGAAGACATAGATACTTGCCCAATTTTTTCTAGATCTTCATCCGGCAGGTCCTTCTTCCAAATCTCATTAAATGAGACCTGCATGTCTTCTCCATTTTGGGCTAATAACCAGTACCACTCTGATACTTCTTTAAGCTTTGTTTTGTAAGAGCAAATCTTCAATGCCAGTCCCGAATTCCCTTGTAACTCTTTGCCTGCAGATCTTACCCAACTACTCAACTGATAATATTTAAGCTTTGAGACTGAGTTACCACACCTCGCCAATAGATGGGGCCAAGAAAGCAGTTTTGCTTCAAAAATTGGTTGCCCCCAAGTAGTGATACCGCAGGTACAAAGGGGAGTTGCGGGGACATCTTCCAAACACACTGTGTCCCTGGAGAATCCCAGACGGGTGCTACCTCGTTGTAGTATGGTATCCTTAGAAGAAATCTAACATGGGACCAAAGCTTTATGGCTCAGACCAGCATCTTTAATTTAACCTTCTTAAAGTATTTTGGGTGTCCAAATTTTAAGAGAAAACACCCCGCTTGCTGAGACAACTCTGCTGTGAGGGCCTTATAGAGTGGAGAAAAGAATTCGCTTTCTAGTGATAATTGTCAACATTTTTTAGGTGGAAAGCGCAGAAGTATAAGAATAGGTCAGGGGTTGATATGCCACCATAAGATTTTTTCTTTCTGAGTTTCTTTAGTGCGATTCTAGGATTTTTGTTTCCCCAAATAAAACTTGAGAATAGCCCCTGCACCTTTTTAAACCACACTTTTGGGAAATCTAGTGGAATAGAATTAAATAAAAAGGTGTACTTTGGCAAAATTTACATTTTCAATAGTTTTGATTGACCTAATACTGAAAGTGAGAGCCCCTCCCATGTTTGCAACTGTGATCTAAATTTTTTAGTAACTTTTTCAAAATTAACCAAGGCAATTTTGTCAATATTTTGGACTATTTGGATGCCTAAATATCTAATTTCCTTCTTTGTATAAGTGCTCCTAACATTAGTATTCCATTTCATTAATTCAGTTTTTTTGTTGGTTAATACTATACCCGGAGATCTTTCCAAAGCCCTCTAGTGTGGACCATATTTCTGGAAGCGATTTTTCTAGATTGCTAGTGTATAATATAAGATCGTCAGCATATAACCCAATTTTTTTTACCCACCCATTACAACTAAAAGGGATGATCTTCTGGCAGGCTCTCAGTGTGCACGCTAAAGGTTCAATATAGATATTAAAAGGGGATACCCCTGTCTAGTGTCTCTTCTTATTTGTATTGACCTAGATAATTTCCCATTAATAAGGATTCTAGCAGTAGGATTCTTATAGATGGCTTTACTTGCTGACAAAAGATTTTCACTAGGTCAAGATGTTGAATTACTTTAAACAAGAAAGCCCAGTAGACCCGGTCGAAAGCATTGGCGCATCGAATGTCATTGCTGCCAAAGGAATTTTTTATGTAATGTAATTATTTATTTTTGCTAGGTGAAAAAGTAAAGTGTACAGAGTGGCAGGGTCATCTAGGTTTGGTCCATAATAAATTACAAACGTTATCCAAACAAATATCTTTTATCCTAACTCTAGCGATTGCCCACCTTCCCAGAGGGTCTACCATACATTCCCCTAGGATAGCCTGTGCTGATTTTTTAATTAAAATGGCAACTCCTTTTACTGAACAGGATTGTGTTGTACAAATACAGTGTTCAATCCACTTTTGCTGTTTTAGAACCCCCTTCCACTCCTCTTTGAGTAAATATGATTCTTGAACCAGAATGACATTGCACTCAAATTCAGATATTCTAATATTCTTTTTCTTCTAGAGGGAACCCTTAGCCCTTTAACATTCTAAGAGATGATTCGTATTTATTTATTTTCTCATTATTCAAAAAAGCCGGCCCGGGACACTTTGAATCCCCTGCTGTCATTTATTTTTTAAGGGACGACCCCGTGACCTGCGTACCACCCTTGACTTTAAAAGAATAAATGAGGACATTGTTTTTCCCACTTGCTCCCCCACCCTGTGTGTAACATTTTTAGTTTTTTCATTTTATATGTGACCCACCCCCCCCTCCCTTGGGAAACCCTCTCTTACTTCTACTAGAGGTATGATTGGGTACCTCTGATTTTTAGGCTCTCTCTCTGATTAGGCACAAAACCCATATATTTCTACATTCGGATGTGCTCATTATTTGTTTAATTAATGCATTTGCATCTTCCGGATCCTTGAAATTAAACATTTTATTGTTCCACATCACTCTGAGTGAGGTGGGGAAACGTAAATTTGCTGTGGCACTCAAGTTTCTTAGTTCCTGCATTGATTTCCCTAACTCCCATTGTTTATCCTGCGTTATATGAGAGATGTTTGACCTAATGGGGAACGACCAATCTGCTTTCTTATACATCTCAGCTTTTAACCCTGCTGCCAAGATTTTTTCCTTGATAACATATGATTTGAAATTTACTAAAATCCTTCTTGAATTTTTTTTCCCTGGTCTTTTTGAAAACGAGTCCCGATGCACTCTTTGTATGTCATCTTCAAGGAGTTTTTTCTCAATATCAGGGTGTAATTCTGTAAGGAGGTTAATTATATAATGTCCCAGCCCTCCATCTCTTCAGGTATATTCAGAAGCCTGATATTATTACTCCTTGCGTTGTTTTCCAGGCTTCCCATCTTTTCCAGTAATATTTTATCACCTCTCTTTATCGTTTGGATTTCCCATGTATTTTCATCTACTTGCTTTTTAAGTTCTTCTATGGCTAACTCCACTTCTCCTACCCTTTCAGATATATCATTTAGTTTAGCCTCTAGAGTCTCGCAAACCATTTGTATTTTCAATTGGTTACTCTCCGAGACAGCAAATGTGTCCCTTATTTCTGTTACAAGAGTCTCTAGTAAGCCATCTGTGGTGGAGTGAGCTCCTGCAGAACTTGTTGTTTTTGAAGTTCCTTTTGGTTCAGGTCCATCTACTGCTATAATAACACTTCATGGAAGATTTAGTGGTACATCACCACTGCTATTAGCTTGACTAGCAACTCCATTAGATTGAGTCTTCAAATTGTCTTTTTCTTTAGACGGGGGTAATGAGGAGGTACTAACACTAGCACTAGCATCGAGATCCGTTAATGGAGCTAGGGGATCAAATCTATTTTTTAGCCCTATAGGCTCTTTGGGTTCCATTGGTATATTAGTAATAGGTGATGTGTCTTGGATTTTAAAATATGATCTGAGTGAGGCGTGAAAAAGAGAATCCACCATGAGTACCTTGTGATTCAGCATCCTTGCCTCTGGAGGCATACTTGTAAAGCAGTGGCATAACAAAGGCCCCCGCTGGCCCCGTGGTGCGGGGGGCCCAAGCTCCAGGGGCCCCTTCAGCACAGTACCCTGACCTGAGAGCTCCTGATTAAGTACGGAGGGGGGAGCACTCTATGTACCTTGCAGGAGGGCCCCCTCACGTTCAGTTACACCACTGATGCAAATCTACCATTAAATATAATGGGGTTACCCTGTGTCCCTAAGAACCTGGGTATACAGTTATGAGCTAAAAACAGTTCTGTCCTGCGCAAAGGACAGAATACAAGACAGGTGCTTTTGATGTACGCACTTTAAATCAAAAACAAATGAAGCCACGATTGGGCCAGGAGGACTACAATTGAAGGAAGAAAACAAAAAAAACGAGTGAACCTTGGCTGGGTTTTGAGATGTTATGGTAAATATCTGACGGATACTCATCTGGACACATCATAAGTGGCTTTCTTTCAATACATTTAAGGCTGTCCTTTGATCTGGTTTAGTCCTGATGAAGACACAACATGATGTCTAGTTAATAACACTTGAACACAGGGTCGAAACATGGACAACATTGCGTTTTGTCCTTTGTAAGGTATCGCTGGAAATATGTGATGAAGATATAAAGATACGGATACACTGAACAAAAATTTTGATTATATGTGGTTCCAAGGCCGCATGTCTGTGTATGTGATCACCGGTAGATTTAGATTTTCACTATGTTTATGTTAGTGTGATGCATTGTTCTTTATGTTCGTTATGTTTTCTGGACAGTTGTTGAAAAGAGAAATATGAAAAGAGATGCATATGTATGTTTAGCTATATGAAAAATATTATATTTAAAACAAAATGTGATATTTGTGTTGTGTCAGTGGTTTTAAGATATGCTTTTCTTGGAAGATTTGTGTTATTTGAGTCAGGAGAAGTTTGCCAGATTTTGAAGGGATCACTTATAGGGCCTTCCAGTATCTAATGTTTAATAAATAACATTATTAACCAATTCTCTTACCCAGCTGTTTGTAGCTCATAATTGATGTAAAGCTAAACAGGTGTGTCAGAGGATAAAACTCATCCAGCTCTGCAATCTTCTCTTCCTCTGTGCATATCAGGCCCTAGCTGTTCTTATTACCCAATTTAGGGTATTTGCCCTTAAACTTAAGAAAGACGAAAGGCTATATTGGCCAATCTGAGCCATGAAACCTTGCCAGACAGATCTGCCAAATAGGTGCCCAAACATCTGCTCTGATTTAAATTTTCGACTTCCACAGTAAGTAACATAAATTTAGATCCTGTTAGTGCAAAATATGAGTGCTAACACTAACTGCACTGGTCTGCACCCATTAGGAACTGCTAACGCGGGATTTCTGGTCTATTGTTACCTTACCAGATCCCAGCTCAGGTCGACTGAATCGTTGGTACCTGTCATTGAGTAAAAGGCAATCCACTTCTAGGTTAATCAAGAAAGAACTTACACCACTCTAAAGAACCACTTACCACTAGAAAAGGTTTAAAAGTTTATTATAAAGCCAAAAGTATCTGGAGATACAAACATCTCAGAATAAGATTCAAAAGATATACAGGTATCAATATAAAAAGATATTCTCTGAATGCTCTTAATCGGCAAAAGGAAATTATCAAAAATATCTCAAATACCATGAGAGTTGCAAGAATCGCTATGAGTTGCAACTTGAGAGTCATTTACAGAAAGGAAAAATACAGGTTAGACTGTCCCTACACTAGACTAAGTGACATCCCTACTTAACAAGATCTTTACCTAAGAAGGTGTCAGCAGTGGTGACTTCCAAAGAAGATCACACACTTCCCTTAGTCTCTAATTCAAGTTGAAGTCTTGCAGTTCTCTATCTGCCTACCCATCCGCTCTCTTAGGTTCCTCAGATCATCTGCTCTAACTCCACCCCGGGGTGCTGTCCCTAATACAAAATCACATTTCCAATAGGAACGCCCCTGGAGACGCCTCTCACGTGGTGTAGTTTCTGGCGGCAAATTCCATGCTGGTGCTCCTCGGGACCCTTCATTAAAGTTGACCTTGCTTCCCAGGCTTCTCTCCGACCAGGCGGTACCCCCTAAAATTCCTGAAGACTCCTACAGGCCTGTCCCTGGCGTCTCTGAACAAAAGTCTATTCATCATTTTCTGATAAAGCCCCCCTCGCACCTGCAAACAGACACTTTCTCGGTAGGCCCCAAATTCCGGCCTTCCACCATATCTTAAAGTCGTAAACCATGTTACAGACTTTTCGTTCGTGCTCTATGCGACCTCTCCTTAACGAGCACACGCAGATCAAAGAAGCGACTTTATCTATTCAGGCCTACTAGAATTACATGAAACGGGCCTCTGCAATATACACATTTAATTTCTTTGTTTAAACAGTATTCTAACTAACACACATTACTATAATGTAACACATCTATTTAAAACATTATTTCAATTCTATGATTAACAATACTCTATAGTAAAATGACATTAGAATCAAAGTTACTTAAAAGTGTAGCAGCATCTTTCGTTTCTTGTGAAATGCCATGTGGCCTACACATTTCCATGGTTTGCAGAATTACATTTCTTTTTCACACAGCCCCATAACGTGAGACTCCAACATCATTCTAACATTTCTACACCTCTACATTAGTTTTTCACACTGATATATGTATCCCTATTCTAATTAAACACTCATGTATATATTTTCTCTATATAAGTTTGACACTCTTGTATATTATCTACTAGACTAATACAACGTGCTTGTAAATATGGTGCACTTCTACATTTTTCAGATTTGTGCTCTCTCAATCCCCCCTTTGATGACTTACAGTAGTCATCATCATCACAACACCCTCTCTAAAGTATAGAGTATCAAACTGAAGTTGTTGCAAGATTCCCTCGTTTCATCTCCTCTAGAGCCCTCAGACTCCGATACTGATTCTCCTGCATCGCAGCTAGTCTCCTCCCCTGCTCTCGCATGGATCTCTGCAATCTGTTTGCTCGATACCATTTGTACAGTCTCACCAATCCCCACAAAGTGATTATACAAATCACTATTATGATGATAGGTTTCAGTATGTACCAAATGATATTATGTTTATGTTTATGTTTATTCAATTTGTAATGCGCACAAATACCCGAGGGTGTCTCGGCGCAGAGGATTTGAACAGTAAACTGAAAAGAAAAAAAGTATTTATTGATCAAAAAGCCATGTTTTGAGCTGTTTTCGGAAAATAAACAAGGTTGGACTGATTTTAATACAAAGAGGAAGGGAGTTCCATAATCTCGCCGCAGCTACCAGAAAACGTCTGTCTCCCCAAGTAACTGTTCTGGTGCGAGGAAGGGGCAGCAGAAAATTAGATGCCGAACGAAGAGACCTGCTAGGGGTGTAAATCCTGAAAGCATTTCTTAAAAATTGAGGGCCTGAGTTATGTATTGCCTTGTATGCAATACAGAGGGCCTTGAATTTTATGCGGCTTCTAACTGTAAGCCAATGGAGTTGACGTATGGCAGCTGCAACAGATTGATACTTGGGAATGGAAAGAAGTACCCTGGCCGCTGCATTTTGGACTAATTGCAGTTTATCCACAACCTGCTGTTGGGCATTCAGCAGGAGGGCATTGCAATAGTCCAATTTCGAAAATATAAGTGTGGAGATCAATGTCATTCCTGCAGCCAGGGGTAAAAAAGGAAGTAGTTTTTTAATTTTCCTGAGGATGAAGAAAGAAGCTGAGGTCACATTATTGACATGATGGATAAAAGTTAGTTTGGTGTCAAACGTGACCCCCAGGTTCCTGACCTTGGCAACCGGTACCGGTGGGGGGCCGAGTTCTATGGGCCACCAGATGTCAGACCACACCGGAGACAGGTTGCCAAAGGTCATCACCTCGGTTTTGTTCGAATTTAATTTAAGGCAGTTCCCCAACATCCAGGAACCTATGGCTAGTAAAGCCTCCTGAAATCTTGAGGCAACTGCCAAACCATTCTTATGGACCGCCAACACCAGTTGGGTGTCGTCTGCATAGGTGGTCAGATTCAGTCCATAAGTTTTTATGACCCTCGCCAAGTCCGACACATAGATGTTAAATAGTGTCGGACTTAGCGAGGATCCCTGGGGTACTCCACAGGGTAATGTGGTAGTAGGCGAGTAAAAAGTACCAAGTTTCACAGCTTGGGAACGGTTGGCCAAAAAGGAAGCTATTAGGTCTCTGGCTCGAAGATTGACCCCCAGTGCTGAGACACGGTCGATCAAAATAGAGTGATCGACCGTGTCAAAGGCGGCTGAGAGATCTAGCAGAATGAGAGCAGCTGCCCCATTATGAGCCCCATATTCTTTCCCAGGTTGGCAAACCAACCTCCAACTTTACCCATTCCTTGACCTACTTTTTCCCACACTGTTACCTTAGTCAAATCTTCTATCTCATGGTGTATTTCAGTAATATTTCGAATGTACTTTTCTAGAGGTTTTGAATTGTCTGGAATGTAAGTGCAACATTCCTGGACCTTCAAAGCCTTACAGACTCCTCCCTCTTTGGCCAACAGAACGTCTAGAGCAAGTCGGTTCTGAAGAACCATTGCCCTTATCGATTGCATCTCTCCCTCCACCAGCATTAAAGATCTAGCAGTACTGGCGGATAGTCTATCTACAACTGTTGCCAATCTTCTTATCTTAACATCATTTAGTGCTATTCCCAAAATAGGGAACATAGCACCAAATACATCTCCAACTACCTCCTCAGCGCTTACACCCCTTCTTCTTCTAGTTTGTTTTCCTCTCTTTTTGGTTTCTAAGTCCTCCGCATGATATATTTTGGGGAAGACAATAGCTAAATAACATGATCCATACCAATTATCTGGTAGTTTCACGTATGCATTTCTTCCACAAACAAAATACACATTCGGGATCACCTGCATTTCCCTTAGGAAATCCTTGGAGTAATACTCCAATTGAAAAGCATGTTCACAACTGACTGCTCCCACAAACACATTCTCATAATATGTTTGACTTCTGTGTATACATAGCTTTCCCCTTTTCTCTCGGTCTAATGCTATTGAACCACTGCTACCCTTTCATTGGTGTTCTCTTTCTTCCTGGGTCCAATCTGTTTTCCATTGTCCTGAAGCTTTTAGGATCTTTTGTCTCCTATATCGATCATCCACCTGCCCTATAAACTTTTTCTCAACTTCTGACACTTTACAAGTCAAATTATTTCTTCGGGCATGTGAAGTATCTAAAGTTCTCCATGGAAGGAAAAACTTCTGTAACCGGTCTTCACACTTATAATAATCCCACTTATTTAGGTGTTTATAATTTGGCACCTCTGGCAATACCGAATCGAAGTTCGAGAAGTAATACTCAAACCCCTCACGTTCATAAAATATGCTCAGCAATAAACTACATGATATTCCATAGGTCAATGGAAGATGGTGATATCTGATGCCTTCATCTACAGAAGCTGGCAACTGCATACAGACGTAGCAGTTCTTCGCCTCCATGACATCAATATATTCATAAAGCAATTTGGCATAAGCATTTGTTTTAAAATTCCCCTGTGATTCATCTGCATGTAATCTTTTTATTTCAGCATCTAACAAAGCTTTCTCTTTCGCTGTGTTTTCCCTCTGTTTACCAATCGTAGGAGGCTTCTGTGTTGGTACATTTTTTGCTTCCTTTTCTGCTTTCACATCATTTTCATGTCCCACTACATATGATACAGTAACCACTAGAACTATAAGGGAAATCATTACCACTAAAAGTGTGCCTATTATGCATTTTGCCCTGCGGTTCGGGTTGCCAGCCTCCATGGTCTCAAAACAGTGTAGTTCTGTTTTTCTTTCACAGTACAAGTCTCTTTTCTTTGCTTCTCCAATCTTTCGAACCACACCTGGAAGCTGAAAAATCCCCTCCGCAAAACAGTCTCTGAGTTCTGTAGCAACAGGCAACCTTAGTCCTTCTCCATCCTCTAAAATGGAAATCCCTACTTTCTTCTTCTTCTTCTTGGCACTAGGTTATCTCTCAATCTGTATTTACAAAGTTCTTTGCAAATTCTTTAGTAATCCGAAACTATGCGTGTTCCAAGAACTTCCACCACTTGCTCGAATATTTCCATACGAAGAAGGATTCCCTCAAGTATTGGACACCTTGAACAACAACATGGAAATTCAACTGTCTCTAGAATCAATTTTCTTATTCCGCTCAGGAGAGGAGGATAGACGATATTAAGTGTCAGCAGTCTCTCGACCTCCACTCCTGGTACCAGCAACTCTACTTCCACTGTTATGTAGGGGTCAGTTCTGGTCAGGGTCACTTTCCTCACCCTCCCAGTTCTGCGTCCCGCTGAGGACATCTGTAGCGAGGTAGGTCCACTCGGGAGTAGCGTATCTTCTGCAAGGCACTCGCACCCTCCTTGACCTTCTCGGACCTTCCTGCTCTTGTCCTTGTGCACTTTCTTCTGGATCTGAGTCTTCGGATATAGGAGCAAGAGTTTCCTCTCGAGCTGGCTTCAAGCTTGGCCTCCTTTTTCTTTCAGGCCAGGTAGCTGCTCCACGCCTTGTTCTCCTATCTCTTGTCCGTTCACTCAGTTCTTGATCACTCTGGATTTGTTCTGTCTCTGAGTTGGTTTCACAACAGCTTTCTCCTTCAGTGGCAACTTCAGTTTCACTGCCGTCCTGCCTTTCTTCGTCTTCTGTGACACTCCCAACTTCTTCAGACACCCCCACAGCTTGACCGATCCCCTCCTGTGATTCTTCTTCCACTACTGGATTTTCGTCTGTGAGAGGAGCTGTTTCTTTAAGAGGGGCTGGAACTCTTCGAGTATGGGAAGCGTGGATCCAATTTGGCAGTCCTCCGCACTTCACGGCAGTGTTCGTGGTTAAGATTATCTGGTAGGCCCCTTCCAGCGCACGTCCAAGCAGTTCTTCCGGACGTGCTTCTTCACCAGCACCCAGTCTCCTGGGCACAGGTCGTGGCACTGATTTCTTGAAGGTGGAACTTCTGCGGCCTGTACCTGAAGAGACACAGAATGAATGGCGTCAGACAACCCCTTGCAATAATCCAGGATCAGGTCATCTGTAATGTTCAGTAATGCAGTTGTTGGGACAGTTGGAAGTCCCATTGCCCTCCCCATCAGCACCTCGTGTGGAGAGAGACCTGTCCTCCTGTCGGGTGTGCTACGCATGCTCATAAGGACCAAAGGAAGAGCATCAGGCCAACTTAAGGAAGTTGATGAACACACTTTAGCAATTCGACATTTCAACGTCCCATTTATCTGCTCCACGATACCTGAAGCCTCTGGTCGATAGCTACAATGCAATTTCTGATCAATGTTCAATGCAGAGCAAAGCATCTTCACAACTTCGCTGTTAAAATGTGTCCCTTTGTCCGATTCCAGAGAGGCAGGCACCCGAAGCGCGGTATCAACTCTCTAAGCAACAACTTTGCTACTGTGAGTGTATCGCACCTGCGTGTAGGGTATGCTTCAACCCATCTGGAAAATATGCATACTACCACCAGAACATACCTAAGGCGGTTGACTTTTGGCATTTCAATAAAATCCAATTGCATTCTGTTGAAAGGCCCCCCAGACCTCCCAATGTGACTCAGTGTAACTGGTATTCTTTTCCCTATGTTCAACTGCTGACAAGTAACACATCGCTTACACACTGCTTCTGCTGCAATCCTAAATGTTGGGCAATACCAAGTCTGCCTGAACACCCTCAGCATGGCATCCCTTCCCAAATGCACTGGACCATGTATCTGTCGTGCCATTGGACTCGCTAACTCCTCAGGTAACACGGCCCTTCCATCTGCTGAAACCCAAAAATCCATTTCGCTTCTCACACACCCTGCTGTTTCCCATGCCTGCTTCTCAGATTCAGGTGCATTGTCTTGCATTTGTTTCAAATCTTCCCAAGTATCAACCGTTTCTAACATCATGCTTAATTCTGTCCTTTCCTGAGCCCCACCTACTTCCACCTCCGTGAAAGAATAACCATGCTCCGCACAATAGCGGGCAACTTCGTCTGCATATCTATTTCCTTGTGACACAAAATCTGTATTTTTCGTATGAGCTACACATTTTACAACCGCAATTGCAGCTCGACCCTGTAATGCTTCTAACAACAGCCGCACAAATTCTCCGTTTCTGATTGGCGAACCAGAGGAGGTCATGTAACCCCTCTGAGACCACAATTGCCCGAAATCATGAACTACACCGAAACCATATTGGCTATCAGTATATATGGTGACTCTAATTTTCTTGCCTGCTGTACAGGCACGTGTCAATGCAACGATTTCTGCTACCTGTGCGGAGTGTACTCCTTCCAGGCAAGCGGCTTCCACAACTCCAGTAATGGTGCAAACAGCATAAGCTGCTCTCAACCGACCAGTATCATCTCTTAAACATGAACCATCGACAAACTAAATTTCATCGGGGTCGATCAATGGTTCATCCACAATATCTGGTCTTGGCTTCGTACATAGTTCAGTCACATCAAGGCAATCGTGATCTTCACAGTCTTCGCTTTCAATGTCATTAGGAAGTGGCATCAGTGTAGCAGGATTCAAGACAGAGCACCTCTTAAGGGTCACGTTCTCTGCAGCAAGAATAACTTGCTCATAACGCGTGAGCCTACTGTTAGTCAAATGCTGGGTCTTGGTCCTGGTCATTAACAGTTCCACAGAATGAGGTACATACACCACTAACTGGTGTCCCATCACATTGCTTTCACAACGCTCAATGCTGACACCTGTTGCAGCAACGGATTTGAGACATCCGGGCAACGCTGCGGTTACTGGATCTAAGGTAGCCGAAAAGTAAGCAACTGGTCTACGGGCATTTCCATGGACTTGCACTAAAACTGACAAAGCACAGCCCTCCCTTTCGCAGCAATAGAGGGAAAATGGCCTCTCATAGTCCGGCATCCCCAGAGCCGGAGCACGACACAAGTCATCTCTCAGCTGTAGGAACGCCATCAAGCACTCATTGTCCCATGGTACCGGATCTCTCACCTCCTTGTGCGTCAGTTTCTGTAAGGGTTTTGCTTTCAGTGAAAAGTTAGCTATCCACTGTCGGCAATAACCAACCATTCCTAGAAACATCCTGACTTCTCTCTGTGTTGTAGGCGAGTTCATCTTCATGATTGCCTCTATTCTATCTGGTGACACCTTGCGCTTTCCTTTTTCTATCCGGTGACCCAAGTACTGTACTTCTGTCAGACAGTACTGCAATTTGCTCGGGGATATCTTGTGTCCATTTTCAGCTAAATGGTTCAGCAAGGCGATGGTATCTGTCTTACAAGCCTCTTCTGTTTCTGACGCAACAAGTAGGTCGTCTATGTACTGGACCAGAACCGAATTCTGGGGCAGTACCAGACTTTCAAGGTTCTTTTTCAACAGCTGGTTGAAGATTGAAGGGCTATCTGTGAACCCTTGTGGGATTCTACACCATGTTAAGACGCGACTCTCCATTTTAAACGCAAAAAGATACTGGCTATCTTCGTCTAATGGGATTGAAAAGAAAGCCTGACAAAGATCTATCACTGTGAACCACTCAGCTTGGAATGGTATCTGAAACAGTATCACTGATGGATTCGGTACCACTGGACAACATGAAACAACAATGTTATTAATTTTTCGAAGGTCCTGTACTATCCTAAATTTCCCACTAGGTTTCTGCAAACCCATAATCGGGGAGTTGCATGGGCTTCCCACGATTTCCTTCAGTATTCCCTGTTTAATCATAGAGTCGATCACGGGTTTTATTCCTGCAATCGTCTCTTGAGACAGCTTGTATTGTGGCGTTCTTGGATAATCAACATTTGGTTTCACTATGATCTTCACTGGCTCTACCCCTTTGACCAATCCTATCTCTTCTCCTGTAAAATCCCATACTTCTGATGATACTGCCTCGCGTAAGTCCCAAGGAAGGTCCTCCACAGTCAGAGTGGGATACAGTTCTATGCATGTTCTTGAATTCACAATTTTGAAGGTAGCGTCATCATCTGTCGTCTCTACCTCTACTCCCTGTGGTGTGCAGTATATGGTACAGTTCAGCTTGCACAATAAGTCCCTTCCTAACAGACACACAGGACTAGAATCGCACACCACAAACTGATGTTCATTCATGTAGTTTCCGATTTTCACTGACACTGGTTCCGTCACAGGGCTAGTCATTCTCTTGTTTGCGACTCCTACCACCTGAATTGTTTCCCCCGACATTGGTAGATCCGGAACCACTGCTGATCTCAAAGTTGATCGAGTAGCTCCGGTATCCACCAAGAATGTTGTGGGACACCCTGCCACTTCTGCCTCTACAAATGGTCCTCTTTGATCCACTTCCAGAACTGCCCCGAGGGTGCAGTCCTCTTCTTTGCTTACACGTTGTCCTGTCAATGGATCAATGTAGTAACATTTTTCTTCATCTACGAAAAGAGGCATTTGTCTAAAAACCTTTCCCCCTGTCGAAATCTTTGGTGGCTGCGGAAACTGAGCTCGTGGAGCCGAAGTCCCCCCTTTGGCCACCTTGATTCTCGGCACTGGCACCCCTTGAACTGGAACCTCTGGAACCTCCTCCTCTACTTCTAGTTCTCCGTTTTCAGGGTTATAGGGACACTCGCGTCTCCAATGTCCCACCTGATGACACTGGTGGCACTTTGTCGTTTTCTTCAACGTAGCAAGGTCTATTCTAGGTCTCGGGTTTTCCTCGCTGTCTCTATTCTGTCCGTTTGGTTTTCGTCCCATTGTCCCTGTTCCCTGTTGGCGCTGTCCACCCTTTCCAGCTGACTGCATCTGTACTACCATCAGCTTCTCTTTTAGCTTCTTTGCTTTGGAATCCATTTCGTCACTGCAGTACCTTGCATACCTCAAAATCTCATCTAATGGTCTGTTTTGCCAACAAATTAAATGTTGCTGAATCATCAAACAAATATCAGGTCTCAACCCCAAAACAAACTTTGACACAAACTGCCCTATGTCCTTGGGGTCCATTACATCGAGTCCACTGTATTGTTTGAATGTTTTCAGCAATCTCTCATAAAACTCATGAACTGTCTCCTTGGGTTCCTGTCTTGTTCGGTCTATTTTTACCCAATCTATGTCTTGTGGTGGGACCTTTTCCTTCAGCCAAGTTATTACTCTTTCATATTTCAACATTACAGTTTCAGACGGTCCATTTGTAGCAGCATTCCTTTCTGGTTCTACAGTTGGCCACTCGACACTAGTCTTGCATGCTGTCCACAAATCTCCTGGCACCACAATGTCAAACAAGGTGTTCAAATCAATCCACAATACCTTTGAGATTTTCACAAACCTTTCTACCTGCATGTACCACTCAACAGGATTGTCCCTTAACTTCGGAAATGAATTGGTAAATGCAGCCAAATCTCCTCTACTCCAGGGCACATGTACATAGTTCCCATTCGATATTTCTCTCAAAGGAAATGCCTCCATCTGCATTACCCTTCCTTCCGGAGACATCACACTCGTGCTCCTCCTGACAGTACACCTTTTGGACCACCTCTCTTCCCATTTGTCCAGATCTCTCCAAGCTCTTATTCCTGTTATCAGCTCCCTTATGTGTGTCTTTAATCCTGTAGTTCTCTTCTCATCTAAGTCTTGGTCTGAATACTGCAACCTATGGTTACTCTGTAATGTCTTTGTTCTGGACAAGTCTACCATATACTTCTCTGCCAGTTCAGACAGTTTCTCATGAATTGCTCTTGCCTTTCGGGTAATATCCTTTGCTATAAACAGTAACTCATCTTGTTCGTATAGGTCAATCCTTTCTAAGGCTAACGTCCCATCTATTATCTCGTCCAGATCATTTTTTAAACTAGTGACATCAAGTCTTCTGGCCTTTACTGCAGCTTTCAGTATGCTAGCTCTAGGGGGTCCATTCACATCTCTCCCATCCCAGCTCCGAGTCCTACGTCTAGGCTCAGGCGAGTTATGGGGAGTCCTCCCATGTCCCCATCTCTCCAGGTCCCATGCAGTTCCATCCTCTCTGGGTGTATGGTGAAACACTTTCCCATTTCTCATAATCCCACAGGTCCCATCCTGCATGGTTTCCCTAGATGCATGGTAAGACATTCCGTTATTCCCCCTTTCTTTGTCTTTTGCCGGTGGCCTCTGATCTCTCGACCCATGGCCAGATCCTTCACTGTTCCCCATGCTCCCACGACTCCAGTGCTGTACATTATCATTAGGTGCATGGTGAGTACATCTAAACCTATCCCTGTATTCTTGTGTCCTTCTGTCTCCCTCACTGGTTATGAGACGGGACGTCTCTCCACATCCTGTACTTCTCTCCCGTCTCTCTTGCTCATTCCCACCGTCAGTATGACGTATAACTCCTCTACTCTCAGGACTGTTACCATCCCACTCCTGACTACTTGCGCTAGCCCCGCAGTGAGACAATGTTCCGTTGCCTCGACTTCCCCACTCAGCCCCTGTTCTTCACCTGTGGGCTGGTGCTTCTGTGGACCCATCCCATTCTCTCAAGTCAGCTCTCAGCTCCTTAAAGGATTTCGGCCGTGGTCCCCTCAGGTCCATCGGTCCTCTCTGGCCCCCCTGTTCTGCTGCGGGACCCTCTGCTGAATCAAATGGGGTGCTCCACGTCACTGGTCCTGGCAATTGCCTCCAGGCATTTGTCGTGTTATTTCTCCTTTCCATTTCAGCTCTCTCTCTATCTAACCTCATCTGTTCTTCCTCTCTGTCTCTCTCGGGGTTGTAAATCGATACTATAGGACCTATGGTAACGGGTACTTGTAGAGCGTCTGGCAACCCATAGGACTCAACCCTCTCTGTTTCCGGTACCTTCTGCACCACAAACCTTCCGACTACTCTCGGTACTGTACTATGTTGAGGTGCCTCCTCACCTTTGACAGGTGTCCACTCTGATATAGGGAGTGGTACATACCCCTCTATGGCAGCCCCATCATCCCTTGCGAGTCCCCTATCCTCCATTCTCCCAACGTTCGGAGGCGGTCTATCTATCAGCAACCTATTTATCAAGTTGTCCTCCGACTCGCTCTCCTCATCCTCTTCCATGAGCCTCTGTTCTCCTGTCACCTCTCTCACTGGGTATAACTTATCCACCTCAATAGCCCGTACCCTCCATCTCTTGGCGTCCGCATCCCATTGGGCATCTCGCACTGCCCTTACTGATCGCTTCAACCTTTCTTGGGGCCTGTTCAGATTTCTGTCGTGTGCCGCCCTAAGCCACGCATTAAGGGCCTCAAACTGTGTTGGTCTAGGCGGAGGATTCAATGAGGACATAATTGATTTCAGCCGATGTAACGCCTTTAACCTGAACGTTCCATACTTAGGAAACGTCAGTTCCTCATTCCCTTCCGAAATCTTACTCCATTCACTAATCCATAGTATCGTATGCAAGCCAACATTCGTTGCCATATAGTAAGCTGGTGTACCCTCTGGCGGTGCCTCTTCCCCGTAATAAGAGTCCCTTCTTTTTCTCTTAAAAATCCCTCTCAAACATTTAAAACACTTCATGTTCAAAACCTACAGAATTTCTATTTTTCTCCGCGTCTGTTTACTTCCTGATGACAATCCACCAATCTCAGCACGGTTCTTGCTAACTGCCCTATCAGAACGCGGCTTTTCACTGACGTCACACCAACCGCCCTATCACGGCACGGCTTCTCACTAACCGGCCTATCTCAGCGCGACTCTCGCTGACGTCACTCGTCCCCCTTCGCAGCAGTTCCCCTCCTTTCTCAGCTCGTCTCCGCGGTCATGCATGCATCCCATTCATACTCCGAAAAATGATTACTTCCGTCCAAGCGATCACTTTTCTTTGACTGTACGCCCACAGTCTATCTGTAATTGTCACCTTAACTGACGAAATGTCTTTCCGTTTACGTCCAGACAATCGCCTTCTCTGATAGGTTACTTACACACAGTAACTTTCGACCTGCGTCCGTTACTCACACATACACTCTTGTGTTCCCCCTATCTCGGTCCTGGGGCGGTCAATGGTACCTCATGACCTCCTTACTCTGGTCGACAATTACTCTGGATGTTCGATACACCCGAACCACTTAAGCTCTACCCCGAACTTAAGATTTTACCAGGTTGCGCGCGCTCACAACCTTCTCACAATCATACTACAGGCATTCAACTCCGCATGACATTACAATACAAATACAACACAAAACACCGCAATCTGTTCACGCATGACCCTTTTTATACTCACTCTCGTCCGATACTGCTGCTTTTCTCTCTCCGTCAGTGCCTTCTTCGGAAGGCCACCTCTCGAACTCTAGGGACCTTGGGGTAAACTAACCTAGCCTCGATTACCTTCCTCAAGAAGATAACCATCCTCACTCTGCTACCAACTGCTAACGCGGGATTTCTGGTCTATTGTTACCTTACCAGATCCCAGCTCAGGTCGACTGAATCGTTGGTACCTGTCATTGAGTAAAAGGCAATCCACTTCTAGGTTAATCAAGAAAGAACTTACACCACTCTAAAGAACCACTTACCACTAGAAAAGGTTTAAAAGTTTATTATAAAGCCAAAAGTATCTGGAGATACAAACATCTCAGAATAAGATTCAAAAGATATACAGGTATCAATATAAAAAGATATTCTCTGAATGCTCTTAATCGGCAAAAGGAAATTATCAAAAATATCTCAAATACCATGAGAGTTGCAAGAATCGCTATGAGTTGCAACTTGAGAGTCATTTACAGAAAGGAAAAATACAGGTTAGACTGTCCATACACTAGACTAAGTGACATCCCTACTTAACAAGATCTTTACCTAAAAAGGTGTCAGCAGTGGTGACTTCCAAAGAAGATCACACACTTCCCTTAGTCTCTAATTCAAGTTGAAGTCTTGCAGTTCTCTATCTGCCTACCCATCCGCTCTCTTAGGTTCCTCAGATCCTCTGCTCTAACTCCACCCCGGGGTGCTGTCCCTAATACAAAATCACATTTCCAATAGGAACGCCCCTGGAGACGCCTCTCACGTGGTGTAGTTTCTGGCGGCAAATTCCATGCTGGTGCTCCTCGGGACCCTTCATTAAAGTTGGCCTTGCTTCCCAGGCTTCTCTCCGACCAGGCGGTAACACTTTCTCGGTAGGCCCCAAATTCCGGCCTTCCACCATATCTTAAAGTCGTAAACCATGTTACAGACTTTTCGTTCGTGCTCTATGCGACCTCTCCTTAACGAGCACATGCAGATCAAAGAAGCGACTTTATCTATTCAGGCCTACTAGAATTACATGAAACGGGCCTCTGCAATATACACATTTAATTTCTTTGTTTAAACAGTATTCTAACTAACACACATTACTATAATGTAACACATCTATTTAAAACATTATTTCAATTCTATGATTAACAATACTCTATAGTAAAATGACATTAGAATCCAAGTTACTTAAAAGTGTAGCAGCATCTTTCGTTTCTTGTGAAATGCCATGTGGCCTACACATTTCCATGGTTTGCAGAATTACATTTCTTTTTCACACAGCCCCATAACGTGAGACTCCAACATCATTCTAACATTTCTACACCTCTACATTAGTTTTTCACACTGATATATGTATCCCTATTCTAATTAAACACTCATGTATATATTTTCTCTATATAAGTTTGACACTCTTGTATATTATCTACTAGACTAATACAACGTGCTTGTAAATATGGTGCACTTCTACATTTTTCAGATTTGTGCTCTCTCAGAACTGATTGCAAAGTGTGCTTACTTGCGTTTTGCCTATATTGTTTCCGTCAGCTTCTCACTGGCCGTAGTAGTGAAGCAAAAACTAAAAAGAAAATCAAAATGCAGGAATTGTCTGTGCAAAATGGGGGCCAATAGAATTTGCAGGGGCTTAGCTTCAGGGGGTGTTTGGGGTGTGACACACCCCACATAAATACATCTGAGCTTTGTAGTTGAATCGGGTGTGGGGCCCTGAATCGGGTCTGCTATGTCTGTGTCAGTCTTTCATGTCATATTGATTTTGCTAAGAGGTTTTAACTTGTTCATTTTTGGTTCAGGAACTTAAATATACTTAGGCCAAGATTTACGAAGATTTTGCATCGGTATTGGTTGAGTCACTTTTTTGGGGCAGTACTTCACAAAATCCTTTTTTGGAGTGGCAGCCAGCAACATTAAAATATGGTGAGGCGCGATGCTAAAAAAACTAACCACATGTTGCACAGAGCCATGTCCAGTACCTCTCTCCTCGGCGGTGACTCCTGCAGGCAGCAGGAAAGGGAAGGACTTTCTCCCTTCTGCAATATGATTCCAACTAATCTTGGTTCTGCAGAGAAGCTCCAGGATTGGTTGGAGCAGGCTAACCCAGTGCTCATTTATTTTGTGGCTGGGGGCCTGTTACTGTAATACCTCAGCTGTTTCTCAGCCCTGGGATTGTGCAGGCTGAAGTGCACATGTCAGACTGGCCGGCTGTAGACAGCCAGCCAATCTGACATGCGCACTGGCAGGGGCTGCAGTAATAGTGCAATTGCACGAATCAGCTCTGCCATCGCACCATAACAGCACAAGCCTGTGACCAAAATAAAATCGTATTTATTACCACTTTATTAATGTGTATGCCTGCTGCGATCGCAGCTGGCGGGGCGCTGCTCCTTTGCCATAATGGAGGCGCTGCCGCTGCCTTTTTGGCATTTAAAAAGCCACGCAAATGTCAGTTTGTGTGACTTTGTCAGGAAAAGTAACGCAACACAACACATTTAGCTGCCTGGCATTACTTTGCATCAGGTAGTCATTCCATGGGTAGTGCATGAGCATTCTCGGGTGTCCACCCATGGATTTTGGTGAGAAAACATATTTGCATAGGCCCAGATTTATAAATGTTTTGCGTCTGGTTTGCGTAACTTTTTTTACTTCAATGCAAAATCCTTTCTGTTATTTATAAAGCCATGCAAATGTCAATTTGTGAGGCTTTGAATTAAAAAGTAACGCTGTGCATTGCACTGCCTTGCGTTACTTTGTGTCAGGTAGGCCTTCCATGGGTGGTGCACTGTCATTCCCATGCATCCATCCATTCATTTTGATGCAAACCCATATTTACAAAGAGTTGTAGCCATGGGTGCACCTGCCTGAAGCTGGCATAGTGAGGAGAAATATGTTTATTTCTCCTTTTTACAGCCTCTGCATGTGTGTTGCATTCTAAGCTACACCACCGAGTCTTTGCATGTGTTATTTTTTATTTTGTACACTGATGTGTAAATGAGGTGTAAATCTGATACCTGGCATGGATATTATTTGTGTCTGAGAATATTTTCACACACAATTTGCAGCAGATTCTAAGTGACAGTGATGAATATAGTTTTAAGTAAGTAATGTTTGTGTAAAGTCATTTATTGAGTCACTGCAGGATGATCAATGCTCAAAGTTATTAAAGTATACATGGATTGCTGTTTGCACACATAGCCAACAACTTACTGAATGAATTACCAGTGACGGATGGTCACCTTCCAAACCCTTGAAGTGAAAATTACCCTCTTCCAAATCATACCTGTTCTCTTCCACCTTTTATGTTGATTGTTTTCTATCCAATCTCCTAGGAGAAAGCAAGATGTCATTATGTTTAAGGGCTCGTCCACAGAATGCTTTTAGCTGTCCATTGTGTAAAATCTATTGGGGACAGTACCAATATGTACAATGGGCTTTGGCTCAGCACATTACATTTCATTGGTAGGCTTTCTTGGCAATCTCATTTGCTTGCATACTATTCCATGACTTTCCTTCCTCTTCGTGTGTTTGTCCCTCCTCTGCAGCATAACTTCTTTACCATCCTTTCAAATTAATCCTTTTTATCTTTCCACATCAGGGAGCTACTTATTTCTTTTGCTTCCAGAACTCCATAGGAGTGCATGAGTTTTCAGGTTCTCTCCCCTGTGTACTGCTTCCCTCCTAACATCATCACTTGCTCTCCATATTGCGCTCCCTAAACATTATCTGTTAGATCTCTCACCCATTTCAATGCCGCTCAGCTTTTAAAAATGTAAATGCCACCCCACCCGGCTTCTCCAATCTCCACCCACCCTGCTCATCAGTGTTTACTTTCTTCTCCCAATTCAGTCCACTCTACTGTCGTTCACCCAAAGCATTCTTTTTATTTCACTTTTAAGAGGATCAGGCAGCAACAATTTGGTGGCAAGTTGCTTCTTTCTAAAATAACCAAAAAATGTGGATTAAAACAAAAACAGAAGTCGCTGCTGTATCATGACATATGTGTGCCCATACCTGGTGATGCATACATGGCTATACGCCATCACGAAGGGACTGTCACAGTGTCATGACACATATGTCAGTCAGTCAGAAGATCTTTATTCGGCTTAAATGACAGCCATAAAAGAACAAATAAAAGACATTCTTTAACAATGATAAACATAGTAAAATTTCAGCCAACTAAATTAATTCCCGAGAGTTCATTTTCCAACAATATTACGAAGTAAGACTGCAGAGGAGATAAACTTATAAACCATAAGGCAGGTGAATTCATTGTTTAAAAGAAGTAGATGGCATAATGCAGGTTTACACTTTCTAATATTTAAAAATCTTAATGATGGTTTTAAAAAAGTGTGTCTCGGATTAAGATACAATATACAGAAAAACATGAAGTGCAGAAGTTGAGTTACATGGACAAAGGTCTAGTTTGGCATCGCAGTATACATCACGTGGATACGACACCAACAAATAAGCAATACCCATCCTGAACCTAATCAAATAAAAAATTTTTGCTTGATTAAAATAACAAGAGAGATAAGATTCAATTCGCGGGGAGCTAATCAAAAACGAATGCTCTACAACTATTTTTTGGTCATCTCTTCACTATCTCTTGCAAGCATACACATATGTATGCATTCATGCTGAAGTATACGTATGCATTCATGATTGGGATTTGGTTTGCTGATACTGTTTAGCATTGTTGTAAGGTACAACATGGCCCATGCAAAGTATATATTTTAACTGCACGTTTAAACTGACATCTTTTTTAATGATGAATTTTTACATGCTTTGCACATACACAAAAATATACTTAGAAAATATTCTGCATGCAGTTAATTTCTTAGTAAGCATATTATCATGTTGCCTGTACACTTTCTCCAAGGCTAGGAACATTGAACGCAATGCCCTTGCTTTTGGTTGTTCAGTCAGAGACAGCTCTAAGGCTCCAGACAAACAAGCACATCAGCACTACACCTTTGAAATCAGAACAGTGCTTTTATTATATAAACTGCCTCTGTGCTACATTTTCGCATAGGAGTATTTCTTCTGCGATTATCCTGGAATGCTGTACACTGAGCCCTGCTCACTCTAACCTTCATCCAGAACAATAGCCTGCTCTACACCAAATTGACTTCCTGACACATCATACACAGACACTGGTAGGGGGGCTAGGCCATCCCAATGGATCTGGCAGAGTGTAATCCAACTAAGCTCTCAATAGTGCAGGTAGTATGAGATAAGAGTATATGAAATATAATAAATATGTAATCATCTAATAGAGAATAATATTATAACGGTAGAACTGTTTATTTTCTAATGCTAGTTACAGTGCTTGGTTTCATGTCACCAATAATGGCAGCTCACACTTTTTATACAAGAATACGATTGTTTCAATAAATATTTGAAAAGCGTTTTGTATCTTCCCTGTGTTAACCTTGGGCATGCAAAAGTAAACTATGAAAGGGTAGATCTGTTTCCATTATTTCCTTGGGGAATTAGAGTGGTCATGTTCGAGGTTGCAGATACCATCTGGTACCCTGGTAAGGTTAGGGGGTTCAGATGGGGCACTGTGAGCTAGCTAGGAATTGGGCCAACACATTCTGATGAAATGTGTGGACTGAGTCCCCTTATTCTGACGTTTATGTTGTACAGATACACAGTCCTACTTAATTCATAGGCACTGTATGATGGCATCAGCACAAATGTATTAGTTTCTTTTTTTACCAGTTTGGAATAGCATTGGCAAAAAGTACTGGCAAAGCCAAAACTATCATAGATTGCTGTTGAAAGGGGACACCTATTGACTTTGCCAATGCTTATCTTCATAAAGAATGGCATAATAAAATCTCTTTATTTAAATCATATGCAGCTTTTGGTACAGTGAATCAACCTACTGTTCTAAATTCTCATTTTCTTCAAGGAATTCTGGTCCTGCATTGGACTGGGTCTAGTTCTATCCTTCTGATTGTGCATTTTAGCTATATTGGAAAGATTCCCTTTCTGCACTTCAGCTGCTTCTGATTTGTTTCACCCGAGTTCCATTCATAGTACCCCACTGATTTTTCTTCATACTATTTCACTATCTAATATTAAATTCTCCTTAGAATTCAAGGTTCACCTGAATGCTGCGGAGACCCAAATTTCCTTTTTTTTGTCTTCTTTTTACTCCTTACTTGGGTCTCTTCCAGGCTTTTTGCTGTTGAGATATCCTACCTTGTTAGGCAAAATTCTGAAGAAACTATGATTCTTTCCTTTGCTGACCATTTAATATCTCTGTGCCTTAGTTGATTTCATTTTCTGCATCTCAACTGTTTTTCTTTATGTCTGCTTGTAATCTTATAATCTTTATGTCTGCTTGTAATTGTTCATGGAACCCTTTATTGAATTCTCCAATCAAATCTCCTCAGTTTCTAAAATGTGTTTTTTCGTCTCTATCACAGTCATAAAAATAGATCACTTGTGGACTAATTTAGAGTACAATGGTAAGTGAAAATCCTCCATTTTCTGGAAGCAACTCTAAATACAGGGAGTTAATACCCATGAATGTCTTACACAGTATTGTGGAAGAAAGCCATCTAGTAGATTCTTTTTCTATTGAAAGAGAGTTTCAGTTACTCCCAAACTCTGTAAGATACCCTTAATGTTTTCTTTTCTTTGAAACTGCTCCTCCAAACGATAGTCTTTTTTAGCTTTGATGTTCCTGTTTGCTTTATGCTGGTCACAGTAATGTTGACTCAAGAGAGGCAAAGGAATCTTTAACCTCCCTGGAAAACCCCTGCTGGGTTTCTGTTCCCTCTAATCGGGAAGAGAGTCCTGTTGGCAACTAGATGTAGCAAGCAGCAAGATATTCATTGGATGGGCGTGGCTGAGGCAGAAGAATAGAACACAGGATACACGTTTCATGTTTTTCCAGCCTGGGGGTAGGAGTGAGCAATAAAGGGCTGGTATAATATTGACCCTCATAAGAGGTATCCCCTGGCTCAACTTTGTTTTTTAACCACATTGGTGCTAAGGCAATTCCCGCTGGGTGCTGATATTTTACAATTCCCATTGTTCATGACAAGGTCAGCTCGTCATTAGCACAGCTCCAGTGTGCCTCATGACGAGCTGACCTTGTCATGAGCATGGAAGGGGTTAAATGCTTCTCTCAAAGAGGTCCAACAGTGGTTATCTTGCAACCACCTAAAACTCAACCAAGATAAGACAGAATTTCTTCTCCTATCAATACCAGACCAGTCCCCAGAATGTCTAGACTCCACAGACACTCTTAACTGCAAGCTAATCCCAGCTAACACCACCAAATGTCTAGGAATCACACTTGATCCTAAACCGACCATGAAAGATCATATATAGAATAGTGCAAAGAGTGCCTTCTACAACCTGAAACTTCTGAACAAAGTCAAACCCTTCTTACCGCCAAATAATCTTAAATCTGCCACGCAAGCACCGGTGGTGTCCAGAGTAGACTATAGGAATGCCACCCTTACAGACACTGCTAAATCCCACCTTGTATCCCTTAAAAACAACCTCAATGCAGCAACCGGAATGGTCACAGGAATAAAAAAAAAAAAGGCCACATCCCCTCTGCACTGAGAAAACTGAACTGGCTCTCAATTGAAGCTCGCTGCAGCTACAGAACTGCTGTTCTCACTCATAAATCCCTTCACACTGGGCAACCTTCCTACCTAACCTCATAAATTCAAAAGTACTGGTCAGACAAGAAACCTAAGTAGCTCCAACACCCTATCCTCACCCTGCTGAAAGCCCACAAACAAAAAACCCAAGCACACTCCTCTTCAAGCAATGCCCCAAAAATCTGGTCCTCCATTCTTGTACATATCAGGAGAAACCCCTCCCTCCAGAGCTGCAAAAGACAGCTAAAGGATCTCCTCATCAACCAACATCTCAACTAGCAGGTCATCAATCGAGCTTCAAGACATGCTCACAACTCTTAGCTCTCCTTGTACCCCTTCCCTATTACCATTATTTGTCCACCTTAGTAGTCATCCCTGGACTAGTCTTGATTCGACTCAGCTGTTCTGATTATAGTCATTATTTGTTGAACATGTCTGACACCCACGGGTCTTGCCAGCCCCTAATAGAACTTTTACATAAATAAATAAATACTTCTGTCATATCACTTATTTGACATCTCTGTTCCCTAGCTATCTCTATTTGATTCAGATAGTCTAGAACAGGGGTCTGCAACCAACCTGGAAGTAGCTTGTGGAAGCATAGCTCAACCAGAAGCCCATAGGGAGGTTATAAGGATTGTCGGATCACATTGAAGGAGGCAGTGAGGCTCATTTTCAGATCCTAACAGTAGCAGTCAGCCAAACCAATAGCAGGGCATCACACTACCAACTAAGCACACACTATGACACTGTGACAGCCAGTTGCAATGGGACAGGCTGTAACATCACCAACTATCTTCACTCACAGACTAGCAAAATTGCATAGAGATGGATCATGTTATAGGCCTCATTCTGTCAATCACACTGAGTAAATGAATACTCTGCCATGACAATATGACTAAAGGAGCAAGAGTAGAATGGCTTGAGTGTGAGGTTGCAATAGGTGGTCATTATCGGTAATCCTATGTGGGGATCTGAATTGGAATCTTAATGGATGTGTTCCTATTGTAACAGGGATCATATTCATTAGTAGCTCAGGGTGATATTCACTGATGAGAAGTAGTTCCCATCATAGAAAAACTTGGAGATCTCTGGTCTAGAACCTCACTTCTCCCCTTTCAGAAATAGTTTTTTCAAAATGCACATGTGCAGTACTAAATTCTATACATCAGTAGCCATGGTTGATATCATTCAAAAGCTTTCAAATGTGCTGGAGATTGTAGACGTTTTTATGCATTAATATTGTTGTTTTATTATTAACAATGAGCATTATATGCATCTAAGCTCAAATTCACATATGCACACTTATATTATGCTATTACCTTTGAAACGTTTTTCTATGACCTGTTAAAGTGCCTTTTCTTGGCTTATGCTAAATAGTCGTCAGCTAGGCCATGACATGAGCTATGGCTTATTCGAAATGGATATCTCACCCTGTACATACACTGTTTATTATTTCTGCTGAACGTAGCATTGCAAGTCATGTTTGGTTATTCCAAAATTACATTGTTCTCGAAGAAGACTCACTAGTAAGGGTTGTGTAATGTTTTAACCTTCAAGGCTTCTTCTGCCTGCTAGCTGTATTGAATTTATTCCCAATCACTCACTATTGGTTTGCAACTAGTTTGTTCTGACATCTCCAGATTAACATAGACTTGGCTGAGTCAATATTCATGCACTCGGATAGTTCTTAGGTCATAAGGCAGTATGACATTCTAATTTTCAATGTTCCATTCTCATTTGTTGTAAATGTATTCTTTAGCTTACACCATGATTAATCTGTTCTTTACGTTAGTCTATGAGAATATTTCCTATAGCAACTATCAAATTAGGCTGTCAATCAATTAATCAATCAGGGAATTGTAAGTGTGCTACTCACCCGGGAGGGTCTCAAGGCGCTGGGAGGGTGAGGGGGGGAGTAGCTCTGCTCAGTTGAAATTCCAGGTCTTAAGTGTCCTCCTGAAGATGTTCAGGGAGGGGGCGCGTCTGATGTCGATTGGGAGCTCATTCCAGGTCTTGGCCGCGATGCAGGAAAATGCACTTCCGCCTGTTCTGGCCCTGCGGCGAGGTTGGAGGATCGGAGGTTTCTCTTGGGTGCGTGGAAGGAGATTCTCCCATTGAGGTACCGAGGGCCGGTGTTGTGGAGGCATTTGTAGGGGTGGGTGAGCATCTCGAAAGTGACTCTCTTCTCGACGGGAGCCAGTGAAGGTTTCGTAGGTGTTGGGTGATGTGTTCATGTTAGGGGTGCAGAGGACGAGTCTGGCTACGATGTTCTGTATGGTCTGGAGCTTGTGGAACAGAGACTTGTTGATCTTGGCATAGAGGGCGTTTCCGTAGTCTAGTCTGCTGGTTATGAGTGTGTGGGTGACGGTTTTCCTTGATTCGGGGGCGATCCATTTGAATGTCTATCGGAGGAAGCGGAGGGTGTGAAAGCAGCTGTAGGCGATGGCGTTGACCTGTCGGGTCATGGAGAGGGAAGAGTCGAGGATGATCCCAAGGTTTCGGACATGGTCCATGGGGGTCGGCGGCTGCCGAGGGCGGTGGGCCACTATGTGTTGTCCCATGCAGAGGAGGAGGGTCTGAGGATGAGGACCTCTGTCATCTCCGAGTTGAGCTTAAGGCAGCTGCTGCTCATCCAGGATGAGACGTTCTTCATTCCTTCCTGGAAGTTGAGTCTGGTCGTGACGGGGTCCTTGGTGAGGAAGAGGAAGAGCTGGGTGTCATCGGCGTAGGATATTATGCTGAGTCTGTGCTGTTTGATGATGGCGACAAGGGGGCCCATGTAGATGTTGAAGAGTGTGGGGCTGAGTGACGATACTTGGTGTACTCATTAGTTGATGTCCATGGGTTCGGAGAGGTAGGGTGGTAGGCTGATCCTTTGGGCTTTGCCAGTGAGGAAGGAGCAGATCCAGTCGAGGGCGCTTCCCTGTATGCTGGCCTCTTGGAGTCTGGCGGTGAGTGTGTGGTGGGCGATGGTGTCGAAAGCTGCAGAGAGTTCGAGTAGGATCAGGGCTGCGGTGTGTCCTTGGTCGAGGAGAGTGTGGATGTTGTCTATGGCGGCGAGTAGGGAAGTCTCAGTGATGTGGTTGCTGCGGAATCCGGATTGGGAGGGGTCGAGGATGGAGTTTTCTTTGATGAATTTTGTTAGTTGGCTGTTGACGACCTTCTCTGTGACTTTGGCCACAAAAGGGAGGAGGGAGATGGGTCGGTAATGATTGTGGTCCATTGGGTCTGCTGAGGCTTTTTTTAACAGGGGTCTGACTTCTGCGCGTTTCCAGTCATTGGGAAAGGTGCCGGTCTTGAAGGTGGTGTTGATGGTGTGTCGTAGTTCTGGAGCGATGGCTGTGGTGGCCCTGTGGTAGATGTGTGGTGGGCAGGGTCTGTGTGGGGGCCCTGAGTAGGTGCCTATCATGGTCGATGTGGTGTCTTTGGTGGTGACTAGGGTCCATGATGAGACGGTGGGCTGGTGTTGCTGGTGGAGGGGGTGGTTTCGGAGTCAGGTGTCTCGTCGTTGAAGTTGTCGTAGAGACCCTTGATTTTCAGATGGGCGTAGGATCCCAGTTTGTTGCAGAGGTCCTAGGAGAGTGTGGTGTTGGCGAGGATCTTATCTGCAAGGTCCTTTTGGTGGATCTGATTCGCTGGTGGTATTTCGTCATGGCGTTCTTGTAGTTGGTGTGATCTTCTGGCGTTTTGCTGTTTGTCCAGTTTTTCTCAAGGTGTCTGCAGGTGCGTCCGGCTTCTTGAAGGTCGGTGGTGAACCATGTGGCCTTTCTGGGGCGCTGTCTGTCGGAGTTGCGTAGGGGTGTACGCTCGTCTTCGCAGTTGGAGATCCATCTGTGGAGTTCTTTGGCTGCATGGTTGGCGTTGGTCAAGGTGGTGGGGGCGTTTCAGGAGAGGGCGGAGTTGAGCTGATCTGCAGTGATTTTGCTCCAGTTCCTTCTAGGAGGGCGTGGTGCAGGTTTGGGGGTGGTGGGTTTGTTGACGTTGAAGTGTACGCAGTGGTGGTCCATCTAGGGGGTTGCATGTTGTGGTTGAAGTGGATGTTGTTACCTCCTGCGGAGATGGGGTGAGGGTGTGCCCTGCCTTGTGTGTAGGGGTGGTGACGAGCTATTTCAGTCCGATGTTGGTGAGGTTGTCCATCAGGGTGGTGGAGATGGGGTCGCTGGGGTTGTCAAGGTGGAAGTTCAGGTCTCTGATGAGTATGTCGCCCATGGAGGCAATGGTGTGGGGTGCGATGAGGTCGGGGATTGTTTCGGTAAACATGGCACAAGGTCCAGGGGTTCTGTAAGCGAGGGTGCCATGGAGTGTGGTTCTTAGTCTGGTCTGGATTTGGAAGTGTAGGTGTTCGGTGGTTGAGAGGGGGTCATTTGTAGTTGAGGTGGAGAGTCGGAGGGAGTTCTTGTGTGCGATGGCAAGTCCTCCTCCTGGGCGGTTGGGGCAGTCTTTCCTCTGGATCTTGTATCCGTTGGGGATGATGGTGGCAATGTCGGGTGTGGAGGAAGCATTTGTCCAGGTTTCTGTAAAGAAGGCGACGTCTTGTGAGGGGGTAGAGGAGGTTCCAGATCGCAAAGGAGTGTCCATGCAGGGAGGGCACGTTGAGGAGGATGCACCTTAGGGTTTCGGAGGTGTTGGCTTCCGGTGTGGGGGTGGGGGTGGTGGCTCTGGGGGTGCTGATGGTGTTGAAGGTCTGGCGGCAGTAGAGGCAGGAGAACTGTCCATGGGTGATGCTTGGCGTGGATAGCTGGCAGCTGTTTTTCCTCCTGTGGTTGAGGCTGAATTGTAGTGGTGGATGGTTGGAGATCCAAAGTTCCCGGCGCTGGTTGCGGGTGGGTCACAGACGGGCGCAGGGGGGCTTGCCTTAGGTGTGGCTTGCCTTAGGCTCATTGGCCGCCATTAAATAGGGAAGGAGCGAGGAAAAAGTTCAGCTTACAGTGACAGATTACACAAGAAGGATGATAATCTTACAATAGGAAACAGGAGGCAAAAGAAATGGGCAAAGAGAGGCAGGAGGCAGCAGGGCAGGCTCGAACCCCACCCGATGGGCATCGGAGGCACAACTGTGGAGCTACTGGGGGAGAGAGCAGGTTGCTAACCAGAGGTCAGAGATCTTGCCCGTTCGTCCCAGCAGCGGCCTCCATTAAATAGGGGAGGAGGGAGGTAAAAGCTCAACTGGGAGGCAGGAGCGTGATCGGTAGGGGAAGGGCCATGGGGGAGCAGCAGCGGGAGAACGCGCGAAGCAGAAAACAGTAGTCAAAACAATTTAACAGAAGGATGACAATTACACCAGTAAGAAAAACGGCAACAAACAATTTATCGGGAAGGATGACAATTACAAACACAATTACAGTGATGGATTACCCAAGAAGGATGATCATTTTACCAGAAGGACACAGAAAGCTAAAGAAACAGGCACAGAAAGGCAGGAGGCAGCAGGGCAGGCTCGAACCCTACCCGATCAGCGTTGGCGGCGGAGCCACACTGGTGAAGCTACTGGGGGAGGGAACAGGTCACTGACCAGAGGTCAGAGGTCTTGCTCACTCGTCCCAGCAGCGGCCGCTATAAATAAGGGAGGAGGGAGGGAAAAGCTCAGCTGGGAGGTAGGCGCATGAGCGGTAGGGGCCGCGGGGAAGCAGTGGCGGGAGAACGACCGAAGCAGAAAACAGCAGTCGAAACAATTTAACAGAGGGATAACAATTACACCAGAAAGAAAAACGGCAACAAACAATTTAATGGGAATGATGACAATTACAAACACAATTACAGTGACAGATTACACAAGAAGGATGATAATCTTACCAGAAGGATACAGGTAGCAAATGAAACAGCCACAGCGAGGCAGGAGGCAGCAGGGCAGGCACAAACCCTACCTGATCAGCGTCGGCGGCAGAGGTACAACGGTGGAGCTACAGGGGGAGAAAGCAGGTCACTGAACAGAGGCCCGAGGTTTTGCTCGCTCGTTCCAGCAGCGGCCGCCATTAAATAGGGGAGGAGGGATGGAAAAGCTCAGCTGGGATGTGGGAGCCTGAGTGGCAGGGTGGAGGGGCTGCAGGGGAGCAGCAGCAGGAGAATGCGCGAGGCAGAAAATAGCAGCAAAAACAATTTAACAGAGGGCTGACAATTACACCAGAAGGAAAAACGGCAACAAACAATTTAATGGGAAGGAGGACAATTACAAACACAATTACAGTGACTGATTACACAGGAAGGATGATAATCTTACCAGAAGAACACAGGAAGCAAAAGAAATGGGCACAGCGAGGCAGGAGGCAGCAGGGTAGGCTCGAACCCTATCGATCAGCGGAGGCACAACAGCGGAGCTACAGGGGGAGAGAGCAGGTCACTGACCAGAGGTCAGAGGTCTTGCTCGCTCATCCCAGCAGCGGCCACCATTAAATAGGGGAGGAGGGAGGGCAAAGCTCACCTGGGAGGAGGGAGCGTGAGCGGCAGTGGGGAGGGGCCGCAGGGGAGCAGTGGTGGGCGAACGCACTGAGCAGAAAACAGCAGTCAACACAATTTAACAGAGGGATGACAATTACACCAGAAGGAAAAACGGCAACAAACAAGTTAACGGGAAGAATGACAATTACAAACACAATTACAGTGAGGGATTACACAAGAAGGATGATAATTTTACCAGAAGGACACAGGAAGCAAAAAAATGGGCACACCGAGGCAGAAGGCAGCAGGGCAGGCTCAAACCCTACCTGATCAGCATCAGCGGCAGAGGCACAACGGTGGAGCGACTGGGGGAGAGAACAGGTCACTGACCAGAGGTCAGAGGTCTTGCTCACTTGTCCCAGCAGCGGACGCCATTAAATAGGGGAGGAGGAAGGGAAAAGCTCAGCTGGGAGGAGGGAGTGTAAGCGGCAGGGGGGAGGAGCCGTGGAGGAGGAGCCGCGAGGCGGGGCCGCGGGGGGGGCAGCAGCGGGAGAACTCGCAAACCAGAAAACAGTAGTCAAATCAAATTAACAGAGGGATGACAAATACACCAGAAGGGAAAACGGCAACAAGCAATTTAATGGGTCTTGAGCCAGATTACTTTCCTATGCTAGTGGTGATACTGTCAGAATTCTTTCTGAATTTGCTGCTCATTTGCGACTATTTTTGATTTTGTCTATTCTATATTGGTCTATTGCTGAGCCCTTCATTGCAATGATTTATACATCTGCACTTTACAATAATATGTTTGCGCATTTTGAATTGCTGTAATAAATCATTCTAAATTTGTAATTCTGCAAGGGAACTCACTTATTCAGTCTGCGCTTACTTAATTGACTGTATTTTGATATGCTATTTGCACTATTTCTTGTGACACATCCCCACATGAAACTGAGGTCTAACACCGTCCCTAATTCACCCATCCATGGGCATGTTGTTTAGATGTCTTTTGGGGAGTAAAATTGTTGGGAATCCCCAGACCCAGAAAAAGTTTGGCAGCATAGGATGGTTTGAGATAAGGGGTTCCAGATTTATTTTTGTACCAAATTCTGAGTTCACCCATGGATTATATGTTGAGTTCCTCTCCCTGCAGTGCTGTTCTTGTGCAAAAGAATTATGAGCATTAATAGGCTGGGGTGATTCTTGAGCTTGAGAGTGTTCAATGCATAACGTTGATTATGGAATGTGTAGTTGAGACTGTGGTTTAGGTTGAAAGTTAGATTGTTATGCTGCATGTGAGGTTTTTAGTCATGTTATGTGGATACCTGGTTCATTTTGTGATTTGTTTAATGTGATTTTGATGCCTTTGTCATATTTGTGAATTGCTACAAAGAAGTTTTGGGTTTGGTATTGGTTGATTAGGTAATCAGATTTGTTTTACTTTTACAAGTGCTGCCAAATTACTTGTCTTGTTTCTGTTGATTGTGAGATTCAGTTTGTCCAATCCGCTGATTCTCTCCTGTTTAGGGTGAGCAGACAAGATTTGTTTTTGTTTATTCGTGATCATACAATGAGAAAAAGGATTATATATTGTTGTTTCATTCACACAAAAAGTCACCCTTCGTTTGGTTAAGCCAGTTGAGGGGTTGCACTGGGATTGATGAGATGTCCCCACAGAGTTGCACCATCATTGGTTTGTTACTGTCAATGTTGTGCTGTGTTTGATTGACCTTTGCCATAGCTGCTCTGGGATTAGTTGTTGTTCAATTTGGCTGTTTTGTATGGTTTTGGGATTATTAAGAATAATAAGTGCAGTGTTGAAAAAGCCTAAAGCTTCTGGCATACCTGCTATGGCGGGACAGAAGAAACCACCTGAGGGCTTGCCTGCATACAAAATGTTGGCAGACATTGAGTTTTATACATGTACTGGATTCGAGATTGGCATGAGTTCACTTCTTGTGGCAAACATTTACAGTTTACTTTACGGGGTACCTTTAACATTAGGAAGCTAAATTTCTTGAGGATGACAAAGAATGATAGGAAGCCTAGAGACTACCTGTAGGCTTTCACAGACAAAGAGATAGGCTTGATAAAAAAAAGTGCAAAGTTTATCAGAATTTAAGTCAAGCCTAATGTGGTTTATCCTAGAATTAAACAAAAAAACTTGCAAAAGAAGGAGTGAAGCCCATCATAAAAAATTATAGAACAGGATATTTTATGGGAGGTGGTTAATAGTCCATGCACTAAAGAATACAAGAAAGGTGATAGATGGAATGCTTGAAATAATCTCAGCCATTGGTAATTGCTCGAGCTGCATTACACTCCATTTTTATTTTGCACACCATGTCACCTCAGTTTGAACCCATCTCCAATTGGAACAGTCCAGCCAAAACTGCCAAGCCAGGTCCTCTCTGAACTGGAACACAAGCAACTAAGGACGGGTGTCACTTTAATTATGGGTTCATCAGCCGGGTACAGTTTGGTTCCAGTGACAAAGTGTGCACAGGACCCACATCTGGGCATACCATCCCACTTAGGGTGACACACTAAAGTATACAAAAAATATGGATGGAATGATTGAGCTAATCTCATCTGCTGGTAATTACTCGGGCAGCATCCCAATCCATCATTATTTTGCAGACCATGTTGTATTTGATTTCGAAATGCATAATGTACCATTGTTATGCTGTAACTGTTTACTGCAAAACTCAACAAATAGCATTGAAAAAATAGAAAAATATGGCTGACTCACAGTGATATAATGTTCCAATACCATTTGATGATAAATGCATGAAGGCCCTCCAAGAATTAATAGAAGATTTTTGAAGTGCACCTATCCTTGGATGCCTGGTATGAGAAATAATTTTCATTTATTGTCATGAAAAGTGTGATGCTCATTGTCAATTTTAACTCAAAAACATAAAGGAGAGATTAGATCTATTGCTTATTTTTCTGCTGGGTTAGATCCAGGAGCAGTAGCTCTTCCTGGTTGTCTGAATGTATTTGCAACTATTTGCATTGCAACTGAACAAATGAAGGGATTGTAATGGAAAATATAGTATATTTGCTCCCTCTTCCCACCCTGTTTAAAAATCACAGCAGTGCATACCCCTCGGCGCCTTTACATACTCTGCAAACATAGAGGTACTGCTGCCTATTCCAGTCCTCTTTTGAAAACAATTTACTGCTGATTAATTCCACCAGTAGAGCGGGGGATTTTATAAGTAATTCGGCATTACAAGAGTAATGCAGAATTACCAAATACACCTGATTCCGCCAGTGGAATGAATAATTCTGCCCCGGCCTACATCATAACTGCCCAATGTAACTTCCGCACAAGTAGAAGAGTTGATTGCGCTGACAAGGGCTTGTCTCCTTGCAGATGAATTAAATATGACTATTTACACAGACTGCCAGTATGGATTTTGAGTGGTACATGATTTTGGGGGATGTATGTCATTACAACGCATGCTTTCACAACGCATGCCTTTACCACGCAAGTTTTACAACGCAAGTCGTTACAACGACTTGCGTTGGGGGGTGCTGGATAGTGAGTAGTTTAATTTACTATTCCAACTCTAGTCCCCGTGGATAGTAGGGAAGGTGTTGGATAGTAAATTAAACTATTCCCTATCCTAGAGCGCCCCCCAGCGCAAGTCGTTGTAATTACTTGCGTTGTAATAGTTGTGTGGTAATGGTATGTCGTTGTAATAGTTGCGTTGTAATGGTTGTTCACCGATTTTGGGCCACTGTGATCGCAAGGGAATTTTATGACATCTTCTGGTACTCCCATCGGGAATGGTTCTTGATCTTTTAGAAGCAATACAACAATCAAAGAGATTGCAGTGGTCAAGTCTACAGCCCATAAGACCAGTGATGACATAGTCACAATGGAACATAAATATGCTGACCAAGTGACAAAGTAATCCGCACTTGAGAATTCGAAAGTTTGAGATCAAATGAGTAAAACACATTGCAGGAATCAGAACAGAATGAACTTAGTGTAAATACTGCAGAAGATGGAAAATATGCTAATTGTTTTCTGTCAAACCCAATAAGGACCATATTAAGTGAATTGACTCCAGGAGGAGGTACAAGAAGATGAAAAACAAAAAATGGGAATTGGTTGGGTGCAAAAATAACTTTAATGATGTATGGATTACTCATGAATATAAATATGTACTCCCATGCTCGATGTTACATTCCATGAACCGCTATTTACATGGCTCAATACACATAGGGAAGTATTCAGAGAACAGGACTTTTAAAAAGTACTGGTTCAATACAAAATTCAGAGGTATTGCGGAAGACTTGTGGCAGAGATGTGTCACTTGCCAGAGGAATAATCATGAAAATAGAAAATAGAACACTTATTGTTATAATCCAAATTGGCAAATCAGAAGGCTCATTTACTAGACTTCAAATAGACTTTAAATATGTTCTCGTGATTGTGTTTTCTTTTTTAAATGGGTTGAAGCCAACCCAACTGAGAGATGTGACAACATGACAGCCGCCAAACTCATATTGAGATAGTAAGTTCCATATCTTGGCCTACCACACTTTAATGAGACACATCGTGGAACTCATTTTAAGAAAGATTCCTTAAATTGATTTGCACAGCTCTTCAGATTCTGCAAAAGTTCCATTGTAGTCATCATCCTCTGGAATTGTAGAGAAAATTTATGTAACTATTAAAAACCCTATGAGCAAACCCCATGATTGATGGTTTATTTGCAGGAAGGATTCCCTTCCTGCACATAAACAATCATTAAATAATGACTATCTAATACTTCTATGTGTGCTGCACATAAACATTCATTCCTTGCCACACCGGCACCCTTGCACTGTGGTGCAAGGGTGCCTGCTTTGGCGCTAGGAAGCTAATCTTTACGCCAGTGCTAGGGTAAAAACAGGGTGTGTTGTTTTGTTGTAAATATGGCGCACCCTTGCATTTCTAAATGTCATTAGACCATGGTGATGCCAAATGTGGCGCAGCTCTGTGCTCCGACAATTCCTTGTACATATGCCCTAGTGTTTTTAACACAACCTAGCGCTGATAATCCCGTTGTTTCCTTATCTTTCCAGGTTGACAGGCTGAGGATTTTAGGTTGGAACATGGCAGAGCTTTGTTCGAAGGTTAGTCTACCCAATTGGCTGACCTTTATAAAGAGATATGAGATTGTCATGCTTCAGGAGACCTGGGACATCTTGCATTCTGTGGTTGATTGCTTTCAGTGCTATTATGTCCCTGTCATACCCTCCTGCCATGGCCGAGCAACGGGTGGGTTAGCTGTCTTGGTAAGCATAGCTATTGGGGATATGTTGAGACCCTGGAAACGCTAAATAGTAGTTTTCAAGTAGTGGTAGTGAAGAGACATCTGAGCCTCTACCTAGCAAATTTTTATAACAACAGTTTCACTAACATTCCGATTACGAAACATCCAGTGTTGTTTAATAACATTACCCTGCTGCTAGACAAAATTATCAACAAAGGTCAGCCATTTTATCTCTGTTTGGTTGGGAATTTTAATGTTCATCTTTCCCCCAATGTTAGAACATCCTGCACTGAGACTTGCCCTCTCGTAAACACTGATTCCAAAAGTTGGTGTCCTAGCTTCCCCTCCTAGACTTAGTAAACGCAGTGGAGGTCGCTGGTATACATAATGCAGCACTGCCTACTTATAGAGGCAGAGGTAGTCCCTCTACAATAGATTATATCTTTATTACACATAACCTGGAAGAAATATTCTGATATGGAACAGTAGTCTCCTCTATCTACAGTGATCACAATCTCATTGGTATTGCACTTTTAATCCGTCCAAAAGAAAGATCTGGAGTTGAGAAAGGGGCAAGTAATCTTCAGACCTCCATGGATAATCTAGGACTGGTGTGGCGAATTCAAGAACCTGCCCAGTCAACAATTAGGGAGAATGTAGGGCTGGTGCAGGTATGCGTAATGGAGGATGATGTTGATCATAAGGTTGTCGAAGCATTTAGTGGCTTATGTTCATTCATTAGAAAGGCTCTCTTAAAACCTCTATGCGCCACAGTTAAATTACATAGACGGTTTAATCACTGCTGTTCGATGGCTAATCGTGAGCTGCATGGGGCTCTTGAAGTCAAACCCAGGGACCGCTTAGCAATGGCTATTTTACAGAAGCAATATAAAGAGACCATCTCAAAATGCTGGCAAGAAGTAATAAGGAAGCAATGGAACTCATTTGTGCCGGCGGCCTCTGTGAAGGACAGCAAGTCTTTTTGGACCGCTGACTGAGATATAAAACGGAAAAATCAGCCTCTATCCTCAATCACTTGTCTTATTGCCAGCAAGACCTGGGTGGCTCATTTTGGTTAAATATACGCTGCTCTTCCTTCTGATGGTGTTAGACAGTAAACATGTGATAGGTTTGAAGATAAACCTAGGAGAAGTGGAGGATGCCATACATCAGAGCATTAGTGGCAAGGCACCGGGGCCTGACGATGTCCACATTGATCTGATAAAATATTATCCTGATTTTTGGGCCCCACTATTAATAATCTTGCCTACTCCTTGATGTCTTTTTCCTGGTCCACATCTATTATAGTATCCATGTTTTAAAAATGCGATCAAGCAGAACCAGTTTGCTATAGGCCCCTTTTACTGATTGGGCGGGTAATTTCAATGGTATTAAGTAGTGGATCCAAGCAGAGTCAGTCCTATATCAATGCCAGTATGGGTTCAGAAATAAAGTAGGGATGATTGAACAATTTCCGAATCTGAGTCTGGTTCTGGGTAAATACATCATTGCAAAATAAACCCCTTCTACCTAGCATTTATGGATCTAACCTCAGCATTTGACCGTGTTAGTCGTTCTAAGCTATGGCAAATGCTCATTTCTCAAGGGCTGGATGAAGCACTTGTGCACTTTCTCGCATATTTGCACAAGGATATGAGAACCAGAGTTAGAATTACTACACAGGGAGAGGTTTATAATGACATTGATATCTGTTGTGGTGTGAGACAGGGATGTGTGCAAGCCCCCTTTTTATTCATTTTATACATCAATGAGCTTAACTCTTTTGTAATTACAAATACCCCTGATGTACCTAGAATGAAGGGGCTTGCTGCTACCCATGCTTTTATATGCAGATGACGCAGTGCTTATGGCCCGCACACCAAAATCACTGTGTCTGTTGGTGCATGCTTTTGTGGATGTTATGGGCGCCCTGGACCTGCGAACATATTTCACAAAATCACATATTATGGCATGTGGTACAAGGCGCAAGCAGCTCACAAATCTTTCTGTTGGCACCAACTGCCTGATTAGTGTAGGCACCTTTCCCTACTTGGGGATACTTTTTCTGCCACAGGGGTTGGGATACCAAACATTTCGCAGCCCAGAACAAAGCTGTCAAGGGCAATTGGCTCCCTATATAGTCTCCGACTGCCAACAGGGGATGGCTTGCTTATCTCTTTTTTGTAGATATATAAGTCATAATTTATCTCTCTTGCAACATATGGGGCTGAGGTATGGGGCATTTCGGAATGTGAGGCCATCCAGCCCGAAGAAAATTGGTTGCGTAGGATGCTCCTTTCAGTCCCCATTTCATCCTCATAGTTTATTTGTCATGAGGAGCTCGGCCTGCTTTATCTAGAGGACTGTATCAGAGCCCAGCCGGCATTATTTTGTTTGGTGATCTGGTTAAATGAGGAGGCAGCCCTATCAAGAAATATTATACTGGACTGTCTTTCATGTTCGAGTGGACTTTGAAATCCCTGGCTGGATTATGTTATATTCAGATTTATTTATTTAAGTGATTGGTCTTTTAAAAACAAAAACCATTACACCAAATTACATTTTTAAATAGTACCACTGCATACTTGTATAAACATAAAATCATTAATAGAATTTTTACACAGTTAATCTACAATATTCTGTGCAACAATGATTTAAAATTTTGTTTAAAATGAAGATTTGGGAAGTTCATGTCTTTGTGACAACCTATTTTTAATACGGCATTTTACTATTCGAAATTTTTCTGGTTGTCCAATAGCTTTTAAAAATAAGTCTATTTTGATCTCCACAGTTTCAACCAATTTCCTTTAAATACATGTTATATTGGAATACTCCAAACTCGGTTTGCAGTGTGCCTATTTTCGGTGTCAGACATTTGTAATGACCCAAGCAAAAGGCAAGTCCAACAACCACCTTAGAAATGTGAGAGATTACAGATTTTAAGTAGTGAAGCAGGGAAGGCAAATATTGCTGCTTTTAGACTATGATCACATTGAATTGCCCTACTGAGTATCTATGGGTGCACGGAGGCACTGGGAATGCTCTCTGTTGTTTCGCTTTAGACCTGACACAGTATCTGTTGTGTGCCCCGCTATGCTTTATGAAGAATTTAGATGTTAGCCCATGCCCAAGTCTGGATAATCAAGGTTGTACTTTTTTTAATTCAGTTTAAAAAAAAAAGAAATGTCATAACATCAGGCACGGTAGGTAAGCTTTTATTGTTTTACTGCAACTACCTGATGATGAAGCTATTTTGCACGTCGGCTCATTTCTAAGATTCAATGTGAGGGCAAGCCTCACCATGCTTTCTTAATTATGATGCTAAAAATGTTTCACTATATGTATGTTGGTCTAATTGCTGCTATTTCTTTTCATTTTTAATAACAGTTTTTCTACTATTGCTTTTTTATTGTATTGCTATGCTACTTTTATGGGTGTTATTGCACTAGAATAAAGATTATTCAGATTTTTATTAAAAATATAAGGTTTAATATTGTTTTAAAAATAAAAACATTTTCTGAAGACGATGTTTGAGCCCTGAACTACTTCTTTTTAATTTTTGTTTTTGATTTCAATAGAAATGGCATACAGAAAATGCAATAAAATTGTTAATATGATTTCACTAATAGTGATACTGATAGTCTTAATTGGTCTATTCTTGTGTCTCATTTCTCCAGTCGGATATGTTTCTTCCAAGGATGAATTAACCACAGTTCATCATTAAATTGAGCATAACACACTGACATATAGGGAACTATTAGTTAGTGATTTTCAGGATAATATCTATGCAAATATGATGGTGCATTTGTGAACATAACAGGAGTTTAGAGCTGCCTAGTTTGTACCTTTCTTCCTACTCGTGTATGTGAAGGCCCATGTCTTAAAGTCTTGTATGTAATGTTTGTGTTAGTATATTTAATTAGCAAGAGTTTTTATCACAATTCTTGTCAGATTTCAACGCTTTGCTCGAAGACATTCCTGTTTCTGAAGATACTGGGAATAGGGTAACCTCTAGAAAATATTTGAGTACAGTGCACAAACTAAACCTAACACTAAACAAACTAAAAGGGAGTATGTCCTCTGTAAGTCAGCTGTGGGTTAGAAAGCACCGGGACACTCTTCGGAGTAGCCGAGTGCTTTATAAGACACCCATAACATTAACATTAACATATGTGTTTAGAATGAGTAAATAAGAGCATTCATTTCTCAAAGAATATAATGAGAGGTAAGTGAAGATTTTGAGAGTCTGGAATATTGAGAGGAAATTTAGAAAACAGATTAAGGCTAAAGAGGAATTTAGGTCTTAAAATTTGCATCAAAGGTTTAGTAAGGAGTGTGGGACAAAGGGTGAATTGTATATGTGTGCCATGAACCTACATGAGTCAGGTGAATAGAGTGTGTGGGAAACATTGAGTGTGAAAGACGTTACATCGTTAGGAATAATTTCCTTACTGGTGAAGAATTTATTGTCTGTGTGTTAAGACTGCCTATTTCAACCTGCCACGTAACTGGGTTGGTTCTTGCTATCTGGCTTTAGTAATTCCAAGAGTCTATCATGTGAGTGAGGTGAGTGATGCTGTTGGTTTGAAGAAGATGAAATGAGGCTTTGGACAGATTGTGTGTATTTAAGCTATGATTTCATCTATTGGAATGGCTATTAATGATGTGAAAATTTAAAGAATATGTACGCAGGTGCACTAACACAAATTAACAGTGAACTGATTGCTATCTTTGCGATGATTATGCAAAACCACTTAGCGCTAGAAATTCTTCTTGCAAAGGAAGACAGTGTTTGCAGGGTTTTGGAGGTGCAAGAGTGTTGCACCTTCATCCTGGGTAAGAGTAGGGTTATTATAGCCTATGTCTCAAATGTAACTAATATTTCTTGTGAAGTCCAAACTTTTGAAGAATACGGCTTGTGTGAGTGTTAAGAAAAGGGGGTGGTGATGAACAGAGTGTCTGAATTAAGCAGACCACTCTTACCCAGTCCAAAGATCAGGGCTTGATCCATCACCGTTATTTAGCTCACTGCCCCATCCCAGCTCAGAACCTGGCTATATGCAAATTAGTCTGTCCCTGGCCCAGTGCATCATGGGAACAGGGCAGACCAAACTACCAAGCCAATTCTTCACCAGAAAGGAGACAAGCTTCCGGGGACTGGTTTCTGCCATTTCAGGCGTCGTCGGCCCGGCTTGCTTGAATCCTGATGGAGCAGTGAGCAAGGGACTCATGTCTGAGTATACCCTTCCACGCTTATGGTGGACAAAATGATTCAGAAAAGGGGGTGGTGATGAACAGAGTGTCTGAATTAAGCAGACCACTCTTACCCAGTCCAAAGATCAGGGCTTGATCCATCACCGTTATTTAGCTCACTGCCCCATCCCAGCTCAGAACCTGGCTATATGCAAATTAGTCTGTCCCTGGCCCAGTGCATCATGGGAACAGGGCAGACCAAACTACCAAGCCAATTCTTCACCAGAAAGGAGACAAGCTTCCGGGGACCGGTTTCTGCCATTTCAGGCGTCGTCGGCCCGGCTTGCTTGAATCCTGATGGAGCAGTGAGCAAGGGACTCATGTCTGAGTATACCCTTCCACGCTTATGGTGGACAAAATGATTCAGAAAAGGGGGTGGTGATGAACAGAGTGTCTGAATTAAGCAGACCACTCTTACCCAGTCCAAAGATCAGGGCTTGATCCATCACCGTTATTTAGCTCACTGCCCCATCCCAGCTCAGAACCTGGCTATATGCAAATTAGTCTGTCCCTGGCCCAGTGCATCATGGGAACAGGGCAGACCAAACTACCAAGCCAATTCTTCACCAGAAAGAAGACAAGCTTCTGGGGACCGGTTTCTGCCATTCCAGGCGTCGTCGGCCCGGCTTGCTTGAATCCTGATGGAGCAGTGAGCAAGGGACTCATGTCTGAGTATACCCTTCCACGCTTATGGTGGACAAAATGATTCAGAAAAGGGGGTGTTGATGAACAGAGTGTCTGAATTAAGCAGACCACTCTTACCCAGTCCAAAGATCAGGGCTTGATCCATCACTGTTATTTAGCTCACTGCCCCATCCCAGCTCAGAACCTGGCTATATGCAAATTAGTCTGTCCCTGGCCCAGTGCATCATGGGAACAGGGCAGACCAAACTACCAAGCCAATTCTTCACCAGAAAGGAGACAAGCTTCCGGGGACCGGTTTCTGCCATTTCAGGCGTCGTCGGCCCGGCTTGCTTGAATCCTGATGGAGCAGTGAGCAAGGGACTCATGTCTGAGTATACCCTTCCACGCTTATGGTGGACAAAATGATTCAGAAAAGGGGGTGGTGATGAACAGAGTGTCTGAATTAAGCAGACCACTCTTACCCAGTCCAAAGATCAGGGCTTGATCCATCACCGTTATTTAGCTCACTGCCCCATCCCAGCTCAGAACCTGGCTATATGCAAATTAGTCTGTCCCTGGCCCAGTGCATCATGGGAACAGGGCAGACCAAACTACCAAGCCAATTCTTCACCAGAAAGGAGACAAGCTTCCGGGGACCGGTTTCTGCCATTTCAGGCGTCGTCGGCCCGGCTTGCTTGAATCCTGATGGAGCAGTGAGCAAGGGACTCATGTCTGAGTATACCCTTCCACGCTTATGGTGGACAAAATGATTCAGAAAAGGGGGTGGTGATGAACAGAGTGTCTGAATTAAGCAGACCACTCTTACCCAGTCCAAAGATCAGGGCTTGATCCATCACCGTTATTTAGCTCACTGCCCCATCCCAGCTCAGAACCTGGCTATATGCAAATTAGTCTGTCCCTGGCCCAGTGCATCATGGGAACAGGGCAGACCAAACTACCAAGCCAATTCTTCACCAGAAAGGAGACAAGCTTCCGGGGACCGGTTTCTGCCATTTCAGGCGTCGTCGGCCCGGCTTGCTTGAATCCTGATGGAGCAGTGAGCAAGGGACTCATGTCTGAGTATACCCTTCCACGCTTATGGTGGACAAAATGATTCAGAAAAGGGGGTGGTGATGAACAGAGTGTCTGAATTAAGCAGACCACTCTTACCCAGTCCAAAGATCAGGGCTTGATCCATCACCGTTATTTAGCTCACTGCCCCATCCCAGCTCAGAACCTGGCTATATGCAAATTAGTCTGTCCCTGGCCCAGTGCATCATGGTAACAGGGCAGACCAAACTACCAAGCCAATTCTTCACCAGAAAGGAGACAAGCTTCCGGGGACCGGTTTCTGCCATTTCAGGCGTCGTCGGCCCGGCTTGCTTGAATCCTGATGGAGCAGTGAGCAAGGGACTCATGTCTGAGTATACCCTTCCACGCTTATGGTGGACAAAATGATTCAGAAAAGGGGGTGGTGATGAACAGAGTGTCTGAATTAAGCAGACCACTCTTACCCAGTCCAAAGATCAGGGCTTGATCCATCACCGTTATTTAGCTCACTGCCCCATCCCAGCTCAGAACCTGGCTATATGCAAATTAGTCTGTCGCTGGCCCAGTGCATCATGGGAACAGGGCAGACCAAACTACCAAGCCAATTCTTCACCAGAAAGGAGACAAGCTTCCGGGGACCGGTTTCTGCCATTTCAGGCGTCGTCGGCCCGGCTTGCTTGAATCCTGATGGAGCAGTGAGCAAGGGACTCATGTCTGTTTATACCCTTCCACGCTTATGGTGGACAAAATGATTCAGAAAAGGGGGTGGTGATGAACAGAGTGTCTGAATTAAGCAGACCACTCTTACCTAGTCCAAAGATCAGGGCTTGATCCATCACCGTTATTTAGCTCACTGCCCCATCCCAGCTCAGAACCTGGCTATATGCAAATTAGTCTGTCCCTGGCCCAGTGCATCATGGGAACAGGGCAGACCAAACTACCAAGCCAATTCTTCACCAGAAAGGAGACAAGCTTCCGGGGACCGGTTTCTGCCATTTCAGGCGTCGTCGGCCCGGCTTGCTTGAATCCTGATGGAGCAGTGAGCAAGGGACTCATGTCTGAGTATACCCTTCCACGCTTATGGTGGACAAAATGATTCAGAAAAGGGGGTGGTGATGAACAGAGTGTCTGAATTAAGCAGACCACTCTTACCCAGTCCAAAGATCAGGGCTTGATCCATCACCGTTATTTAGCTCACTGCCCCATCCCAGCTCAGAACCTGGCTATATGCAAATTAGTCTGTCCCTGGCCCAGTGCATCATGGGAACAGGGCAGACCAAACTACCAAGCCAATTCTTCACCAGAAAGGAGACAAGCTTCCGGGGACCGGTTTCTGCCATTTCAGGCGTCGTCGGCCCGGCTTGCTTGAATCCTGATGGAGCAGTGAGCAAGGGACTCATGTCTGAGTATACCCTTCCACGCTTATGGTGGACAAAATGATTCAGAAAAGGGGGTGGTGATGAACAGAGTGTCTGAATTAAGCAGACCACTCTTACCCAGTCCAAAGATCAGGGCTTGATCCATCACCGTTATTTAGCTCACTGCCCCATCCCAGCTCAGAACCTGGCTATATGCAAATTAGTCTGTCCCTGGCCCAGTGCATCATGGGAACAGGGCAGACCAAACTACCAAGCCAATTCTTCACCAGAAAGGAGACAAGCTTCCGGGGACCGGTTTCTGCCATTTCAGGCGTCGTCGGCCCGGCTTGCTTGAATCCTGATGGAGCAGTGAGCAAGGGACTCATGTCTGAGTATACCCTTCCACGCTTATGGTGGACAAAATGATTCAGAAAAGGGGGTGGTGATGAACAGAGTGTCTGAATTAAGCAGACCACTCTTACCCAGTCCAAAGATCAGGGCTTGATCCATCACCGTTATTTAGCTCACTGCCCCATCCCAGCTCAGAACCTGGCTATATGCAAATTAGTCTGTCCCTGGCCCAGTGCATCATGGTAACAGGGCAGACCAAACTACCAAGCCAATTCTTCACCAGAAAGGAGACAAGCTTCCGGGGACCGGTTTCTGCCATTTCAGGCGTCGTCGGCCCGGCTTGCTTGAATCCTGATGGAGCAGTGAGCAAGGGACTCATGTCTGAGTATACCCTTCCACGCTTATGGTGGACAAAATGATTCAGAAAAGGGGGTGGTGATGAACAGAGTGTCTGAATTAAGCAGACCACTCTTACCCAGTCCAAAGATCAGGGCTTGATCCATCACCGTTATTTAGCTCACTGCCCCATCCCAGCTCAGAACCTGGCTATATGCAAATTAGTCTGTCGCTGGCCCAGTGCATCATGGGAACAGGGCAGACCAAACTACCAAGCCAATTCTTCACCAGAAAGGAGACAAGCTTCCGGGGACCGGTTTCTGCCATTTCAGGCGTCGTCGGCCCGGCTTGCTTGAATCCTGATGGAGCAGTGAGCAAGGGACTCATGTCTGTTTATACCCTTCCACGCTTATGGAGGACAAAATGATTCAGAAAAGGGGGTGATGATGAACAGAGTGTCTGAATTAAGCAGACCACTCTTACCTAGTCCAAAGATCAGGGCTTGATCCATCACCGTTATTTAGCTCACTGCCCCATCCCAGCTCAGAACCTGGCTATATGCAAATTAGTCTGTCCCTGGCCCAGTGCATCATGGGAACAGGGCAGACCAAACTACCAAGCCAATTCTTCACCAGAAAGGAGACAAGCTTCCGGGGACCGGTTTCTGCCATTTCAGGCGTCGTCGGCCCGGCTTGCTTGAATCCTGATGGAGCAGTGAGCAAGGGACTCATGTCTGAGTATACCCTTCCACGCTTATGGTGGACAAAATGATTCAGAAAAGGGGGTGGTGATGAACAGAGTGTCTGAATTAAGCAGACCACTCTTACCCAGTCCAAAGATCAGGGCTTGATCCATCACCGTTATTTAGCTCACTGCCCCATCCCAGCTCAGAACCTGGCTATATGCAAATTAGTCTGTCCCTGGCCCAGTGCATCATGGGAACAGGGCAGACCAAACTACCAAGCCAATTCTTCACCAGAAAGGAGACACGCTTCCGGGGACCGGTTTCTGCCATTTCAGGCGTCGTCGGCCCGGCTTGCTTGAATCCCGATGGAGCAGTGAGCAAGGGACTCATGTCTGAGTATACCCTTCCACGCTTATGGTGGACAAAATGATTCAGAAAAGGGCGTGGTGATGAACAGAGTGTCTGAATTAAGCAGACCACTCTTACCCAGTCCAAAGATCAGGGCTTGATCCATCACCGTTATTTAGCTCACTGCCCCATCCCAGCTCAGAACCTGGCTATATGCAAATTAGTCTGTCCCTGGCCCAGTGCATCATGGGAACAGGGCAGACCAAACTACCAAGCCAATTCTTCACCAGAAAGGAGACACGCTTCCGGGGACCGGTTTCTGCCATTTCAGGCGTCGTCGGCCCGGCTTGCTTGAATCCTGATGGAGCAGTGAGCAAGGGACTCATGTCTGAGTATACCCTTCCACGCTTATGGTGGACAAAATGATTCAGAAAAGGGCGTGGTGATGAACAGAGTGTCTGAATTAAGCAGACCACTCTTACCCAGTCCAAAGATCAGGGCTTGATCCATCACCGTTATTTAGCTCACTGCCCCATCCCAGCTCAGAACCTGGCTTTATGCAAATTAGTCTGTCCCTGGCCCAGTGCATCATGGGAACAGGGCAGACCAAACTACCAAGCCAATTCTTCACCAGAAAGGAGACAAGCTTCCGGGGACCGGTTTCTGCCATTTCAGGCGTCGTCGGCCCGGCTTGCTTGAATCCTGATGGAGCAGTGAGCAAGGGACTCATGTCTGAGTATACCCTTCCACGCTTATGGTGGACAAAATGATTCAGAAAAGGGGGTGGTGATGAACAGAGTGTCTGAATTAAGCAGACCACTCTTACCCAGTCCAAAGATCAGGGCTTGATCCATCACCATTATTTAGCTCACTGCCCCATCCCAGCTCAGAACCTGGCTATATGCAAATTAGTCTGTCCCTGGCCCAGTGCATCATGGGAACAGGGCAGACCAAACTACCAAGCCAATTCTTCACCAGAAAGGAGACAAGCTTCCGGGGACCGGTTTCTTTGGACTGGGTAAGAGTGGTCTGCTTAATTCAGGCACTCTGTTCATCACCACCCCCTTTTCTGAATCATTTTGTCCACCGCAAGCGTGGAAGGGTATACTCAGATGTGAGTCCCTTGCTCATTGCACCATCAGGATTAAAGCAAGCCGGGCCGACGACGCCTGAAATGGCAGAAACCGGTCCCCGGAAGCTTGTTTCCTTCCCAGTACAAGAATTGGCTTAGTAGTTTGGTTTGCCCTGTTCCCATCATGCACTGGGACAGGAACAGACTAATTTGCATATAGCCAAGTTCTGAGCTGGGATGGTGCAGTGAGCTAAAAAACGGTGATGGATCAAGCCCTGATCTTTGGACTGGGTAAGAGTGGTCTGCTTAATTCAGGCACTCTGTTCATCACCACCCCCTTTTCTGAATCATTTTGTCCACCGCAAGCGTGGAAGGGTATACTCAGATGTGAGTCCATTGCTCATTGCACCATCAGGATTCAAGCAAGCCGGGCCGACGACGCCTGAAATGGCAGAAAGCGGTCCCCGGAAGCTTGTTTCCTTCCCAGTACAAGAATTGGCTTGGTAGTTTGGTTTGCCCTGTTCCCATCATGCACTGGGACAGGAACAGACTAATTTGCATATAGCCAAGTTCTGAGCTGGGATGGTGCAGTGAGCTAAAAAACGGGGATGGATCAAGTCCTGATCTTTGGACTGGGTAAGAGTGGTCTGCTTAATTCAGGCACTCTGTTCATCACCACCCCCTTTTCTGAATCATTTTGTCCACCGCAAGCGTGGAAGGGTATACTCAGATGTGAGTCCCTTGCTCATTGCACCATCAGGATTCAAGCAAGCCGGGCCGACGACGCCTGAAATGGCAGAAACCGGTCCCCGGAAGCTTGTTTCCTTCCCAGTACAAGAATTGGCTTGGTAGTTTGGTTTGCCCTGTTCCCATCATGCACTGGGACAGGAACAGACTAATTTGCATATAGCCAAGTTCTGAGCTGGGATGGTGCAGTGAGCTAAAAAACGGTGATGGATCAAGCCCTGATCTTTGGACTGGGTAAGAGTGGTCTGCTTAATTCAGGCACTCTGTTCATCACCACCCCCTTTTCTGAATCATTGTGTGAGTGTTAAACCTGGCATCCTTGGCATGGTTGTCCCCAAAACTTTTTGCCTTCAGACCGGTTTTGCTGACTTTGTTTTTGCTGGCTTTAGGACTCTGCACACTTTACCACTGCTAATCAGTGATAAAAGGCTTGTGCACTCTCCTTAAAACATGGTAAGATTAGGTTAGACACAATTGTCATATTTATTTTACTTAAAAATCCATAGTAAAGTGGTACTACATATATCATGGTCCTGCAATTTAAATGCTACTAGTGGGCATGAAGCACTAGTTGTGCCAACCACTTAAGTGGCACTTTAAACATGTCTCAAACCTGCCACTGCAGCCTTTGTGTGAAGTCTTAAACTGCCATTTTGACTTGGCAAAATAAACCTTTGGCCAGGCCCAAACCTTCCTTTTTAATACACATGCCACCCTTACAGTAGGCCACCCTGGACAGGTCACAGATTAGGGTGCAATGTATTTAAAAAATAGGACATATACTCTTAAGTCTTACATGTCCTAATACTGAAACACTATTACATTTGTTTTTCTCTACTGCAAGTGTTATCCATATCAGAACAAGTAACCAGTTCATGTTTGGTGCCTTTGGAATTGTAATGAAAAATCCTAACTTATGGTGAAGTCGGATTTTAATTTAAAAGTTGAAAATGCCACTTTAGAAAGTTGATATTTCCCAGTTTTAGCTATTTGGTGCCTGCAGCCTGTCTCTGGGTCACATGACTGGGTGTAGTTGACAGCTGGGTTTTGTGTACTCCTCCTAGACAGCCACACACAATAGTGACCTTAGGTGTGTCTGGATGGACATTACTGCCAGGATGGGAAGGAGGCGCTAGGCACAGCCCCACTCACACTTGAATAAGCCTTGTCTTGCCTCCACACAAAGTCCTACATTTCCCATGTAGCTAGACTGGAATCAGGGCAAGGAAGTCAAGGTACCCATGCACTTCAAAGGCATGCCTTTAGAATCTTCTCACCCTTCAAAGGCACAACTGGGTATAAATATTGGACCTCAGACACCCGCTCTTCAGAACACTTCTGGACTTGTGGATACTCTGCCAGGAAGAAGGACTGCTGTGCTGCTGAAAGGACTGTCTCTCTGCTAGACTACTGCACAGAAGGACTGCTGCCCTGCTATGCTGATCTGCTGCCTGCTGCCCTCTTGCCTGGGTGATAAGGACAGAACGTGTATCTGTTAACCTATGACCTCAGGGTGACACCAAGGGCTAGTCGACTGGCCTTCTGACTTGAGCCACAGGTACAGAATGCTTCAACAACCACCACGGCTTGAATTGGACCCAACGTAAAGACCTGCAACGCCTCTGTCGCCTCTTTGGAACTGCCACTGCATGACACATCCTTGGCTTAGGCCCTCACATCCCTCATTGATGACAGCCTCAATGATGACACCAGACTCGGCATAACAGCCTTGCAGCTCCTCGGTACCAAAGCATCACCCAGACTGTGCGATGGATCCTCAACACCAGGCCTTGCATCATAAGCCCTCGTCGATGAGATCTACAACAAGGACGTCACACCTCAGCCTCCCCTCTCCTCGGAACTGACAAATTGCTTCTATCAGTGTGACAAATCTTCAACACGGATCCTCGCACAGCTCCGTAAACCAGGATTTAAGGTACTTTCTTCAGCGGGCTTAACTTGGTCCCTGTAGCCGGCTGGCACTCCATCACGGTCAGCCTGAACTCTGGCCTTTGTATTGGTCCGGCGCGACCAAATATCCATAGTTCGTTCTTTGTGCTTTTGATACTATTTTCCATAAAACCTTTACAATTTCATATCTCCGCTTCTACTGAATGGATTTTTGCTGTTTTTGTCTTGTTATATTTATTAAAAATAACTCTATTTTTCTAACTTGGTGTTGTATCCTTTTTTGTATGCTGTTTTCACTCCATTACTGTTTTAATGTGTTTCACAAATGCTGTACATATTGCCTCTAAATTAAACCTTACTGCTCTGTGTCAAACTACAAGAGGGTTGAGCACAGGTTAAATTAGGGGTGACCCGGACTCACACCCCAGTCAACGAACAACCCCAATTTCTTACAGGGAGGTAGTAGGTTCCTGGGTTAGTGAGACGGGCAAGGGTTTTAGTAAGGTTGGTGAGTGAATTGATGTCTTGGGTGGAGGTATGTTTAGGACCATAGTAACCCCTGTAATTATTGTGTTGATTTGTGCAATTGTTATATTACTCTTGTTCAAATTTTCTGAGTTCAAATTTTTAATTCATGGGTCTAAAAATGAAAAAAAGATTGCCTAAATGGGAAAGGTTTGAAACTGAACTGGAAAATGCCAGATATTGAGTATATAATGAACTGAAGATGTTGGTGAAAAGCAGAAAGTGATGTAGACTGTATTATAGGTAATTCTGGGTTTAAATGATTATAGAATAATCAGAAGGGGGAATTTGTGGATGTTTTCTGCATTAATATTAATTGTGCATTATAAATAGTAAGCGTAATATGGATCTACACTCAAATTCGCATATATGCACTTATACGATGCTATTGCTTTTTAAATTATTTTGCTAAGGCCTGTTAAAGTGCCTTTTCTTGCCATATGCATACTAGGCCCATCTTGTTCAAAATTGATGTCTCACTGCACATTCACTGTTTATTTTTCCTGTTGCATGTAGTCAAGTAAGTCATGTTTGTTTATTTCCTAAATATGTTGTTCTCGAAGAAGACTCACTAGTATGGACACAGTAATGTTTCAACCTTCAAAGGTACTTCTGCCTGCTATCTGTATTGCATTAATTAACAATAGTTCACTATTGTTTTGTAACAAGTGTACTCTGGCATCGTTGAATGGCATTGGCATAGAGAGGGATGAGTCAATATTCATGTAATGGGATAGTGTTAGGCATTAGGGCAGTATGGTGTTCTAATTTCCAATTCTCTGATTTGCTGTACATGTATTTCTTTGCTCACATAATAATGAATCTGCACTTTCTAGGTTAGTGTATGAGAAGATTTCCTTTAAAAACTGTAATTTAGGCGGTGAGTTAGATGACTTTCCTATGCTACTAAGGATGCTGTCCGATTTCATTCTAATTTTGCTGCTCATTTGGAACTTAAAATATTTTTTATTTTGATTATTCAGCAATTTAAAGTTTATTTGGTTGCAGAAAGGATACAACCATAAAAGTAGATAGCTAAAACACATATGAATGTATAATTACAAAAGATAAAATCCAGAATCCTTCATCCAAATCTTCTGGTTATTTAGTACATAAAACACAATGAATAAAATAAAATATCCAGCACCGATTCTACTATAGCAATATTGTATAAAGGGTACGGTTAAAACAAGTCTAAAAAGTCAGTATTGTAAATATATCAACCTCTGGTAGATCAAAGAGCAATAAAATATATGGTACTCAATCCATTAACTGTCGTGATATGCTTTCTTTGTTTTGATAGCTTTCATTATAATTAAGGCAACATTGTAGCACACATAGAGGCCACCTGGTGACACCAAAAAGCTCAGTGCGGCTCTATGGGGTAGGATATTCTGGACAACAAACATAGGTTTCAAATAACAGAGCCTCAGATTCTGGTACAGTTTCCGGAACAATAGAAAGTGCAGGGTGCTTTGTTTGCTATGACCATCACAGGGACACAGAATTGCAGGGGCAGGAAAAGCAACTAGGTGGTGCACAATACCACATCTCAGCCTTGTCAGTGCAAACCATTGTTTTGCATAATATTTACATATGTCAGGTAATGGTTAGCCCCTCTTCCGTATCCAAGGACTTATAGAATATTACTAGTGATTTTTTTCCCCTCATCCAACTCACGCTTGTCCAGCCTGTCTCGAAACAGAAGGAGTTCTTTTAAAAATTGCAAATCAATCTCATTGTGAACTATGGTTTTTGCTGCACATGGTGGCAAACATAGAAGCTGTTTTAGAAATGTATTTTCCTCAATTGGCAGGGCATGGCCATTGGCGTATACCAAGAGTCCAGCCCCATAATTTGCCATTGTCACGCCCTTAGCTTTGTATATAGCTACCATTTCCTTAATGGGTCAACTACCCACTTTTGAGGCAAACTTCAAAATCCCCTGTGAGACCGTGCCCATTTTGGCTCTGGTATTTAATATGTGCTGTGTTCATGAGCCGTTGTCCGCAAACCGTATCCCCAAATAACAAAAAGAGTTCACTGAGACAATTGGGGTACTATCAGTGAAAATTTTTCTGCCGGGTTTCCGTGTTTGGCCGCAGACTATGGTGAATGTTTTGGTTTTGTTAATAACCATTTTCTTATGGCCATATATTCACCAAATGCATTCATCAGTTTCTGCTGACCCACTGGTGTTCTAGATAGGAGTACAGCATCTTCAGCATAAAGCAGCACTGGTATTGGATATCCTGCAGCCTTAGGGGCATTGGTATGCAGGGACTTAAAATGGCTATCCACCCCATTAATAAAAAGGGAGAAAAGTAATGGTGCCAATGCACACCCCTGACGGACACCCCGCAGTACTGTACATTTTGGCATGCATTCTCCTTGAGGGCAGAAATGTACTTGACTAGATAGCTTCTCATAGAGGCATGAGATGAACCCCATAATTGGACTAGGTGAGCCTAGGGAGATCAGCAATACCCATAATAGGTTATGGTCAACTAAATCAAAAGCACTGCTCAGATCTGCAAAACATAGATATGAAGTACCCATGTTGGCCCCCGTATATTTTCCGATTAGGAGCTCAAGGGTAATGCATTCTTCAACTGTACCCATCTGCTTCCTAAAACCATACTGACCCAGGTACAGGATCAATTGTTCATGTGCCTATTGCTCCAACCTTAGCAATAATACTCTACTCATGACGTTCATTGAGGAGTCTAGAAGTGAAATTGGGCGATAGTTTTTAGGGTCTGCTTTATCCCCCTTCTTGTAAATAGGTATGAAAATCGATGTCTCCCAGGAGGATGGAAGATTTTCAGTTGATGCTGCATTAAAGACCCTAGTCAAGATAGGCCCCCAAAGGTCAGGAGCATATTTAAGTACATCAACTGGCACCCCATCTGGACCAGGAGACCGTCCCCCTGCACCAGTGTTAGTGGCCAACTTGACTTCTTCAAGGATAATTTCTAAGTTTGCTGAGCCCCATTCACCTCCCGAACTTCGTGTAGACCTTACATCCTTGATTTTCTCTTTAAAGATATCGGAAACATGTGCCACCCAACTATCACAGGAGACAAAGTAGCTGAACTCGGGAGTGTCATAATTTTTTAAGAATGGTGCGTTCACGGTGTCCCAGAATAATTTAGTGTTTTTATTCTCTGCCGCAAGGGTAAGATTATACTAAGGTTCATTCTGGAGTGTTTTTATCCTTTTATCCCAGGCCTGTTTGTATTGGATGAGCAGGGTCTTAATAGTCAAATTATCCCATGATGAGCTGCTCAAGGCACGTTTCAGCGACCGAAGTGATTTAGTGCAGGCAGTGTCAAACCATCTTCTTTTCTTATTCCCTGCTTTGGTGGGATGGCGTGGAAGTAGTATTTTTATGGAGCTAATGATTTGTCTAAAATGTTTAACTATTTAATTGGGTACAATATCCTTCTGAAAGCAAAAATCAATTTCCATGATGTTTTCCTCTACTATTAGTTGCAGCATAATGGTGGGGTTGACGCCTTCCCAATTGATTCTTACACCATTAGGCCTACTTACAGTGATGTTATTTAATACAGGGAATGTATGGTGCCTCTTACCCCAAAAATATAATGGCATTGAAATCAGATTGTGGTCACTTAGGGCTGCCGTTACTATGGTGGGTGTGCCACGCAAGACATTTTCTGATGCTGATATCAGTAAATGGTCAATGATAGAGATCGAATTCCTACCAGTAAATGTTGGGACCAGCTCACCATTGGTATCACGGACACACCTCAGGACCTCATGATCATATTTGGAAATAATTAAGTTCAAAGCTTTACCATACTCGTTATGGCAGAAATGGTAATTTTCCATCCCATCCTGGTTAGTACAGCCACATGACCGTGTATCACTTAAAGGACTGCCTAGTATGTTAAAATCTCCTGCCCATATTAAAATATAGTTTATACGTCTAACACTTGGGAAGGATTCCATATAATGATCTAAAGCCGTGGCCACCCTACTGCGTGTTAGATCAAAAACATTATTGCAATAGTTTATTATGACCAAGTCTTTCTCTCCATTTTTCTTCAGCCACAATAGTTGAAAGTGTGGGTCTGGGTTTAGGATATTCTTGATAGTAACAGAGATTTTGTTAGAAATAAGGGTCAAAAGTCTCTCTTTTGCCTGCCCTGCATTTGATGCTATTGCTTCTAGGGAGTATGAAGAGTACCCATCGACATATGTAGGTTTCAAATACCATGTTTCTTGCAAACAGATTATGCCATATTTAGATATAAAATTATGCCAGTCAGGGTTCCCTATTTTATTCATGAGCCCGTTCACATTCGTTGTAACAAAACTGTATTTGCCACCCACTGATCCTTTCATTGGATTTATGGTTGTAGTTGCAGTTGCTGCTATACTGAGGGTCTTACTATCGGCATTATTAATCTTTTCAGACTTCGTCAACTCCCTTCTATTCTTAATAGCCATATCATGTTAGCATTGGGGGACAAATACAATCCTGAACCTTAATAACCTCCTCACTACGATACATTACCTATTTTTGCCTATTATTTTGTATTGTTCTATTGCTGAGAGCCTTCATAGCAATGGTTAGTGCCTCTGTACTTTAAAATGTATGCAGTTCAACCCTTTGACTTTTTAAAATAAATCATTTGAAATTTGTAATTCCACCCTAATACTCACTCAGTGAGTCTGTCCTTACGTAATTGACTGTATTTTTGATATGCTGTTTCCAACTTGCGACACATTGCCTCATAAAATTGAGGTTGAAGACTGTCCTCCATTCACCCACCATTTTGTGTATTGTTGAGGTGTCTTTTGGGCTGTAAGATTCTAGGGGTCCCCTGCTTCCACACGATGATAGCATTTTAGTAAAGTCAAATGTTAAACAAAGAATTAAACCTTGGTCAATCTTATATCTATCAACTACTTAATTGAATGAAAGTTCAATAACTTTCATCAGTGTCATTTCTGGCAGAGAAAGTTACACTTCGATTAGATCTGAATTTAACAAACTGCATCTACAGGTGTCTAAATGTGAACAAGAATGAATTGCTCTTTTTTGGAGGTATTTCATTCAAGTGTTGGTTGACCTCTGGTCTGACAAATGATGCTGTATTTCTTTTTTCTTTTAAACTCTTTTATCAACTTTGCTCAAAAGACCATGCATTACAGAAAATGCATGCACTTGTACATTTTATGTTACATCATCACATAAATGTTGTTCGAGAGAGGTTCAAGATTGTCTACCTCTAGTGGTTAAAGGGGCACCTTTTCAATATGAGACATATTTCCAAGCAATGAGCACAGACATGGTCAATTAGAGCAACCCTCTACCCTGCCTGAGTATGGCTGGTGCATGTCACCTATCCCCCACAGTCTCTCTCTGCTTACGCCATGGTGCCCACATTTTCTCCCATTTTTTTTGCGCGCCCCCTGCTTTTATACACTGTCTCTTCAGCTTGTTGACATCAGTCTAGGTCTCTTCCCCAGCTATGGTGGTAAGGCCACCCCCACCTCCTTGCAATATTTCTTTTGGCGACCCCCGCTGCGAAGGCCAGCCATATGCCTTTGTGCCTGTAGCAGTCCCCACGGATCATCAGGGGGAGTCATTTTGCATCCATTGGCACTGACACCCCAGACACCTTCAACATTGTTTCTGTGACTCTCTGCCAGAAGCAGGCTACCTTCTGACACTCCCATAAGATTATTATTATTATTATTATTAGTGTATTTTATAAAGCGCGCAGCGACCCCAACGGGGCATCCCGGCGCTAAAAAAGGCTCTGACGACAGGAGAACTCAGGTAGGGAAACCAAACTAGGATGAAAAGAGAAGGGTTTTCAGGGATTTACGGAATACAGGTTCTGCTTGGCAGGAGCGAAGAGCTAGCGGGAGCTTGTTCCAGTGCTGAGTGGCACAGACCGCGAAGGTTTTTCCACCTGCACGGGAACGTTTAAATCGGGGGGTTTCCAGGAGTAGTAGGGAGTTGGAGCGAAGTGACCTGGATTTGACGTATGGACGTAGGGTGGTTTTCAGATGGGCCGACCCAGTGCCTTTAGATGCACGGTAGGCCAGCGTCATTGCCTTGAAGACGCATCTTTTTGCAATGGGTAGCCAGTGAAGTTTAGGGAGATGTGGAGAGATATGATGTCTGGCGGGGATTCTCTCTACCAGCCGAGCAGCGGCATTTTGGACCGTCTGTAGTTTGTGACACAGGCCGGCTGTGATACCAAGGTAGAGGGCATTGGCATAATCAAGATGGGAAATGGTTAGTGCCTGGATCACAGTCTTGCGGCAGTCCTCCGGCAGATAGTCAATGAGCCGTTTGATTGTTCTAATTTTGGCGAAGCAGGAGGCTGCTACTGTTTGTACCTGGGAGTTGAAGCTGAGATGGTTGTCCCAGCGTACTCCTAGGTTTCTCACCGAGTCTTTGGGCGTGGGGGCTTGGCACAGGTCTATGGGCCACCAAAGACTGGAGTCAAGGGGAGATGGAGATTTAAAAAACAGGATCTCCGTTTTGCCTGCGTTGAGACGGAGGGAATTGGCATCCATCCAGTTAGAAATGTCTCTAAGGCAGGATTTCAATGGCTCGAAGGTAGAGGCAGAAGGAGTATCGAACGTAAAAAGTAGCTGAATGTCATCAGCATAGGATATGGACTTAATCCCAGTCTGAGCAATCAGCTTAGCCAAGGGGGTAAAATAAACATTAAACAAAAGCGGACTAAGGGAAGAGTCCTTTGGGACTCCCCATCTGAGCGGTCTGGCGGTGGAAGTGAAGGGAGGGGTGAAAACTTGTTGTGTGCGGTCGGACAGGTAGGAAGCTAGCCACTTCAGGACAGAGCCACCCAGCCCTAAGTCCTCCAACCTTCTCAGCAGGATCTTGTGGGAGACGGTGTCAAATGCTGCTGAAAGATCCAGCAGCACTAACACCGCCCTCGACCCTCGGTCAAGCGTCCACCTCACAGAGTCGGCCATTTCGATAAGGGCCGACTCCGTGCTGTGGCCCGACCTAAAGCCATGCTGGGAGTCGTGGAGAAGTCCATTGGACTCGATCAAAGTCACCAGTTGAGAGTGGACCAGCTTTTCCAAGATCTTGGCTGGAGCAGGCAGAAGGGAAATGGGCCTGTAATTGCTGGGAAGGTCAGGGTCAAGGTTGGGCTTCTTCAAAATGGGGACTAGGGAGGCATGTTTCCATTTGGAAGGGAAACTTCCTGTTCTGAGGGAATCATTACAGATGAGATTAAGATAGGGGTTAAGTAAGGGTGCCAATTTTTTGTATTCCTTTGCAGGCCAGGGATCGTTAGGAGAACCTGATTTGCATTTAAATAGCTCTATCATAGAATCGGCTTCCGATATTACTGCGAATTCGCACAGGGAGGAAGGTGGCGGTATGAGAGGGATGGATCGCTCGTCACCTCCCTCTCTGTTAGAGGGGGGGAAGGATGAGTGAATTATCTCAATTTTGTCCTCAAAAAATTGGGAAAGTTTGTTACATAGCGCCTGTGAGGCAGGTTGGGATCGGATCAACGAAGTAGGATCTGTGAAGGATCTCACAATGTTGAAGATCTCCCTGGCGCCAATGCTAGCAAGTTTAATTCTGGAGGCCAGAAAGTCCCGTTTGTGCTTCTCTATCATTCTCCGATATTCTTTAAGGGCAGCTTTATAGGAGGTTTTACTGTCCGGAGAAATTCTGTCTCCAGTGGCGCTCAAGAGATTTACAGAAAGCCTTTTTCTGCCGAAGTTCGTCGGAGTACTAGGGGGCTGATGGTACCGCCCTGGTGGTTTTGATGAGTTTAATGGGGGCCAGGGCATCTAAGGCCTGACCAATCCAGGTGTCCAGATGGTTAATAGCTAGGTCAGGGTCGGACGACGGACATGGTTGGGAATTATTGAGGTGTTTCTGGAGCGCATCCAGGGTGATGCGGCTCCAGTTTCTGCCCGAGGTTTTAGGGTTGATAGTAGGTCTGATGGAGCAGGGGATATCAATCTCAAAAGGGATAAAGAAGTGGTCCGACCAAGTTACCGGCACAGGAGGTGCCGCTCGGATGGAGGGGAGATTGGAACAGATTAGGTCGAGAATGTGACCCGCTTTGTGTGTAGGTAGGGTTATTATTTGGGCTAGATTGCAGGCCGCAAGCGTGGAAATAAAATGACTGCTATGCGGGCAGGATTCGTTGTCAACGTGGAGATTGAAATCTCCTAAGGCAGTAAAGTTGGCGTACCGAGTGCTAAGCTGGATAATATAGTCCATCAAGGCCGGTAAGTATGATAGATTGGAATGAGGGGGACGATAGATGAGTATTCCTGAGCAGGAGGAGGTCGGAGAGATTTGGATGCTAAAAGGCAGGCCTTCTATACAGTCGATTTGGTCGAATGGGGGGAAGGTAGCTGTCCATGTGGATTTATAGATTAGAGCAACACCACCTCCTGATTTACCGGTGGTTCTATTAGCACAGCTGATACTGTAGCCCTCCGGTAGGGCAAGGGAGATGGCGGGGTTTGTAGTGTCGTTCAGCCACGTTTCCGTTAGGAAAAGCAGATCCCAGTTGTTGTCTCGGAGGGACTGCCAGATGTCAAAGGCATGTTTGGTCAGCGACCTGCAATTAATAAGCGCCGAACGGAGGGTTAAGGAGGGGTAAGCATCAGAAGTAGAAGTCGGGATAGGAGCGAAGGTTGGGCAAGTTGTAGGAGCTGAGGGTAAGAAGGAGAAGTGACACACTGTGCAGACATAATTACGGGCCTGTGTGTCCAAGAGAGAGCAAAGGTGGGTCGCGCAGGGGGGGGGTCTTAAAGACAGCAGGTCACTCCGGGTGTATGCTGCGATGTTGTGGCTAGTAGGTCGGACAGGGGGACCGGCCCCGGTCGCGTCCTGATCGCGGACGAGCGCAGACGAGCTTGCCTGAAGGCGCGCAATCGTCGCGCCCGCTGCGCTCGTCCGCTGCGCTTCCGGTCCAGGCACATTTTTAATATGGGAGGGCGAGCGTGGCCTCAGAGTGGGCGTGTCGCGGTCAAGGCGTGGGGAATGGCGATGGAAAGCTCGGCGATTTCGCCCTTCCAAGCGCTAGTTTTTGCTCAAAAACGGGGTGCCAGCAGCAGCAGTGGTGATACAAAGTGAGTGCACGATCGATATAAAATTGCAAGTATTACAGTTTTAAAAATCACAAGAAATACAATCTAGCTTGTGGCTCCCGGCTGTGCCTCAGGAGATAGTCAGAATCTAATCAGCGCGCTTGTAGTTCAGAATCTAATCTAATGTGGAAGAAAGTCCCTTCCTGCTGGCATCCCCTTGCGCATTGTGTTGTTTGTGCCCTACCCCATTTATGTAGGAGTGTACGGGGATTACAGGAGCGATGGAGTATCTTGACCTGCACCAGCCTAAATCTTGTCCAGATAGCAATTTCTCTTGGGTTCTATATTGCCTCCAGCCACTCCTCATTCTCTATGTGTCCAAGGTCGTCTACCCATGCGGGTCGCAAGGTTGCCAGGGGGCCTGGTACGTTGTTTATTAGTTTACGGTATATTGTGGAGGTCGCTTTTCCAGGGAAGGGGTCTATCAACAGCCTATCCTCCAAGGGGGCGTGCTCGGGAACAGGAGTACCTCGCTGGATATGCCCCAGCAGAGCATGCATTAGCCTGAAATAGTGGTATCTCTGCATCTTGTTTACATTATATTCTTGCTGTAAGTCTTTGAAATAGAGGTGGGCCCCACACCTCCACACATCACCCAGGCACTCAACACCTATCAATTGCCAACCTCTGAAGGAAATAATGCTGTATTTCTTGAAGACTCCAGTTAACCAAAGAGGGCAGAATAGAAGTCCAGTCAATTCAGCATTTTGCCGAACATCTTGCCTCTTTGCTACTTAAATGCATTGTATTATTGGGCTTGGTATGCTACAATCAAGTTGTCAAAGCACCTTCCTCTTACTTCTCCCTTTCTTCCAATAATCTTTTTAATCTCATCATTCCTTCTTCCATCCAAGTTTCTCAAATTGTATTCTTCCTGCTCTCTTTCTTTATTTGTTTTCTTGCAAATTTCCTCTACCTCTTCTGACACTGTCCTCCTTCTCTTCCTTCCAATCCAATTGCTTTTCCCTCTCATCCCCTTCAAGATCTTTGTACCGACCCCTCATTCTCTTATGCGTTCTCTATTTCAATCCTCTTGGTTGTCAAACTAAGGGCCTGATTTAGAGTTTGGCAGACAGGTACTGTGTCACAAGTGTAATGGATATCTCGCCTGCCTTACCCACCACCTGCTGATTATTGGTGATTCGTTAACCTGAAATAATAAAAATTTTAACTTTATATTGTGCTTCACACTGCTAAGTGATATAAATAACAATGTGCTGATTACACATGTGACACATTTCACCAAATTAAGCAATGTTGGAATTCTAGAAGGCTGAACTGTCCTTGTTGGGTTGCAGGCTTGTGACCTGCAGATCAAAGCAGAAACCTGTGGTGACCATTGACCCGTTGAACAATCTTGCTGGCTTGTCCTAAGGCAGTGTTTACTTGCCACTGTCTACTTTTAAGGAAGATGGTAGGCGAGTGCAGAACAGAAGGAAATAGATGCACAATTACAACGGTGGGAAACAGGATTGTGGAGAAATTAGGGAAAATAAAACTGTGATAAAAGAAAAGAGAGCAAGAATAAGGTTTGTGATGGCAAAAGGCAGAGAGCAGGTGAATGAACCAGTAGTAAACAGTTAGATAACTAGAGGGAGAAGAGCAAGAAGGAAATAAGAAAAGTGGAAGTAATGCAGAATAAAGGAAAATAAATTGACAGAGTGGAGAGAAGGCTTGACTAGAAGCAGGTAGGAAATATAGGTGGGATCTAAAGTATTCATTTTGCCTGTTTTCTGCAGTTATCATCACTTCAGATATTGCATCACTTTTGACTGGGAACAACCACATCTAGTTTTTGTGGAAACTAGTGTATAGCACTCGAAGCCTTCAACCACCAAGTGAGGTGACATGGTTCAAAGGCTGAGCCTTGTGGCTCACCCCGCGGGAACATGGAATGTGACCATTTTAGGGCTTCCTAAATATAGCACGCCAGTTTCAGTTTATTCAAATTATTTATGTTCATTTGTTATTTGTGCTTTCTCATTATTCGTCTGTTTCTTCATATCTTAGCCAACTTTCCTGGTTAACTTCGCCTTTAAATTTCAGGTTTAATTGTTTTCTTACTCTTGTTCTCAAGTTTGCACACTTTTTAGCCCTGTTTTTATCTTTATTTTCTGTTTTGTTCTCTATACTATTTTTTGACATCTTCATTTTACTCCTTTGCCCCTGAAATCTGCTCCTCACCTCCCCCTGTCTCTTCTCCCATTTTTCATTTTCTTTCCTAGCTCCTTAATTAAGGAAGACGCTCCTCTTCATATTTAGGCATGTGGCATCTAAGGATCACTTTTAACTAAGCACACCATTCTTGATTTGATGTTTCATGTTTAGCAAATTGACCCAGTTTAATCCGAAATATGCACTTGCCATTTTTGAATATATACTCAATTTCAGCCCGATTCCCATAGGTAAACTAAGACGAAAGTCTAGCTTTATGACTTTTGGTATTCACAAAGACCATTTATGAGTAGTAAAATTAGACCTTTGTCTCAGATAAGGTTTGGTCCTAAGTTTAACTGAGATCAAAACTGAGACAAAAGTCTAACTTTACTTACTACTTGTAAATGCCCTGTGTGAATACCGAAAGTCGTAAAGTTAGACTTTCGTCTCAATGTACCTTTGGCAATCAGGGCCTTTGTGTCTACATACCAACTTTTACTTTTAGTGGATAAAATAATTATGTTCCTAAATATCAGTTTTTTTCTTTTTTATCTATACTCTCAACGTTTGCTAAGGCTTATTGTGGGTGATGTTGAAATTCCTGTAAAATCCAGACCCTCTTACTACCTCATTACTCCCCAAACCACTTGGGGAAGTCCCAAGCCTCCCTAAAATAGTTTACTTCCAGAAATGATCACAATGTGACCTGTAGTTCTAAACTGAAAAAAAACCTGGTGCGTCCACCATTGATGGTCCATTGCTCTTCAGAACCAGCTGAACATGACAACTGCTTCCTCTCTCTAGAGGTCCATATTATGATGTGCTTCCAAAGGCCTTGTATGTCTGGCAATACACCTTTTGGCTGGATAATCTTCTCAACCCCTTTGTGTGAATTATTTTTTGCAGCCTGCCATCTAGTTCTGTCTTCCACGCAATTCAGTCAGTGATACCCAACTATGATAATCTGTGCCTGAGCATTATACTCCAAACTTGCAAGTGTTCCGCTCATTCCGGTGAAGGAAAGGCTAATAGTGCACTCAGAAATTCGGCACTGCGCATCAAAAGACTTTGCATTTCTGGAATACGCACTAAACAAAGGTAGCTGAACACAAATTCAGAAACAACATTTTTGATGAAGCCACAAAACTCTTGCATTGTTTGGATATGTCATTGGCCATTTTGAAGGTATCAGAAATTTCTTTTCCCATGGTTCAAAGTGTTCATGCAAGGAATTCAGATGGTTTGTTGTTGCAGACAAGACCTTGCTACCAGATCTTGTATGATCATTTGTTTTCCCTTTGAAAGCTTGATTGGAAGTTGAAGTGGGAAACAGACAAGTATTCTAAGGCATTAAACTGTATTTGAAAACAAACCTCAATAGTTTTAAAGTAATAGCTCAGTCCTATCTTAAAGAAGCATTTAACTAACTTTTAAATAAATTGTACAAATTTCAAGATACATCTATTTGATTTAAAGTTGTGGTGTTAGACCAGTCAACCTTGGGGTGGTCTTCCCTCAACTTTTTGCCCTCTAACCTCCACTTTTTACTCTATCCTTGTGTTGGCCTTAGGACTCTGAGCACTTTACCACTGCTAACCAGTGCTAACGTGCATGTGCTTCTCCCCTACACATGGTGACATTTAGTTTACTTATAAGTCCCTTATAAAGTGGTATACCATATACCCAGGGCCTGTAATCTAAATGCTGCTAGTGGGCCTGCAGCACTAATTGTGCCACCCACACAAGTAGCCTTTCAAACCTGTCTCAGGTTTGCCATTGCAAGCCGGTGTGTGCAGTTTAGTATCACTTCGACTTGGCATTTAAAACCACTTGCCAAGCCTTAAACTCCTCTTTTATTACCGACTCCTCTCATAGGCTAGCATTAAGAATTAGTTAAAACACTCTTTTAGAAAATGGGCATTTCTCTGCTCTTAATGTAGAACTGTGGGCATGTAGCCTATCTCCAATAAATGTCTGGGATGGGTGACAGCTACACTTTGAGCATTCCCTCCAGACAGTCACAGGATGGGTGATTGTGACAGAGGACTCATCTGCATTCATCTGTATTCTGATTAACCCTGGGCATAATACTACTGCTAGTGAGCATGCAAAGTTTGTACTAGTACAGTATCTAAACTGTGCTTAATTACCAGGAGTAGCAGCTAAATCAAAAACTTTCTCAGATGTTTTGAAAAAGCAATTTTTCATGCTTAAAAGCGTATAAACAATTTACAAAAGTAAACTTTTACAATGAAAACATTAAGCAATGAGAGAGCTGATGATGTTGGGGTCCCCCCTAACCTAGGGGGAGGACCAAGCAGATGCCCTGAATACAAAGAGCATAAACAAAAAGCACATTTTGTTGAACTTCAGTGGTGGTCCCATCCTCTTAGGACCACCCCAAGCACCGTTATTGGCAAAAAAACAATCCCAAGCAAAGGCCCTGCAAAGCATTATGGACGAGATTAGCAGTGGGCAGTGAATATTATAGTATCCAACATCAAAATAATTCTACAAAGAGCTGCAGTTCACCTAGTCATTACTAGATGTCCCTCATGAGACAAATGCAAAGCATTGAAATTATTCTTACGTCAAGCTGCAGTTCCACTAGTCGTTACTAAATGTCCCTCACGAGTCAAATGCAAAACCATTGAAACCCTTTCATCAAGCATTTGCATTTGACTTGTGAGGGAAATCTAGTAATAACCAGTTGAACTGCAGCTCTTTGTAGAATTATTTTGATATTGGATACTATATAATATTCACTGCCCACTGCTAATCTCATCCCATGATGCTTTGCAGGGCCTTTGGTTGGGAAGGTTTTTTTGCCAATAACTGTGCTTGGGATGGTCCTAAGAGGATGGGACCACTAACAAATCGTTCAATAAGATGTGCTTTTTTGTTTTCAAGGCATCTGTTTGGTACTCCCCCTAGGTTAGGGAGGATCCCAAAATCATCACCTCTCTCACTGCTTGCTAATTCTTCAGTTTCACTTTTGTGAAAGTACTGTATGCACTTTAGCATGTAAAGATAGACATACTTATTTTATTATAACTGGTACTGTGCAGCATGCCATTTGCAATTTTTTCACGGTGCAGACAAGTATACAGTGTCATCAGCTACGCTAGAGTCAACTGGTACTGTTTTGCCATAGTCACAGATCTGGTGCCTACATTGGGGATAATTTACCCCACTTTTCTTGATTTTGGAGTGACTTTAAGTTGTTTTATTTCTTCTGGATCGATCACGCGTGTATCAATTCAGCATTACTTTTTGTCTTCACACACAGCTTTGCTCTATTCAGCAAACTGCTTATCATGCAGTTACAACTTTTGTGATTTGCCAGGATTATTGTTTAATCCCGTTTGGGAATTAATGAACTGAAGAACCGTGGCATATATGTGTTTGGATTATTGGCATGTAGAAAAGTGTCAGCCTAATTTTTATAATATCTTGAGATCAAGGCCCTTAATTAATATCAAAAGTCACTTCAAGGGGAAAAACAATGTGGCAACAAGTCTTCCATGACATGGAGGCCTGGTAGAACTCCAGGCATATAAAGAGTCCTTAAGATATACCTCCAAAGTGGGGTGCAGTTCTAGGACCCATGTACAAAAATGTCCTTGACATATTGGGAGTTAATCACAGCATGTGAGAAAAACTTTAATCGTTTTTTTCTCTGATGTCGCCATGGAGTGAAATGCAGTCTTAGACAGAAGGTATATACGACAAAAATATGCCTCTTCAATTTCTATCAGTGCCAGGTCACGTCAGTTGTGTTCCTGATGGCAGAGCCTGAGATGGCTCTCCCATTAGCAGTACTACAAAACACCAAAGTGAGGGGAGGATGAGACATCCAACAACGTTTTGTAGCAATCCCATTCTGTAGTTCCTGATAATGAGCCCCCAATACCATAAGGATATATTGTAAAGAAAGCAGCTCATTGTTGCTAACCATGCATTCTGACATATGGCCAGAATCTCACCTTATGTAAAGTGTAATCATCTTTTGCCCAAATACCACTCCTTCCGTATTTGGAATGCTGCTTTCATATGCTAGGTAAGGACTTTTACCATATGCTACATATTTCCAGTGGTGTCAGTTGAGGTGAACCATGTAAGCAGGAGGCAAGATAGAAACTAAAACAGGCAATGCATCTTGTAGTATACATTTATTTATCCATCTACCTTTGACTGTAAAACAGTGTTTGTTTGAACCAATACCCAAGGCTATGTTTACTTAAAATATTTACATCTGACTTTTTATGTATGTGTGTAAATATGTGTATCTATATATACATATGTAGAGATATACACACTTCCATACTAAGTCACATCCATGAATACTAAAAAAAAACATTTTCTGTCCTGGGGTTAACGGCATTGCGCCTTGTTGCCTGCTTATACCCGACATTGGAGATAGACAGCTGTGGTGAGAATCGGTGTTTGCCAGATTTCCGCGAAGACTCCCACGTTCTCTGCCATATGTCTCCCTACTCTAGATAACGCCAGATGCGAATTTAGGTGGCGGTGTATACACAGAAGAGTAGTATTGTGTTCGTGTAGACAGGCGGATTCTTGCCATTTGGGGACGACTGAGGACCTGTACCCCCTATTCTTGAGCAAGAGGAACCTCATATTTTGTTTGAGGGGAAACCAACACAGTCACCGTAGCTGATTACACACACCAGGGGTTCTGCTACCAGAAGGAGGAGGAAGACGAAAGAAGAGCTGCTGCGCAGGCTCTATTCACAAGGAAAACGAAGGGTACAGCTAAAAATACCACGTTGGCCAAGAATGACTCTCCGCAAACTATAAAGGATAAAATAAATATATTGGAGAAATTAAAACGTGGAGAAATATCAGAATGGTGGGAGGCAATCTCGCTACAGAACTATATTGATCAAGAGATGGTCCCTAGGGGACTTAGAATCTTCACCACCCCCACATATGAGGCACCGAATCCTGACATGCTGACTGAGTGGTCAGAAAATTCGGCACTTAGTTCCAAACGGATGTTGGAGATTTTGGTAAAATACGCCTGGATAGACAGAGACCGTCTACTGAAACAAATTGAGGAGCTAATGGATGACATAAAGAAACAGGCAGAAGATGACATTGTGGACAAACCTGTGTCCGAAATGAAAGCTCGCTTACAAAATTACGAAGAAGACATCAAAGCTCATAAAGAGAGAAAGCTTGATCGTGATTACAATGATTACGACCCAGGGAGAATACTGACCTTTAGTCGTAAATATGATCATCAGTACAATAGTGACTCCGTGACACAAGTGGCAGTAGCACAAGGTGGAGATGAGATTTCAACTGGATTGAGTGAGACTGAATCTGACATCTCACTTGTTTCAACCGAAGAGATCCACCAAGCGGCCAACACTCCACGTAAGGCAAATTCTTTAGAGGAGTATCGTCACCTGCGCCGGAGCAGGCGAACGAACAAGGAGACTCCGGCACCACAAGTAACAACTGCAAAAGGTCGAGGACGAGCGAGAGGATGAGGAAACGGAGGAATGGGGGGAAGAGGCTTTTCAGAGGTGGCAACAGAGGCAATGTAAGGGGCAACGTGGGAAACATGAACACACGCTCCAGAGGAAAACAATAATGGATCCTGATTTGGTAAATAAAATGATCATTAATTTATCCAACAGAACTATGAGTGACATTGAAAAAAGTACTCTTTGTTTGGGACTCTCATTTTGCCCGTCTATGCCCTTAAATTACAGTGAATCTAGAATTGATCTTTTTAGATTTGTTCGTAAGCTGAAACTGAAGAAATGGCACAAGCTTAGAGCCCTGGGTAGTAATACCACTTTGAAATCCCAACCGCACATTCAAGATACTTTTACAATTGGCGATGTTGATGCTCTGGTTAACATCGTAGAGCTTGAACAAGAATGTGAGATAGAACAGTCCCGGGGGGAGTCTAGCCTTGAAGAAAGGGAAGATGCTTCCCATAGGAATACACTCCTTCGTGAGGCAGACTTTACCATTGACAGTAGTGCGGCTTCAGGATTCAAACCCAAATCCACCTTCATTCCTACCATCGCATACAATGCCATAGATACTTTTCACGAGTGCGGTAACAAACAGCTGAATACGTATCGACACACTAAGAGAAAACAGGGACTCATGCCTAACAATCTGTACTTGAGTCAGAGGAATGCCCTCAAATCCCTGATTGATGACAAGAATGTGGTGATTTGCAGAGCTGATAAGGGGGTAATATTGTCATCCTAGACAGAGAGCAATATGTAACAGAGGCACAAAGACAACTCTCCGATCCTAAATACTACACCACCAGTACCCTGGATCTGTATAGAAACAGCATTACTGAATTGGGGGAAAAACTAAGCACATGGAAGGATAGGGGCATTTTGGAATGGGAAGAATACAAGTTCCTAAAAAACGACAATCCCATTCTTCCCGTTCTATACCTCCTACCCAAAGTCCACAAGAGTAAGGATAATCCCCCCGGAAGACCTATTGTGTCCTCGAGGGGTAGTGTGGCCGAACACGTATCCAAGTACGTGGACCATTATCTACGTGAATGGGTACATGCTCTCCCCAGCTATATCAGGGACACCAAAGACTGTTTGATGAAATTGCAAGACGTGACATGGGATGATGAATGCTTTCTCATCACCATGGATGTCCAGGCCCTATATACTATTATTAACCATCAACAGGGCCTGGCAGCATGTAAACATTTCCTCGACTCGCGTCCACTACGTTTCCGCAAGCACAGTAAGATGCTGTGGGAAATTATGGAATTTTGTCTCCTCAATAATTTTTCCCTTTTCAATGGCGTCCTGTACAAACAAGTGACTGGGACCGCGATGGGTTCTTGCTTTGCTCGCAGTTTTGCGAACCTGTTTATGGGGCAGAGCATTTTTGCGAACCTAGCCTTGACAGAATACATCAGTATGTGGCAACCTGGTGGCGCTACATCGACGACTTGTTTTTGGTGTGGAGGGGATCGTCAGAAGAAGCTCAGAGTTTTATTGATTGTCTTAACATCAATGACATGAATATAATTCTGACCAGCAGCATTAGCAAAGTGACAGCTGAATATCTTGATGTCAAGATCAACATCATTGACAACAAGATACATACTTCTCTTTTTCGGAAAACCACGGCTGGTAACAGCGTGTTACACGCCCTCAGCAGTCATCCTGAACCACTCAAATGGAGTATTCCGTATGGTGAGCTGCTGAGGGCGAAAAGAAACTGTAACACAGAGGCCGGATACCAGCAAGTTGCCTCTGAAATGTTGGATCGTTTTATCCAGAGAGGGTATCCGTCATGGGTTTTAAAAAAAGCTAAGGCCAGGGCAGATAGCACTCTGAGAAGCACAACCCTTCAAGCTAACACAACTGAAGAAACTGATAAGGATGATAACAACACACGACTCATCTTTACGTATAGCAGAGAGTCTAGGTAGGTACAAAATATTCTAGCTAAAAACTGGAATATCCTAAAAAGTGACGGTACCATAGGTGACCTGATTTCTGACAGGCCAAGTATCACCTACAGGAAGGGCAGAAATATCAGGGATCTCTGTGTACATAGTGACATTACTATCTATCCCACATCTCAAGGACTTGGCCTACAAGGGTTCTTTCCTTGCAGTCACTGCAAGGCGTGTAAAAACAGTACCCTTGTTAAGAGAGTAGAGTACAATGGCAGTAAGAAAGAGATTACCCAATTTCTTAACTGTAAAACCATGTTTGTAGTCTACGTGATAGTTTGCCCTTGCGCTCTTTGGTACATTGGGAGTACTACTGCCCAGGCCAAAAAACGCATATTGGAACACTATCGTGCCATAGTCCACTGTGATGTAAGATATCCCGTGGCTAGACACTTTAGTGAGCACTATTTCTCCAATCCTGCACTTATGAAATTCTTCATCTTAGAACAGATCAATAAGAATCCCAGAGGTGGAAACAGAGTTCTCAAGCTGAGACAGGAGGAATCTAAACATATCATTTCCAGACCAAGACCCCGGGGGGGCTTAACTTTGATGAGGAACTCTGTTCATCTCAAAGATAATTAACCCTGTATGGTCTGTTCATCTTGTTGATATTGCATATTTTCCTGTATTTATGTATATTTATTTCTTTCGTCTTCTGTACATCTCCATGGCTGCTTGTTTATTTTAGTGCATACATACTTGTTATCATGTTATCTTACATCTTGTTCCTTTTCCCTATAGGTGTAAAGGTGGGGACTGGGTCACGTCACAGCACCACTGCTCCATCCCCTTGAATGTCATTTCTTCATCATCACTTAAGAGCACGCCCATTTTGGGCTGTCACCTAGAAGGTTCTGGACTATTTTGTGGGTCTTTGGGATATTACACGCAAGTAAGAACAGTTTTTACGCGTCTGTACTGAGGCTCTTCTTCAGTGTATTTCACTGTAATTGTCTCTACATGTAGTGGCCATGGTGGTATTTTACCTGGTTACTGTGTCACTATCTATCTAGCCGGGCACTCCACTTGGATTACTGGGGTTCGTGTCCCCTGATAACTGACTCGCCCACCCCCTCTCCCTTTTCCTTTGGTGAGGCTCATTTTGGAGTGTGGACTAGAGTCCGGTCATTTTTGCTGTGGCTGTTCTCTCATGTGTATTGTACATGTATACCCTGTGTGGTAGTATTTGGTCTACAGCAATTTGTTGAATTGTTTTCTTTACACGTTTTATTTACTTTGGATTGACACGATTTCGACATCTCTCTGTTTTATTTTCATACATGATGTTTGATATTTGAGGTGCAGCGCGTCTTAGTAATTATGCTCTTGCATTTGTTTTGATTTCATTGCAATGTGCTTGTTCGTTTACTGTTCCAACATATCTGCCGTTATTTTTGGTCCCAGTCCACTTTCGATGTCTATACGTTCTGGTTGCAACTCTATTTATTTTGTATGCACGATCATTTGCAGTAACGTGAGCAAGGCCTTTGTCAGGCCGAAACATGTAGTTTGTGTTAATAAACACCCTTGGACTCGGCATTTGGTGTTTTCTGTTGGACTCCGAGAGCGTGTTGGACGTTTTTGAACTTTTGGACTATATATACATATGTAGATAAATACACACTTCCATACTAAGTCACATTCATGAATACTAAAAAAAAAACTTTTTTATATGTATGTAAACGTACATTAGAAGATGAATGATCACAAGCAGACAACAGCCAGACAGGGCAAACATTCAGATCCCAAAGGATACAATGTGTCACAAAGAAATGAAATATCCAAGGAACAAGTGACTCAAACAGATGGACTAACCAAAGAACAAAAATATATTTCCACTACAACATTTAGGCTTCTGCCTTTCTCACGTAGTACAAGATTGATAGCTCAGTGGCTACACAGCTGACACTACTGGGTGTTCAAAACGCAACATGAGTGAAGATTTGATTTGGAATGGGGAAGCAATGTGGTCCTGAGATCTTTTGATAAATGCAATATTTAGGTGGTATTGTCAGGGATGTTCAGTCCACCTGAATGCAATGATTTTAAATGGTACTTCCAGACGTTTACTCTGAAGTCCAATAGTCCTTCCTTTAAGACATGTTCTACTGGTCAATGTTCTTATTAATTATTGCTGCTTTTTGGTTCCTGAATAGTGTATGGAGTTCATTCACTGTTTGGCCTACATATTGTTTTTTACTGCTTTTGCGTTATGTTATGTTCGAAAAACTTGGCATAGCTCAAGCGATTCACTCACGAAGGAGTATCTCAGCGTTTTCCTTGAATCTAGACAAAATAACCGAATGAAATAGCCAGATCATCAGAAGTTTTTTAAAATCTGGCAAAGTCAGTACAAGATTGAATGTATTAAGGAAGTTTATTTTAGTGAAAGGGGACCAGGTAAGAGAAAGCTCATCTGCCGCATCTCCAGGTCTAGATACGGTGATGACTTAAAATAGCTTTGAATTAAATCTGAGATTTCTGCTGGGGCAGTATAGAGTGAGCTAACTACACAGGTAAACCAGGCCCTTGCCTGTCAGAGACTTAGGAATCAGACAGAGAAACTTCACAGGGACCTCTTCCTTACGGGCAGCCAATGAAGCCCCTTCCGAGTGGGAATTGAAGGGGTACCAGGAGGAAGATTACAATCCAAATGTACCACTGCATTTGTACAACCTGCAGTTTGGAATGAAGTGCTTCATTGACAGCTACCAGTAGGGCGTTTCTGTAGTACAGCCGACTCATAATCAGAGCTTGGATTAGAGTTCTATTGGACCTCAATGGAAGCCACCTGCACACTTTTTTAAGCAAACGCATGGTAGCGAAACAGGTACCACATACTTACCAAACATGGTCTTTCATGGAGAAGTTTTCATTAATCATAAAACCAATATTTTTAACTGCACTCTTGGGACAGGGCGCAGGACCCATCAGAAGAGCGTCAATCAGCTGGCCAGAAGGCCTGAGCCTTCTTGAACAACAGAATGTCATTTTGTCTCCATTGAGCTGTAAACATTTGTGCATCATCCAGGCGCTTATCTTTGTCTTGCAGTTGGTAAATCTGATTTCCACATTATCCGGATCTTGCTCCAATGCAATTATTAAGTGAGTGTCATCTGCATAGGATACAATCTCAAAGCCACAAGATAGACAGGTGTTGGCACTGAATCACATAAATAACAGATGTTGAGCGGCAAGTAAGATGCTGTCTTATTCTATAGGTCATTTTTGTAACAGAACTAGTTATTGATGATATTTGTAAAAGGTATTAGCACGTGATGCACCTTTTAGAGTCACTGCAATAAACCCCTGCATCTGTTACAACTTGCATGATTTCATCTCTCACAATAAGAAATAATCGAGGAAGCTCCTGTGGATGTTGTTTACACATGTCCTCATCGCTGCAAATGCATCTTATTCTGAGGACTTGGCTGTAAATGATGCTGAGTTTAGAGTGGTGTGGGTGACTTAAAGTCCAGTTTAGATATAAACGAGCATCTGTAGGCTTCTGGTACAGATCAGTTATGATTTGTTTGTTCATGAATGTTGAGTAGCACATCCAGAAAAGGGAGATGGCGCTTCTGTTTAGTATTGCTGCTGGTAAATTTGATGGTAGGATGGATACTGTTGTTGTAAGCTGTAAAGTTTCCTATTTTCTACTTCCTGCATTCCATATTATAAATATGACATTAATGTATCTTACTAGTAGATTGGATCGTGCACCCCGTGGTTTTGGCGTGTTTTGACGGTTTACCGTGCTCCTGGGAATCACTCCCCGCTTGGGAGTGTGGATACTAGACACTTAGGTTGCGACCCCACCTACATGGGGTGTCCTTCTGGGCACAGGTTGGAATGCTGTATCTACAGCCAGACTGAAATAAATACTCTTCTCAAAGTAATTCTTCTGTATTGTTTTGTGTTTGAATATGTTGGTTTCACATTTATATTCAATAACATCCAAAATGAAACTTCATGTCCCACAATTCATAATTTCTGTAGGATTAGATGCGTCAACATTTTCTTCTCCCTATGCATTTCGGCAATCTGTCTTCATCAGGGGAATGTCTAAAACAAGCTAAAATAATACAGTTTTAGTCGAGGGGGTTCTCCACCTGATTTATGTCCACCACCTTAGTAATCAAGGTCATTCAAAAAGTGAATCAATCGATGTGTGCTCGGTGTTGGTATTACATTTATACTCGGGTGAGTCAAAATAAAAGTGCACTTTGTGGTCGTGTTTATTCTCGCTATCAATGTGAACCATGTGCATGTCTATCTTTAAACTTAAAATTAAACGGTGCAAGCTGTCATTCTTAGTGAATGGTTAATATAACAGTCCCACTGGTTAAAACGTCTCTCTCACATGGTCGTGTGCTTCATAGCCCCGATGTTCAATCGCTTACCGGTTTCGTGAGGTGTAATGCGCTTCTCCGTGGATGCTGCCTAGTGTGTGTTAGTTCGCGTCTACCAAAAAGGCTGAAGTTACACGTGACGTCTGCGTGTTAATGTTACGCACTGTTGCTGATCAATAACAATACTTGCAAGGAAATACAAAGTATCTTTCCTCATGATGTTTCCTATTAAGCGTTATGGGCAAATATCGCGTCTCACCCTGTTGTAAAACATAATATTTGGAATACATTGCATCAAATTAAATATTTTCGAAATCAAATGCATAATTCAATGTTACCAGGTTTCCCTACTATATAAACAACAATGTATCAATGGCTAGCAGTCAGATAGGCCCTTCATTTAGATACAGCATTCCAACCTGTGCCCAGGGAGACACCCCATGTAGGTGGGGTCGCAACCTAAGTGATTAATGTATCTTAGCCATACCAGTAGTTTCATGCTAAAAGTGTCAAGTATATAGTCCTCTAGTTTGACCCTGAAGATATCTGCATAGGATGGAGCCATCCTAGTACACATAGAAGTTCCTTATTCTGCAGATATTGTTTACCAGTGAAGGTAAAATTGTTGAATTTTAGGATAACTCTTGCAAAGTTGGTAAGCTCGTTGGTTGGTAGCTTTTTTCACAGTTATGACCATTCTCATGAGGTATGTTGGTGTGTAATAATGTAACATCAAATGTAGCCAGAGGAGTGTCACCATCAAATGTGTAGGTTTGGTTTAATTTTTCAATAATCTGAAGGAAGTGACTGGTATCCTTAACAAAAGATGGAAGTTCCTGGATAATGGAATGGAGGGGGAGGTCAACAACTGAAGATAGTCTAGCAGTGGCTGAGATATTGGGATGGGCAAGTTTGTTTATTTTGTGAAATTTGAGAAGCATGTAAGATATCCCAGTTCTTGCTTTGGGATTAGCAAGTATATCCTCTGTTGTTTCATCAAGGAGATTTTAGATCCTCTACTTTACAACCATGGTCTTAATATTTTTTTCAAGTCTTCTGTGGAAGCATTTTCTAAAGGTTTGCAAGTGTTAGTATCCATTAGTTGTCTCGTTCCCTCCTCAATATAATCACTTACTTTCAAGGCAACCACTGCACCACCTTTGTCTGCCGGTTTTATAAAGATATTCATTTTTTGTTGAAGGTGGTGGAGAGCTTTTCTTTCTTCTGTGAGAACATTATCATCTTTTGTGGTATTGATTCCTTGATGAGTATGTTGATGGATAAAATGTATGTATCAAGAACAGGATTTCTACAACATTGGGGAGTCCATGATTTGGGATGATGGAACATTTTAAATGGATCTGGAAGATATCTTGGCATATCAACATCAAAATTATTTTTAACGTATTTTGCAAGTCTACATCTTCTCTAGAAGGTTTTTAGGTCTCTCATCATGTTGGCCGAATTTTGATCCTTAAGTACAGACGGAAATAGAGTCCTTTGTCTGGTAAGGTTATATTGGTCTGAAGCTTTGCAGTCTTTTTGTCTCATCAACCTTCTGTTCTTTTTATGCTGTTTACTCACAGGATTTACACTGACAAGAGAATATCCAAGAACACAACAATTTATGAAGTGATGAGTTGGAAGAGAAGATATATGAAATCTTAATGTATTGTTTTTAATTTTGCAGATTTAATTTCAAAAGCATTCCTGGATGTCATCTTTTTCACTTCTGCAATCCTTTGTAGCATGTGTGCCACTTCAGAGTCACTGTTTATGTTTTTTAAAAGTTCACGTTCTTTTCGCAGCTTGCTTTTAAGAATCTGCATTTTTTGAAGGGTTACTTTAAAAGATGCTGATAGAAGGGCCATTCATGAGTTATGCAGTAAAATATTCCACGAAGCAGACCAGTCACAGTTGGTTAGCTTGAATGGTGGCTTAGACCTAATCTCCATCCTCATGGGATAGATGTTACGTTTTTGATAATCAAGTTTATTACATTTCTCACGGAACAAAAATACATTGGTAACAAATCAGACACATAATTCAGATACAGTACAATCAAAAGAAGACAACATAGACTCAGAAGGCACTTGTGGAATGAATACAGCATTTGCTTGTAAATCGTCATGTACACAACATACTTGAACCCCTCAGAAGGGCAGTAAGTTGAACCATTTGCCCCATATTTTGCCAAAAGTTTCGGGTAATACCCGGACCTCAAAGTGGGGCTCCTCCTGAGTTCCACACCAATCCACTCCTCGTCTCCATTTCCGAATAGTAGGTGGTTTGGCCAGAGCACCGCCACTGCCGTTCCCAGGAAGTGCTTATCGGCTGGGGATCCTTCAAGGCTGTCAAACACCCCCAGGATCAAGCGCAGCGGATCGTGGGGAACCTCCCACCCTGGGGTTTGGGTAAGCTCAAGTTCCACCCCCGCCCAGAACGGAGCAAGGGCGGGACATTGCCACACCATGCCATAAAAGTCTGCGGGAGCATGGCTGCAGCGTGTGCAGGATGAAGAGGGCGGCATGCGGGCGCTGTACAAGCACGCTGGGGTGAGGTATGCCGTGTAGAGATAATAGAGTAGGACTAGAGCCAACTTGGAGGAGGTCGTCAAGGTCTTGGGGTCCAGAAGGGCGTCCCTCCAATCTGCATCCTCCAGGGGACCCAGCCATCCCTCCCAGCGGGCACAAAGCAGATCTAGGGATGCGGGGCGATTGTTTACTAAGTAGCGATAAATCCACGATATCCCTCCTCTGCCCAGGTACCCCATAATCACTTGGGCCTCCAGGGGGCTAAATTCCGGAAGGAGGTGGGGGACGGAATAATGGCTTGGAAGGCGTGCCTCAACTGTAAGTACTTTTTTTTGGGGAGGAGTGGAGGGAGTACCGGTGTTGTAAGTCTGCAAATGATCTGACATGGTCCCCCACCCAGACGTCTCCTAATAATGAGATCCGGACGTGGTCCCATCTACGGAAGTCCTGGAGGGATGAGACCTCGTACAGCCAAGCCCCACTCCACAAAGGCATCTGTCTGGTGAGTTTCCGGTCCCACTTTACGTGGCGTAGGGCAGATCGCCAGGCCATGAACACCGCTCTGGTGACGTGGGAAGAGCCTGTGGTACGGGAATCCCATTTAGGTAGGCTTGGATCTGTGCAAAGTCCATTGACCTGAGTTCCACCCGTTATGCCCGGTCGGACCAGCCGCCCACAAACCAGATGTGGATCACAATGAGCCTCGTAGCCAGGTAGTAGAGGTGAAGATTGGTCACCTCCATGTCCCCGTCGTAGGGGGGTATGTGGCAGTGTGCTTGGGAAAATTGCGGCCTCCCTCCTCCCCACAAAAATCGGATGAGCTCAGTAGCCAATTCCTGAAACCAGCTGCCTGGGAGATGAGTGGTAACATTTTGTAAGATGTACAGGAAGCTGGGGAGGACCATCATTTTGAAAAGGGCACTCCTACCAAGGGGATTCAGAGGGAGGGCTTGCCATTTCCTGAGGTCCGCCTTGGCCTGGTGACTAGGGGCGTGATGTTCAGGGCCCACTCGAGTTCTGGGAGGAGGGCAACCCACACCCCCAGGTACTTGTATGATTGCCTACGCAGGGGGATGGTCGTTTGCCAGTCGAAGCACGCCCGGGATGGGTGTACGGGAACTAGTGTGGATTTCGCCGGGTTGAGCCAGTGGCCTGAAACCCGTTCAAAGGCAGAAAGGGCATCCGAACATCGTGGGCCAGAGTGCTCCGGGTCTGCCAGGAAAAGGAGCACATCATCAGCGTACAGGGCAAACTTGGCGACTTGGCTCGAATCCCAGGCACAACCGCGGATGAGGTGGTCTTGGCAGATGAGGGAAGCCAGGGGTTCCATTGCTAATGCAAATAGAAGCGTCGAGAGAGGACAGCCCAGGTGAGTGCCCCTCTGGATAGGAAATGCCTCCGAAACCACCCCGTGAATGAGGACCCTTGCCTTGAGAGTAAAGTAGAGGCCCCGGATGAGGCGTCGGAAAGGGGGGCTGAAACCCATCCTCTCTAACAAGTCCTTAAGGTCGCCCCAATCTACTGTGTCAAATGCTTTTTCAAAATCTATGAAGAGCAAGGCCAGATACAGGGTGAGGTGATGGCGGTGTGCAAGGGCAAGATGGAGACTGTGTATGCAATGCCGGGTACCCCGGGCAGGCATGAAGCTGCATTGATCTGGGTGCACCAGCTCTTGCAAGTGGGGGGGGGAGCCGTTGGGCCACCACAGTGGTGAAGATTTTGACCTTCGTATTTATATGGGAGATGGGGCGATAATCCATATAAGCAAGGCTGGGTGGCTGAGTCTTCGGGAGGACTACAATAGTGGCCACACCAGTCTCTGACGGGAAGGACCCTTCATCCACAACGTGTTTAAACAGATCCACTATATGTGGGATCAACGTGTCCCGGTAGACCGCATAATATTCTTGGGGGTAACCGTCAGGCCAGGGCGTTTTGCCGGAGTGAACAGTTAAATAGTCCTGTGTATCTCTTCCAGGGTGAAAGGCAGATCCAGAATCTCTGAGTCCATCTGGGAAAGGCAGGGCAGCTGAGTCCGGTCTGGGACAATAAAGCGGCCAAAGAAGTCTGGGTGGGTTGAGCTGCATTGAGGGTCGTGTAATAACCTGCAAATGTTTGGGCAATGGCCTGGGAAGTGGCGTGGTGAGCGCCGGTCTCGTCCCGAATCTCGGGAGTGATGCGATTGGCCTTGGGATAGGACACCAGATTATGAAGAAGTTTGCCGTTTTTATCGCCCCATCCATACACGCGCGCCACAGAGAAGCGCCAAAGAATTTTAGCAGACTCCATTGAGACCTGGCAGATCTCTTCTCGGATCAGTGTAATCTGTTGAGGGGAGTCATCGCTATCATTGGCAGCCTGGGCACCTCACAGCTGAGCCGCCTGGGCCTCCAGCTGCATAATAATCCACATTTGTATAGCGCACAATCACCCGTTAGGGTCTCTAGGCGCTGGGGGCCGTCGGGAAGATTAAGCAAGCTATTGCCCAGAGTCACATGGTGCTGGGCTAACCTGCCGCCGGAGCCGGGGATCGAACCCTGATCCCCAGATTCCAGCGTCAGTCGCCCTGGCCGCCCTGGCCGCCCTGGCCACGGCGCCACACCACAGTCGCCACAGCCACAGTCGGGCAGCTTGTTCCAGGTGTTCCAGACCTGCCCGAGGGATTCAACAAGGTCCGCATCCTGCAGGAACCAGGCATTCATTTGCCATGCCATAAGGGTGCCATTAGGGGGGTTCCCGAGATGGAGGGAGATGGGGGAGTGATCTGAGATGCCCCTGGGTAAGACTGTGGCCCGGACATCAGTTGACAGTCCATGGCAGACAGTAGGAATAGGTCGATACGAGAGTGGGTACGGTGGGCTGCTGAAGTGTGGGTATATTGTTCCTTGCGGGGATTCCACACCGTCCAGGCATCACATAGACCCAGGGCGGAGGACCAGTCAGATAGGCGTTTTTCAGAGGCAAGGCGGGAAGCCGATGACCTGTTGTGTCATGTGAGGGTTGCAAGACGGCGTTGAAGTCGCCCCTACCACTGTCAGACCCTGTGGAAAGGAGAAGCCCCACGTAAAACCAGAGTGCCAGACCCTGTCAAACCCATACCGGGCGAGGAAGTTACATTGTGAGCCCAGAAGGTGCATTTCTTGCAGGAAAAGGATATCTGCCGCGTGCCAGTGGGCACTACAAAGGACACCAGTACGTCTTATATGGTCCAGTAGGCTGTTGACATTCCAGGAGAGGATGTGGAGGCCCCTATGTAAGGTAGACGCCATCATTGTGGGTAGTGTGTGGAAGAGGGGACGCAAGCACAAGTAGGCCCGGGTCCCTAGAGAGACAAAGTTCCGTAGCTGGGGCTTCTGGGCAGGAGGTGCGTGATCTGGTGAGTCTTGTGTCGTCATCAAAGGCAAGCATGCATATTTAGCTACCAATAAAAACAGAGAACAGCGGCCCGTAGGTGTCTAAAAACAACAAACTATCAGGAGACAACGGTCCCCTCCACCCCCGCCCCCCAACTCCCCCACCCTACACATCTGAAGTTGAAGCATCTGTCGCCCTGAAAAGGAAAACCATTTAAAACAATATCCCCGCAATGAGGCTAAGTGCTAAGCTAAAACGGTTAGCGGAATATGAACAAGGCAGAAATGGACCCCCTTCCATGTGATCGGATAAGAAATTTGTCCACAGCTGCAATTACATGTGGGACAATTAGGCAACAAGGACTGCAAGAAAGTCCAGGGAGTGAAGGAGGAAGTAGTTCAAGGAGCTTAAGGTTGCAATGAAGTGGGATCGCCCCCATCGTGGGGATCTCGAGCAGTCACACTGTAGAATCTTCTGGGGATTGAGATGAAGAGATCCTGTTGTGTGTCACCGTTTCTCCGGATCCACAGAGTGCAGGGCTTCTAGACAGGTCAGAGTCCGATATGGCGTGACGCAAGGTGTCAGAGGGTCCTGGGATATCATTCAAGTCAAGCAATGAGGTGGTCGGGCTGGGAGTGTCGGACCTCCGGGTTGAAGTCTGGGAGGGAGGGCGCTGGGATGTTGCTCCTGGCGATCGAGATGCCTCCCCCCCCGACGGTCATTTTTCTTGCGGGACCTAGTTCTGCGTCTCTGGGGTTTAGGGAATGCTGGGTGTGGCTGCGGGGGGGACCCGCAGGGTGGGGGAAGGAGCAGGCCGATTTAAGAGGGGCCGTTCCTCTGTGAGCCAGTTCCATGCTGCCTGGGGGTTGTCAAAGAAGAATGTCTTTTCTTGAAAGATGACTTTGAGCCGGGCCAGGAAGAGAAGACTGTAGCGGAGACCCATGCTGCCAAGCTTCTGTTTGACATCATCGAAGATTTGGTGCTGGGCCTGCACCTCCCTGGTGTAATCTGGGAAGACCATGATCCTGTTATTCTGCAATTGCAATGGACCCTGTGCCCTGGCCGCCCCGATTATGGGTTGGGAAGGGGCCCCAGGCGGAGGTTTGGGAGCCAAGTAGTGGTGCGCCCGTTCAATGGCAAACCAGGGTGACAGGGCGTCTTTGGGCATCCAGGAACGCACACAAGGTTCCACAAAAGTGTTGGCATGATCTTGCTCCACTCCCTCGCAAAATCCTAGGAGACATACGTTGTTTCTCCTTGATCTGTTTTCGTCATCCTCAGCCCTTCGGTGGAGCTCCGAGGTCTGGGTCTGGAGGAGGGCCACTTGGGCCTTAAGTCTTAAGTTGGCCGATGTCATCTTCTGCCGTGGAGATACGGGATTCCGCCTCAGTGATGCGTGCGTTGGCGTTTTGCAGGTCTTGGCAAATGAGAGCCATATCCACTCTCACCTCGCCTATCTTGTTTTCTACAGAGGCATGCCATGTGCCTGAAGGATGGTGGAGAGATTGCCCCCAGCAACGCCAGGTGGTAAATTGATCCATTTTGGTTGGGGTTGGGGGGGAGAGTTCTGTAGGGTGAGATTTCTGCCCATCGCCACTAGAAGTATAGTCCGGCCCGGCATAGGTAGGGGCGAGCAGCAGTCTTGCAGAGGGAAGGGGGGGAGGTGGGTCCCCTGACATCCGGACCGTCAATGCTCGGGTCCGGGCGCTCGAGTCCACCCCCACAGGTCCCCAGAAGAGGCATGATTTGGTCTGTGCCCCGGTTTTACCTTCAAGGCCAGGTGGAGCGCTCCAGCGGAGGGCGGCCAGGCCTGCCAGGTGCCCGCCACAGCGACTGTCCCCCAGCCCAGCCCCAATGTCCGACAGAGATGGCCTCACTTCTGAGAGAGTAGGTTGGCGCAAACGGGGGCCCAAGGAGGAGCCAAGGTCAGCGATGGATTCCTCTACCGACACGGGCCGTCCGGAGCGGATGGGGAGCAAAGCGAGGCCGGGTCAAGGAAGGGCGTGCCCCCCCACACACCAGCCCCAGCCAGACTTGAGATCTCCCTGGCTGGAGAAGCAGCACTCAGGGGGCAGGCCCCTCAGGGCGTTGTCAGTGGACCGTTCTAGGCCGCCCGAGGCCACCAAGGAAGTCCAGACGACTGAGGGGTGGGCCGGCCCAGTGGCAAAGAGGAGGCCACCGGCCCCACGCCAATAAAACAGATCCGGTGCAACAAAGGGAGATGGAGGGAGTCAGCCGAGTTAGGGAGAGTCCAGACAAGTCCAGTGCAACCCACAGGCCGGCAGACACAGGGAGGCTCCTCTAGAGGAGAAGTTTGGCATGTGAAGGGGGGGCGGGAGTGCCGATATCACCACTCCGCCCGCCACTCGACATGGTGGCCGATCCCCGCACCCCTCTGTAGTCCAAGGCCTGAGGCCACCACTGAGGACAAGACCCCCCAGAAGGCCCAGCAGCAGAGAGGAGGTCGCCACCCCCACGCTGGTCTGATGCAGCCGGGGGGACGGAGCAAGACAGCCAAGGCAGGAAAAATCAGGCAGGACCAGCGCACCCCACCGGCCAGCAAGCACAGGAGGCACCCTCAAAGGAGAAGTGTGGCATGGGGGCAGGAAGCGGGAGTGCTGACCTCACCACACTGTCCCCCACCCAACACAGTGGCCAATCCCCAGCCCCACTCACCGACAGTCCAAGGCCAGAGGTGTCCCACGAGGTTCGGATGCCTCCACAAGCCGCCGCACTCGCGCTGATCCAACACGGCAGGAGGAGACCGGAGCGGGCCCACAAGAGATGAGTCTCAGTCCTGGCAGGCCTCAGGGGGACTCAAGAGCCGTGTTCTTGCACGAAATGCAGTGGTTGGCGGCGCCTGGGGCCGCGGACAGCAGCCCGGGAAGAACACACCTGCGCCGGCCCACCAGACAGCTCAGTCAGTGGCAGGCCAGAGAGGGAGCACCGGAGGCAGCCACAGGAGAGCACCGCTCCCCGCACCGCTGCCCGACAGTGGCAGCCGAGGTTCGGCGATCTTCACACGGCCGTGGGAACACTTCAGGGGGACTCAGATTCAGGCCTCTAGGAGCAGCGGGCAAGGGACCCGGCCTACTCGAAGTTGGGCCATCACCCGTGGCTGCCCCACACTGCACTAAGCGCCGGCAGGTCCACAGAGGGATCAGCGCACAAGGAGGTGTCTGTAGCGTGGACCCGGCAGTAGAAGCAAACAGGTACTACCACCAGTGCGGTCAAGGGAGCCGGACCAACCAGGAAAGCGCTAAGCATCGGCTAGTGAAAGGCCGCCGGGGCCCCCATTTTGAGGATCCTGAGCCGGCGGGAGAGAGAAGGCGGCTCTCTGCGGCAAGAACTCTGATCCGCCCTCAAGATGGATCGGAATGAAACCGATGTTGCAAAGGAGCCCAGTGGGTAGTCTGAGGAGGTGAGCGGCAGCTGTTAACAGGCGGATGCGAGGCAGATGACAGAGGGGGTCGGGAGCACTCTTAGAGTGCGTTCGCCATCTTGACGCCTCAGGCCATGCCCCTCAGTTTTTTATAGATTAATAAATATGCTATTGTAAATTGGCACTTACTGATTTTCTCCCGGATGAACAGCACATTTTAGGATGTAGATTTGTTCTTGACATGGTGGTTGCTTATGACTTGAGTGTAGGATCCAAAGAGGATGCAGGTTTGTAACCCAAAAACAGTAAACTAAAAGATAAAGGATTACAAGAAAAGTACAGCCATCCAGGGCAAGCATCTGGATCCCAAAACATACAATGAGTCACAAAGAAATGAAATATCCAAGAAAGAATGACTTAAAAAGATGGACTGACCAAAGAACAAAAATATATTTCCACTACAATGTTTCGGCTTCCGCCTTTCTTCTGTAGTACAAGATTGTTTGCTCAGTGGTTGCACAACGTATACTGCTGGGTTTTTAAAAAGCATCATGAGTGAAGATTCAATTTGCTAAACACATTTATAAATCTTTGAAAAACCTATTTCCCATGGGGCATGAGATTAACTCTAAGCCAGCATTTAAACTAACTAAATGGAATCTTCACTCGTGATGATTTTTGAAAATCCAACAGGTCACCTGTGCAGCCACGACGCAAACAATCTTGTACTACCTGAGGAAGGCAGAAGCCGAAACGTTGTAGTGAAAATATATTTTTGTTCTTTGGTGAGTCCATCTGAGCCACTTCTTTCCTGGATATGTAAATGTATATTTATATTTACTCTTTAGAGTCGCCTTTTGTAGGTGGCCCTACCAGTTTTATCTGTGGTTCACTGTGTTCCTCCCTAAAAATCACTTCTTTAGCATATGCTAAAAACGTACATGCCAGCTTTAGCCATTGTATGTGAAGATAAATGCTCCCACCATGTGTCTAAGTACACACCCACATGCTCGGATGCCTTGCCATAATATGTGCAGATAGATATTTCACAATCATATGCCCAGGAATGCACTTATGTATGCATGTACAGAAATGTACACACCAACACTCACAAACTTGTTTTCTTCCCCAGCTGCCCGCATTCCCCCATACTGCAGCATTACATATTGTGCATCCCGCTGAAACCTTTTTGAGCTGGCTGGTAATTGTGGTAGCATAGGGGCCGATTATGATGGAGGATTTTCCGCATCCTCCCGGCTGGCGGATGCCACCGCCGGCCCGGAGTATGCGGAAAATCCTCTGCGGAGCCTCAGAAGACCCACTGCCACATTAGGATGGGGGTGGGTCAAGAAATCTGTCCGCAGCTTTTCCGCCGCGGTCGCCTCCCGACCGCGGCGGAAAAGCCACATGGCTGGCGGTGTCTATCAGACACCGCCAGCCATATTAGGATGGTGTAGAAAGTATGCTTTTCCACGGCGGCTTTCCCGCCATGTAAAAGCATACGGACCTTCACTTCGGGGGCCCGTTGCGGGCCCCCTGGGTGAAGGGGGGCTGGGGGGAGCACATGGGGGTACCTATGGTACCCCCCTGCATTTGCGTGCACAAAGCAGCAGGCACCGCGCGGTGCCTGCCGCTTTGTGCATGCAAATGCACAACTTACATTTTTAACATTGTGGCGGGTGCTGCTTCAAGCAGCACCCGCCGCAATGTAACAAAAACAGGATGTGACCGCCAGGGTGGCGGTCACATCCCAATTTGCACGGAGGGACCGCCGCTGCCCCTGAGGACGGTCCCTCCTACTCTATGGTGGCGGACGGACTCAGGTCCGTCCGCCATCATAATCGGCCCCATAGTCTGGGTGAAGGGATGCTGCTTGCTAGTCTAGTTCTTCAGTACTCAGCAAGCATGCCTTATCACTAAAAATAATAAGTAGGTAAACATTCCTAGCTCCTTATTGGGTCAGGCAATATCAGGTCACTGAATACATGATGATTGACATGGGTCCACCTCAGAAGCCAGAGATACACCAAGGAAGGCTTTGGAGCTATTGGAGACATTGCAGTACAGGACGGTGGAGCAGGGGCGCCTTTCAAGAAATATTGATGTGTTTTCTTTTGGTCACACAGTCTCCGTCAAAAGTGATTATATTCACAAAAGGAGCAACAGAGGGAAAAATGAACACCTAGTCGCCCTCCACTCATCAACATCAATGTCAACAAGACTAGGTCTCCAAGGCTACTTTGTTGAAGGGGAGTCACATCACGTACCTTTGCCTTTCTATAAAATCTTTTTACAGCAGACAATCCTCCACAAACAACAAAAGTGAGGGTTTCTCCAAATGACTTGGTGTAAACCCCACAATAACAACCAGTATGAAAGAATATGTAACAAATATGTAAAAAAACTGACAAAATGACCCCTCACGTGCACACCACCAATGGAACAGCTGGTAGGTACTCACCAGTTGTGCCCACTTTTATCATCATCGGTGGTCATTTTGTCCAAAAAAAGAGTGTGGAAAAGAGAAGTCAAATCCCGTGAGATGACCCAAAGTGGTGTTTAAAATTGACAGGAGCACCCACAGAGCGAACCTTTATTGTTTTAATTGGGTGTTCATATTCACCATTACAAGATGGCGCTTACGGTTTGCGAGTAGAAATAGGCCCACAAATATGGCGGCCGTGCAGAATGCCGAACTCTTGCTGACTGTCGATACGGCATACAGGTGAGCTCTGTGACCGGGGGAATGTGGTTAGGGCTGATTTATGGGTGATATTGTACTATACATTTACCTTTTGACTTTCCAGAACACGTACACGTGGATTGGAATCGATTTGGGTGAGCGAAAGTTACTACTTTGGATTCTCAAGAGTAATTAACGTGAGAGTACGGTGCCCGGCGTATTGGTACACCAGTCTGGTTGGGCAGCGACTAGTATTTTAAGAGTGTTTTTTAAATTCCCAGTTCAAGTGGATGACGTGAAAGCTTTTTGACATTGGATGACGTCAGAGACTAAGGATATGAGGAGACGGGATGATATTCTTGCACCTGTCTAAATAATTATGTGGTGAGTCTGACCTGGGGTTGAGACTAAGGGTTACGGTTAATGTGAGACAGAGATCCTATTTGGGTGATGGAGGGCAATGATGAGTAATTGGAGATGAGGTGATTTTGTTGACACAAGTGGGTGGTTAGCTAGTTTGTTACTTGCAATGTAACACTTGAATTCAATGGCTGATCTTGATACAGAGAATTATTATATGTATTTTAGATTTTTTGGTAAATATGGATCAGCTTGTCCTATCGTGTATTTACAATGTGACTGAACTTGACCTTTGAGACTTAACGAGGTTGGTAGATGGTAGATGCCTCATTATCTTAAGTGCGTCTAAACTTTTGTCTATAATTTTATCTGAATTTTTCTTATTTTCGTTCCTTTTACGTTGTATATTGCATGGATTATCCATATGACACTTACTTTGGGTGACATTGAGAGTAAAATTTGGTTCGGCCTTGTCTGTCTTGAACTTCTTATTATTCTTCTTTATCACAATTGGTGACTTATGGGTGTATCCCCCTTTTTTTTTTAGATATGTTATGATTATAAGGTACTGCAGTACGCTGTAGTGTTTTTGTATAGAAATATACTATGTCTTATATACTGTTATTTGGGTTGCAGCCCTGAAGAAGTCTAATGCCCTGGCTAGACGAAACACGTGTTGGCTGTGTTTTTCCTTGTGTTTTTCCTTGTGAACTGTTTTCCTTGTTAACTGGATTTTTTCAGATTTCATTGAAGAAATAAATTTGGACATTGTCAACTGGAATAACGACTACTGGAGGATCCTTCTCCATTCCATATTGACTTTTATGAGTGCTTGGAAGAGTAATTCTTCTGCTTTGTAACCTACCTTACATCTTAGCTGTTGCGCTGGCAGTAGGCCTTATGATGTCAAAAATCAACTGTAATTAATTACAATGGCTGAGCAGCTATGCCGTATTATCATTACAGGTGACTAGAGGCATCATACCTCGAATGTAATCAGGAAAGTAAAGGCAGGCTTTTATACAGGTATTGCATGCTTTGGCATTTTGTAATGGAGACTTATACCCTTCAGAAGGTGCTGCTGACACATTTCTTTTACCGATTTAATGCCATTGGACAGCTTCTGTGACAATTCACTGCAGACATTGTTACACAGGTATCTGCTCTCCTCGCAGTGAAAAAAATCGCATGTGCGTAGGATTGCAGTAAGAAACTGAATTAGAGGCTGTAGCTTAAAACGATTAACAAAAGTAAATGGGAAACCCAATCAACCCTTGGCGGCTTGGGCAATTAATTATTGGCAGGTAAATGAGCCTACAAGGGATTTACAAAACTATGGGCTAGATGTAGGTAAATCTTTTTTACCGATTCTAAAATACCGAATTTTACTAATTTTACTGATTTTAAAATTGTGAAATGGTCAAGGGTGGCAGGGTGTCACTTTGACACCCTGTTGCACCCCTGATTAGTGCTTGTGTGCCATGTGGCACACATACATGCCCTAAGGGCATGTATGTCTGTCACATGGCACAGATGTACATGCACAGATTTGCATATACACAGGTATTCGTTATTTACCACCAACTAATAGTTGATGGTAAATAACAAATCCTTAAAGCCCTGTGGCACTGTTGATGCAATCAGTAATACTTTATTGTACATGGTTAATTAAAACCTTTACAATGTTAATAAAACAAAGAAGCGCCAGTTTATAAGATCTTTGTCTGAATTAGACGAGTTAGAAACAAAAATTCTGTACATAAAAAAAAGTACACAGGGAAACTGGATAAGAAAATCAACAACACAAATGGAAGGGGCTTATCGTCTTGTTAAAAACGATCAAGTATGAGAGTCAAGAAGTCAATGTATGAATTGGGCTTCCGGGGTACCGTTAGGATCATCCTTTGGGCTGTTTAAGGTATTGCTCGTTTTAGTTGGTTCCTTCAAGATTTTATAGCGGGCCTCGGCTGTTTCAAGAAATTTTACCATTCGACAGCTCAGTTGGATGTTGTCCCCTTTGAAGCAAGCCAGGACTGCTTGTCTACAAGTCCGAATCTTGTGGAAGTTAAAAAGCGGACGCCGGAAGACTCGTCGTTCATGAGTGAGCTCGGAACAGGTGGTGATCAGGTGGACTATGTTTTCCTTTCCGTCCCCACAAAGTCGACATCTTGTAGGTGAGGGTGGCCGTAACCATGGAGGTAGATGGGCCGCTGAAGGCAGTAGCCCCAGGCGAAATTTCAAGAATTTCTCTTTTATTTTTTGGGTAAATCCAATCTGCAGATAGGATTGGGGCGAAGGCGCTGTGTATGATTGAACTGTAAGCCAACCATGAGCCAGCTCAAATAGGGCGGATTTGTCCTGCAGTACTGATTCCTTCCAGACTGTCTTGTTGACCACCTTTTTAAAGACTGCTGCGGAGACTGGGAGTGGCCAAAGTTGCTGTACTCCTAGATCCTCAATTGCTCCCTCCAAATACCTCCTTGCTGGACATGTTGGTTTGTTTTGAAGTTCCTTCCACAGGAGCGCATTTAAGGTATTCGGTTCGCCCCTGCTTAATTTATGCCAGGTTTTTATGTAGGCTCCCTTGAGTGCCAGTTCTTCTTTTTGTAGCCCGAACTCTAGCCTCATTTGAGCCGGCGATGAATACCTTGGTAAGCCAAAGATCATACGAAGTGCTTTTGCCACAGTTCTATCTAATAAGGGAGCATCCCTCCATCTCATAGCTTCACTGCAATAAGTAATTGCTGGAATTAGCTTTGCCTGTATAACCTTTATTAGGGGGAGAAAACGTGGACCGGAAACTGTGTTTTTTAGGGTTCTGAGTGTCACTACCGCAGATACTCCTCTTCTCTTTATGGCTTCACATTGCGGAGTGAAGTTGCCCTTATGGTCTATAAAGACCCCCAGATATCGATATTCACTGACGTTTTCTAGCTTGCTAGATGACAAGAGCCCCTTTCTAGTTGCTTTCTTTTTGGAAAGGTTGATACACATAACTTTTGAATTTTCCCGGTTGATGGTGAGTCTGTTAACAGCGGAGTATCTTGAAGTGATATCCAACAGCCGCTGAAGGCCAACCGGGGTCCGGCTGATGAGTAACAAATCATCTGCATAGAGAAGGTTGGATATCTGTGAGCCCCCTAGCTTTGGAGCGTGTGAGTTGCAGTCATTCAGCAATTTGAATAGGTCTCCCATAAAAAGATTAAAAAGTGTTGGGGCAAGAACACAGCCCTGTTTTACTCCTGTGTAAGTTGGAATCTTTCTTGAAACATGGTCACTGGTGCCCAGCCTGACTTGCACCCATGTGTCGCTGTGAAGGAGAATTAATTGTTTTAAGAGCAGCGGAGGAATGTTCAGTTTGAATAACTTTTCCCACAGAAGGTTCCTGTCGACATGATCGAAGGCCGAACTATAATCAATATAGCACAGATAGAGTGGTTGGTTCGCTTCTTGTGCTGCATCAATCTTAATAAAGATAGTTCTAAGATGTTAGAAGAGGTTCCCATACCTTTGCAGAAGCCTGTTTGGTTGTATGGGATTGCTGAGACAACGGCTGCCCAGGATAACAGTTCCTGCAGAAGGAGGTCCGCAAAATATTTTGCCTCATTATCGAGCAGAGCCACTAACCAGTAATTTTTTGGATCGCTTTGGTCTCCTTTTTTGAAGATCGGTGAAATGATGGCTCCCCTCCACGATGATGGAATTAAAGAAGTTTGCAAGATCTTAACAAACATTGGTTTAAGGGCAGCTGCACAAAACGCTGGGTCTTGCTTGAATAGTAGGGGTGAGATCCTGTTTGGGCCCGGAGCCCCCTCACGCCTCCCCTTTGAAATTCTGTCACAAATCAGTGCACACTTAATTGCAATAGTCTGGTCTAACTGCTGGAACTCGAGGCAATCACAGGTGAGTTTTGAACAGTCCATGGTGCATTTTATATGTGTGGAGGTACCTTGGATGTTGATATCAGTGCCCCTAAAGTGTGAACTAAGGAAGGTTATCCAGTCGTCTTCTTGGACAAAGGAATTAGTGCCATAATTCTGGGCCTTGGACAGATTATTAATCTTCCTCCAGAATTGCGTACTGTTGTTTGATTTGGCGTCATCTAAAAGTTTGGCCCAGAGGGCCTCTTCTGATTCCCTCTTAAGTCGCCATACCAACCTCCTACGGTCACGCTTTAGCAGCCTCAGTTCATCCTTGGCATCGGGATCTTTCCCTACTCTTCGTAAAGTCTGGCCGATCAGAGTTTTTAGATTTTTTAGGCGAGCATTGTTTGTCAAAGCAAGGTTACAGCCTGCGTGTGATTGGCGGTATTACTCCCTCCTTCGAGCTGGTTTCTCCTCTGTGTTTTTCCCATATTTTTTCGCAAAGTTTCTGTAAATGTCTCCCAGCTGGCTGTAAGGCCCTTTGTTTCATTTTGGGTTTCGCCATATACTTGCTTGGCGTAAAGCAGAAGGGCCACGGGATCATCTGTTCTGCACTTTAAACGCCTGTCTTTTACTGTGAAAGCTTGTTCATAACCGATAGCTCGTTCCGGAATTTGTATTGTAAAGGCTTCTAGTGTCACTTCTTGTGGTAAGTGATCACTGTAATCAAGGGAGCCAATATGGAAATCAATAGTTGTTTGGAACAAGTTACCCGAGAGGAAGGTGAAGTCAATTGTTGAGCTAGACGTTGTGCTGTGGAATGTGGCTGCTTGGGGACGATCCCCAGGGAACCTCCCATTAAGTGCTCTGAGGCCCAGATCTTCCAATGCTCCTAGAAGTCGGAGTGATGCTTTTGTAGTTCTACCCCCTGAAGAATTGTCCTGCGAGTATTGTTCCAAAGCAAGAGGGTCGTTGACGGTGCAGGCTTCCGTTGCAGGATTGTTGAGAATATTCTGATTGAAGTCACCGCTGACAATCAAGCTGTTAGTGTGCTCTGCAGTTAATAACTTTGACAGCTCTTCTATCAACTGCCGAGCTCCTTGCTTCTTACCACGGGGGTGTAGATAAACATTTATTAAAATTATCACCTCCCTCTTTCCCTGGTTTCTAATGGTGATTCGTAGTGCTTGGATTGCGTTCGGAGAGTCTAGGTTGTATGGAAGTGGTTCCACTATACTTGTGCTTTTTAATGAAGTATATATGGCTAGGCCTCCTTTTTTGTGACCAAATCTTGCGGACTGAGTTGGAGGAACGAAGTTCAAGGAAAAGCCTGGAAGTAGTGGTGGGGAGTCTGACCAAGTTTCTTGGAGGGCTACGATATCGAAGCTTTGCATGTAGAGTTTTAGATCTGCGTCCATAAGTTTGTCCCCAATGCCATTGATATTCCAGGAGCAGATTTTGAAGCTTTTGGACGATTTCCCGGTTGCCTGGTTGTCTTGTCAGTTTTTTCCGGGCTTGTTATTTATGGACCTGCTCAACCATGTCCATTCTAAGTTAGTTTGCTCATTTAAGGGCTTAAGCCTTCTGGCACCCCGTTCCTTTTGTTCTTGGCTGACCGTAGATTTACTACGGGCCCCTCGCAGTACAGATAGCGACTGATGGACATGATTTGGCTGATTTTGGGCGTTCTGATGCAGGAAATCGCTTGCCAAGGGATCTGGGTATCTCGGTTTTATGACCGGGCGAAGTAGTATGCCCCAGCTGTTGAGTTTTGCTTGTTCGTTGAGCACGCTTTCAGTCAAATCAGTTGAGGCCCATACTGTTTTAGTAACTTCCACCCCTGGGTGTTCCGGTAAGACTATAAACTCCACTGAGGCCAGATCCTTGGTAGAAATGTTCTTTAAGCTGTCTAAGGAATTTAATAAGCCTAGAATGTTGCCCCTGTTGAGGATGTCAAAGGAGCCCCTTGAAGTATACTCCGGAATGAATAAAATTGCGGGGTTACCTGAATGCACCTTTATCCTGTTCGAGCCGCTCGGCGGGGATGTAGAGGTAGTCTCAGCCCTAATGTGGTCTTCTACTGGCATTCGCTGGACTGGTGCCTTCGGGTCATCTGCTCTAGTTTGTACCTGGTTTGGAGGACGTCCTATTAACGAGACTGCTGGAGAATGGTCTAGTTGTGTCTCATTACAAACATTAGGAGATGTTTTTTTGTTTCTGGAGGCGCTCAGGTTAGACGTGGATTTTCCCCCGCCTTCATTCGGGCCCTCGCTGGTGTTGGTTATTGTAACTTTAGCGCAGCTGCTCGGGGCAGGGCTGACAGCTTTTTTTGGGGACGTTGTGTTAGAAGTCTGCTTTTTACTATTCTTTTTCCTTTGACACGAAAGCCTCTGATCCCGATTGGGGGAGGAGCATAAGTCCGATTCTGTGTCTGTGTTAGGGCTCGTTCGAGCAGACTTAACAAGCGTTGAGCCTAAGAGCTGAGTGCTGACTTGGATGTTCCTAGCTTTACCATCGGTCAGTGAGCCTAGCTTTAGCTTGCGGCCCTTCCTCCGTTGTTTTCTACCCCGCTTTGGGGAATGCCCATGTCCTCGCGGGACGTCTTTTTGGTTGGATTCCAGAGTGGGCATTAGGTCATTATTTGCTGGCTGAGGGGCTTCACCTTCACTGGAGAGTCCTTGGGCTCTTGGTACCCTTGCACTATCGTATTCACTTGCCATTTTTCCTTTGTGTATTTGAGGGAGGACCTCCTCTGGATGAAGCAGAGTTTACCTGCTGTTTGTATGGCAAGAACAGTTTGTCCTTTTAGGTTGGCCCGTTGATGTACTGTTTTTAACTGCCTCCCTGATGCCAGTGAGGAGATTATCCATTGCTCCCGGGAGTGTAGCCAGCTTATCCACGATTGCTTTACCGGGGCAGTTTGTTTGTATCAGTGCTGTCTCCTCTTGAGCCCTTTTAACCAGCTTATTCAGTTCGGCTAGCTTGTTGTCAATGTTGGAGACAAAAACTGATAGTGATTGTAGAACTGTTAACTGGAGGTCCATTTTGTCTGATTGATATTGAATGGCATTGACAGACAGTTGCATTGTGTGAAAGAGAGATTCCCAAATGTCTGCCTTTGGTTGCGATGTTGGAATCGTGATGGTAGGTTGCGAGGGATTACATTTTGGGCTTATTGTCGATGTTTTTTTTGTCCGCTTGGGGTGGTGAGGTGTAAAGGGCGACCAATTCTTCCCATTCTTCTTGTGTGGGATACATGGCCTCTGGGACCGGAGCATTTGGTGAAGTGGGGGCTGAGTTGTCTTGCACTGGAAGATGGCCTCGAGGGGGAGTTAGTGGTTGCGCAGACTTGGCCTGATGGTGGACTTGGGCCCTGATCACAATTGACTCCTGTTCCTCAAAGGAGTACCCAGCGCGTGCTTGCCACTTTGTTTCATTATCATGATCTGCGACCGTCTTGGTACACTTACTAGGTTCTAGTTGCGATTGCCTGGGAACTTGTGGTGAGGGTGAGGGTATGTTTTTCTCTAACATAGAGGCTTGTTTGAAGCCTGGGGTACCTTCCCCCTTCGATGTTGCCCGACCTGACGTCCGGGGATCCGAGTTGTTTGAAGTGCTGGGTACTGATGCAGGTGTACCGAGGGCTTCTGGAACATCAGGCATGCTGGGGTCCTTTGGGGCCAATTGAGACCCTCGATTATCCTCAGAGGCTCTGATGGAATTGGACCAGTGTTCTAGGGAGCATTTAGCTCCCGAAGGGATGGAGGAGTCCTTCTGTGTACAGTTTGTTTTTGAGCCCATACCCTGGGTGTTCTAGGAGGGATCTTGTTGCTTGCTCGTGAATGTCTTAGTTTTTAGTTCACATACCGGGGCCAGATCGGGGCCCCAGTTCCTGATAGACGACCTATGGAGCTCACTGTGATTTCCGCATCCTGAATCAGTCTGTGTGGGGTCTGGGTGGTCCCTGAAAACACCACCTTCTTCTTCTTCTCCCCCACCCCCTCCACCTGCTCCATTTTCATCGTCGGTACTGACTTCCAACGCCTCATCGGCTCCTTCAGTTGTTCTGCCTGCATCCCTTGAAACCCTTGATCCGATGCATGGGAAACCGGAAGTAGTGAGTTGCCGGAAGTAGTGGAGTTGGTAGGTTGATAAGTTGCCGGGTATTCAAGCAGAGGACTGAGCCAGCGTCCTTTATAAATGAGAATTTCGTTTAGATTTTAGGTTGATAGCTTGGCCCTTTGGGGTTTCGTGACAGTTCGGAACTTGAGTAACCTGGGAGAAAGGGGGTTAGGCGGATCAGCCGCTCGTCTCCTCCCCCTTCCCTTGGGCCCTCTGCCTCCCCGATTTCCAGATCGTCTATGCTAGTGTTCCCGGAGTCTATATTTAATTTCTTTTTGCCCTTATTAGCTCTCCTAGATCTTTTGGTAGGGTTCGGGGCTGCGTGGGGATCCCTGGATCTCCCGGACCTCATAATGGTCTATTTAGTGTCCTACTTTTATTCTTACTCTTGGATTCTTTTTTCGTTTCCTTTCTCCTTTCTCTCCACTGGGAATTGCCCTTTCCCTTTCTATGTCCGTATGACGGCACAATGTTGCGCAGATTCCTTTGGGGTACTTGGTCCCCTCAGATTCGTTGTTTGAATCTAGTAGAAACTAGTAGAAACTGGCAAGATGAGTCTAGTGAGTCAGGTAGGCCCGGGCAAATGTGGTGAGGCTAAGCAGATATTGCTGAAAATGGGTGAGTATGATGAAAGAAGCACTGTGCAAGAGGGAGGGCTGATTAGGGAGGTTAGGTGTACTGTGGGTAGTTAAGAGTGTCCTGAGCACCTCTGCTGCTTCTACCTCCGCTTTTGCCTCCTCTGCCACCTCTGCCGCTGCTGGCACACCTCCACGGATTCCTGTCCGCTCCCTGTCTCCTCTTGCCCTGTTTGAGCTTGACTTGAGGTTCAGGGCTCAGGATGCTGAAGTAGCTGGTGGTAAAATGGGGGCAGTTGCGAATTGCGAGTGCTGGGGCGAGGACGAGAAGGGTGGAGCCTAGAAGCAAGCTAGCAACCGTGCACACCTGAAGGTAACCAGCAGTGCTTAAGACCCCCCCCTCCCGATGTAGTTTACAATGTCTGGGTCGCTCCCGCCAGCCACAGCCCGCAGCGCTCTCACCAACCTTCGAGCTCCGATATGCTCCGATATTCGAGTGGATCCCTGCCTCCTGCCTCCTTTGCGAGCCACCACTGCAGGCCACTACAGGCCTGCCTCTGCCCCTTGCCTCTTGCCACTGCGGCTCCCGCCGCCTCGGATCCGTCGCGGGAACCGTCGCAGGACGCAGGGCACCAGGCTGGTCTCAAGTGCCGGTCTCCAGTGCTGGGCAGGGCAGGACACTGGGCGCTGAGCCGCCCCTGCAGGCTTCTCGCAGACTTTCTCGCAGTCTTTCCGCTTTCCACTGTGCCCCGCCGGGCTTAAGGACTTTTTTTGCCGGCACCGGCTGCCCGGTTCCTGGATGCCCGGTTCCTGGATACTAGGACGGGGATCTCGGCCGTGACTCGCCTCCTCTGCCCTGCAACGTGTGGAACGCCGCTTGGTGACCAGAGCGGCTCGCGATTCTCTGCTCGCAACTCTCTGCTGCTCCCTGCCGGTCCTAGCTGCTCTCCGCTCTCCGCTCCGTTCCTTAACTTGGACTTGTCCAGATGCAGCCGCTGAAGGCGTCCTCCGGGAGGCACTGCAGCGCCCGCCGCAGTTCAAGGGCCGTGCTCCGGGGGACAAAAACAGCTTGCACCTTGCTCCCCGCCGGCTGCTTGCTTGCAGCTCACTGGCACCTCTGATGAAAAATCCGCCGGGTGCAGGTCAGCGGGAGCGTCCGGAAAGGCAGGAGGGCAGTTTGAGGGTCTGGGGCCGTGGCTGGAGGGTCTGGAGGGTCTGGGGCCGTGGCGTCTCCCTCGTTCGTTCGCTTGTCGTTCTGTGTGTCAGCCGCACGTTACGGTCAGAATGAAACCACGGACTGGATCGCTCAATGTCATTGAATCTGGGTCATAGAGAACTGCAGACAGTGCCACCTACATCTCAAAATACAGATTCGGTAATTTTAACGAATCGGTAAAATTACCGATTCGGTAAAATTACCGAACCTGTATTTTGAGATGCCTTACATCTCAGTATGCAAATACCGGTCGGTAACGGCCGAAAATCTGTATTTTCGGCCGCTACCGAGCGGTATTTGGATACCTACATCTGGCCCTATATGTTTACATTATTCGCTGCATTCAATGATGGCAAACTCCATTATAATAGCTTGCAATTTAATTTCTTCAAAAACAATTTGAGTTATTCACATATGAACAACTTTTTAAAGAAAGGTTTTATCACACGGTTATGTGTATTCAATCCAGAGTTATTAATTATAAAGGGTACAAAATCATAAAACACACATTGCAACTAGAAGTTACAATCATATATACACAGCCTTCTTTGTTATAATTGTGAACACCTTTTCACAGACATTTACAGGGCAATATGACCAAACTTTACAGACATCATTGCCTCTAATACAGTGATATATGGAATAGGTGTAATTGTCTATGTTTTGGTCCTAAATTGTATACATCTGCTAGACCAACTTCAGGACTTTGGATATACAGATGAATGACCCCTGATAAACTTGGAAAGAACAACAATTACAGTGTAGTCTACAGCATTTTTTGATTCTCAATTCAGAATAACACCCGTGTGAAAAACACTTTCTCTTAATACATATTGCCTCTGGCGCATCCTATAACCTTGGAGTCTCCCTTGTCTGTTCTTTTTGCAACTATATGTGCATGGTTATCTAATAGCCTTCTTAAATATTACCTGTTGAGACTTTGTCCTTGTTACAAACAGGGACTTGTCTATGACACGAAAGGTGGCAGTTTCCCTGCAAGTGTCTGGATGGAAGCCTGAGTTATATTCACATAGAAGTTCGTTCTACTTGTCCAGAACAATAACTACAGTATAGTCTACAGCATTTATTGATTCTCAATTCAGAATAACACTTGTGTGAAAAAAGTAGAAAATGAAATCTGCCAATATCGAGAAGCAGATAAAAGAATGAATCAGTAATAACTGAGCCCATCTCATAAAGAAGTAATATCACCTCGACATGTGAGAGGAGAGAGTAAAAAATGAATTAAAAAGACCGACCAACATGTTTTCATAGATTTGTAGTCTGGTCAAAAATGCTAAATCTAAAGACAAATCAAAAATACGAGCTTACTCAATCTCATTGGCATGCGCATGGCCCGCACTCAGTGCCAGCACTCCTGCCCGTTGGAGAGCAGGTAAGCCGAGTATTGTACAATATTCCCGTAATTTGCTACTGAGTCTAAATTTTATTGGTAAATCTACGGGGGGCTTAGGTCTTATCCTTAACAATAGGCCTACATCTAGTCCTGTGTCCTGCCCCAACTGTAAAATTATACTTCCGGAATTAGTTAACGGGCAAGAGAGCCTCGAAACTGGAAATGACAAGGGAAGTAGATCTGGTTAAATCGGTCTTAAATTGTTTACTGCTGATTGCCAGATCCCTAGTGAAGAATAGCGTTGAGTGTGCAGCATTAATTGAGGTTGGGGAAACAAAGGTGGCATTTATTACTGAATTATGTACCAATGATGCCTCTGGCCAAGATTTAATCAAAGCCACCCCCCCCGGAAACTCCTGCCATACTGTAGACAGGCCGAACAGGAAGGGGGGGACTAGCTGTAATTTATCATAATTCAATAAATGCGGTCTTTTGCACAGCCTCACATGGAGATTGTGAGACATTGGAGTTTAGCCTCACCTATTCCATCATCACACATTTAAGGGTATCCTATTGTATAGACCCCTCGGGTCCTAGGAGCCCCATTTTAACATCTATGGAAAATTTGCTGGAAGAGGGTGTCTGCCCTAATTTCTATACTGTACTGGCAGATTTTAACTTTTACTTGGAGGCACAGACGGAATCAGATACAGTGTCTCTGATAGATCTGATGAATACTGCCGATCTTAGGCAGCAAATAATTGGACCCACTCATGAGGCTGGACACACACTGGAAGGTATATTTTCCAAACATCTACATCTTTCATTTACAGGCCTGTTGCCCCATACCTGGTCAGACCATGTGGCAGTATTGTTTGAGTTGACTATTCCAGACCTTCGATGGATGACTCCCGAAGAAACAGAAGGAAGTTAGAGAATGGAACAAAGTGAAGGGCATTGACTTAGCAGAAGTACTTACCTATACTGTGCACCAATGGCCCCCAGATGTGGCGGAGGCCACCTTTCTATATACTAACTGGCTGGAGGCAGCTTGTAATAAGCTAGCCCCAGAGAAAATTCTATTCCCTAATAGGGATCTTCCCTACGCTCCATGGTATCCGCAGGAACTTAAAGACCAAAAACTGATTTGTAAATGGTTGGAGTGGAACTTGAGGAAAGAGTATAAAGTAACAGAGAAAGATATCTATAAACATAGCCTCATGATTTATAAACAGCTACTTTTCAAGACGAAGCAAGAGTTCTTTGCCAATCAAATTAATGTAGCCAAAAATTCGGCCATAAATAACTCAGACAGTATATTTTTTACAATTAAGAAATTTGCACCTACTTGCTAAACGATTAGGGAGATTATACATCTGTGTTGCAATAAATTCATTATGGGGAACATATTGAATCTCCTTTTTGCACACTGTAAGATGGCCGCGACAACTTCGACTCTTAGACGGGCCATTCTGTAACAGTCCTCTTTTAATCTCCAAACAGGTAGCACGCTAAGGCGCTAATGTTTAAATAGAAGTCGTCAAGAATCGGGGATTCATAGACACTGACTCCTGACTTAAAATTAAACTTAAGACTCCTGAGCGAGCGATGATATCTTTGAAACCGATTACGATTGAACATAGGTAAATATAAATTTGGCTTAACATATTCCTGTTGTGTGATTAAACATATGCCAATGAGATTGAGTATGCTCGTATTTTTGATTCGCCTTTAGATTTACTCGCATTTCTGACCAGACTACATATTCATGAATACATGTTGCTACTCGGTCTAAACATTAGTAAAGCAAGTTTTTAAGTTGTCATTTTCAGTGTTAACCTCCTGTATGTAATGATTTGGTTTTCTCAACATGGCAAGATGGCACTTTATTTAAATTGCAGCGTGCAATTGGAATATCAAAGGAAGCTGATAAATGCACTTGGCTTAACCCCACATGTATTGTGGATTCTTGACTAATATATATGATCCTTTCCCTTTTTATATCGAATGAGGGTTAATGGAGATCATTGTTTAGATTTTAATATCATCATAATTACTCCTTTACGAGCCATGGGGTACTTCAATTTTGATGAATTCAAATGAACCCTCTGCTCCGTTGGATCGATCTTGTTACATGAGTTTAGTGTTGCTTCTAAAGTTACATCATTTAACATATATAACACTATGACTCTACGCAAGCACATATAGACCATTTTTGTATTATGCTTGTTCATTAAAGGTCTGTTATTTCGCTCCATCTGATCAAACTACATGGACTTGAGATGGACTAAATTTAGAGAATTTCATTGTGACATTTAGCTTGTTAAATATATTGAATAAAGAGGAATCCAATATAGATACTTTGAATTTTGGGGTCTATCCATCTATAACTGTCACATATGGATGTTTCCCCAATTGATTTTGGAGCATATTATTTTCAAATATACATCCTTTGTCTTTAGCATTGATTGCTGGATGTGCGGTAGGCACCTCTGCCACCACCTACCTGTTCGGATTACGATACCAACTACTACTTCTATCATTTTTGAAGTGAGTAAAAGAAGTCTATTTAATTCATTTTTTACTCTCTCCTCTAACATGTCGAGGTGATGTAGCTTCTTTACGAGATGGGCTGAGTTATTACTGATTCATTCTTTTATCTGCTTCTCGATATTGACACATTTCATTTTATACTTTTTTCACACGAGTGTTATTCTGAACTGAGAATCAATAAATGCTGTAGACTATACTGTAATTATTGTTCTGGACAAGTAGAACGAACTTCTATGTGAATATAACTCAGGCTTCCATCCAGACACTTGCATGGAAACTGCCACCTTTTGTGTCATAGACAAGTCCCTGTTTGTAACAAGGACAAAGTCTCAAAAGGTAATATTTAAGAAGGCTATTAGATAACCATGCACATATAGTTGCGAAAAGAACAGACAAGGGAGACTCCAAGGTTGGAGGATGCGCCAGAGGCAATATGTATTAAGAGAAAGTGTTGGGAAACAGTAGTATCAGCATTGTTTATACTGAACCTTGGCGTCTCCCTTGTCTGTTCTTTTTGTAACTATATGTGGATGATTTTTGTAGTAACGACTCCGGAGCCAAGGTAAGTCGTTTAAGTTTATTTGTTGGCTCCACGGTTGTGGAGCATAAGACAGAAGCTCCACCAGATTAAAGGTTCCCAACAGTAATAATAATTTCAACCCTAAACATTCTAAGAATGAACACACAGAGGAGAGTCATCACCAGCAACATGGAATTCTGAAGAAGAATGCCAGAAAGGCATTCACTACAGGTAGGATACTACAGTTAGCTAATAAAGCCTTATAGCCCGCCGTAGAGGGCTATACAGGCTATTAAAGGCCCTCTCCAGCGTTAAAGGTCTGAGCCGAAGGCGAGGGCCTTTAACAAGGGAGAGAGACTTTAATAGCAGATATAGCCAGGCTATGAAGGGCAATAAGGCTATTAGAACATTCTGCCACTAGAGAGCAGAATGTTCTAACAAAAAAATAAAGCCTTATGGGAGCGTGAGGGGATTGGAATCCCCTCAGGCACCCTGAAGCCTTTATTCACAGCCAGAGCTGTGAACAAAGAAACATTGGATTGTTGGAGCTCCAGGCTTATACCAGCCATTATAAGCCCGAAGCACTCCATTGTTTTCAATGGAGCTCCCAACATTCCAATGTTCTAATAGTCATTTTAAATTTTACCTGTTGAGACTTTGTCCTTGTTACAGACGTTTATCACCCAGGTCTCAACTGGGTATATGGGTGTACTCCTGTTGCATGAGCGCTATAGACAAGTCCCTGAGCATTGTGCAAAACAATTTGAGTTTACCCACTAATCTGTCTAAACTTCTCTGAAGCATTTGATACAATCAGTGCTTCATTTGAGCCACTGGTTGCCGAAGGGTGGCACCATCACTTATTTTTGGGAAACAGCACTTGTTTCTTGCATCAGGTACTTACCAAGTGCAAGAGAGGGAGAAATACACAGATCGGAAAGACAGAGAAAGATGGCAAAACCCTAACAAAGAGAGAAGCCATGATCCTTCAAGAATGAGAAAAAAGGACAGGGAAAGTCTGGAAATTGATTAAAGACTGCCAGACTTGGTATTTGATGCCCCAATGTTTAATTGCACCAGCCGACGACTTCTGAGCAGAGCTTCAGGCACCAGCATGTTTTCTTTCGCAAATTAGGCCCAAGATACAACTGAGCATGAGACTCTACTCAATACTGTGTAATTGCTATTGGTATCAGTAATTAGCTTTCAACTAATTGTCTTCATTCGTACAAAATGGTGCCCAACTACACAAAATCAATGGATCGAAGATCTTCACCAAACAACAGGCTTCAGGAGATTCTAAAAATATCAGTTATTTCTTCTAAATTTTTTATAAAGTCTCCTGGGACTTTAATCGAAAGCATTGACATAGCCTCTTTCTAACCAAAACAGCTAAAATCACTGATATTCAAGTGATGTTGTTGAACATGGACCTCTCTGAAGGGTCACCACAACCTTTTTGCCTTCCGTCTAATATTTTTCTGACCTCGTTTTTGTTAGCTTTAGGACTCTGAGTACATTACCACTGCTGATCAGTGCTAAAGTGCAAGTGCTCTCTTCTCTAAACATAGTATACTTGGTTACACCTGGTTGGCATATTTGATTTACTTGTGAGTCACTTGTAAAGTGGTATACCATATACCTAGGGCCTGTACTTCAAATGCTGTTACTGGAATGCAGCACTGATTGTACCACCCACAGAAGTAGCCTTTTAAACCCGTCTTAGGCCTGCCACTGCAAGATCTGTGTGTGCAGCTTACTGCCACTTTGACTTGGCATTTAAAATGACTTGCAAAGCCTTAAACCTCCCTTTTATTACATGTATGTCCCTATTAACCCCTTCGACGCTCATGACGAGCTCAGCTCGTCATGAGGTACGCCTGTCGCTGAGCTCGTCATGTAACGCGTTTTTTAAAAAAAACTCAGCGTACGGCGGAAAAATGCGCCGCACGCATGAGGTTAAGGTAGGCCGTAGGCAGCCCTAAGAGCAGGGTGCTATGTAAGTAAAAGGTAGGACATGTACTTTTATGTTTTGCATGTCCTGGTAGTGACAAATGGCCTATTTTGTTTTTCACTAGTGTAAGGCATACACCTCTCATAGGACAGCATTGGGAATTCCTTAATATACTTTTAACTTTTTAAGCTGTGATTCCTGATCAGAGGGGGTAGCTTTTTCATGTTTCGTATGTTTGGAATGATCTTGAAAAATCATCTTTACTGGTGAAGTTGCATTTAACATTACTGTTTTAGAAAAAACATTTTTAGAAAGTGGACATTTCTCTGTGCTTTTCAACCTGTCTCCAATACACGTCTGGGCTGGGTAACAGCTACACTTTGTTCATTCCCTCTAGACAGCCACAAACACAGGAAGATGAGGCTCATCTGTATTCTGGGAACTCAGCTGCATTCTGATGAGTCTTCCTGGGAGGGGCTGAAAACTTACACTTCAATAGGCAGTGTCCTGTCTACACACAAAGCACTGATCTCCGAACCCCCTCTCCCCCGGGTAAGCCTGGCAGACATGTCTGGGTTGGAAGGGATCCTCGTGCACTTCAGAGAGCTCCTTCGAAGTCACACCCTCCAACAAAGGCACTTTTGGGTATACAAACTGGGTCTCTGACCCCAAAAATCATACACTTCTGGATATTGAACTGAACCTCTGCCAGAAGGACTGCTGTGCTGCTGAAAGGATTCAACAGGACTCCTATTCTGTGAGGACTGCTTTTCTGCTTGTTACCCTGCTGCCTGCTCCATGACTCTGCTAGAAGGAGACCTGAACTCTGTCTTCCCTCCAAGTGATCTCCAAGATCTTGCTGACTTGCCTCCTGTTTTCAGAAGTCTTAGGGACACAAGAGACTTCCTGCAATTCTACTGGTGCTGCTGGACTCTGCTGTCTGTAAGTTCTGCCCTTGCCTGAGGTCCCCCTCCAAGTAATGGGCCTCAGAACTGGGTTTTGCAGCTGTTTTCATGAAAACCGGTGCACCGTCACCACAGCGCCGATTCTAAACGACTCATCGCCCTGCAACACAGAAGCTGTTTGACAACAGTGGTTCTAAAACCTCCGTAGCCTGATCAAAATGCATTCCCTTCTCTTCAGCGAAGTACAACGACAATGCAGTAACACAACTGTTTGGAAAAGATCGACGCATCGAGCCCTCAGTGTCGATGCTTTGCTCCATCCACAGTATTTTCTCAGCAGGCCCTGCGTGGGTCCTGTAGCTGCCTGATCTCCATCACAGTTGGCCAGAACTTTGGATTTGCACTGGTCCCTCGTGACCTCAAGTAACCTTTTGACTGCTAGTGACATCTAAGTACTGTTTTTGCATTTAATCATAAAAAATTCACATATCGACTTCTACTGATTGGATTTTTGTCAGACTGGTCGTATTTTACTCAGATAAATGTTCTCTGTTTTTCTAAACCTAAGTGGAGTATTTTTGCGGTGTATTCATTGTGTTACACAGTGGGTGTGTGTGTGTGTGTGTTGCATAATACTTTACACATTGCCTCTGTATAGCACAGGCTATCTTTTAGTGTGTATCTAGCTTACCCTGATTAGAGTGGTGGTTCCTGCCTGGCCTGGAAATATTCTTCGGTCAACCAGGAATCCCATATCTAGCAGATGTGTACAATGCTTAATTTGTTAAAAAGAAATAAAATAAAGTATGTGCCATGGCCCTTCTCTAGAGGCCACTGCAGCCTGCACCACCCATTTTCCCTGCCAGCTCTGCCAATGACAGAACCAAAACAACTACTTACAATTGCACTCCTACAATTGTGACAGTTCAGACTCTTACAGGCCTCCTAAAGCTATAATAATGGTGTGAGCTTCATATATAATTCTATTTTAATGTATATTGATTTATCCAACACTGTTGTTGTGTTCATCTCAAAATTAGACAAACAGACAGCGCCACCATGTGGTGGACTGCCACTAGAGTCGGTGCTGACACCACAGGCTTAAATTAAGAATTGGGCGCTTGATGATTAATTAGTCTAACAATGCCACAAATGTAGTCAAGTTAAAGTCCCCAACTGTTGACAATCAGAACCACATGTACTAATAATGGGGCACACTGCAAACACAATTTTTAGCACAGCATTTGCGATGGAAGAATATTCTTTTGCTGTGACTGCTGTATTAGTCCATTTGAGCATAATAAATTACAGTTGTAGGACTGAGAGAAACCCTTGCCACTGATATTAATATGGCAAGATGACCTCTACACATGTTACCCAATATCTGCAAAAGCATGTATGATGCCCTGCGATGATTAGAAGACCTCATCCCTTTCCATTACCTTTGTACTATGTAGCCTTTCCTTCAGAAGAACAGTAGCTGCAATTTTAAAATAAATAGGCATGATGCTAAGTAATATCAGGGGGAAAATGCAATGGTCCCCTGAATCACTGTTAGTTTACTCTGATTCCCACAGTCCACATTCCCAAATGAGGAGCTGCCCTACACTGACAGCTTCTACTTTGCAAATAGATCCCAGATTATTTGATCTCCTTGGTCTTAAACCATCAATGGTTTGAAACCCCAATATCCTATTATTGATACATGTCCTTGTGGTTTGCAAGTAATTGGGGGACCATTATTTTCACACCCCATCATCGCTGCAAACTGGTAGGAGGAGAAATTGGAATATTGTGATTTGCAAACTCATTTGAGTATCACAATTACCGTTTGGTATATTGTGACTTAAGGTTTAGCACCTGCAAAGCCTACAATTGTGTACACTGGAGGCTTTGCAAGTGCAAACCCAAATTCAAATGCACACTTTCCTGTGGATCAGTCCAAGGGGAATATTCACAATTTCAGTTCATGGTTAAGAACAATAAAATCATATATAACACACATGCATAGAATTATCAGCTACCAAGGTTGTAAATGTTTAATATGAAATACCCACATTCTCACATTCAATCAGCACTCCTAGCATTATCACAAGGCAAATGTATTAGATACCTTTCTTCCATAATTTAATGTATGTATATCTTCGACATCCTCTTAGGTGCACTTTCCAATAAGAATCCAGCTATTTTTCAACGTAACATGGTCCAGGTTGCAGACTCTTATGACCCCATTTGATCAGAGAGGATCTCCTTTAAAATTGTACAATTTAAACTATTTTGCCAAATGCACATTTTTCTAAGCTGAGTAAATGACCACATATTACTAATTTAAAACTCATCTTCATGGCAATGGACGATTACCGCGTCTGTAAAAATGTGTGCTCTGTACTGTGCATTAATGCGGCAACCAACCATGTGTAACGTCTATGTGAAGTGCAGCAGGGCTTGGATCCCACTAAAGAAAGTCACAAATTAGAGAAATAAATAAATGAATACATAGCCACACAGTGATATACTTAATATAATACATAGGAGCCTGAAATCCCTGTACAAAAGACCGTCTCTAATTTCCTTATTAAGGGGACTTGGTGAGCACATGGTTGCTCAACTGTAATAACTTGTTACAGTTGAGTTCTGACATCACTATGCCTGCTGACAGAGCCAGCAGCCCAGTTGAAAGGTAGGTCACAAAGCATAATTAAAGCTTCAGTTTAAAACAGTAGGAAGTAGAAAGGAGATATTTATAGCAACATGCTTATTTTTTCCACTCTTTAGGTAATTAAAGGAAAAACAGAATCTCTCTGCTTGTTTCTACACAATCTACGCTACAGCATATTCTTTTAAATCTAACTTGTATTAAACTGATTCTAATTTCTTTTTGTAGCAAATAGGTAACTGTTTTTTATGTGTTTCATTTTGTGCTATAGAGTAATTGTATTCTTCATTATTTACAAACATTCTATCTCTTTTATATGAAAGAGCACCACACCAAGGATTCAATGATTTGTCTGAAGGGTTATGGTGTGACTATTTTATATGAAAAAAAGTACTCCCTTTGTGCATTATAAGGATATTGCAAGCCAATTCGGAGTTCCATGGTTTTATAAAGGAACTCAGACTTCGGCCTCATTCCTCTAGAGTGCCACAAAACCTTCAATGACTTGGAAAAAAATAATTATATATGACAGGGGGTATGTTATACCTATATATTAATGAATGTTTAAAGCTGGCATAGCCGAACTTTAACAAAATGTCACCAACTTCATCAACTTCACAAAGCAGGAGAAGTTTAATAAAAGCAATTGGCGAAAAGTCACACTAACAATTGTTTTGTGGGGGAATACGCACACAAAAATCTTTTTTAGAGGCGATGTGCAGTATTTCACCTTCATCAGAGGAGTAATTTCACACACCCTTCTGAAAATGTTTATGAGTAGGGCGCATCCAGGAGGGGGATTGTGGATCTGGTAACATAATGTTGTTGAACCAGATAAATAGAACTTGACATCGCTTCTGGGCTAAAGCTCTACTCTCCACACAGCAGATTTAGCGCCCTTTGTAAAAATATATGTATATGTATTCAGCTTTGACTCCAAACATACAAAGAGTCAACATGTAACGGAATCTACCCAGAGAGGGCTTAACTGTAAAACACACACTAAGCCACAAAAAGCACCTAAAAAAGAATTAGGTGTATTAATGTAGTGCTTCATCCATGCGAACAGTACACTGTGATAAAATGTCCTCCGTATGCAGACACATAAGTGATAATAAAGTTCAAATCATGTAAAGGCATGTACAGTTGCTATTGATAGATAAAACTAAAAAGACGAAATAGTGGTATGTTGATCAAATACTGCTTTTCAAGCACCACAACAAATATGCATATAAATTACCATTTCACTACTCACACTATCAAAAGTCTTTACTTCAGGAGGTAGAGTGCGTGTACAAAAGTCAGACAACCTCCTTTGTACTAAAAAAAAAGTTTTAATTCCATCTTCTGCCCCACCGCCTCACCCATACATTATTGTATGCTATACGAGTGCAGATACCAAAGGTAGTTATAGACCCAAACACACACTGAGGAGGGATGGAAATGTAAGGTCTTGAAGAGGAAAAGTACAATTTACCGTAATGAACATCATCACATAATTAACACCATGAACACATCCCAAGAGATTAAACAACAATGATATTTATCCCCCCCCCCAAAAAAAATGGGCCGGGACTCTACACCAAGAAGCCACCTGGAGACTGATTGAGCCAAAGTCAGTTAAAGATGAGTCCCCAACTACACTTGTATGTAGCTAAATTATCCTATCTAGATGTAAATTAGGGCTGGGTGTAATGCTAATTATGCTGTTGTTAAGATGATTATTTTCAGTAATTCTTTCGTACTCTTTGAAGCAGAATTATCGTTAATAACGCCATTACGTCTGCTCACATAATTGAGAGTAGTTTGGGCGAAAACAATCCTATCACAAGGCCACATTTAGCGAATGGGTGCAGATACATGTGCTCATTATTTGTGATCTGCTGCATTTAATGCTACTTTTTAACGCAAAATGCCTTTTAGTGCCTATTTTGGACGAAAGGAGGGCATTTTGCAATAAGAAAATAGCAGGGGAAAGTTGGGTGAAAATCCTACCCATAAGAGCACATTATTGTTCTGTTGCATTTAATACTATTTCTTAGTGCAAAATGCATTCTTGCACCCATTTTGGTTGCGAGGGGGCATTTTTGCCAGATGAAATAGTGCTAAACAAAGAATTACTCATCTCGCATAATTATGCGGACTCTTGAGGAACTATTAAGTAATTCCGCTTGATTATGTTACTCTGAATTACAAGAGTTACGCACAGCCCTAATGCAGATGTCTTTCAAGGACACTCTCAAGGACTCCCTCTGAAAGTCTGACAAAATTGCTACAAAATATTCCATTAGCGTGATTGGAGCAATAGAGTCCCAAAGTTTCACAAAAAGCAATCAACGGAGACACACATTCGCAGAGTTTTATGCACACCTGCAAGAGTACAGTACTTTTTTTTATAGAGCAGTCCGATCTTGAAAATAAGAAAGTAGCACAACACTACAATTAAGAAGAAAGCAAGAGAACACCATACATGGTAAATCAGGCTTAAAATATTAAACAACGTTGTCCAGAGACTGTTTCAAAATTACAATAGAACTATGGACATTGCCACCAAATACAAACCATACGTTTGACAATTTACCTGCTTACAGAGAGACACATCCTGTGTACTAGCAATCTTTTCTTGTTCATACTATCATCTGTCCTGGACATGATGCATTGCTCTATTGCATTGTATTGTTCTATTGTATATGTCTCCTACGCCCCCCTAACATCTTTTACTGTCAATCGAAGTTGTGGTTTCAAAGATACAACATTTTCGTCACCTGTCTATCTATTGTCTCCAGCCTGCCATTATCCTTCCATGGATAATTTATACAGTGTCATCATAAACTTCTGGTTGTAAATTTACCTACATGATCTAACTTTCCTCTTTGGCAGACAGCACTATAATCTGTAACTTTCTGATCTTGTATCTGTCTGAAAATATCTTCAGTTCTATGATTCCCTTATGAAATCTATTCACTGTCGGGGAGTGTTGGCTAATCGCTCAACATCGGCCAACTGTAAGCGAATTCAACTGCACCGTTCCTAAAAGTCACTACTAAGAGATGTGTTCCTTCTGCTGCTTCTAGTTTAAGACCCCTGGGTTAAGCAGGCAAGTGTCTACCTTAGCAAACTAATATTAATGTCAAACGGAAGATAAAAAGAGGGGTCTGGGTTTTTCAATGGACACAGCCTCATTTCAACATCCCCACCAAAGGCGTCATGAAGGGCTCTGCATTTCTCACTGAACATTATTTGATCTGCTAATCCCAGTAGAATAAATCAGCAAAATTGGTCACGCTGTGATAAGTGACTCAAGCTTGCATTTAATAACTTACATTCTGGAGGTTGCTGTGTTGGTTAACTTCAGTGATGCCAATTAGACTGGGGCAACAAAAAGCAATTGTTGGTGAAATGGAAGCTTAGAACAAGAAATATGAACTCAATAATTTAAACTTCAGTAAAGCCACTCAACTTAGCATCAGTACAATGCAACTGTTAAGTGATATTTTCACTGACTGACCAGCACACAGACAACATCTTACACTTCTCAATCAATGCACATTATGATGCACAATTTCCTGCCATCAGAACAGTTTACATAATTTGGTCAAGAAGTCTAGGTGACAGTAGCCTACAGGGTGATCATTGCAAAAGAGAGGAAAGTAAACAAGAATCATTGATGGGATATTTCCCTCTTTATCAAGAATGAAACCAGGCGACTATCCTGACAATAGACGATCAGGGCATAGAGAGTTCAGATCCTGCGCTAGTCAAGAAATCAAAAATACCTAAGCATTTTATTCTTAAAATATTAAATTAAACAGAACTTTTTATAATGGGCTGTAAAAAATGAAATACCTAAAAATACAGGGCCTGCCCGATTCACAAAAGTTAGGATTCCTAACTTTACTACTCCTAAATGCCTTCTGTGAATACCGAAAGTCATAAAGTTAGGATTGTTCTCATTTTAGGAGTAGTAAAGGGGAGAGGAGTTGGCCTAACGGCTAGGGCGCTCGACCTCGGACCTGGGGATCTGGGTTCGAGTCTCGGTAACGACGCCAAAACACCTCCTGTGATTCTGGGCAAATCACTTAATCTCCCCGTGCCTAAAATGAATGCTTGTCCTCATGTAACGTAACTGGTGCTATGTAAAGCGCTCTGATACCTGATTCAGTTCGGGTCTAGTTCCCGCTATATAAAACTCTGCAAGAAAAAAAAAGTTAGGAATTCTAACTTTACTGCTCCAAAGTGCATCTGTGAATACAGAGATTCGTAAAGTTAGGATTTTAGGAGTAGTAAAGTCTCAGGCCAAGCTACAGCATTAGATTGGAACACTTAAGCCTAATTCTAAAATTTGCTAAGTCATCAATAAAGTATGCCTTCAGGACCACATTGCAGGCCCACTTGCATAATATCCAGAAGTAATACATGCAAAAAGCTCTGACAATTACTCTTGAATGTGCAGTGGAAATAATATGTACAGAAGCGTTGCTGGTCGAAACTACATGGAGTGGATATGGGGCTATCTGATTCATCTGTACTTAGTGTTGGCTTGGAGTTTGCCTTTTATTTTAGTCTTGTTTTTATGACTATGGGATTCAAGCTTTTACAGGAGGAAAGCGGTATACATGTATGTATACAGGCTGTATCAATGTTACAAGATACTGTATGATATGATACCTAATAAAAAGATTACACAAAAAAACATGCAGAGTGTTAACTTGCTTTGTTAGTGTAACTTTTTCTCCAATTGCTATTTCCTGCATAGGCAAAGACAGCTTTGCCATTGTCAGGACCTGCTTAATGTTATCAGCAATTCTTATGTTTAAAAGAGCAATTGAGTAACTTGTCATGGAAATAAACTAGAAATTCCATCTGTGACGTATTTCACGAATTAAAGAAAATCTAATTAATTGGTGAACCTTGATTTTTAGGACGAAGGTCACATCGATGCTTTCTGGAAAGTTTGATTATTTTTGCCACAGAAGTTACATTTTTGCCTCTGCCCTGGGAACCCTTCACGTAGTTCTGCCAGAGGCCCACCTCTTGCAGGGACTATAATTAGGTATACCCTAGACTAGAGCTCTGCCCAGAAGAGTGTGAAGTACAGTCATTAGGTCTTCTGCCTGCAGGATAGTAGCCTTTCTGATGCAGCAGCCAGAGCTCTCCTCAGCAGGGCAAGAGCTGTATAACTATAGGACACCACACTCTCAGGAAAGATCACTATTTATCAGGCAATTGTGGGTAAAAGAATGAAGTCCAGACATATGGCCGCAAAAAGACAGATTGGGCTTTTTGGAATTTCATCCACAAGTCAAAGACAGGACACACTATACGCAAATGTCAGAATTGAAATGGATTTTTACCATAATAACCCTCTTGGTGGTTGCCCTTGCTGCTGTATGAGAATTGAAAGTGTCAATCGGCACAAGAAACATACAATGCTGAAGTACACCTAAAACACCTGGAGAATATGAGATCCAGCCACTGAAAAAATCAATTGCATGCAACATTGTTGGCATACTTTACCTCATACTACCTTTAAAACATGTATTTACTTAAGGAAAGTTACATACATGTATAAAGAAATTATACATATATTTTATAAATTAAAAACATAAAATAAAATATATGCTTTAAAATAAATGTAAAATAATAATAAACATAATAGGAAAATAAATAAAAATGTTAAATGAACATGAATGCTAAAATAAACAATGCTAAGGCTAATTAGGAGTAATAAAAACAATGGGCTGATTACAAGTTTGGCGGTCTCACCACTGTACCCACGCCGTGGCAGTCCTAAGGAACAACTGAACTGATGGTCTTCCGCCCGCCATATTACGAGTTTTCCACGGGGCTGGAGGAGTGTTAGTGCCAAAGTCATGGTGGGAGCATGCTTAAGCTCTGGAAATGAGCTGGAAACCAATGCCGACCATACTGCAGGCCCTCGAGCCGTTCTGTTGTACAGGTGAAACATTGCATGCACCAGACCAGGATGCAATGGAGGGCACTACATGAGCAACAGCTACATTACACATGGACACATGTGCCCCCAAGCCATTACTTCAGCTCATTACCTGCCTTTCTGCCGACTCTCGCATGGCGGTGTTCCCTCCAGGAACAGGAACAGGCCGTGGAAAGGCAGGTCGTAATTGGGCTGGCGGTGAGCTGCATGGGACAGCGTCTGCCGCCATGGTAGCAGAAATGTTTGCAATGATGAAGTCTTGTGGCCGTCTCACTGCACTGATCGTAATCGGGCTCCTGAAAACGTGACGTCATCCACCCCAATATATAACAATCATATATTAAAATTATAAAAAGAAACACATACAATAAAATTATTAAAACATAACATTATTTAATAAAAACATCATTATTCCAAAAATGTATGTAATCTAAAAGGAAATTTAAACTACAATACCTATGGAGAATACATGATAAAAATATATATTGAAAACAATAAACCAAAAAAGTGTTGGTCTTGGAAAGGTCATATTTACTATTGCCATTCCAACCTGAGCAATAGTAGGGAAAGTGTTGGATTTTGGAGGGGTCAGATTTAGCACAGATGAAAAAGAGAATAAACACAAACTATGAGGCCTATTAGGATTGCAGTGAATCCGCATCCTCCGGACCGGCGGAAGCCACCAGCCACGTTAGGATTGAGGTTCCGTGAGAATCATTACGACGTTTTGGGCATTCTCGGATATGGACGAGTTTGGTATCTATGAACCGTAAATGACGAGATTAGTAGGTGTATGCGTTTACGCTACACTACTTAGAAGGGTTCGTCTCCTTTACGGGTTTTTTCCATCTGAACCCTCGGGTTCCATTTTAGATACGGCATCCATTTTGTTTCTTGCCCTCACGTAGCCAGCGAAGGGACAATGTCCGCTTCGTGACCCTGGGATTCCCAAGCTCTGGCGGAAGATGAATATTCTTTGGGGTCGTCTTTACGACCGGGGGAATGACACGGCAAAGGCAGATGGCTCAGCTTGAGGCTTATTCTGCCGTGTTGGTCTATTGTTTCAGCTTTACACATGTTAGGTTTGAGTCCTTTGATCCTGTGATCACGCTTCCGATATTGCCCCCACACTCTTCTGTTACGGTTGTCTGTCTTTCTTACACCTGTTTCTGTCTCTTTCTTTCGCCTGTTTACAACTAGAGTGGAATGTGCCTTATGGCGAGATGATGTGCTTTTACAGTTGGGAACCGGCAATGTTACTATAATCATGTTCCGGGCTTCTGAAAACATGAATGCAATCCTTTTGAAGTTTACTGTGGGAACTGAGTTGTAACCTTTTGTTCGTTATGTCGAGCAATGACGAAAATGTGTATAAAAGGAGCGATTCCCTTTTGCAATTTGAAGCAGACTCTCAGAACCTACACTATGTTGTACTTCTTGCGATTTCTGTATCCCTGCAGTAATAAACGCTGATCTTTGACGCCGAAGGAAGTGTCCCGTGTCTCTGTCACTTGTACTGGAATTCAAAAGAAGGAGGTACCCCTGAGGTTTATGACAGGGAAGGGGGTTAGCATCAGCAAAACAAGAATCCCTGTTAAAAACGTAATAGGCTGAAGTGGCCAAACAAAGAACAATAAAAAAGGGGGGTAGGAGATATGTGGGTAGATCTCCCTATTGTCTTTAACTAATAGAAACCTATCCAAGCAAGGCAAAAAATGGACAATCACATAAAGTCATATAAAAGTATACTCAATAAGCCAATGTTGGTCAATTGCAAAAATAGTTGTTAAATTTATTACCTCCCAACATGGGTTACATTCTAAAACATAATAAAAACATCAAGATTTAAAAACCACCAGCGGTGGTGAGGCAGTGAGTATGTATTCAGTCAAACAATGAACAAAACAGTCGACGCGGCGTTTCGGTGTTTTCTAAATCTTCACACCTTCTTCAGGACTTTCGCAACAATTTGACTTAATATCTATAAGGTTAAAAAAATACATTTTACTATATGATGCGATGTTTTTAGAAAAGCACAATTGTTCTTTGTTTGGCCACTCCAGTCTGTCACTTGTACGCCAGAGCAGGTAACCCACGAAGGTTTCAGGTGTTGTTCCCTGGCACCGCTGGGCCTTAAAGAACCCAGTCCTTCAGTTGGCGCCCAACATGGGGCGACATCAGCAGTACCGGTCCAAAACCTGACGATCGTGAGGAACTTCGTGTGAAATCTCCGAGGAAAGGTGCACCCCGCTTCATCGATCCTGTTGTCGAAATAAGTGGTCCGAAGACTTTTCCTGCGAAGATCCCCGCCTCCTGACGGTTGCGACAGACCGATGCTCTGACTGTCGACCTGTTTTGGCGCCTGGCGTAGTCCTTTGTACGGCGAGACGACAGACGGGCCTTCCTGGTGACGCCATTGAGTTCTCAGTTAAGTATTTGTGGGTCGCTCCCAGTATCCTTGGTTGTTGTTGGTGCTTAGTCGTTTTGCATGGTTCCATTGCATTTGTGGTTCTTAGTTGTTGGTTCTTAGTTGTTATTTGACAGTTGCAATTGCCAAAAACCGAGGGTTTTGTATTTGACGAAGATTTTGTACTTCGATAACCCTTGAAGTTTGATACTAGGTTAGCGTGCAAGATGCCTGGCCATAGTGGTTTCCTTGGTTTCTTTAAATGTCACAGTATGGACTCCGGGTTGGAGGACTCGTGTCCGATACCTCCAGTTGGAACTCCGATATATGAGCTCTATAGTCGACATGGTGTGGGCCCTATTATATATAATGAATATTGGATTCGTTATACGAAAAATGACGGTGACCTTAGTTGGCCATCACATGGAAGTTTCGACACTAAAATTTTAGATAATCTCGAAGCGAAACTGTTTAAAAGAAAATCTAGGCAGGCTATGTTCGATTCCTTTCGGTTATGGCGCAAAGAGGCCAGGCAGAAAGAAATCAAACAGCTTAAGAAAAATAAGAAAGAAAGTAGTATCATTACGATAATGCAAGATGCAGAACGTCACCATCAAGATAAAGCAGATAAAGAAACGGAAGTTTCAGTTAGACTGCATCACATATGGGCGGATAAATGTTATCCGGTGTTATCGTCAAATCTCGATGAAAAGGAAGAAGACTCGAAAGAGGATCCTTTGTTAGCGTATTTAATGAAATCACCACCTCCTTATGCACAGGGTGCTACGGCTCCTGTAGTTCCTCCTGTTCCCCCTCCTGTTGTTTTGGCGGCTACTGGTCAGCCTGTTGTTGGTCCTGTTCTTGCTCCTCTACCTATTCCTCTTCCTACTGCTTCTTTGCCTGTACCTTCTCAGTCTATTGTTCCTGCTACCCCCACTGATCCTACAACCACTTCTAATGCTGTTGCTCCTGTTCTTTTTTCCTCTTCTCCTTCCATTCGTAATCGTATCCCTAACTCTGTTGCTACCCTCTACTCCCCACTTTCCGGATCGTTACTTCAATCCGATGTCTCTGAAACTCCCCAGAGACGAAGTCAAATCCCTGGTGGAAGAGAGAGAGCGACGTTAGAAACTATGGCGCGTAGATGGATTAGACACCCTGCTAAATACACCTCACGCATAGTTTTCGATACATTTTCTCAGTTCAATGAGCCAACACAGAGATTTGTGTTTGAAGAAATGTGCAACTCCTTGAGGGAAGAGTGGGATAATGATGACTTAGATGATGTACCGCCCGAGATGACCGAACTTCAGAGTAGTTTTTTGAATGGTATGATCGTAGGTGCAGATGTACGACGTGCATTAGAGCAATTATTAGCCTTTAGGTCTACAGTGCCTTCTCGGGTGTCGTTTGATGACGATTCCGATACTCCAAAAGCGAACTCAGTATCCTATGAGAGAGGTTCCGCCAGTTTGGATGCCAGGGGATCCGAACGCTAATCCTGTGGTTCTGCCGTATTTCCAAAGGGTTTGGATACACCTCCCATGGAAGCGATCAGAAGTCTTACAGGTGAAGCAATCCTTGCCTGATCCACGCAAAAATCCGGCAGGTTATTATAAGGAGTTATCCCAACTGGTGGATGCTTCTATTATGAACCTTGCTGACATCGACATGTTGTTTGGTAATATTGTACCGCAACCGATTTGGGCAAAAATCCGCCAAGAGAATCATTTGGCTGAGTTGGGTGGTGATTGGGCTACGCTATTAGCAGCTGATGGACGGCAAATTGGTGGGGCTAAACCCGAGCAGTTAATTACGGATTTGCCCCAAAGAATCATTACGCTCATGAAAACGCTTATGCCAGCGATGAGGGTGAATTGGGACAAATTGTCGGCTTGTAAGCAAAAGAAAGACGAAAGTGTCTCCGATTTCTTTACTAGATTTGAGGAAGCATTCATTGATCATAGTGGTCAGGACATGAGTACGGAGGGAGGACAGCGGTTATTTGTTGATAAGTTTGTGTTAAATTTGTTGCCTGAACTATGCAACAAATTGAAAAATTCAGAAAGTGCATGGGCCGTTTCAACCACTGCTCAAATACTAGCGACGGCTCAATACTACGAAAATAGGGAAAAAGAAGAAAGTGATCGTTCAGATAAGAAAACGAAGGAGCTTAAAACGAAGGTTTTGTTGCAACAAGCGTATCCTCCGCGTTCGAATCAAAATGATTCGCAACAGCAGTATCGGCCACAGGCACAGTCTTCCAGGATGCAGTCACGCTCTGACTCCTCTGACTTTAGATCTATGCTTGGATATAATCAGTGTGCATATTGTAGGGGAGAGGGACATATCAAATTTAATTGTCCCACTTTACGTGATCGCTATAATCATGTTTTGGCTCGAGGGGGACGTGGTGGTCCCCAACAGGCATTTCGAGGTAGAGGTCGTGGTAACTCTCAGAATCAGAATGAGCGCTCTCCTAGTTCGTTGGATGCGAATAATTGTTTTGATCAGTGGAATGCGAGGTCCGATAGATCGGCACAGTACCATGTGGACGATTATTACATTGGACATGAGATTGAGGCAGGTGATCGTTACTAGGACAGCCACCGACAAAGAGAGGGAGTAGTGTCAGTTCCGGTTGATCAGAGAGGGCCTTACGTCGCAGTTGCTACATCTGGCGTAGTTGAGCCTTTTCTGTTGGACACTGGTGCAGCAAAAAGTTCCATCATGCATTCAAAACTCCCTGGCGCACCTTTGTCCGGCTTAACAAATGTTTCCGTTGGATTCTCTGGCGCCCCTGTTAGCAATCCTGTCTCCAGCCCTTTGCCCCTTACGATTGGTCCTCGTGAGCTGGAGGCTCCCTTGATTCTCTCCACTGGTTGTGGCGAGAATCTTTTGGGTTTGGATTTGTTAAAACGGTTATATGCGACTTTGTACTGCTCTCCTGCGGGAGTGGAGCTTACATTAGGTCAGAGAATAATCTCTCCTATGTACTTATCGATCGATAAGTTCCCACCGGAACTGAGTTCCCTTCCTGCGTCACTATGGGCCACGGGCCCCAATGATGTGGGTTTGTTGGACATTCCACCTTATGTGGTCCAGTTGAAATCAAATGTGCGATTACCACGTATACCTCAGTATCGTATTTCTCTTGATGGTGAGCGAGCGCTATTAGCGATCGTTTATGACCTGATCGAAAAGGATGTCATTGAAGAAACTTGGGGAAATGTGTGTAATAGTCCTGTGTTACCCATCCTGAAACGAACTGATCCATCTAAACCTCCTGTGTACCGTTTTGTAATTGATTTAAGAGAGGTGAATAAGATCGTGGTCCCACAATTTCCTGTGGTGCCAGATATCACGGCCTTGTTGACCTTAATTCCAGCTTCTGCCTCCTGGTTCACGGTGATTGACCTAAAGAATGCTTTCTTTAGCATTCCGATTGCTGAGGAAAGCAGAGATCTATTCGGATTCTCACTAGGTGGTCGCAGTTTTAGATTTAAACGCGCACCACAGGGCTATTGTGAGAGTCCATCGATCTACAGTCAAGCCCTTAAAAGTCAACTGGATGCATTTGTATTACCGACGGGTGCAGCTTTGATTCAGTACGTTGATGACTTATTAGTGGCTGCTGATACCGAGGTTATTTGCAGAACCACTACAGTGTCGTTGTTGCAGCATTTATGTGACTTACATCACAAGGTGTCACCTTCTAAGCTGCAATATTGTTGTCAAGAAGTAACCTATTTGGGTCACTTATTGTCAAAAGAAGGGAGAAGGTTGACCCCAGAAAGAATTGCAGCGATTGCTCGAATGACTGTGCCAAAAACTCAGAGAGATGTGCGTGCCTTTCTAGGTATTACGTCATACTGCAGACAATGGATTCCAAATATTTCATTATTAGCGAAGCCATTGTTAGCTCTCACGTGCAAGGATGTTTCGACTCCTTTGCCTCGGACTGAAGAGTGTCAGCAAAGTTTTTCGGAATTACGTGATGCGTTGTGTTCAGCTCCTGTGTTAGGTACTCCCGATTACAGTAAGCCGTTCACACTGTACGTTCACGAGAGGGATGGTTGTGCATTGAGTGTCTTGACGCAACAATTTGGCGACAAACAACGCCCATGTGCGTATTTTTCCTCAACCTTAGACCCAGTAGCTAGAGCATTACCGAGTTGTCTGAAAGCAACAGCAGCAGCTGCGGTGTCCATTCGACAGTCCGCAGGTTTGGTCATGGATAATATGCTTACGGTGATGGTTCCGCATGCAGTTGACACTCTTCTGAACCGAACGAAAACTCAACACCTGACGAGCGCAAGGTTATCTGGGTATGAGCTGACACTTTTGGCAAGTCATATACGGATAAAGCGTTGTAATGTGTTGAACCCAGCAACATTGTTGCCGATCAACATGGAATCAGATGATGTAGCACCACATGATTGTTACTTGAGAACTGAAGAAGAGACGAAGGGTCGCATTGACCTGAAAAACACTCCATTGATAGATCATGATGGTACTTTGTATGTCGATGGCTCGTGCTTCAAGTTGCCGAATGGTGATACGACGACTGCGTATGCTGTAGTGACGTTGAGTACGGTTGTGGAAACTGCGAGATTGAGTCAGAATTCGGCCCAAGCAGCTGAATTGATCGCGTTGACGAGAGCGTGTGTGTTGTCTAGAGGAAAGCGGGTGAATGTGTTTCCCGATAGTCAGTATGCATTTGGCGTAGCGCACAGTTTTGGTTGATTGTGGAGAGAACGAGGGTTTTTCACGTCGCATGGCACGAAGATACAGCATGGACAACTTGTGAATGACCTTTTGGATGCACTTACATTGCCTAAACAGGTGGCAATAATCAAATGCAGTGCGCATCGGAAAGTGACAGATGATGTTGGCCGCGGTAATGCGTTTGCGGATGAGATTGCTAAAGGGACAGCTAGAGATCTGACAAATCGAATGTACGTTACGAGTTCAGGAAGATGGCCAGCGGAGACTGGTATGTGTGAAGACACAGTTGAGAGTGTGAAAGAGATACAGAATGAGGCTACCGAGATGGAAAAGACTCAGTGGAAAGAAAGCACGGGGAAGTTAGATGAGAATGGATGTTGGGTTGATTTGTCAGAAAGGCAGAGATGGATGTTACCGGATGCATATGTGCTTGCCGTTGTTACCATGGCTCATGGCACGTCACATATTAGCGCAAAAGGCATATGTAAGTTGTTGTCCCCAGTATGGAAGAATGAGGGAATTACTAAGTGTGCGGAGAGAGTGGTTAAGAATTGCATGATATGTTTGATGTACAATCCTGGCAAGGGCACTCCTACTCCACCTGGTCATTTTGCCCCTCCTACATGTCCCTTTGAAATTATTCAGTTGGATTTCATCCATATGGAGAGATGCAACAACCTGAAGTATGTCTTGGTTGTAGTTTGTGCATTCTCTAGATGGATTGAGGCTTACCCCCTTAAAGATAATACTGCCCTATCTACAGCAAAAGTGTTGCTCAAAGAGTATTTCCCTAGGTATGGCATGCCACGGATTGTATGGTCGGATAACGGAAGTGAGTTTGTGGGAAGTGTGATGAAAAGTGTATGCAGTGGCCTTGGTATTCATCAAAAATACGATAGTGCTAATCATCCTCAGTCGGCGGGTTTAGTGGAAGGATACAATGGTACCCTGAAACTGAAACTTGCCAAAATCCAGGCCACGACTGGTTTATCATGGCCAGATGCTTTGCCTCTAGCCCTCTTATCGACCAGAGCGACTGTGCACTCTCGAGTAGGGCTTAGCCCATATGAGATTGTGTTCGGCCGTCCTGCGAACATTTGGGGAGTCCCAAGGCCTAAGGAATTTAACAGACTTGAATATCCAATGTTGATTGACTATCTTCATGATCTGACTGCTAAATTGAGTTTGATTCACCAACAGGTTTACGAGGCTCTACCGGCACAAACAGAAGGTCCTGGTCATCGGCTCCAACCTGGCGACTGGGTCGTTACCCGAAATTTTGGACGAAAACGCAATCTTGAGCCAAGATTCGTGGGACCCCACCAGGTGTTACTGGCGACGAGGACTGCAGTTCGACTGGAAGGAAGAAAGCACTGGGTGCATGCCACCCACACCAAGAAGGTTCCGCTTCCTTTGCCAGTAGACACATGGATGAAGAAAGGAGTCGTCTCGACTTAAACAGAGACCCCTTTGTACTATGTACCATTTAGTGATGCCCAGCCTGTAGGGAACAATTTAGTTCAATCAGATATCCCTGTCGAATCATCGAAAACGATACCGTTATCATCAGCATTGGAGAGTTCAAGTTCTGAACTGTTACCTGAACAATCGAACACTGTTTTGCCATCAGAACCGTTATTTGAAGAGCAAACTCGACCTGGAAAAACTCGATATTTTCTTCGATCGCGCAATAAAGACTAATGCATTTGTTTATTTTTGAATTCACGTTACCCCTTACAGTTGCCATGAATGTTATGATTTTGCATATTGTGTGTGTACTTTTTTTCCTTGCAGCTAGAAGACTTATGCTAATTAAAAGATAAATTGATTAGACCTACCATCTGGGTTGACCGTAGGGCCGTGCGGGTACCTCCTTCTGTTTAGCAGGTTTCTGACACTAGGTCGATTGCCTTTTGTCAATTTCTGGGAACTCCTGGGAATTGATAATCGCTACTCAGAACGAAGTGCGTCAAGAACGTCACGGACGGTTTTTAGAGGATGGAGTTTTCTAAGCTGTCGGACATAGACAAAATGGCGGTACAAAGATCCAAATTGCATAAGATGTTTCGAACAAAATGTTTTCTGTTTCAGGTTTTTATGTTGTTCTTGACTGTTTCTATGCTACTAGTGGGTGGAGTGTACTTTGGGATTCAATTATTATTGCCTTCCATTTCACCCGTTTCCTTCTCACTTGACCTAAATTCTGTTTCCACTATTTCACCACATTCCTTTCATCTTCTGCCTCAACATGAACAGGCCAGACGTGCGGAATTTATGAACAATTCCTTTGTCCAACTCCTGCATCAGCATCAGTTGGTGATGAATACTACCAATTGTTGGGTGTGTGGGTTAATGCCACATACTATGGATAAAGGTATTCCGTATTTGGTTCTTCCTTACAGCACCCAGGGGTCAGCTCGAGCATTCCAAACTATGTTCCGTAGTGCACTAGATTCCTACCCCCGTCGAGAGCCTCGCTCCACAGACCTTAGTCCCGGCCCGTACCACAAGCCTTTGGCGATAGCGATTGCTGATTTAGATAAAGATATTTTTGATGCAACAATTATCCCAGAGGAAGAGGTGCGAGCTTACAAGGATCTGAGTTAGGTTGAGTATAGTATGTTAGTAAGTGATAGACAGTTTAAAAGCTCATCTCCGATTTGGATCGTACCTCATCTCGGCCATTTCTGTCTGCAAGGCCTTGGTCGAAATCCAAGAGCTCAGCTTGGGAAGAGTGCTTGTACTGAGACGTATGTCTTACCGATGCTCTCTTCCCCTGTCTTCCTGACTGCCAAGGGTACTTATTTTGTGTGTTACGATCGTGCTTATACGTGGTTGCCTCGTGACTTTTCAGGCACCTGCTATATCGCGAATCTTTTACCACCAACTTTTACGGTTGCCTCAAACTATCACAAGACTAGAGTTGTGAGAGGCGTCGTTAGTAAAGAGGACACTGCCAGTCAAGAGGCAGGAGACTTCTTTAAGGGTTTCCTACAGTTTTGGGGTCCTATGGTTAATAGTAGGAACTTGAGACAGTTGACTCGTGTGGTGGAATTGACTGCTAATATCACTGCAAGTGCCCTTGGTAACCTGACAGCAGAGCTTCAAGCGGATAGACTTATGATGCTACAGAACCGTATGGTTCTAGACGTTGTACTTGCAGATAGAGGTGGTGTGTGCAAGGTAATCCATTCGAGCTGCTGCATTTTCATCCCTGATAATGCTCCAACTGTTTATCAAGCCATCTCAAAGTTGCATAAAATCTCGGAGTCCATACACGTGGACGAGGGAGATTGGACGCTTCTAGGATGGTTTTGGGGTCTGATGTCGACTTGGGGTTGGAAGCTTCTGATGATCATAGGAGTCGTTGTAGCGTTTCTGTTCACGTGTTGTCTTTGTGTGCAGTGTGGTCCTGCCTTATGTGGCCTTTGTGCTACAACGTGTATAAGAAGGCCATCTGTGACCAAAGAGACATTGATGGATAGGATGATGTTTCAACAACACCTGAATGATCTGATGAATATCGAAATTGATTCTGATTTCGACTAGTGCTTGCCTACCTGAGGGCAAAAGGAGCGTCTGAGGTTCCGTGAGAATCATTACGACGTTTTGGGCATTCTTGGATATGGACGAGTTTGGTATCTATGAACCGTAAATGACGAGATTAGTAGGTGTATGCGTTTACGCTACACTACTTAGAAGGGTTCGTCTCCTTTACGGGTTTTTTCCATCTGAACCCTTGGGTTCCATTTTAGATACGGCATCCATTTTGTTTCTTGCCCTCACGTAGCCAGCGAAGGGACAATGTCCGCTTCGTGACCCTGGGATTCCCAAGCTCTGGCGGAAGATGAATATTCTTTGGGGTCGTCTTTACGACCGGGGGAATGACACGGCAAAGGCAGATGGCTCAGCTTGAGGCTTATTCTGCCGTGTTGGTCTATTGTTTCAGCTTTACACATGTTAGGTTTGAGTCCTTTGATCCTGTGATCACGCTTCCGATATTGCCCCCACACTCTTCTGTTACGGTTGTCTGTCTTTCTTACACCTGTTCCTGTCTCTTTCTTTCTCCTGTTTACAACTAGAGTGGAATGTGCCTTATGGCGAGATGATGTGCTTTTACAGTTGGGAACCGGCAATGTTACTATAATCATGTTCCGGGCTTCTGAAAACATGAATGCAATCCTTTTGAAGTTTACTGTGGGAACTGAGTTGTAACCTTTTGTTCGTTATGTCGAGCAATGACGAAAATGTGTATAAAAGGAGCGATTCCCTTTTGCAATTTGAAGCAGACTCTCAGAACCTACACTATGTTGTACTTCTTGCGATTTCTGTATCCCTGCAGTAATAAACGCTGATCTTTGACGCCGAAGGAAGTGTCCCGTGTCTCTGTCACTTGTACGCCAGAGCAGGTAACCCACGAAGGTTTCAGGTGTTGTTCCCTGGCACCGCTGGGCCTTAAAGAACCCAGTCCTTCAGGATGGCGGTGTTATCAGCGGCGGACGGCAAGATCCGTGGGATGTTGTCTGCAATTTGGTGGCGGTGTCTGCAAGACACCGCCGTCAAATTACGATGGGTGACGAAACATGCTTTTCCGCGGCGGATTCTCCGCCGTGGAAAAGCATGTGTAGTTTTGCTTCTGGGGGCCTGTTGCGGGCCCCCAGGGTGGTGGGGGGTGCACATGGGGGGTACCTATGGTACCCCCCTGCATATGCATGCACAAAGCGGCAGGCACCGCATGGTGCCTGCCGCTTTGTGCATGCAAATGCACTGCATGCAGTTTTAACATTGCGGCGGGTGCTGCTTCAAGCAGCACCCGCCGCAATGTTAAACATACAGGATGTGACCGCCATGGTGGCGGTCACATCCTAATGCGCACGGAGGGACAGCCGCTGCCCTAGCGGGCGGTCCCTCCACCTCTGTAGTGGCGGACAGACGCAGTTCCGTCCGCCATCCTAATCGGCCCCTATATGTCTACAATTATATACAAATATTTAACATTATGTAATGTACCTAAATAATTAAACATTAATAATTACAACGAGCTATAGTTGATGTAGTGTGGCTACCGAGCTCAATACACTGTGTATATATGTGCACATATTAAAATAATTTGAATTGAATGGCATAGAATGAAATAGCATAGAGTGTGGTGTCACAGAGTAGAGTTGCGTAGAGTGTAATAGCATCGATTGGAGTAGCTTTCAGTTGATGGTCATACAGTGGAGTGGCATACACTAGAGTGTCATAGAATTGAGCGTCGAGGAGTGGTGGAGAGCGGAATAGCATAGACTGTTGTGAAGCAGAATAGAGTGCCATAGAGTGGAGTGGTATACAGTAGAATAGCGTACCGAAGAGTGGTGTAGAGTGGAATACCATTGAGTGTAATGGCGTACAGTGAAGTGATGTAGAGTGAAGTGATGTAGAGTGGAGTGCCATATAGGGGAATACCATAGAGTGGAGTGGTGTACAGTTGAATAGCATAGAGTGTAGTAGCATGCAGTGGAGTGTTGGACATTGGAGTGGAATGGTGAGTGGTGTAGAGTGGAGTGGAATATACTGGAGTGGTGTGGAGTGGCGTAGAGTGGGGTGGGGTGGCATACATTAGAATAGAGTACAGTGGAGTGGAGTACAATGGAGTGGCATAGAGTGAAGTGGGATAGAGTGGAATAGCATAGATTGTAGTGTCGTAGAGATGAGTTGTATAGAGTGAAATAGCGTAGAGTGGATTCTCGTAAAGTGGAGGGGGTGCAGTGTAGTGCCGTAGACTGCAGTGTTGTATAATGGAGTGGCGTAGAGTGTTACAGCTTACAGTGAAGTGCTTTAGAGTGGAGAAGCATAGAGTGGAGTACAATGGAGTGGCATGGAGTGTAATAACATAGAGTGGAGTGGCGTACAGTAGACTGGCAAAGGGTGGAGTGTGGTACTTGAAACAGAAGTAGCGAGAAAGTGGATGAACGGATGTACATGTAATGCTGTAGGAGTATGGATTATGAGGTGTAAATGATAGTATTTAGTAATTTGGTATTTTGTAAATGGTGTAAGTAGTTAAATAAGTTATAACTGCTGTATAATTAGTGATATATTGCATTTGTTGTGTAAATTTGTCTGGTCAAAAAAGAAACCTTGCACAAAACTAGAGACTCTACAACTATCTACTCAAGAAGGTGGTCTTGCACTCCCCTATTTAAAAAAATATTATCAGACAGCATTTATTGATTGGTGCAGAAGATCAATGTCAAGATGCAATTTTGGAGACAACTTCTATCTTGAACAAATGCTGCTAGAAAGTAGCATCCAGCTTGTCCAATTATCAAAATCCCCAAACTTCCCAAGCGCGGCAGAAATAAGACGCATTAGGCTATTTGAGTTAGATTTTTCCAGTTGAAAGGAAGAGTACCAGTTTAGCTTCTTTCATCCTGAAATCCTAATGGCACATAGTAGTAACATGGGTCTCCACATACGTAACAAATGTATATCAACTTGGGAGAAAGCGGGCTACGTTGTTTTAGTGATTTCCTTGTTGAAGGGGAAATGAAATCATGGGATCAGTTCAAATCTACTTATCCGGGACTTCGATACACACTACATTTTTCTTTTTTTCATATTTGTAACTTTATAAGGAAGTTCCAATTCCCCAAAGATGCTTTAGAGAATCTGATTTGTCTTAGTTACTATGTGAAGGAGACTAGAGGGGTAAGGAATTGGTACCAGATCTTACTAGAGCAGTTGCATGCAAAAGTTGTACCGCAAACACTACAAAAGATTGAAAATGCTGCAGGTTGCAGGCTAGACTTGCAATCATGGAGAGTGTATAATGTTTGTGCGCATAGAGTTATAAGGGGAGCCAATTTCAAATGCATGGCATTTTTATGTAAGTGGCAACGCTATTATACTCCATCTCGCGTTCATAAAATGTACTCTACAATATTGGGGACTTGTTTTAGATGTAGTTGCTCTAATGGGGATTGGCTCAATCTTTGCTTTTCATGCTCAGCTCTAACTGTATTCTGGAAGCAAATCTTTTATTTGCTTAGTGAAAAGCTTTGAATAGTTTTAATCCCTGTACCGAAAACTGTTCTCTTTGGAATCGTTGATACACTTAACCTAACTATTAGACAGCAACAGTATATTTTTATTGCATCCCAAGTTGCCAAGTCTTTAATCCTCCAAAAATGGAAAGTGGCAGAGCCACCAACCTTTTCCCAATGGCATCTTAAAATGACTCTAATTGAAGCAAAAGAAAAATTATATGCGCAAAGAATAGGGGCTATAGAGAAATTCTCCAAAATTTGGCGAGGGAAGCCAGGTTAAGCCCATGTCTATAGTCATATTTAATCTACATCTATTTTATATATGAATGTAACAAGTATTTTGATGAATTATGTGATTTGTATTTTTTCTATTTCCATTTTTACTAACTACAATAGAAAAATATAAAGTATATATATATATACATGTATTGTATTTGTAAATAGTGTAGTACAGGTTTTTACCATATTTATTGAACTCTTTTAAGTACCTAGGTACTTCCTAGAAAGTACAGCAATATTCTATACATTTCTGTAAAATATATAGAAACTTATTAATATTTTTCCCTGCCTATTACCACTTTTAAAAAGTGTTATTAAAGTGGTAATAGGCAGGGGAAAATATTTTAATAAAAGTGTTATTAGGCAGGGGAAAAATATTTAACCTAATACTTACCTGTAACGCAGAACACATCCGTAATGTGCTTGAAAACAACATGGCTGCCTTTAACTTTTGAAAAGACAGTCATTAGCCAATCACATAATGCCACATCATCACTATGTACTGTGGTACTTCCACGAATTACCAGAAAATGTCGCTAAAATACAGAGACAACAGATATCACTAAGTTAAAATGCCTTATAACTCACAAAATTACTTAGCCTACTTACCTGTAGTACACACAAGGATCATCTGCATCCCATAAGGTGTAATCCTGCCATATTTTATGGAAATCCAACTGGGTGTTTGCCCGCTACACGTGAGTACAAAATCTATCTAAAAATGCATTGATGCCCAAATGCGTTCTGCATCCCCCCCTTTTATTTTTGAACCTCCTGGATGAATCACTGTGAAACTTCCCATCCTACACCAAGGAATGGAAAACCATTAGGTCTGAAAACTCTTGTGGGGAATCGTTAAATGGGGTCAAAGTTATTAGCTAGCAAAATTCACAGAAAGTCCTAAACCTAGAAATCCTAACTAACTTGTGCCCCAGCTATGCAAAGTTTTGTCATTATTTTATATTTTGCAGTGATGTTGTCAATGATATCATGAGTGATGTAATATGGGAGGTATTTAGCAGTGCGTAGGGAGGACGCCAGTTATAGTTATTTTAGGGGAGAAAATATAGTTACTTGAGATAAGTAACTGGTGAAGTTCAGGGATTTGTTTGTTTAAAATTGATATTTTCACCTAACTATACCATCCATTTAACCTTTGGTTTTGTCAGTGCATTTCTAAGTTTTTTTTGTTAATGTAAAGTAACATATTATTACATTTCCTAACTATAATGCCACTTTAACCTTTGTTATTTTCATGAAAGTTTGTATGTTTTATCAAGGGCCTTATTACAACTACGGCTGTTCCAGCGGGTCCGTCTGCAGTATTCTCAATGTGACGGTTGGACCGCCACAAACCCGCAGCTCTGCCAGGATCAAGGATCCAAATGGGCTGGCAGTCTGCATCCGCCCTGAATATGCTGGTGGTGTTGCTGTCAGCACTGCCGAGCATATTACGTGTTGCCTTTTCACCGCCCTTTTCATGGCAGTGAGCCTGCCATGGAAAGAAAGGGTGACGAGGCGGCAACTAAGGGGGCCTTAAGCATACTGGATCTGGTCCTAGGAGTGCATGCAGGGGCACAAGTTGTGCCCACCTCTAATTACATCCCATTTCCTGAATGGTGTGGCTTGAATACCACACCATGCAGGAACATGCTGAAGGCACTGTGACTGGCTGCATGTGAGGCTCTCCTATGAGCCTAACAGCCCACCACCGTGAGACTGCCATAGCACTGCCGCCTGCCATGGATTACACTAGTAATCGGGCAGGTGCACTACAGGCTTGGCTGGCCTCCTGTTGGCACAGTGGTGGCAGGCTGGCAGGAGGACCGCAAAACTCTTAATAAGGCCTTTAATATAAAAAGCAGGCTTATCAGCTATATCAAATGGTCAGCACATCAACACACATAAAGCAAACTTCTTGCCTCTGTCAAATAGTCACTTAAACCCATAATCAAATCTGTATTTTATACATTTTCACATAGAAATGTTTAATGGAAGTGATTGATAAAAACTAGTATAAAAAAAGCCTTTAGAAAAAAAATAACATATCTATGGATCTTTTAAAAAAAAAAAATCAGATCCCAAAGTGTAACCATAGAACCAACCACAAGAGTTCCCTGCACTCCTGATAAAAGAATTGGGCTTTCAGTGACTCAAGAGACTTAGTGTGTTGTTTTAATGGTTCTGGGGGTGCCTGTAACCCCTGCAGCCTTCCACAGGTTTTTTTTTAAAACTTGTTGATGACCTTTCGTCTTTTAGGGACATCAACAGGATCCAAAAACTTGTTTAAAAAAAATCCTACATTTAGCAGTGATAGCTTGATCAGTGATGTAAAATCATCACCAATGACACCATGCGCTTTGCATGGGCCAACTCACATTTCAGGAGCCACGCGGGGAAAAAAGAAACACCACACTGAGATTGGTGTAATTTGGCCAGAACCCTTCGTTACAAACCAGCGCGGAGTCACTAAATTCTACCAATTCCTGAGGTGAAATGAAACATTCCACCCACCTGTAATAATGAGTAAAAGGCAGGAAATGGTTTCCGCAAATGAAAAAGGCATTATTGTACCTTGATCACCCTTCACATAATACTGTGAACCATGATATTCTTAAGACATATATGCCGTGTGTTGCTGTGTTTCAAATAATTCATTTACATTGTGCCCAGGAGGCACAACTCTGGTTCTTTCACTCACATATGTTACATACAATCTATGGCATGCTTTGAGGTTTCTCTCTTTTGCTAGCACTTTTCAACTTATGTTACCCCTATGGTATTATATGAGGTGGTGTTAACTTGTAATATATGCTTGTTTTATTGCATGCTGGTCCTGTAAGCAGGGCCCCTTCGATTTATTTAACACGACAAATACTAAACAAACTAAGACCTATCTGATCCTTCTAAAAACATTTTAAGTGTTACAAAATTGGCTATTACCTGTATACCTATGGTACCTGATGTACATCAGGATCTGAAAAAACACCATTCCATCAAGAAAGGCCTCTCCCACATGCAACAATGAACAGCTCACAAAAGAATGAATACAATGTGAGAAGGTGGGGACCAGGAGAGTCTGGAATGTTTTACTTGGCCTGGCCTTTCACCCTGACCATTCCCCTCATTCTTTCAAGTTCAATGAGAAATCCTAATGATATATTTGACTTAGATTTATCATTCGCCACTCATGGGTACAATCTAACCAAGAACATGTTCTTTCAATCTGGTTCCTTCTGTGGGTTCTTCCCATTATTGCAATCTCAAGAATGAATCCTTCTTGTCATTGATGAGGCTCTGTCATGCATCTACAGCTGCAATTGACTGTAAGGAGTTTGGCTTCCAGCAAAAAATGGGTGTGAAATGTCACTGCCAGCCTTGTTCTTGTTCTCAAAAGAGCTAACCACATCACATATGCCTTGAAGTCCCTTCACTTGCTACTAGTCATACAAAGGGTTAAATTGCAAATTCTTTGCATGGCCCACAGGGCATTCCCTTGTTCTGGTCTTTCTCTAAATTTTTCACCTAAGATTTATGCCTATGATTGGATTTCTAAAACCTCTGAGCAACATGGTCTTGGGAGAAGATCTCTGCCTTGTCATGGCTCCTATTTTCAGAACTCTCTTCCTTTTTATCTTCCCCTTCATTCCACCTGCTATTGAGTGCTTCCTTTTAAATGTATGAGGTATTATTTTACATCTAACAAATACGGATGTATGACGTTATAACGCATACTTTAACAACGCATACCTTTACAACGCTATTTTTACAACGCAGGAACCATTACAACGAATTACCATTACAACGCATTTTTTTACAACGCAATACTTTTACAACGCAATATCTTTACAACGTAAGTATTGGTAAGTATATAATATTTTTTTTAATGTAATTAATTAAATTTAATATAATTTATTTTAATTTATATTATTTTTATTTTATTTTTACCCTGTATCCTTGTATTGGTAATTATATAATATTTTTTTTAATGTAATTAATTAAACTTAATATAATTTATTTTAATTTAATATTATTTTTAATTTATTTTTACCCTGTATCCATGTACCCCAAAACCCAAACCTGGCCCTGAACCCTAAAAATACCCCTTTACCCAAAAACCCAAACTTAGCCCTGAACCCTAAAAATACCCCTTTACCCAAAAACCCAAACCTTGCCCTGAACCCTAAAAATACCCCTTTACCCAAAAACCCAAACCTAGCCCTGAACCCTAAAAATACCCCTTTACCCAAAAACCCATACCTAGCCCTAAACCCTGAAAATACCCCTTTACCCAAAAACCCAAACCTTGCCCTGAACCCTAAAAATACCCCTTTACCCAAAAACCCATACCTAGCCCTGAACCCTAAAAATACCCTTTTACCCAAAAACCCAAACCTTGCCCTGAACCCTAAAAATACCCCTTTACCCAAAAACCCAAACCTGGCCCTGAACCCTAAAAATACCCTTTTACCCAAAAACCCAAACCTAGCCCTGAACCCTAAAAATACCCCTTTACCCAAAAACCCAAACCTGGCCCTGAACTCTAAAAATACCCCTTTACCCAAAAACCCAAACCTAGCCCTGAACCTTAAAAATACCCCTTTACCCAAAAACCCAAACCTAGCCCTGAACCTTAAAAATACCCCTTTACCCAAAAACCCAAACCTTGCCCTGAACCCTAAAAATACCCCTTTACCCAAAAACCCAAACCTTGCCCTGAACCCTAAAAATACCCCTTTACCCAAAAACTCAAACCTGGCCCTGAACCCTAAAAATACCCTTTTACCCAAAAACCCAAACCTAGCCCTGAACCCTAAAAATACCCCTTTACCCAAAAACCCAAACCTGGCCCTGAACCCTAAAAATACCCCTTTACCCAAAAACCCAAACCTAGCCCGGAACCCTAAAAATACCCCTTTACCCAAAAACCCAAACCTAGCCCTGAACCCTAAAAATACCCCTTTACCCAAAAACCCAAACCTGGCCCTGAACCCTAAAAATACCCCTTTACCCAAAAACCCAAACCTGGCCCTGAACCCTAAAAATACCCCTTTACCTAAAAACCCAAACGTATAACATTTTTATTATAATAATATACTTACCAATACTTACGTTGTAAAGGTATTGCGGTGTAAAAGTATTGCGTTATAAAAAAAATGCGTTGTAATGGTAGTTCGGTGTAATGGTTCCTGCGTTGTAAAAGTTGCGTTGTAAAAGTAGTCCGTTGTAAAAGTTTCGTTGTAACGGTGGTTTACCAACAAATACACCAAGGGCCTAATAACGAGTATGAGAGTCCACAGGACAGCCAAACCTGCGATGGCGGTGTGGGCAGGGACCACCATACCAGTGGTCGGACCGCCGTGGTACGAGTACTGCGGTTAACCCCCTTTTCCTGCACGGCATTTACTTCATAGTATATACCGTGCAGGAACTCGCTTTTACGTTCACATTGCGCTGCCCATTTTGAAGGGCACCGCCATGGGAATGCCAAAGGACTGACCTCCAGACTATGAGGATACTTGTAAACTGGCAGGCGGCCAGCAGGCGAGTTTTGGGGTGTGGGCGGAAGCATGCCGCCCCGCTCCTGCACTGCCAAACTCGTAATCAGGCCCTGAATCAACACACATTTTATTAAAGATGCATTTTATACAGAAAGTAATCATTTTCATCATCTTAATTTAAGCTTTATTTTGACTGTTCAAGTCATAAAAGCTACAAAAACATACGTAATAAAACACAGTTAAAAATAGAAGAAAGAAAGGAGTGGCACAGGGCATGCAGCAATAGACATGCAAAAACTTGTATCACAAGATTGTTATTTGGCGGCAAATTACCGACATGGCTAAAACATGTTAGACCACTATGAAAAAAAAAATGTACGTAAGGTGCTCAATTCAACTACCAGTAACAATTAAAATTGAAGACTAGCCCATGTATCAGTCGGCAAATTGATACCATATCTGTTCGGCAATAGCCAATTGAGAATTATACATCATAAAATCTTTCATACATTTAAAAATAGGATTTGTTGGTTAAAAAGTAGCAGAAAATATAAAACTAGTTAAAAGTTAATAATAAAAACATCTAAAAGCACCTTAGAGTCCTCCCCTAGCAATTGTGTTATGCAATCCATCTACAATAAAGTGCTTGTGCAACATTTAGTGCAAGTGAGGATAACCTGACTGGGGGTCAACTTGGCCTTTGCTGAGGTGCTCTTGTAAGTGCCTTCCTTCTAATACCCCACATGTGGCTTAAAAACTTAGCTATAGCGCAGGAAAAGAGGGGCCTGGTGTCCGACTTCAGTATGCGAAGTGCATCCCTGTGGTTTTGTGTGTCCTGTCGGCAAACTGGTTTGAGCCACTTGTCCCTGGACTGCACGTAAGCAGGGCATGCAAACAGCACATGGGCTCCGGACTCCACCGGGGTATTGCAACCAGGACAATTGCTTGGACTTGGAAAGTTAGGGTCCACTCAGCTGTAATCTCCCTAACAGGAAGGGTACCAAGTCTAAATTGAATATATAATGTCCTGTCCTGGGGATCTGGATTATATCTAGGTAGGGTTCCAATGATCTGACCTTTTTGTGGAGCAGGAATTCCTTAGTGAGTTTCCCCTGATTAGGCTTGATAGACTCGTGTTGCTCCATCCATTTCCAATAATATTGCTTCAGCACCTCTTTTCGAAGCAGGGTGTGGTCTGGCTTGTCCCAAAAACCCTGGAGCCCGATATCTGATTCCAATTTCCTGATGTTTTAAATCCACCCTACCTTATTACAGTATTGAGACGGATGACCTCTTCCAGGACTTCTGCAAAGGGCAGTAGCTCCCTTGTCCTCATAATGCGCGCCCAATAACGCAGTGGGCGAAGCCTCGCTTGGTCGCTAATAGTGCGTCTGCCCAGATCGAGCATTACGGGTGTAAGCAGGGTACTTTGGGGTAGCATCACGAGGTTCCTAAGAAATTTGTTTTCTGAGCTACTAAGCTCGGATGGCTTGTCAAAGCCCCACAGCTCTAATCATTTTCTGTTTTCTCTTTGTCACCTCAGCAGGGTTTTTCTTTTCTTTAAATTTATCATATAGCCACAGATAGTGACAAAGCAAGGCATTACAACGCTGTATACATCGTACAGTATATGTTCATACATTGAGTTGTGTGTGAGTACTTCTATATAAGAAATGCATTCAGATCATTTGAATAATATTCTTTCAATAATATTTTACTATACATTTCTATTGCCATTATATATTGTATAATATAATATAGCAATATATTTGAAATGTACTTTTTAGAAAATTCCACTTTCAAAATATATGCCACCATATGCCTGGGGTCTTGAGCGATTGTAGTCAAATCCATTGCTGCTTGCAGCCCTTAATCTGTGTCAGTGGTTGCAGGTATTAGGCAAGAGCAAAAAAGCACAAGTATTGGCAACGACCATATGTCTGGCCTTCGTTGGTGCAATAGTTACATTTTTTCAATGTAAACACAAATGCCACAAAATAAAATGAAAAAAGCTGTCACCAAAACGTGACTGCCACAGACTTGTCAGTAAAAATGTTTAACTTAAAAACATTCACTAAGGTGGCCACTTTACGTTTGAAGGTATTATTAACAATCCTTTCAGTTGTGCCATGCATTTTATTATTACTAATATTGTTATATTGGTCCCCAATAAAACAAGAATACATCACCACCAAATCAAGCATTCAAACAACTGGCAGCTACAATGCTACAGTGTCATTGAAATACTTTACAGTAGCAACTTTAAAAAGGAGACAAAAAGCAATCATCAACTAACTTTGGCACCCAAGTACAGACAAATTAAATAGCTGGCATTTAAAGTTAATATAAAAAAAACTGATAACGCACACTTTGAACCAGCTATAATAAAAGGATCTACTTTTAGACAAAGGTGAACAAGGTGCAGGGGCTTAGCGTACTCACTTAAAGTGAGGGGAGCCAGGGGGTAAAGTGGGCTACCCATTGCCCATTCAGTATGCTGCGAATAGGCGTAAGGAAAATGTAACTGGCACTTTAACATTTCAATGGATGACGCTCATTGATCAAAAGCCCCCTCTGTATGTATATTATATATGATTTGTTTGGGAAAATCAGTAGTCTGGTAAGACAGGTAAAGCTGTCTCAAAGACCATCCCTGAAATGTAGAAAAGGGAGAAAGAGGGTGGAAGAGAAAAACATGGAAACAGTGCCAAAGAAGAAAGTGGTTTCCACCAGAAGTATAGTTTTTAAAGCAAGGAAACATAGAAACCGGCCACTCCTGTGCAAGGGCAGCTTGAATCCAGAAATGAAGCAGCAGGCCCTGGTTCTTGCGTTTTCCGGTGGCTTGTTCGGTTTATTTTAAGCTCTCCCCGTCTGCAGTTTCTGCTTTAAGCCGGAATGGTTTGCATAATTATTTCTGCAGCGTTAACCTTCACTGTTCACTGACTCTCACATTCAGCCGAGTCCAGACAAGTAAACCGGCGGTGCCCGTCCCACCCTCGCGCCTACAATAACACCGTTGTTCCCGGCCACAGAGGCATGTGCATAGGGGACACATTCTGGGCATGAGTTTCCCAGATCATGAAATGAACCCGGAGGGCTATATCCTCACTGCTCTCACCCACCGATCCACACTCAGGGGCGAATCTCAAGAGAATGCAACCTTTCCGTACAGCCACAACATTTCCCCTACACTGGTAGTTTTCTCGCCCCTCATAAACAGCAAATCGTGTTTGTCAATAAGGGACAGTCACATTTTGAAACAACCATTGGCAACGCCAATGGCCTGGCCTCGGCAGGCTGGGTGATGTGTTTTTTTAAAATTATTTTAGAAGCGTATTCCACAAATCTAAATATGAAAAATTATGCCCCTAAATATGGGTGCCAAATATTTGCGATGAATATGTAGTTATTTTTTTAAATCACTGATGCGGCCATGTCATTAGGGATGCTTTCAAATAGCAAGCCTTTTAGCTGTGCCATGCATTCTAATTGTATTTGTAAAGGAGGCAGGAATATATCACCATCTAACCAGCACTCAATTCACACACAGCTACAATTTTTCAGTCTCACTGAAACACTTTATAAAAGCACCTTTAAAAAGAAGACAACATAAAAGAAGTCTTACTGGGCACCTGAAGTGTAGTCAAAACAAATAGCTGGTACTTAAAATAATATTATTGTTATGTTATTTTATCTCGTTATGTGTATTTATACAGCATATCCCGGCGCTGAGTAGGGGTGTGTGCCTAGCCGTGCCAATGATAGGTTGGTTAATTGAAAAGCCAGGTCTTCAGCTTCTTGTGTAATTCATGTAGTGATGAGGAGGCTCTGATGTAGTGTGGGAATCCGTTCCACACTTTAGGAGCGATGTAAGAGAACGCCTGTCCTCCTGTTTTGGTTCTGTGTATGCATAGTATGTGTGCGAGTAGGAGTCCTGCAGAGTGGAGGTATCTGGGTGGTTTGGTGGGAGGAGATGTGACAGTCAGGTAGGTGGGGTGAGTTGTGTAGTGCCTTGAATGTGTGTGTGAGGAGTTTGAATTAAGTTAATTTCTGTATCGAGACCCAGTGTAGTTCCCTGAGGTGTGATGTGATGTGAGTTCTATGTGGGAAATTGAGGATAAGCCTGGCAGGCGAGTTCTGGATGCTTTGTAGTCTTCTAGTAAGTTGTTTGGTGATCTCAGCATGGATGGTTTCCCCATAGTCAATTTGTTGGTGACTAGGGCGAGTGACAGTATTTCTAGTGTTGCTTGGGGGCCATTTGAAGATCTTCCTCAACATCTTCAAGGTGTGAAAGCAGGATCCAGTGACACTGTTGCCTTGTGAAGTCATTTCCAGTTTGCTGTTATTATGAGGTTCCTGGCATGGGTTCCAGATGTGGGTGTGGTTCTGATTTTGGCCGGCCACCAGTTGCAGTCCCATGATGAGGTGTTCTTCCTGAAGACCACTACATCTGCAAATAAATAATATACTTTTATATAACATAAAATACCTTGAACCGGGTCTGTCACTGAAGTGAAAAGAACTACTTTTAGTTGGATGTGAACAATGTTTACAGCCTTCGTGCAGTTTCTCAAAGTGAAAGGAGCCAAATAGTGAAGTGGGATGACCCATTGCCCTATGCTTTATGTTGTGATGGGCAAAAGCACAATTGTAATGATAATTTAACAAGCCAATAGATAACGTATGCTGACCAAATGCCCCTCTATGTGTGTGCACGTGTGGATTGTTTGGAAAAACAATAGATAAAGCTGTGTGAAAGGCTAGGCCTAACAAGGCTACAGAGTTGGCACAAAATAGAAAATGTAGACATTATTTAGGAAAACCTGTGTGTATGTTTATTTTTTTTTCAGACTCCTCAAAGTAACCTATGTCTTGTGGAATGCAGTTGCCTGTAATCTTTGGGATTTGATGACTTGATGTTTTTGCTCAACAGCTGACAAGTACTCAGTTTGCCTTTATGGCAAGCATTTCAGTCAGCATTCCTTTCTGAATACAAAATGGACTTACGCAATACACAGATTTGATAACTATCTCGCAGAAACCTGTTGCAAGGCTACATTTTGAGAGAATTTGTTGTTTGTTTACCAAGTGGCAAGACAGAGAAGCTTGAAGTGAACTGCTGACTTAATTCAAATGCACCTACACCCCAGCTAATGTACACTGCTACCACCTCCAAGTTTCTTCCCATCCTTGCCTGCCACATTCTGCAGCCATTCTGCAATGTTGCACATTCCATACATTCATGTATTCCATACATACAATCACAGCACAGATTAATTGCACTCTCAGTGTTGAACTGCTTTTGTGATACAGCATTGTTACAAGTCTGTGGAAGATTCCATAGGGCCCCTGACATACAGATAGACCTGAGAGCCCTCGGCGTAGGGCTGGAAGATGAGGGCAAGGTCTTGAAGGGAGTAGGGATAGGCCTGGACTTGGTTGATGCCACAAGTGGTGGAAGGCGAATAGAACTAAAAGGCCTCACTACTCAATACACAGCACCCTGTTAGAATGAAGGAACTTAACCTAGCAAGAAAGGAGACAGTGAACATTGTCATCACAATAATAAGGCAATAGAAGAGGTTGCTGTGCGTAGATTTATCCAAGTAAGTAAGGAGAGGGATAGAGCCTTTGCAATAGCAGCCATGTTGAGGTGAGGTAGGGTGGGAACAACAGTGTGAAAGGAGCAGGGCGGGGATATGGTGGTCTAGTGAGTCTGCTTGTACTTGAGGATGAAGGGTCTGACAGTAGGGCCTTCACAATGCTTTCAGCAGCTACCTGGTGCTCAGAAGGGCTCTAAATCAGCCATTTAAAATAAACTGCTTGGTTCAGGAACCAATTCTAGAGGTGTAAGTAGAGACGTCGCAAATTCGCGCTCTCTTAACTTTCACCAGAGTTTTATCTTTGCAGGGTTTTGGTTTGAAATAACCTTGCCATATATCTAGTATTCAGTAGCAATAACACGTGTTGAATTTAGGCAGGAACTCTCTCCTTGAGGAATCTAGAAAGGCAAGGAACACCAGCAATTGAGGGGAGATCCCCATGGACTTCCATTAGAGGAAGCGAAGAGTCGCAGCTGCTATTCTTGGTGTGCCCTAGGTCCTGACAGACTAACAGCTAACAGCACCAATTTCTCACTAAGGGACAAGAAGGCCTTGTCCTTGGCCAGGGCATTGGGTAACTGTCTAATAGAATGTCAAACCCTCACTCACCTCACATGGCTTGCTCAATCATCCTGCCTGCTGCTATGTAGGTAAAGCCCCAGTATCTTGAGAAGAATCCCTGTCCCTGCTGGTGTTGTGCATATGGCCTACAGCCAAGGAACGTCTGTTATTCTGTCGTTGGAAGCCTTCTTAGGATCACAAACTCTTCCCCATCACTGGTATTGACACCTATACTATTAAATGTGCACTTGATAGCATTGAGTCACCTGAATTCAGACCACAACATTACAACTGTGGCAGGGTGAGATAGAGGGTACTCTAATAGGTCACCTCAGCCAGAAGGATAAAGAAAATAAATATGGCATAGTTACAAAGACAGGTTCAACCACTTCTATTTGCACACGAGGGCCCATGCACAATCAGGTATCAGGAGGGCCCATGCACAATCAGGTATCAGGACCCGAAGACCACCCTCAGAGGCACCCTGATCTACCGACCCCCGGGACCACGCACACGATTCAGCGAGGACATCACCGACTTCGTCAGCCCGCATGCCCTCCCCTCCGCCGACTACATCCTCCTGGGGGACCTCAACTTCCACCTGGAGAACAACAGCGACCGCAACACCATCAGCCTGCTCGACAACCTCGCCAACCTCGGACTCAAGCAACTGGTGACCTCCCCCACCCACCTCGCCGGACACACACTCGACGCAGTCTTCTCATCCAGCAAAGACGTCACCTTCAGCCACGCAACAGGACTCCACTGGACGGACCACAGCTGCGTCCACTTCACCTTCAAAAGAACGACGATCCACCACCACCAGCAACAGGCTGCCCGAAGAAGCTGGAACAAGATCACAGCCGACCAGCTCACCGCTTCCCTGAGCCAGCACCCTCCCGCCAGCTCAGCGAACCCCAGCCAGGCCGCTGACAACCTCACGATGTGGATCAACAACTGCGCAGACGAACTCGCCCCTCTGAGAACCCCACCCAGCGGACCCTGCAGCAGAAAAACACCATGGTTCACCGACGAACTCAAGAGCTCCAAGAAGAACTGTCGAGCCCTCGAGAAAGTCTGGAGAAGGGAACCAACCACGGACAACATGACCACCCTCAAGCACGCCACCCGGAAACACCACCAACTGATCCGCGCCACCAAGAAAAATACTTACAAGGACCGGCTGGACAACAACGCACACAACTGCAAGGAACTCTTCAACATCGTGAAAGAGCTCTCCAACCCTAACGCCGCAAACAACGACATCACCCCGTCGCAAGACCTCTGCAACTCCCTCGCGTCCTACTTCCACAACAAGATCGCGGACATACACAACAGCTTCAGCAACCAACCAACGGAAGCCACAACCGCAACAACGCCACCCACCACCACCCTCCGCACCTGGACTCCGATCAGCACCGAAGACACCATCCGCACAATGAACTCCATCCACTCCGGATCTCCGACCGACCCCTGCCCTCACCACGTCTTCAACAAGGCCGACGCTGTCATCGCACCCCACCTGCGGGACATCATCAACACCTCCTTCAGCACCGCCACCTTCCCGGAGAGCTGGAAGCACGCCGAACTCAGCGCCCTTCTCAAGAAACCCACAGCAGACCCCACCGACCTCAAGAACTACCGTCCCATCTCGCTCCTCCCGTTCCCGGCCAAAGTCATCGAGAAGACCGTCAACAAACAACTGGCCGCCTTCCTCGAGACGAATGGATCCCTCGACCCCTCACAGTCTGGCTTCCGAGCGAACCACAGCACCGAGACCGCCCTCATCGCCGCCACCGATGACCTTCGAACTCTGATGGACAACGGGGAAACAGCGGCCCTCATCCTCCTGGACCTCTCCGCGGCTTTCGACACTGTCTGCCACCGCACCCTAGTACAGCGCCTCGGCAACATCGGAATCCAGGACAAGGCACTGGAATGGATCACCTCCTTCCTCGACGGAAGAACACAGAGAGTCCGTCTACCACCGTACAAGTCAGAGGCCACCGAAGTCATCTGCGGCGTACCCCAGGGATCCTCGCTGAGCCCAACCCTCTTCAACGTCTACATGAGCCCCCTCGCGACCATCGCACGCCAACACAACCTGAACATCATCTCCTACGCCGATGACACCCAGCTGATCCTCTCCCTGACCAACGACCCCGACGCCGCCAGAGCCAACCTGCACGAAGGGATGAGAGAGGTAGCCGAATGGATGACGACCAGCCGCCTGAAACTGAACGCAGACAAGACGGAGGTCCTCATCCTGGGCTCCTCGCCCTCCGCCTGGGACGACTCCTGGTGGCCCCCCGCCCTGGGCACCGCACCCATACCGACGGACCACGCACGCAACCTGGGCTTCATCCTGGACTCCTCCCTCTCCATGACCAGACAAGTCAACGCCGTCTCCTCGTCATGCTTCAACATCCTGCGCATGCTACGGAAGATCTTCCGGTGGATCCCCACCGAGACCAGGAAGACTGTCACCCAGGCCCTCGTCACTAGCCGACTGGACTACGGCAACGCCCTCTACGCCGGAACCACCGCCAAGCTCCAGAAGAGACTCCAGCGGATCCAGAACGCCTCAGCCAGACTCATCCTCGACATCCCACGAAACAGCCACATCTCCGGACACCTGAGAGACCTGCACTGGCTCCCGGTCAACAAGAGGATCACCTTCCGCCTCCTCACCCACGCGCACAAAGCCCTACACGACCAAGGCCCGAGCTACCTCAACAACAGGATCAACTTCTACACTCCCACGCGCCTCCTCAGATCAACCAGCCACGCCCTCGCCGCCGTCCCCCGCATCCGAAGAGCGACAACAGGAGGAAGGTCCTTCTCCCACCTGGCTGCCAAGACCTGGAACTCACTCCCGTCCGACCTGCGCCTGACCCAAGACCACCTCTCCTTCAGGAAGAAGCTCAAGACCTGGCTGTTCGAGCAGTAACGGCACCCCCCCCCTCCCAGCGCCTTGAGACCCTACGGGTGAGTAGTGCGCTATACAAATGACTTGATTGATTGATTGATTGACTGTGTAAAGTGGAAGGTGATCACAGAAGTCTGCTATGTGGGCAGGTTTGAGGTGTAAAGAACCTATTGCATTTTGGAAATTATATGAGAGTTTCAAGGGTTTGCTGTGTTAGCTACATTTGGACGTTCACAGCTCAAAATGCGTGTTACCAGAATTAATATTTAAAAAATCCATATTCTTTCATCATACCAATACTGCAGACGTGCTTCTTATTTTGTAATGAATGTATGGTATACTATACATATGAATGTTTTGCTCTGTCCTTATGTGCAAAACTGTTTACAGTCCTTGTTCACCAATTCACACGATGATCACTCAGTAACTTTGCCATAAAAAAGGCATGGCAAGTATGTTTCTCGTTTTAGTAGTAGGGTTGGTAAAGGCATTCTCATGATGGTATAAGTCAATAATCTGATGGCTTGGGAATCACTATGAGACCTACCACAGACCTCTAGGATGAAACTTAGGGCATCATTAGAGTCCGTCCACCATCCCGACGTAAAAAGGCCCCGCCCGCCATAAGTGCGGCGGTCCCGTGGGGGTGATTAGGATGCGCCTGCCACAATGGAGGGCGTATCCTGCATATTCAACATTGCGGCGGGCGGTGCAATGCCAAAAATGCATGTTGTGCATTTGCATGCACAACGTGGCCCGAACTGCCAAGCCATGTCTTCCCTGGACCGGAAACAAGCATCCTGGGACCGGTTTCGGATTCATAATCCTCATCAGCCAGGCTATCTTGAATCCAGTGGCCAAGTGAGCAAGGGACTCACGTCTGAGCATACCCTGCCACACTTAGGGCGAACAAAGCGATACAAAAGGGGATGATGGACGGAGCGTTTGAGCAAATCAAACACTCACCCCCAGTCAACTGATCTGGGTTTAATCCATCACCATTCTTTAGCTCACTCGGCCACCCCAGTTCAGACATGGCTATATGCAAATCAGTCTGACCCTGTGCCTCATGGGAACAGTCCAGCCCAAACTGCCAAGCTATGTCTTCCCTGGACCGGAAACAAGCATCCTGGGACCGGTTTCGGATTCATAATCCTCATCAGCCAGGCTATCTTGAATCCAGTGGCCAAGTGAGCAAGGGACTCACGTCTGAGCATACCCTGCCACACTTAGGGCGAACAAAGCGATACAAAAGGGGATGATGGACGGAGCGTTTGAGCAAATCAAACACTCACCCCCAGTCAACTGATCTGGGTTTAATCGATCACCATTCTTTAGCTCACTCGTCCACCCCAGTTCAGACATGGCTATATGCAAATCAGTCTGACCCTGTGCAACAACTGATCTGGGTTTTGTATCGCTTTGTTCGCCCTAAGTGTGGCAGGGTATGCTCAGACATGAGTCCCTTGCTCACTTGGCCACTGGATTCAAGATAGCCTGGCTGATGAGGATTATGAATCCGAAACCGGTCCCAGGATTCTTGTTTCCGGTCCAGGAAAGACATGGCATGGCAGTTCGGGCTGGACTGTTCCCAGGAGGCACAGGGTCAGGCTGATTTGCATATTGCCATGTCTGAACTGGGGTGGCCGAGTGAGCTAAAGAATGGTGATGGATTAAACCCAGATCAGTTGACTGGGGGTGAGTGTTTGATTTGCTGAAACGCTCCGTCCATCATCCCCTTTTGTATCGGTTCATTTTCCTGGTGCCATATCTATGTGTTGTAGGTCGCTTGGACACCGAGTTGAATAAGCAATCAAAGTGGAACTGCAGTTTGTCATAAACTTTTGTTCCCAAGGTGAGGGCAGGACAAGTTTCAGTTTTTGTATCCCGGTATTCTGTATGATTCGTATACCCTTGTGAGCTCCGTAATGATGCATAGGTTGGCTTCTGAAGTGTTTTCATAGAATCAGGGAAGGACCAGCTGACACCTCAAATTCTCACCCAGTTTTCAGGGGAAAAGAGGTTGTGCGTAGGAGCTATTATTGCAATCCACCAAGAACTAGATTATATTCAGAGAGAGTTGGTGCATGGCATATGTAGTGACATGCTGGTTCTCCCCTTGATACCGTGAGGGCAGGCCAGTAAGCATCTATGTTGTTCGTCTTCGAGGTGCATATCACATGTACTCTTGTGCCGTGAGCCACCTTGTCCTTACTCATATCATGAATGAAGGAACTGAAGCCTTTTTCTCAAGCTTGTACATCGGCCTCTGTACCTGGCCCTCAGACTGTGCTCCTTGCAGCCCCCGCCCTCGTTGGTGGTGCTCCATCTTGAGGTATCACATCAACTAGAATATTTTAAAACATAGCCCCGGCAAGGCGTTAGGAAGGGCTCCCAGGAGGGAGCATTGACGACATCTGAAATCTACACCAGTGCAAGATTTGCTCATGTCAGATACACATAACTAGTGAATGTGGGTTTTTTTGGTTTTAAAACTGTATTTTGAATTATTAGAAGTCCTATGTGTAACTCAACTTTAACCTTTGTTTTTTCAGTGAATTTCTAAGGTTTGTTTAATGTAAGGAAAAAATTACGACCTTACTTGTATAACTTCACATTAAGCTTTGTTTTTTCAATGACTTTATACATGTATCCATAAGCACCGTCATATATGTATACATATATACCATGTGTGTGTGTGTGTATATATATATATATATATATATATATATATATGTATATATATATATATATATATATGTATATATATATATATATATACACACATACATTTGAACAAGTCAAGCATTAAAGCTATGTTACAGTTATTGAATTTGTTGGAAACCAGAAAACCACTGATATTCACGAGTTAGAGTTTATTGAACTAACTATAACTTGCAGCCTTGTCATGCACCTCAATAATTTTACATATAACATCACTCATGACGTTAAATGACATAACTTATGACAATAGCAGTGCCACAGGGCCAGACCCTGCTTTTTTTTGTATGTATTCAATACCTCGGCGCTGCATTAATCGGCATAGTTCCTCACTTCAACAGGTGGTATTTTGACTTAAATGAGGGGTCCCTTTGAGACCCTCTTACATGGCTTTGGGGCTCAGAGTGTGCCCAGCCTCCCCTTATGTCGCTTTTGTTTTGTTTTCCCTTCAAGACGCCGGGACCGAGTTTCCAACTTAGGGCCCGATTCTGATCTCGTCGGAAGGAGTCTGAATCGTGTACGGAATTGCCTAAACTGTTACGGAGCCCTTGTTCCCGACTGACTCGTCCCCCATTCCGAACGACCAAGTACAATGCGAATATAGCGTCCACGTTGACTGAATAGTTTACAAACCCAATCCAGTCTGTACGACTCGTGCAGAGACGATTTGTACAGCTCTATGGGCTCTGTTTACGAGCGAGCAAGTACGATGAACGATTCAGACAGCCTTCATGATACGGTATGTCTGGATCGAAAAGGCTGCTGGAATCATTATTTGGTGGCCCCCTTCACTTGGAGCCCTCCAAATCGGACCAATGGGGGGTGCCAATGGGTCCCCCAGGTCCAAGCGTGCACCGTGTGGCGGGCACTATGGGGTGCCCATCACAGGGTGTACGCTTTTCCCCAACCACCCCTTTTTGCTATGGGAGCCTGTGTACGCGTACAGTATACAGGCTCCCCTAGAGCTCAATGGGAGTCCGAGTGAATCGAGTCCATAAGCATGCGGATACATTGCACTTGCTCAGTCTGACTCCAGCGCTCTGAATCGTACGGAAAGCATTCCAGATCCGAATCAGTCAAGAAGCTTTCCTTACGAGATTGGAATCAGTCCCTTAGAATTTTTGTGCAGATTTGACAGATGTCACCAAAGTTTTTAGTAGTTAGTTGGACATTTCACTCGTACAAAACCAGAGAAATTCTGCCGTTATAGTTAGTTCAGATAACATTAACTCGCGCCCCCGCAATGCACGGCTGATGATGTAACATATTACATCATTCATGACATGGTCAGTGACATCACTGATGACATCTCAAATGACATCACTGATGACATCATCCAGTGACTGTGTATTTCTATAAAGTTTAAATATGTTTTATATATATGCCGAATTGTATTGAAAAATGAGCAGGTGCATAAGTGTCTATATAGAGGATTTTGTAGGTGCGTGACTGACTGTATAAGTGAGTAATTAAACGTGTCTTACTGATTGCATGGGTTAGTGACTAAACTGTGTGAATGTGTGTATCAGTCTGTCAGTTGGTGTGTAAGCGGCTGCATGGGTTGGTGAGTAGCTACATGAGTGTCTATATGGCTTATTGATTGGTTGTCTGATTATTTGTATGGGTGCCTGAGTGTGTGTGTGTGTGGGTGGGAGGTGTGTGACTCTGTGCATACATGTGTGAGTGGTTGATTCACTGGGTGTATGGGTTCAAGGGTGCATGTGGAAACAGCTGTATGTGTGGGTGAGTGTGTGTATGGGTGTATTGGTGAGTGAACGGATGTCTCAGTGATAGATGTGCAAGTAATTACATATGTAAAAGGCAGTATATGTGAGTGATGGTGTATATAAATAACTATATGTAAGAGTGAGTGATTGTGAGAGTGGCTGTATGGATGAATGTGTACTTGTATCAGTGATTGTATAAGAGAGTAAGTATGCATTAGTATCTTTATGAATAAGTGAGGTGGTGTGTGTATAACTGTATAGGTGAGTAAATGGAAGTGTGATTCTTTGCATGACTGACTAGGTGTGTGAGTAACTCTGGAAGAGTGGCGGTGTGTGAGTGTCTGTATAGGTGTATGAGTGCATATGGTAGTGTTGTATTAATGAGTGACTGCATGTATAAGTGACTGGATGGGTGAATGAGTGGATGTGTGTGTTGACCTTGGAATCAGTGAGTGTGTATGTAGTAAATGGTATTGGTGTATCTATGGTTTCAAAAATGGTAGTCTGTATTTTACAGTGGGTGTATCAAAGGTTACATTAGGGTGTGAGGAGGTGCATCAGATTTTCACGTGGATGATGTCATCAGTGATGTAATTTGAGCTCATTGCTGTAAAGTGATGTGGTGTGGTCTTTGTAGCATACGTGTGGTAGTAGTGTTAGTAGGCATTTATACAATACAGGGAGTGGGAGGCGAACTACTGACCGCTACCGTGCGTTTATACTATACCGGAAGTGAAGTACTAACGCCTAGCGGTGTTAAGACTCGGGGATCAAACCGAGCTGATTGGCGTAAAGTGATGGGCTTTGGGCGCAGTAGCATACTGCCCGCTGTAGTATAACTGTGTAAGTAGTGTTAGTATGCGTTTATAGTGTAGAGGGAGTGGGAAGAGAACTAATCACCTCTCCTGGTCTGAAGACTCGGGGATTAAACCGTGAGCCTAAATCGTGAGTTCATTGCTGTAAAGTGATGTGCTCTCTGCTCTGTAGCATACCTGTGGAAGTAGTGTTAGTTTGCGTTTATACAATACAGGGAGTGGGAAGCGATCTACTCACCCTTACCGCTCTCAAGACTCGTGGATGAAACCATGAGCTCATTGCTGTAAAGCCATGTGCTCTGTGTAGTATTCCAGTGTAAGTCATAGTAAAACGTTACTATGTAATGCTAATAGAATGTAAGTACGTAATGTTAGAATGTAGGGCTGTCATGAGGAGAACCTTGGAGACTTTGTACACGGTGCTGGAGAAGATGGTTGCCTTGCTTTCTGGTACTGTTGGTCGCTGTTTAAACTGTCTTGTTTTCCGGCAAGAAATCTAATTATCAGATCCACTGCTGTCTGCCTCTTCAGTTCATAAATTTGGCGACGAGCGGGAGAAGGTAAAAAGAAGGTAGCACTCACTAATATTTCGAGCTTGCTTGCGTTGTGCTGAAGACCCGTTTTCTTCGCGAAGCTGTTTTTACTCATCCCAGGGTCGTCGGCTCATTGAACTATGTCACCCGACCTCTGGTAGGATTTATATTTTTAGATTTTGGGCTTCCTCTGCCTCTTCAGTACACTCTGGTTGCTGTACTACACATGTGTAAGTCAGGTTAGTATGCAGTTATACTAATTCTGTAGTTATGCAGTAACCAATTCATCAAGGCCCTAGGGAGCGCCACGTCACAGGCGCAGCTCATACAATGACCCGGGGTGTGCATCCATGGGACATTTCTGTTTGCTTTTACAGGGCGGGAGCATGGCTTCCACCCTGTGACAGCAAATCCTTGTTTGGCTCGTTGAAGCGAGAGGAGGAAAACTTTGTATTGCTTCAATAAAGCGGATCCAGATGGTAAAAATGGAGAGAAAAAAAATGAAGCGGGGTCTCACCCGTTCATTTAAATAAGCCCCCTGGTGGGTAATATTCCGGGGCCAATCCTATTATTATATTGCGGGGTGTGTGCAGGACTGGGGACCTTAATCTCACATATAAATCAGGCGCGGGAGGGTACAGAGACGTTTCGCAGCCTAGGGAATCGCCACCTCCCTAGGTATTGTTTACTAATTGTTCGGGGGGGCTTCGAAGGCCAACTCAAGTCCAGGGATTGCCACCCTCCGGGGCTTAACCTGAATATGCAGGGTGGGCCTCGGCAGTCCCTAAAGCCGCGGTGGTCCTAGGCAGTGCCTTGTTGGTTTGAAATCACACGGGCAGTACGCATGGTGTTGTAATAAAGTGATACACGCATAGACTCTTGCAGTTGTAGAATTCCGAAGGATTGATTTATGTAATAGTCTGTTGGTTTATATTTGGTAGGTGCACTACAAAATTTCAAATGTTTTCCCTCATAACCTCCTATAAACAGATGATTTTCACAATAAACTACAGACAAGTGTTGTCATAAAAGAAGGCGTATACACTCACTTATTTATTGGTAAAAAAAAATAACCTTTATTAAAACAACACAAATAAATGGAAACACAACTTTATTAGAAGAAACAACAGTGTAACATGAAATAAGTGGCTGGGACTCCTCCAGATGCAGCGTACAAAATCTGCAAGACAAAAAGGAAACATAAGTATGTGTGCTATGTCCAAGAGAAAAAGAAAGGTAGTCAGAATGAAAGGAAGATAGTGAGAATGGGACAGAGAGGGAGTGGGTGGAAGGGAGAAGGGGAGGGAGAGTCAAAAGAACAGAGGGAGGAGGAGACAGAGCGTCGGTCTACTGTACCCAGCTCTCACTGTTTACCTCCTGTCACCCGTGTGTCTAGGACGCTAGGGTCCGCAATAAAGAGTGCGGTCCAGCAAGTCCTTAAAATGAAACAGGTATGAATGAGGCCAGAGATTATATTATTAGCTACGAGAAGATCGCTTGCCTGCACATGTGCACCCAGGATGCTGCACCCCAGCCCCTTCCCGTGAACTGTGCTCAATTGTAGCTCCTGCGCACCGAGGCTTCACTGCTCACCTGCCACCATCGGTGTGTCCAGTGACGTGCTGGTGTAAGCTCCGATTTCGGGGTGCCTCTGTAGGGTGGCACAGCAGGTCTCCGGTCGGGGACGGTGTCTTGATACATTGATGGAAAGAGTCAGAATGCCCAGGACATCATCACAGGGTGAGCACCCGCTCCTCCCATTTCGGCGCAACAAATTCAGTGTCTGAAAAGGGAGAAAAAATATAATGATGGAAACGTCTGAAGGTGAATGAAGGTTTATTTGAAGCTTAATAGAGAACACCAGTTGAGTGCATCCTTCCTTCTTGAAGTACGATCCACCAACTGTTAGTGGTAATCGTGGTCCAAAGAGGAGTTGGAGTGCACAAGAATACACAAGGTTAAATAATAATATGTTATGCCAATGTTTGCATACAAGGGAACAGAGCGCATACTAGAAACATAATGTGCGCGTGTAATGCAGTGGCGCAAGCCTGTGTGCATGTACACTTAGTAATCAGCTCACTACAGTGCCCTAAAAGGCAACACCACGTGTCTGTAGGGCAGCGCTGCCCACTGGCTCAGGTCTACAGTACGGTCCAGCAGGTCCTTAAAATAAGACAGACATGTGACTGAATGAGGTTAGAGATCACATCATTACGGAGAGCAATATCGCTTGTTCGCAGCTGCGCACCCAGGCTGATGCACCCCACCCCTCCCGCAGCACCGCACTGAATTGCAGTCCGTGTGCACCCAGGCCCCACTGCTCACCTGCTGTCGTTGTGTGTCCAAACACGACGGGCAGCAGTGTTCACAATTCAGATGCAGTGTTGATTGCAGGATGGTGTACACCTCATGGATCCCTTTCGAAACACGATGTCCAGTAGGATTCACAATTGATGTCCAGTGTTGATTGCCAGGATGGCGTATGCCTTATGGATCCCTTTTTTTATTGTGCATAGTGATATGCGACGTGGATGCGGCCATATCACCTTAGGCAGTGTGGAAGAACTGGGACATGTGGCGTCGTCGTTATCCTATTTATACCTACCCATAGTGGGCTGGGCTTGTGTATGCCAGGCCAGCGTAGGGGTGTGAATAATTGTTCCGGGGACCTGGGTGTTGTTCACTTCCTGCCTGGCTAGGAAGTGTACTTATGTGTGTTTCTGATGCAGTTTTGACGTCGCGGTTTACATGAATGTAGCATGTACCAGGAGGGCGGCAACTATCGCTAATGAGATGCTGTTCGAAAACATTGAATGGTCAATAACACATGTCATTCTCAAGGTTGTTTATATGCTCAGACACACATGTAAGTGGTTTGCGGTATTATTGAAAGTGTTGCTATCGCGAAGCGCACACATGTGAATGTGCTCGGATGGAGGGAGGATCAGCAGTGAGGCTACGTCATACACAGTGATAATGTTCATTACAGTCAAGCAATGCATGTCAAATGTGAATCTGAAAGTCTCACATATGACACACTACTGTACTGGTAAAGCTTGACAACAGAGTATATAGCAAAACAAATCTACACATTACTGTTTGTCACATGTGATCTAGGATGTGCACTCTGCCCGTGGCTGATTATACCCCTATGAGCTAACAATACCCAGGCTGAAAGGCAGCACAATAATGTGCACACACACACACCAGGGGCATCATGTAACACACATTTGTTTTTTGATGTAACGTTTGAGATGCATGACCATTACACATGGAAGGCTAATGTACAGACCATGAATATTGATCAAGATGATCGTTGCATGCAGGGCCGGACTGGGAACCACAACGGGCCCTGGCAAAGTGCTTGGCTGGCCCCCCCTTCCCCACCCGGGGGGTTGGAAGTGCCGCCGAGCTCTTTGCCAGGGCCGGTTTTCGGCCGATTTTGGTACAGGGACGATTTTACAGCTATGCTGCAAAAAAAGGCCCTGTAACAAAAACGGCCCCCAGGGGCCCAAAACCGGCCCCCAACCGTGCCGCGCACCGGGGGATTGCCCGGTGCCCGCTATGGCCAGTCCGGCCCTGGTTGCATGTTGTGTGTAGTATAAGATATGTGTACGCAGCAAAAAAACTTTTCAAAAAAGCTCTCTAAGCAGAAGGGGTATGTCTCATCAAACGCTGTAGAGAGAATGACTAAAATAGGTGGGGGTCCTCCAACTGTTACAATGGGAAATGTTATGAACTAATCAAATGCATTTTTTTAGGTCAAGTGGCAATCACATATCAAGGGCGCAAGTAGGGCGCACCTGAAGCGATTTTGAGAAAATGTATTTATCATAATATAAGTTCATTACAGTTAGAAATATATAAATGTTTAAAATATTTTAGATTATCGCTCGCTCTCATATACAGTTTACAGTCATTTAGATTTAGTTTTGAGACATAAAAAAAACGAGGAAATGGCATACCCGGCGCGACACCATACGTCTATGACATAACACAGGGCCTGGCAGCGTGCAGTCGTCGCATACTCAATGCGCAGTGGGCGTGATCCCATACGTACATGACGTGATGCGCGGCTTGGTACTGCGTACCCGTTGGATACCAAAGTAGCAGCTGGCGGGACCTCATACGTATATGATGTTATGCGGGACGCTGTGCCAGGAATCCATTGGACACGAAATGAGCATCATTTACGAGTTTAGCAATATGGTGGATAGGATTCGCGTGGTGATGGAGCTTGGTATACTACCGGTATAGGAGCGCAGTTTTTGAAAAAAAAAAGATATACATATTTTTGGGGGAAGATATAAAACATTACATAATTTTTAAAGTTAAAAAAAAGAAGTATAATAGAGTTCCAAAATATTACACACAAAAAAGAAAAAATATAGGTTTTATAAACATTAAATTATGATATTAGCATTTAAAAAACTTGTGAAATTCACTGAAAAAAACATAGGTTTTACAGACGTTTTAGTTAGGAATTAGCATTATAGAAAACCTTTGAAATTCACAAAAAAAAACATAGGTTTCAGGGACGTTATAGTTAGTTGGATATTTGACTCATATAAAAACAGAGAAATTCGGCTGTTATAGTTAGTTGAGCTAACTATAACTCCCGCCCCCGCAATGCACTGTTGATGATGTCACATATCACATCATTCATGACATGGTCAGTGACATCACTGATGATATCTCAAATGACATCACCGATGACATCACTGATTACATCATCCACGTGAAAATCTGATGCACCTCATCAGAGGATAATATAACATTTGATACACCCACTCTAAAATACAGACTATAATTTTCAAAAGCATGAACACACCAATACAAGTTAGTACATATCCACTCACGAATTCCTAGGTCTACACATACATCCATCATTCACCCATACAGTCACTCGTACATACAGTCAGCCATCAATACAGCATTATCATATCCAGTCACATATTTATACTGACACTCACACACCGTCTCTCATTGATAGAGTTATTCACACACCTAGTCAGTCATGGAAATAATCAATCAAACTTTCATTTACTCACCTGTACAGTTATACACATACCACCTCACTTATTTAAATATATACTAACACATACTTACACTCTAATACAATAACTAATACAAGCACACACTGATCCATAAGGTACTCTCACAATCACTCAGTCTGACATATACTCATTTATACACTCATATATACTGCCTTTTACATATGCAGGTACTCACACATGTACCGCTGAGGCATCCATTCACTCACCAAGACACTCATACACACACTCACCCAGCCATAGAGCCCTTCACAGATATAGGCTTGAACACATATACCCTGCAAATTATCCACTCACATATCTATGCACAGAGTCACACCACTCACCGATCCACAGAGACACTCAGGCACCCATACAGATACTCAGAGAAGCAATCCATAGATGATATAGATGCTCATTTAGCTGCTAACCAAACCATGCAACCGCTTACACACCAACTGACAACCTAAACTGTGTGAATGTCTTTGTCAGTTGGTAACACATGTATTAAGCAAGACATAATTAATCTCTCAGTTATACAGTCAGTCACACACCTACTTAATCACCCATCCTGACTCGTATACACCCATTCATTCTTTAATTCACCTTGGCATATGTATATAAAACATATTTACATTTTATAGAAACACATATTCACTGGGTGATGTCATCAGTGATGTCATAAGTGATGTCACTGACCTTGTCATGAATGATGTAATATGTGACGTCATCAGCAGTGCATTGCGGGGGCGCAAGTTAAAGTTAGCTCAACTAACTATAACAGGCGAATTCCTCTGGTTTCATATGAGTCAAATGTCCAACTAACTAACGTCCCTGAAGCCTACGTTTTTTTTGCGAATATATATATTTGTGCTCCGGTGAGGAGCATACCACACGGAATCCCCTGGATGCTGATTATTCGCTTCTGCCTGGGGGACTGGAATCGAGGCGACCGGAGATCTAAAACCGGACTGCCGGATGATATCCAGCGAAGGTAGGAGGTTGATTGTCCAGTACAGGAGTGTGCCCGGTGCGGACGCGAGCATTGTTTCAGCGTCTGCCACGTTGTAAAGATATTTACACCCACACGAGTGCATCATGGCCGCAGAGGCGTTGCGTAGCCGCTAGGCAGCGGCAGACGAACTGTTCAATGATTCCCCGGCTGGGGGGTCTGAAAAGGTGGTGCAACAGTACATTGCACCACAAGGAAGCACGAATGCACGTGATTTATTTAAGAAATTGGAGAAACTTATGCGCTCAGAGCAAGCAAAGTGGTGGGAGCAGAAGTCCCTATCACTTTATTTGGAGGTGGGTAGAATTCGGAGAGGTCTGCGAATTACTTTGGCGCCAAGTTATGAAAACCCAGACCCCGACATGCTAGCTGAATGGGCTGAGTGCAATCTAGAGTCCTCCAGCAGGTTGGTTCGTATTCTGGTCAAATACGCTGAACGCGATAGAATTAAATTGCAAGCCAAAGTTGAAGAATTAAACGTTGAAATCGCTAAACTGGAAGTAACTGACAATATCAGAAAAATGAGAGATGAAATGCAAATTAGACTGCAAAAAGATGAAGAAACTATTAAAAGGCGCAAAGCATACAAATGTAATCGCGATAAGCTGGACTATCAAAATGGCAATGTGTTTAACTTCGCCCGTAAATATGGTGTTGTGAAAGAGAAAGGGAGTGTCGCTCAGCAACGAAGCAACAAGCATGATACTGGGGAAACAACTGTGGTGTCTGCTTCTGCCTCTGATTTAAGTTCGGCTCCTGAGAGTGAAACGGAGGGGGAAGGGGCAAGATCTTCAACAGTGGGGTTTACAAAACTATCTCTAGCACAGGAGGTCGACTGCCTGTGCCAGGACAGGAGAGATACATTGAGACCGCGTGCGCACAAAACCCTAAAAACAACAGGAGAGCAAACCAAAAGCGCAGCGAAAGAAGAAAGTGCTGCCAGCAACGAAAAGCAGCCATACAAAAAAGCTGCGAGGGGAAGGTGGAACCGCAAAGCAAAATAGAGCCAGACGTGGCCACAAACACGGTAATAAATCTAACTGACATCACTTTAACAAAAGCAGAAACTCAGATTCTGGCTTTAGGACTTTCTTATAGCCCCAAAAGTAGCTTCAACCATTCAGAAACCCGGATGGATGTATTTAGATTCATCAGAAAACTCAAGTTGCAGAAATATCACAAGTTGCGGGCTGGAAAACTGCCGGATTCTGATCAACAAAACACACGTAGTCCTTCTCTGGTAACAGCTAGCGATGTAAACCTGTCACATGGTTTGGTGACACTCCAAAATGAACAAACAGCTACCACAAGTGATTTGGGGTTGGAAACTCTGGATATAGGTGGAACTATCAAAACATCATTTAAGCCCAAATCAGTGTTTCAACCAATTATGCTCCATGACAATCTTGATGTTTACCATGAACAGGTAGTACTCGATTTAAAAGAACTCTACAAATCTACAAACTGTGCGGGGCATAAATATAGCCATCAACAACAGTGCTATGTACAGCTTATTAAGAAATTGCAGGACAATGATAACCTGATTGTGAGACAATCTGACAAAGGGGGGAATATTGTCCTGTGGCCACGGACGCTGTACATGGAGGAAGCCCGCCTCCAGCTGAATGAAATTGCATGTTATAAAAAAAGCAACAGCAATATTGTCAAGGCCTCTTGGAATGATTATTATGGCAAATTAATTGCTTGGAAAAGTGGGGGGTTATTGTGTGAAGATGAATATCGTTTTTTGAGAAATGACCATCCAGTAATCCCCTCAATATATTTCATTCCTAAAATACATAAAAATGAAACCAAACCCCCTGGTAGGCCCATTATTTCGGCTATAGGTAGTATTATGGAAAATACCACAAAATACATAGACTACTTTCTTCAAGAGTGGGTTAAAAGTTTACCATCCTACCTCCAAGATACTTCTGATTTCTTTCGAAAAATTCAGGGAATACAATGGAGTGATGATTTGATTTTAATAACTATGGACGTCACTGCATTATATACATCTATACGCCATCAAGATGGTATAAAGGCAGTACAACAATATCTAAACCGCAGGCCGGCATATCTCTTACTGCATAACAAAATGCTAGTTAATATGGTCACTCCCTGTTTGGAGCAAAATTTCTTCTCGTTCGACAACCATATCTATCAACAAATTAGGGGAGTTGCGATGGGGGCCTGCTTCTCGCCCAGCTATGCTTGTTTGCATATGGGGCTGTGGGAGGAGCAGGTCCTTATGGGGCACTTTAAACACATTATGGACCAACATGTACCCCTTTGGCTACGATATATCGATGACCTATTTTTGATTTGGAGGGGTCCCGAGTCACTTGCCATAGACTTTGTTGATCAGATAAATAGAAACCAGCTTAACCTTGGGTTTACTGCACACATGAGCAAATCCTCAGTAGTCTTTCTAGATGTGGAGGTATTTATAAAGGATAAAGTTATCTCCACTAAAATGTATCGTAAACCTACTGCGGGTAACTCTTTGCTACATGCTACAAGCCATCACCGCAACATTTCATTCAAAGCATCCCCTACGGGGAGATGCTATGGGTACGGCGTCTATGTAGCAGTGACACTGATTGCAAAATAGCTCAGGAAAATAGCAAACAAAGGTTTCTAGCGGGAGGGTATGCCCCGGTGGGTGTTGGACAGACCGATCAATAAAACACAATTGCTCACCAGGGACCAGGCGCTTGCCAAAAAGAATGATATACAAATACCACTTAAAAAATTGGAACCTTCTAGCAGGGTAAACTCACATATAACAAACAGCACAGAGCAACCAGGAAAATCCTAAATAAAACTGGAACCTGGTACTGAATGATCCTGTAATTGGTGTAGATCTGTCTAGACAATGTCACACCCCTCAATTGACTTTCAGAAAGGCTAGATCCATGGGCAAGTTCCTGGTAAAATATAGTCCAGAAATAAGAGCACCCACCAATTGGTTATCAACACAGAAGGGCTTCTTCAAATGTGTATCGTGTAAGGCTTGTAAATTTGCTAAGAACAGAAAGGATTACACAACACATTTCAAGCCAATTCCAGTATGCATCAATAAAAGACTCAATTGTAAAACAGACCATGCCGTGTATGTGCTGGAGTGTTCCTGTGCTTTAAGAATCATCGGTAGCAATAAACTACCAGTGCATAAAAGAATACTCCAGCACATACGAACCATTACTAACAAAGATCAGGCATATCCTGTGGCAAGGAATTTCGAGGTGGCCCATGCAAGTAACCCAATACATCTTAGTTACTTTGCAATTGACTGTGTTCCGCCACTTCGGAGGGGTGTTAACCGTGAAGGCACCCTCCGTCTTTTAGAAACACGCTACATACTTGAACTAAATACAATGTCACCGATGGGGTTCAATGCTAGCGAGGATTTATATACTTGCCTTTAAAAATGTGGGATTTCCTTGTTTTTAGATTTTAATTTGAACCTCCATAATCAGAATGAACCTGTTAACATATATGGCGCTGAGTTCTCCTGAATCTTTCTCTTTTATTCACATATTTATTCATCACATTTCATTATGGTTATGGTGCACTGTACCATACGACACTTTACACATACCAGTACACTCCTCTGACCGACTGGCTCAAGGATTGTACATGTTTTGTTCGTCTTTTTTGAAAACATCAGCTGTACAACAAGATCAGAAATATATATACATCTGCCCACTTGGGCTGTATTTCATGGGAGGAAATTTAAGATGTTATCCTTTTTTTCTCTTTTGTCAAATGTACATGTCTACTCTAATGTTATTTGCACTAAATACTGCTATTAACTGGACATTCAGGGTATATCGGATTTATTTATACTATTATGGTATTTAAATCGGCATTTTTAGCTTTTTTTTATGTTTTTATAGATTTTAAATGCTCAATGTTTTACCCTGTTACATTATATTATATATATATATATATATATATATATATATATATATATATATATATATTATTGTATATAATTATGTCCTTGCTACATATTCTTGCATTTATGCAGATATTTACTAGTGTACTCTTTTTCTGGAGTCTGTTTGCCTGTGCATTAAGCCGGCATTCGAGAAAGAAAGTCTTTCTTCCCTGTCTGTTCTGTACTGATCAGCTGATCACAATTACTGCACTAGCACTTTAAATGTTCTTTCACACACATTCAATGCGTCATGTGATCAAGGCCCAGGTGAGGCTGAAACGCGTCGTGGCGGCGATGCAGGGTGCTTGAAAAATAAAAATACCTGGCACGAAGAACTTTGGGTCCGCACTTCATCTTTCCTGTGTGAGTGGATTTCACGGATGAAAAGACTGTAATATATATATATATATATATATATAGATATATAGATAGATAGATAGATAGATATATTAATATATATATATATATATATATATAATATATATATATATATGCACACGCACATATATATATATATATATATATACACACTCACACACATATATATATATATTACCTACTGGTGGTCGCCAGGTAGGTAGTTACAGTTAAGACCTATTTTCCATATGACATTCACAACATTCTATTTCCAATAACTTTGGCGCCGGTTGATGAATCTTCACGAAATTTTCAAATCTCGTGGGGCGCTTCGGTCCGCTCCTATCCTGAAATTTTCAGCGTGAGAAATAAGGGGGGTCCCAAAACGTGTAGTAGGAAACTTTAGCCGCGGCTACAACCCGAACTGTGGAACGGAATTATTCCAAATTTGGCAAAGAGGTAGCCCTTGGTTCAGAAAGGTGCCTTTTGTTAAATGGTGTAAATCCGTTCAGTAGTTGCTGAGAAAATCAAAAGTAAAAACACATATATCTATGGCCGCGCAGGATCCGCGCACCCTCCTGATGACAAGCTGTATGCTAATTGGCTGTCAACACTCCAAAACAGGAAGTGTTGGCAGCCATCTTGTGCCTCGGTAGAACCGAGGCACAAGAAAACAGTAAAACAAATGTGAAAAACGCAAAAAGGGGGCCGGGTAGAAATACCCTGACCCCTTGGCCTGTTTAGGTGGTCCCACAAGGACCCCCAGGGCCTACAAAAAGATATATATAGTTTTTTTAAATCAGCAAAATCTGTGCAGAGTGCGCAGATCCTGACGATAAAAAAAAATGAAGCGCGGGCTCCCACGCTTCGTTAATATTCAGCGCCCGGGTGGGCCAAATCCCGGGGGCAAGGTAAGAATTGAGTGGGGGGCCCAAAGGGGCCCCCAGCCCACGGCACCGCCACCCCTGGGGCTTTATAAAAAAATATGCGTGGGGCTCATACCACCCCCGGAGCTTTGAAAATAAGTGGGAGGGGTTCAAAGGCCCCTCCAAGCCCAGGGGACCCCCACCCCTGGGGCTTGTTTTTCGTAAATTAAAAAAAAAATAATACCCTGTGTGGGGGGCTCAAACCCCCCACACGCCCCTGGGGATTACCACCTCCCCGGGGCTCTACAATAGGGACCCCCCAGCCCCGGGGACCACCACCTCCCCGGGGCCAGCTCCTGCAGTGTCCCGGGGTGCCCACCCCCGGGACACTGTAATTTGCTATGGCAGGGCGGGAGACTCGCAGCTCCCGCCCTGCCATAGCAAACTTGGTTTGGATTTTGAAAGAGAGAGCAAGGAAACCTGCTCTCTCTTTCAAACTGCAAACCAAAAATTGCTTTTCTACAAGGGGAGCTGCATCTTAGCAACTCCCCATGTGGAAAAGCAAGGCCGGCTCTCGCAGGATGCGGGGAGCTGGTGGGAACCTTGGGGGGTTTGGGGCCCCCCCACGGTCCCCAACGGAGAGGGCCAGCCCCGGGGGATGGGGTCCCCGGGGCTATTACTGGCCTGAGGAAGGGGGCAGGGCAACCCCCCCCCCCTCTTAAAAGAAAAGGAAAGAAAATAGCCAAGCCCCGGGGGATGGGGTCCCCGTGGCAGCTTATGGCCTCAGGAGGAGGGCCACGCGGCCCCCTTCCCAATTTTTTGATTTAAAAAAAAAAAACTGGGGGCAGGCCCTGGGGGATGGGGTCCCCAGGGCCAAGAATATTAGGAAAAGAAGGGGGCCTGACAGCCCCCCGGTATCGCGCTGGAGGCCACGTCCCCTCCTTTCAGCACTCTTCAAATGCGCCCCCTGGCGCTTTTTCAGATGGGGATCGAATTCCCCTTGAATACTGGGGGTCCCTGGGGGCCAACCAGCCCACCAGGAACCTCCAGTATGCACCAGGGGGTTTCGTTGCAGAGAGGTGTTCTGAGGCCACGCCTCATTTTACACCTCTCTGCAACGCAGCTCTGTGTCAAGTTGCACCCCAGGGACCCTCAGGATTCAAGGGGACTTAAACCCCAAACTTAAAATGCGCCACGGGGCGCGTTTGCACAGTGGTGAAGGGAGGGGGCGAGGCCTGAGGTGACATGTGTGCAAACATGCCCTGTGGCGCGTTTTAAGTTCAGGAATTAATTCCTCTTCAATTCTGAAGTCCCCTGGGGGCCAACTAGCCCACCACGTACCTCCAATAGGCGCCACAGAGCTGCGTTGCAGAGTGTTGTAAAAAGGGGAGTGGCCTCTGAACATCTCTCTGCAACGCAGCTCCCTGGTGCATACTGGAGGTACCTGACGGGCTAGTTGGCCCCCAGGGACCCTCATGGTTGAAGAGGAATTAATTCCCCAACTTGAAACGCGCCACAGGGTGTGTTTGCACATATGTAACCTCTGGCCCTGCCCCCTCCCTTCACCACTGCGCAAACGCGCCCCATGGCACATTTTAAGTTGGGGGGTTAACTCCCCTTGAATCCTGAGGGTCCCTGGGGGCCAACTAGCCCACCCGGTACCTCCAGTAAGTGGCACGGAGCTGAGTTGTAGAATGTTGTAAAAAGGGGCCTTGCCTCTGAACACCTCTCTGCAACGCAGGTTTCTGGTGCATACTGGAGGTACCTGGTTGGCTAGTTGGCTCCCAGGGACCCTCAGGATTGAGGAGGAATTAATTCTCCAACTTACAACGCGCCACAGGGCGAGTTTGCAGACATGTCACCTCAGGCCACGCCCCCTTCCTTAACCTTTGTGCAAACGTGCACCGTGACGAGTTGTAAGTTGGGGAATTAATTCTCTTTCAATACTGAGGGTCCCTGAGGGCCAACTAGACCAACAGGTATCTCCAGTATGTGCCAGGGAGCTGCGGTGCAGACAGGTGTTCTGAAGCCACGCCCCTTTTTACACCTCTCTGCAACGCAGCTCTGTGGCGCTTACTGAAGGTACGAAGAAATAGGGGATGTTAGTAGCAGGGGAAACAGTCCAACATACTCTCTGGCGATGTTTCGGCCTATCAGCCTGGATGAGACTCACGGGGCAATACTGGCAACCAAAACAGGGTCGCCATTTGATCCTTGCCCCCCTATGCTTCTTCACACGCTCGTGGATACTGTCAATCCCATGATTAATAACATCATAAATGCATCACTGGTCACGGCCAACATTCCCTCAGAGTGGAAACTTGCGGCGGTTAAACCGCTGCAGAAAAAACATCTTCCTCCTGACCCCACTACACTATCTAACCTTCGACCAATCTCACTGCTCTCTGTATTATGTAAAATTACAGTCGTTTGTAAATAAACAAATCACTAAGTTCCTTGAAGACAACCAGGCCTGGCACCCCAACCAATCAGGTTTTAGAGCACAACACTCTACTGAGTCAGCTCTCCTGTTCAGCACCGATACCATTCGTATGGCTCTGGACCAGGGTAAGAAGGCTGTCCTGATCCTTTTAGATCTGTCGGCAGCCTTCGACACGGTCTCACATACCATCCTGACTGACTGGATAGCAACATCTGGCATAACTGGAAAGGTCCTGGACTGGATTAAGAACTTTCTAAGTGGCAGGAGACAGGTGGTCACACTGGGTGATTTCTGCTCGAAGGAAAAACCACTTACGACTGGTGTACCGTAAGGGTCTAGTCTAAGCCCGACACTCTTAAATGTGTATACCACCCCTCTGATTAGGTTGATATCGTCCTTTGGTATTGATGTGGTAGCATACGCGGACGATACTCAACTGATCCTAGTCCTTAATAAAGACACTCAGGACTGGGAAGATAATCTGAAAAGCTGCCTAACGGCTACATTCGACTGGATGGGGAAGAACCATTTGAAATGTAATACGGGCAAAACAGAAATCATACCAATGGGCGCTCATAATGACTTTGTCCCTAAACTTCTGTGGCCGGTTAACGCAGAGGTACCTCCTCATACCACAAATGCGGCACGTAATTTAGGCATCAAATTCAACTCAGCTCTGTCTTTCAAACAACAGGCACTGGCAGCATCAGGGACCTGTTTCAATATCATCAAGGGACTAAGGAAATTTTTCGACCTGATCCCCCTGGCTGCTAGGAAAATGGTAACGGTCGCTCTCGTGACATCTAGACTAGATTATTGCAACAGCCTATATGCAGGGACCACTAAAGTGGTCACACACAAACTCCAGATAGTGCAACACGCAGCAGCTAGGCTGGTGTTGAAATTGCCAAAGAAATCCTCTGCATCTGCTGCTTTAAACATCTTGCACTGGTTACCAATTATCAAACGGATCCTTTTTAACATCCTAGTCATTAAATTCAGAGCCTTCCATTCTCAGGGACCAAAGTACCTACAAGGGAGGTTCTTCCGCTACCACCCTGGGCGTAACTTGCATTCCTCCAATGCCAACCTGTTGTCGGTTCCTATGTTCAGACTAAGTTCAAGGGGGGGCAAATCTTTGCCAGTACTAGGGGCAAAGGCATGGAATAAACTCCCCCCTCACCTCCGAGCAATCGAGCGGGAACTAGAATTCCGAAAGGCACTAAAAACCTGGATCTTTAAGCTTCCTGACACCTGTGCTAGAGTACTAGTATGAAGAGTGGCGCAATTACTAATAGCAGCATGACCAGTGTTTACATCTTCCTGGTCAGTGGTGGCGCCTAGATGCTCCTTGGAGCAATAGCCGTGCGGTACAAATATATGTTTACATTACATTACCTAGTGGGCTAGTTTGACCCTAGGGACCCTTAGGATTCAAGGGGACTTAATCTCTCAACTTAGAACAGCCACAGGGCGTGTTCACACAGTGGTGAAGGGAGGGGACGGGGCTTGAGGTGACATGTGCAAACATGCCCTGTGGCGCATTTTAAGTTGGGGAAATAATTCCCCTTCAATCCAGAGGGACCCTGGGGGCCAACTAGCCCACCAGGTGTAAGCGCTACTGAGCTGCGTTGCAGAGAGGTGGTGCTGGGCGTGCCCCTCTTTACACCTCTCTGCAATGGCGCTTACTGGAGGTACCTAGTGGGCTAATTTGATCCTAGGGACCCTCAGGATAATGGACTTAATCTCACAACTTAACACGGCCACAGGGCGTGTTTACACAGTGGGGAAGGGAAGGGATGGGGCCTGAGGTGACGTGTGGAAACACACCCTGTGGCGCGTTTTAAGTTTGGCAAATAATTCCCCTTCAATTTTGAGGGCCCCTGGGGGCCAACTAGCCCACCAGGTCCTTCCAATAACTGCCACTGCGCTGCGTTGCAGTGAGGTGGTCCAGGCCGTGCCCCTTTTTACACCTCTGTGCAACACAGCTCTTTGACGCTTACTGGAGGTACCTAGTGGGCTAGTTGGAACCCTGGGACCCTGAGGATTTAAGGGGATTTAATCCTCCAACTTAAAACGTGCCACAGGGCGTGTTTGCACACGTCACCTCAGGCCCCCCCTCCCTTCACCAGTGTGCAAACGCGCCCCGTGGCACGTTTTAAGAGGGAGTTTTAATCCCCCTGCCCTATTATATACTAGGGGCTTACCGAGGAGGTCATGCTAATCACAGGGGTAGCTCAACGCATAGTGTTCCCTAGTGTATGTAGGTGTTTTAACTGTATTCTAAGTGCCTTTTAGCATAGCACTGGCTCTAGGACTGGTTAGTCAGAGTCAGTTACCACCAGTACCCATTTGAAAAAGTTGAGGGTACAGGATGATTTTGCAACAAGGCCTCTTTCTGCTCCTCTGTTTGTTCTTTCTACATGTCTTCCTTCTTCCAGCACTTTTCTTCGTCTTTGAGGACTTCTGTTGCTTCTTTCTGCATTACTTTTCTTCTTTCTGTGTGTTTTTTCTTCTTTCTTCACATGTCCTACCTCTGTAGGCATAGTTAGAAACTAGCATTTAAAAAACCTTTGAAATTCACTTAAAAAGCTACAGGTTTCAGGCACATTATAGTTAGAAATTAGCATTTAAAAAACCTTAGAAATTCACTGAAAAAAACATAGGTTTCAGGGGCGTTATAGTTAGTTGGACATTTCACTCATACAAAACCATAGAAATTCGCCCGTTATAGTTAGTTCAGCTAACTATAACTCGCGCACCCGCCATGCACTGCTGATGACGACACATATTACATCACTCATGACATGGTCAGTGACATCACTCATGACATCACTGATGACATCTCAAATGTCCAACTAACTAGAACGCCCCTGAAACGTATGTTTTTTTCAGTGAATATATATATGAACACACCATCCTGCTCCAAAAGAAGAAGGCATGTACTCGAGTCTGTCAGGATATGACACTTTTTATTTTCTCAGGTCTCCCACGACCCACGACCAGAGAGACGTGTTTCCGCTTCGCAGAGCCTTTTTCAATCAATATATACAAATATATATATATATATATATATATATACATATATATATATATATATATATATATATATATATATATATATATATATATATATATATATATATATATATATATATATATATACACCCAAATACACACACACACACACACATATATATATCAGGGGCCACATTACAGAAAACGGCAAGATCTCTTTGTTTGCTCCGGGCGCACCTTCAAAAGGTGTGCCCTGAGCAAACAAGGAGAGTGCACCATATTATATTGAATGCGCTGCACCCAGGGCAGCCATGAAGTTTTGTTGCCCTGAGGGTAGCACATACAAGTGAAATATGGAGCAGCTTTGAAGCAGCCGCTCCATGTTTCACTGTGCAGGAGGCAAGCCGCCTGCACTTTTGATGGGGATTTGAGATCTCCTTGCAGGCAGGGGCAGTGAGTTACTGCACCCGCCTGCAAGGGATCTTGGGGGTCCACACGACCCACTTTCCCCCCTCAGGAAGGCTGCTTTCAGCAGGGACACTGACAGTGTGCCTCCTGAGAGCTTCTTTGCCTCTGCACTCACATCTATAATATATCGTTGGTGCAGAGGCAAAGGGATTCCCTCATTTGCATGGGGCCACTCCCCTATGCAAATGAGGGAACACTCTCTGGTGATAGTGCTGGCGCTATATGTGTGTCAGCGCTATCTGTATTACAGAAAGAACCGCACAAGCATCTGTGGCCCTCTCTGTAATACCAAAGTGCCCCGGGGACACGCAAAGGGGTGCACATGCCTGTTGTACCCCAGAGCACATTCCATAATATGGCCACAGGTAGGCAAATCTCTTCTTTCTTTTCTGCTTTCATTTAATATTTTTTTATTATTTTTGCTGTGGGTCACTTTTACTTTTTTTTTCAAACATGAGCATGCTATATTTGAACAGTTCCATTCTTAACTTTTTAGTGCTTTTAAACGTTTAGTGCCTCTTGTAAAAGTCTGGGAAAAAAGCACAGGCTTACCAAAGCTGGAGTGATTGGCTTACCATTGCTTGTTAATGTTGCTAGGACCACCAGGAATGGTATACTGTTATCATATCCTGAGTGAGGAAAGGTAGCACGGCAAATGTCTGCAAAAATACACAAAAACTGGCTTGCCAATAGTAGACTGATTGGCTTTGCCCATGCTTATTACTGCTGTTTTCTCAATTAAAAAAACAGAGTCTGACCAGAACTGATTTCGCACTGAGGTGTTCTGTCATCATAACTTCAATGAGAGAAGTTCTAATAAATAATTTTTCAGTGCTGACAGGCCTTCGTTTTTGCTAACATAGTTGAGGACTTGTGTGATCTTTGTGTCTTCCAGCAGAATAGGGGTAGATAGGTTTTAGGTCAACATCCTATGACAGGCAGTTTTTTTCTGTCATCATCAATCCTCCAAGCGAGAAAACCTCAGGGATAGAGTGAAGAGATGGAGTAAGTGTCTCTGTAAGGGAGGTAAGTGGAAAGTATCCACTCTCACCTGATATTATCTTATCAGTGAGAACTAAGAGGCTCATTTTGATGGCGGGCAGACATCAGTCCGTCCACCATCATAACGGTGATGGAACCACCCGCCAGACTTGCAGTGGTCCCACCAGCCCAATTAGGATGCGCCCGCCATACTGGCGGGCGCATCCTGGCCTTTTACCATTGTGGACGGTGCTGCTGGCTGCAGCACTGTCCGCAATGGTAAAAGAGCATGCACAGCATTTCCTTGCACCACATGGCAGGCAACATGCAGTGCCTGCCACTTGGTGCAGGGAACTGCAGGAGGGTACCATGTGTACCCCCCAGTGCACCCTACCCCCTGCAAGAGGGGGCCCGCAACAGGCCCCAAAGCCAATCCCCGCCAGCCTTTCCATGGTGGCAACGCCGCCATGGAAAGGCCTATACATCACCCACATCCTAATGTGGCCGACGGTGCCTGCTAGGCACAACCACCATATCAGTGGCCCGGCAATCGTAACAATTTCCACCAGTGGAAAAGCAGCGGACTGACTTTGCATCCGCCACGATACCCACCACCATCCTAATATGGTGGTGGGTAATTCTCATCACGATGCTGTAACGATTGCAACCGCCGGCCCGGCAGTGGCGATCGTTACGCCATCGTAATGAGCCCCTTAGAACCCAAAACTGGTGCTACATGAATGAGACTCTGCAGCTATGCTGCTACACTACATACTACTGGAAAAGTGAGAGGAAACAAGCAGTGACAGTACAATCCTCCACTTCTGCTTCTTGCTACACATCTCTGCTGTTGCTGCTATTAGTGTCATGGGTCATGAGTATATTGACAAGAGCATGAAGTAAACAGGACTCTAAGAGCTATGGGCCTTATGTACTAAGACTAAATTCAGTGATCGCAATTTGCGCACCGACTTTTACCAAATGCATTGGTATTTTCCGAACCAATCTATATATTAATAGATTGATTTACAGAATGTTGACTCGTAGTGGGTCGCCATTTAACCTTCATGATGGAAGGTCACTAATTGTGACCCACTTTAAATCGCTGCAATCACAGGAAGGGTGTGTTTGCTGGGGTCAGCAGACCAGCATGTCTACGATTGCTTTTAATTAAAGCAAGCAAAACATTTTTAAATGTAGTCTGTTTTCATTAAATCAGTGATACTCAAAGTATGGCCCTCTGACCTTTACATGCAGCCCACCTGGTCAACAGCAGCACTGGGCTGTTGTTTACACAACATGGCAATAAAATTATTAAGATGCTAATTAAACAGACAAACCTGTATTTGAAGGTTAATGAACAGGGGCGGCTTCATCATGTGGGAGGAGGAGCATCGCGCCACGGCTTTCTCGCAGAGCGAGAATCAGAAACATAAAATGGTATTATAAGAACCATTTGAGAACCATATTGGAACCTCCTGAGGCTTGAGCCGGGAGTAGAGCTATTTGCTTTTAAAAACGAAGTATTGAACTGTCTTTGTGTTTTTAAACTTGCGCTCACCTTCTGAGCACTTCGCGCCTGACTCAAACCTCCTTGACAGCTGACTAGATAGCTGCCGCTGGCGAGGGTTTGTTTCTGTTCTCCCTGCCGCCATCGCCCAGGACTTAGGCCACGCCCATCTGGTTAGGCCACGCCCACCCCTCGTAACCTCACTATATAGCGCGCGCTGACTGCTAGCGCCGCCTGCATAATATTGGAACCTCCTGAGGCTTGAGCCGGGAGTAGAGCTATTTGCTTTTAAAAACGAAGTATTGAACTGTCTTTGTGTTTTTAAACTTGCCCTCACCTTCTGAGCACTTCGCGCCTGACTCAAACCTCCTTGACAGCTGACTAGATAGCTGCCGCTGGCGAGGGTTTGTTTCTGTACTCCCTGCCGCCATCGCCCAGGACTTAGGCCACGCCCATCTGGTTAGGCCACGCCCACCCCTCGTAACCTCACTATATAGCGCGCGCTGACTGCTAGCGCCGCCTGCATAATATGGGAACCTCCTGAGGCTTGAGCCGGGAGTAGAGCTATTTGCTTTTAAAAACGAAGTATTGAACTGTCTTTGTGTTTTTAAACTTGCACTCACCTTCTGAGCACTTCGCGCCTGACTCAAACCTCCTTGACAGCTGACTAGATAGCTGCCGCTGGCGAGGGTTTGTTTCTGTTCTCCCTGCCGCCATCGCCCAGGACTTAGGCCACGCCCTTCTGGTTAGGCCACGCCCACCCCTCGTAACCTCACTATATAGCGCGCGCTGACTGCTAGCGCCGCCTGCATAATATTGGAACCTCCTGAGGCTTGAGCCGGGAGTAGAGCTATTTGCTTTTAAAAACGAAGTATTGAACTGTCTTTGTGTTTTTAAACTTGCACTCACCTTCTGAGCACTTCGCGCCTGACTCAAACCTCCTTGACAGCTGACTAGATAGCTGCCGCTGGCGAGGGTTTGTTTCTGTTCTCCCTGCCGCCATCGCCCAGGACTTAGGCCACGCCCTTCTGGTTAGGCCACGCCCACCCCTCGTAACCTCACTATATAGCGCGCGCTGACTGCTAGCGCCGCCTGCATAATATTGGAACCTCCTGAGGCTTGAGCCGGGAGTAGAGCTATTTGCTTTTAAAAACGAAGTATTGAACTGTCTTTGTGTTTTTAAACTTGCACTCACCTTCTGAGCACTTCGCGCCTGACTCAAACCTCCTTGACAGCTGACTAGATAGCTGCCGCTGGCGAGGGTTTGTTTCTGTTCTCCCTGCCGCCATCGCCCAGGACTTAGGCCACGCCCATCTGGTTAGGCCACGCCCACCCCTCGTAACTCCTGCCTCTATAAATCATGTGTCTATGCAGGAAGCGCAGCGGACGAGCGCAGCGGGCGCGACGATTGCGCGCCGAAGGCGCGCATAAGGCAAGCCCGTCTGCGCCCGTCCGCGCTCGACCGGGCTTAGGGCCAGATCCCATGCCAGATTCAGCTCCTACAAGGGTAAGCTATTCCCGTCGAGACCTTCTTAGTCTCAGACCCGCTAATGATAGCACTTGCAACTACGTACACGACCTAAACGGACCCTTTACTAGCTGTATTATCTGCAACCCAGTCCAGTTAAATCTCCCCAAACCTCTAGTACCCCCCCCCGGGCCTTAAACTAGCCACATTAAACTGCAGGTCTCTACCCTTGCATGCCGTGCTCATTAATCATCTTATAGTAGATCACGACCTGGATATTCTGTTCCTTACAGAAACGTGGATCACCGACCACTCGGACTCTGATGTAGTCATGGCCCTTCCCCCGGGCTTCCTTATTCAGTCTCAACCACGCCTCACCGGCAGAGGAGGCGGACTAGCCATCATCTTCCGGGACCACTTATCTTGTAGATCTAAAGATGCCCAAATCCTGAACTCCGAAAGCTGCTCTTTTACCATCCAGCTAACCCCGACAAGTACCTTGTCTGGCCTATTGGTATATCGTCCTCCTGGCCATTCCGGCCCTTTTTCGGTCGCTCTCCTTGAATCCATTTCATCCCTGGCCCATCTCACCTCCAATTTTTCGATCCTGGGAGATTTAAACATTCACTTCGACGACCCTCTGGACACAGGGGCATCCGACTTGGTCAATGACCTGGCGGCTTACGGCCTCCTTCTTATCAACTCCGGAGCCACTCACATCAAGGGACATTTGCTAGACCCAGTGTTTACCAACTGCCTTTCCCTACAAACCAAAGAGTCCCTCCCTCTCCCGTGGACGGACCACTTCTTGGTCACTATCCACTTACCAGGGTCATTCAGGAAACCCCCAAAACCAGCCAGCTATACCAGGGACAGGGCATGGGCCAGACTCTCGGCGGAGGACTGGACCAATGCCCTAAACTCAACAACCCCTAGTCTTCCTGATGATCCGGCCACTGCCGACAAACAGTTCAGGGAGTGGATTTCCACCTCCCTCGACTCCATCCTCCCTATAAAAACTCGGGAGGAGAAAAAGAGGAAAATTGGCTCTGCCCCTTGGTACAGCCCTGAACTGAGATCTCTCCGCAAAGAGTGCAAAAAAGCAGAGAGATTGTGGAGAAAGGAATGGCTCCATGCCAGTAAGGATGCCTACCGTAGGTCGGTGAGAACTTATAAATCCACCTTGAAGCTTACTAAAGCCGCCTACTACGACTCCAGAATACAAAACGCTACCAACTCGGCTAGAGAATCTTACCTTATTTCCAAAGAATTGCTTAAAATACCAGGGCCTTCTTCTTCGTACCCTCCCCCACCAGATAGAAGTAACGAACTGGCATCTTACTTCGACTCCAAAATTGCTCGGATACTAGCCTCCCTTCCACCTCCTAGTCCATTCAACCACTCGGACAAAGAGGCGGCTACTCTACCTATGAGCAACAGCTTACATCCCCAGTTGTCTACTTTTAGAGCCATATCCCTGGACGAAGTAGTCTCAACACTGGCCAAGATAAAAAGCGGCTCCCCTCTTGACCCGGCCCCCTTGAGATTCTTAAAAACTGTGTCCCCTAGTATAGCTCCTACAATCATGGAACTAATCAACATATCTCTTTCGCAAGGCGTTGTTCCCCCGAACTGGAAGAGCGCCGTGGTCAAGGCTCTCCTCAAAAAACCTCAACTGGACCCCGCGGACATGGCCAATTACAGACCGATCTCGCTTCTCCCATGCATTAGCAAGATGGCTGAGAAATTGGTCAATGTGCAACTTTCCCAGTACCTCGAAGTCAACAATCTCCTGCGTCGGTCCCAAACTGGTTTCCGCCCCGGCCATGGCACGGACACCGCACTCCTCACTGTCATCGAGGAGGCAAGGTGCATTCTGGATTCAGGAGGGTCAGTGGCGGTGATCCTCCTGGACCTCAGTGCAGCCTTTGATACGGTAGACCACCGTGTCCTTCTCCATCGGCTGGCCAGGGCGGGAATCGCGGGTACTGCGCTTGCTTGGATAGACTCGTTTCTATCAGGCCGCTCATTTCAGGTGTGGGACGGCAACTCACACTCTGCCTCTCTGCCACTCGTAAGCGGAGTCCCCCAGGGGTCTTCGCTTAGTCCCACCCTGTTTAATGTCTACATGTCCCCCCTTGAGGATGTCGTTGCCCCTTACGGGATAAAAATAGTGAGCTATGCGGACGACACGCAATTGGTCGTCTCATTATCCCATCTCGACAACCACCCAGATATCCTGTTGAACTGCCTCCAGGACATCTATAACTGGATGAGCGAGTCCTCTCTGAAGCTCAACGGAGCGAAAACTGAAATCATGCTCATGGGCAAGAAAGGGACAACCATCCCCCTTTCGGTCTGGCCAGACGTCCTCGGCGAGGTACCTACCCCGAAAAGGGAAATCAAGACACTGGGAGTCTGGCTAGAACCTGAGTTGACCATGAAGACCCAGGCAGCCAAAACAGCAGGAACCTGTTTTGGGCTTATGCGATCCATCTGCAAGATCCTCCCACTTCTTCCCCCATTATCAAGGAAACTCCTGGTTAAAAAAAAATAATAATAAAACCATTTTTAAAGCGCCTGGTTACACCTATGACGGTGTGTCCCCGCGCTGAAATGCTACTATTCCCAGATGAAGCTGAAACCAGGTCAAACTAAAATCCTAGAATGTACCAGGCTACTATTTACTTGGGAAAGAGATAAGTTTTTAAATTTTGTCTGAATCTTGTTTCGGAGGGCTCCATCTGAAGATTCAAGGGGAGGCTATTCCAGTGTTTGCTAGCCAAGAAACGGAAGGAACTACCTCCCATTCTGGTCCTGTGAACACGGGGAAGTTGGAATAACATCACTCCGGCAGATCTGATATTTCGAATGGGGCGATGGATGGTGAGGAGTCTTTGCAGATAGTTTGGGCCTTTTCCCTGGGCAATACGATGGACAATACATAGTGCCTTAAACTTGATGCGCTCCACAATAGGGAGCCAATGAAGTTTACGCAATGCCGTCTTACCGGATGCCCTGCGTGGAAGGTTAAGTACCAGGCGGGCAGCGGCATTTTGTTCAAGGTCTTATTCTTGCCCGCCTTGACTACAGCAACGCCATCTACCTAGGGGCCCCTGAATCCACCTTGGCTAAACTCCAACGCATCCAAAATGTGGCGGCGCGGCTCATTATGGGCCTCCCACCCAGAGCATCGGCCAGACCTGCCCTCAAGGTCCTACACTGGCTTCCTGTGCGACAGAGGGTAGAATTCAAGGCCCTGTGCACTGCCCATAAACTCATCAACGGTGTTGGCCCAGCTGCCCTGAAAGATATGGTCACTCCTTACAAAGCCTCCAGACTCCTACGCTCGGACGACGAACACTTGGCCACTGTCCCTAGATTCAGGAAGGTACGCACCGGTGGCCGACGATTCTCGGTTAAAGCATCCTCAGGATGGAACTCACTCCCCCGCTACCTGCGCCTGGAACCCTGTTACCCCCTCTTCCGTAAAAGACTGAAAACTTTCCTTTTCCCCAAATAGTACCCCTCCCCACTTACTCCCTCCGGTTTCCAATAATTTCACAGCGCGGGGATGCCTCCGGGTCACCAGGCGCTCTATAAATCGCTAAATAAATAAATAAATAAATAAATTTTATGCTTCTGCTTCTTGCACTGCGAGAAAGCAGAAGGGTTTGGTTGAGGGAGGGCGGGATGGGCGGTCCTGACTTAGGGCATGGGAGGAGTGCCTTGCCCACTCTGAGGGCACTGACTGTTTGGTCAACCCCAGGGCCGACTAAACCATTCATACGCACTCTGTATTTTCTCCATGTAGGCTGCATGCAACCTACATGGAGAAAATGGCCTTTCCATAGACGCCTGTGTGGTCGGCATCCCAGCCAATCACAATGCTGTCATTGCAGCGTTGTGATTGGCTTAGGGGAGGGGAGGGGAGGGAGCCTGCCTGCTTCTTCTTCGGCGGGACCCGGGCAGAAGCTGAGAAAGCGCGGGACCCGGGAAGGAAAGGTTTTTTCTCTTAATTAACCTCGCCCACCACCCACGTCCACGCAAACCCCCGCACGACACCCCCCCCCACCCAGCCGTCCCTCACCCGCGAGTCATGCTGGACGCGACTGTTATTGAAAGTTAAAAAAACTGCATAACTTTAGAAACATCTTCATTTTTAAAGACATATTGCTGCATATGTGCAAAAGTATGATAAAGCCTCTTCCAAATTCCAAAAGCACCTTACATTAACATACAGAATTGTTCCACCTTTGTACATCAGATTATATCAGTGCATTGCAGATTATTTTTTGAAAGGGATAGTTTTTAAACAAGAATTTGGTAGCATTCATTCTTCCACCCCGCTCCCCCCACACACAACAATGTCAAAAGTGAACTAAGAGGTAAATCAGTTCTTATGTGCTCTCTTTGTGTGACTTACGTCCTATTATCTATGAACAACATCATAGTTTATTAAATCAAACAAGGGAGATGGTTTTGTACAGCACACATCCTGAAGCCATGTATTTCAAGGTTCTTTTATATGTGATTTTGAAGAAAGAGGAGGGAAAGTGAAATAAATCAATTGCCTAGGATCACACAATTTGGTCAAATGGAGAAGCTGGGACCAATCCCAGGTTTTCTGGTTTCACATTGTGCAGTTCAGCCACCAGATGTATATGCTTCACTTCCCCTACACCCACATTGCCAGCCAAATCTCCCCTTCCTGATCCCGAACTGCCACCCGACTAGCATCATTGCAGCCCCCGACCCAGGCCCGGACTGGCCATTGCGGGCACCGGTCAATCCCCCGGTGCGCCGCAAGGGTGGGGGCCGGTTTTGGGCCTGGGGGCCGTTTTTGTTACAGGGCCGTTTTTGCAGCATAGCTCCAAATCGGCCCTGTAATAAAATCGTCCGAAAACCGGCGCCGGCATAGAGCTCGGTCGTACCCCAGGGGGCCGGCCGAGCACTTTGCCAGGGCCGGTTTTGGTTCTCAGTCCGGCCCTGCCCCGACCACATCACTGACCATACATTTTAGCCCTTGGAAAAATGTTTGTGAGTATACATGCCGTAAAGGGAAAAGGGGTCAATTAAAACCACTTGTAAAGTTTCACTAATCTTAGTTTTTTAGAAGTAAATTGATTTAGTCAACATTCACAAGGGCAAAGGGGTCCCTTGAGAACCCCTTCCCTTTACTGAACCCCAACATGTCACTTCCGAACACCAAATCTGAAACCATTTCTAAACTAATCATTAGTGATCCGGAAAACCTTTTCAGACTTGCTAAATGGGTTCAGTTCATATGAAAAAGATGTTAGCATTCGCAAACCCTCTGATTTTCCAAATCACAGGGTTTGCGAATTTATCAACATTAAAACCCTTTGTACATGATGCCCTTTTATACTTTGTGTAATTTCCACTTGTTGCCTTTTTCTTAGCCTTTCAGCAACAAATAAGGGTGTACTGAAAGGTAAAGAACGGGGTGAGAGGTAAACCTTGTCAAGAGACTGGCTGTAACAAACTGTATGATGTAATTTCTCCTACCACTGGCAACTTTGCTGCATCAATTTCCCCATGGCCTTTGGCAGCCGGACCACTGACAGCATGTTCATTAGGGATTGTATCGATAACTTCTGTTTGCCGAAGCCAGCTACCTTCCCAATGACTCCTTTACTGTATCATCACCTTTGACCCTATACAGTCTCCACTGCCTTTTGGTTAGGTTCATGCTATGCAAATAAAACATACATCCCATAAACATTGTGGAGGCCTGTGAAGTAGAACTGATGAGGCTGTCTTCCATATTGCTGTGCCATATAAAAAAAAACTATCTTGAGCATGTACAGCAAGACGTGAGAGCGCTCTATATATGGCTCTTACAGCCAGGCAGCAATATGTTTGTTTACATAGCTTGTTCGCTATGGAGACACATTCTGAAATGAAATAAGGAAGCTTGCGGGCGCCCTCACCGTCCCTGCACACATGTTTTTTTCAAATAAACCACAGTAAGCGCAGATGTATGAAGGCCGTTCTAGGGGGCACAGAAGACAGTTTTTCATCCTTGCAAAGACAATCTGCTCATTTCGATTATAGCAGCACCATGACAATGGACGTTATTTGGGGGTCGCCAGGGGTCGCAGCTGGAACCCCTGGCTTGCCCCTTGCTAACCCTGGCACTGCTTTTGCGGCCCCTGGCCTCAGAGGTGGCAAAATAGTGCCTGAAACACAGGGGCAACCCTTCCTAATGGACACTGGCTGGCACTCCACTTGCCTGGTTTCTTTCAAATATTTTTTTTGTACAAATAGTAAATAATATTATTTACTATTAGTGTAATGAGAAAGGGAGTACATTAGCTGGAATATGACCCTATCTGGAAGCTAAGTTAAGTAAAAATGCTGTTAAATATATATTGTATACATGCTTGTGGGTGAGAGTGTGTTCATGTGTGTGAGAATGTGTGAATGTGTTAGTTAGAATATGTATGCATTTGTGTGTGAGTCAAAGTAAAATGGTCAAATGGCGTGCAGCATTACGTCTGCTAACCGTGGTATTTTGGTGACTTGACCTCCATGGCCATGACCAGGAGGAGCCGGAGAGTACTATGATTATCCTCTAGTTCGGCGTGCTCCTGTCCCAATGTGTGCACTAACAAAGAGTCAGTACTTTTTTCTTCAATTAGCTCTGGTGTTTCCCTGTTTTATGACAGACAGCATTGTTTTCACAATCCATCACAAAGGCAAGAGCTTACTCCACTGGTCTCAATTCTTGCTCTCTCAGAGTATAGATAATACAATGAGCTGCTAATTATTTTACATATCACAACATCCAAAGCATGACCCATTGTTTAAACATATAAAATATAGCTTCATTGCACTTGAGAAGATAAAATTGAGCGCAAAAGCCACCAGGGTCTAACAAAGTTGCTGATCGCGCAATAAGAACAACCACACCAAATATTTGCACTTAGCATAAAAGGTCACTCGATTAGGCCAGGCAACATCAATTAGAAACTTGCTACAAAAAACATTATTGGAATAAATACCCCATTGTCATTACTCTTGAAACGTTTTGCTATTCAACCAAATATTCCCCACAAGACTTCTCATCAAAAATACCCCATTAAATGCACAATCCCAATCAACCTTTCCAAAAGAGGGAAGGATAAGCCCACTCCCGACCATCCAACCCCCAAGAAAAAACGCCACCAAGGAAAACGAGAGAGTTTTACTGGTCCCCCCTAAACAAAAAATTGTTTGCTGCCACAAACCGTAGTGGATATTAATGAACACCACAGATTCTCGCACCAAAAGTCCACCAATAGATCTCTCAACTCCATTAAATAGTATGCCTGGCCCATTTGTGACAAGTGCACCCCGCCTCCCTGAAAAGATGGTATTCCACACATGTGATGTTATCATGAGCCAAAAGCGTTATACCCATTGCAGAACAAAAGATTTTCATTTCCCGATTGAGTTTCCTGCGAGCTCTTTCCATCGTTGTGTGGTTGCGAGCTCCCCTCCAATGGTGCCTGTAAATAAATTCAGTCCAAACCAGAGCTGTACCTACCCAATTATTTTTGAGCACCGCCAAGTCCAATTTCATTTTCTTCAAAAGGGATAAACCAGACAATGCCACCAGATAATTTCCCCCCAAATGAATTATTAATAAATCAGGGAAACCCCTAGCAGTAGACAGCTCAGAAAACATAGGAAATAAATCATCCCACTTTATCCCCCCTTCCCCCTGCCATACAACTTCATGTCCCTTGCTAGGCAAACCAAGAGCTCGGCCATAAATCTGCTGCTAAGCGAATCTGGCTGACCATTTTACAAACGAATGGCCCACTATACATGTCCGCCTCTTTGATGACACTGAACTTTTAACACGACATATGCGGGAAAATACCAAAATTAGTCCACATAGTAAATAGCATCTCATTTCCTTACATAACGTGTGCAGCAATCAGATTTCCATCTCCCAATCTTTTTAATGTCATTCAAACCCCAACCCAATCTGTACACTTCAGTCGCTGCCCCTATCCGAAAGGAGTGAGTCCCAAAAAGTGCAGGGTTTTTACCCAACAATGCCAACGTTTTACGTAAAACTGCCAAAAGTTGTCCACTAGTCATTTTGCTCTCATTCTTGTGAATTATTATGTCCCCACGTTGCAGGCCTAAGGAAACAAAACCTGACTCCCATTCCTTTACTGGACAACAATCCTGCACTCCTCTACCCTTTAAAAAGATACAAGTGCCTTTACCCAGCTGATCAGTTTTTGACTTCCTCAAAAGAATCCTAACCTACCCATCTTGGACTTGAATATCTTCTACCTGCATGCCTTTCTGATCCCGCAAACCTAACAACTCGGAAACTCTAAAAGCGCCAAAAAACAGCCAAATCATACAAAGCCTAAAATGTGAAACCTCCCACAAATCATAACAGCACACTGTTAACTGCTTTGAAATTTGTTGCAAAATGTGAAAAGTGATTGGCTCAAGCAACTCTGAAGACAAAGAACGTTCCCTCCCCAAACCTTTCAACATACGCCTTAATAAAACATCTCCCGTAAACTCCTGTCCCCACCACAACTGACTATAAAAAGAAATGCCGGCCAATTTTCCTGAGATTGTTGTATGAGATAACCCCAAGTTAACCAAGTGGAAAACAAACCGTAACATAACCTTTCTGATACCCTCTGTAGAAAAATCCATTTTGTGCAACTTAACATAACTTAAAAACTCCAACCAGGCCTGACGATAACTGCGTCTAGTAGAAGGGGCTATAGAGTTTTCCACCAGATGAACGATTCTCATTCCCCCAGCGCCCAGATGTCTTTCAGGATCGAAGTTTTGCAGCCATCCGCTCTCGGCACCAAACTGCGAAATTTCTGCCAATTGAATCGAGACAGAGCATCCGCAATTGAGTTTTAACACCTGGAATGTGTCTCGCTCGAAAAACAATGTTTAATCTGAGACTTTGCAGCATAAAAACATGCAACAGGTGTAATACACACACATCTTTTGCCTTTGGCTTGTTAATTAGCTCCACAATAGCTATATTGTCAGTATGAAAAAGAACATTCCTGTCCTTAAACTCCTCCCCCCAAACTAAAACAGCCACAATGAGAGGGAACAATTCAAGAAAGGCTATGCTTCGGCCCTGTTGTAGTCAATGTGGAGGCCATTTTTCCGCACACCAACGACCCTCCCAAAAAATGCCGAAGCCATGTGCTCCAGAGGCATCTGAAAAAATTTGAAAATGCCAGATGGTATCATCCTCCACAAAATATAGAGAGACTCCATTAAAATCCCTCAAAAATTGCAGTCAAATTAGTAAATCCTCCTTAATCTGCTGGGTGAGCCTAATCCTGTGATGAGGAAGAAATGCCCCAGACATCGCCATCCCCAAACGTCTACAGAAGGTCCTGCCAGCACGCACCACACGGCAAGCGAAATTCAAATAGCCCAAAAGACGTTGAATCTGCCTGAACTGAATTTTTTCCTTGTCAATGATCTCCAATAAAAAGGACCTATCTCACTCACCTTAGCCGCTGGCAACCTTGCCATCATAAGTTCTGTGTCAATTGCAATACCTAAGAATGTAAGTTTGGTACCCCGACCCTCAGTTTTCCCCGGAGCCAAAGGAAAGCTGAACTCCTCAGCCAATTCCTGGAAAATGTTCAGGCATCTGTGGCACTGATGTGACTGGGCTTTGCCAATAAACAAGAAATCATCTAAATAGTGACATACCTGTTTGCGATCACTTTTTTCTGAAAAACACCACTGAAGAAAAGTACTGAACATTTAGAAAAGTGCACATGACACCAATCAACCCATTGGGAGGGCTCTGTCTATGTAAAAAGAATCATTGAAAAACATGCCCAACAGCTCAAAGTCCGATGGGTGAATGGGCAGTAAACGAAACGCTGACTGGATATCACATTTAGCGAGTTCCACACCACTCCCAGCTATGCGTACCATCCTCAGTGCATCATCAACATATGTAAAAGACACATTGGAGTCTGACGGGGAAATGAAGTCAATATTAGACTGGCCCTCCGGCCACGATAAATGATGGATTAGTCTAAATTCACCTGCCAATTTTTTGGGAACCAAGCCCAACGGAGATATCATCAAATTCTCCAAAGGACAGTGCTTAAATGGGCCTGCTATCCTGCCCTCCTGTATCTCCAAACCCAATTTCTTCTGCACTACTTGAGGCAACTCCTTAACCGATTTTAAATTGTCAGACCATCTATTATAACGGGGACCCTGGTAACCTATCTTAAAACCCTCCTTAAAACCCCAATAGAGGTTTGAAGTGGATTCCGCATCAGGATACCCTTCCAACCACTGTGTCATGACCAATATCTTAATTGGGGTATGCACCCTTTGAGATAAACTGCAGAAAAGCTCCCCTACCTCTTGGTGATTTTCCTTGATCCCCAAATCTTTGGTTGGCAAAACACTGGATGATGGCATGTTTCCCACCGCACTGTGAACATCCGTGCTTAAACCTGCAAAATTGCCTGATGCAGAAACCTCGATTAAAGTTCCAACAGGATCCAGTAACTGGTAGTTGTCCTCTACCCACAACACCCGCCCCAAATTGGGCGGGGCGAGGCAGAAAGGCCAATAATTGGGAGCCCGCTTGCAGTATGCGTTGTCGTGGGCGTTTGAGTCAAGGACATCCACTGAAGCCACAGTTCCTGATCCACATCCCCCAAGGCATATCATGGAAAAGACTTACTCTAGCCCTAAACTCCTCATCATAGTTGAGCCATGCTAACCCCCCGGACTGTAAGTGTGCCTTGAGTATGATATCAATATACTTAAACATTGCGACAGCCCTGTCCTGATGGTTTTCACAATAGACGCTTGCATAGATTAAAAATGCTGCCTTCCAATTTTTTATATTTTTGGAACCCTGGGACGCCTCAAAACCTCCCACTCTTCTTCCTTGGACCCCTCCTTCGCTTGAATATCCCTATGAAGGAGCTTGAATACGTCAACAAATTCATGGTCCCAAATTCTCTTCTTAGTTTTCTCAGCCAAATACGTTCCCAAGGGCATGGACAAACCCATGTATGGTCATTTTTTATGTATGGGGTGTACGGCACCTGAAACTTGCTCAGATTAGGATTCAGACCCATCCAAAACCTGCTTATCAGTGCTAATCTGTTTATCAATGTTTGTCGCCCTATTTGATCCCACAGCACCTGAACCCACTCTCACCTGTTCTGCAGATTTACCAACCGTCTCCCCCTACCCGAAACCCGAACCTACCTTCACTGAGTTATCACCCATCCCCACTGAACGTACACTGGGTTTGACTGTCAAAGGTTGCGGCCACGAAGACCACCACTGAGGCCTCCCTGATGTCAATTGAGTAGCCTGCTTCTGGAACTCCTTTGGATCTTCTCACCGTTGTTGCCCCCGAAGTTGTTCTTGCTCCGCTGTCTTGTCCGCTCGTGACCTCTGAAAATACTAGCAACAACAATTGAACCCGACCCTGTAGTGTAGTTCCTATCTTCCCAATAGGCTCTGCGCATTGGAATAGTACCTACAGCAGTAAAGGCCTAGGCCAGACGTTAACTAGGTCTACTACTGTCGATACTAGACTTAATTTTTGGGTTTGCCAGCTAAGCTCAGAGTTCGCTAGAAACTTTCTCGAATGTTCAAGGAAGGATTAACTTCCCTGATTAGACAAGAAGGGATTTAGTTTCTGACAACCATAGAACATGACAACTTTGCTCTCCCCTAATCAAGAGTCAATCTCGAGAGTCGTGTGAGCACAAGGCAATTATTTTACTCAGTCAGTACGTGCATTCTTAGTCTCATCAGAATGTAGAGAAAAGGAAGAGACGGGCGTGTTCAATAAAAAGGTGTTATTTATTGATCAGTCTCTTTTCTCGTACAAGAGAAATGGATCGATATTATTGCAATACTTATAGTTAAGTAAAGTGCATACATTAAAAGCAATAGTATAAAATAATACTGTAAAAACATTGATATGGTTTCTGAGCCATATGATGTTTAAAATGATTAAAATATATTTACATACACATATACATTTGACTAAACGTACTCAACTGGTGTGTCTAAATACGCCTACCCCGTGTACCTGACCTAAGTCTAATGCGTGGGCGGGAATAGAAAGTTACAGTTTAAGTTAAGTTTGTTTTTGCCAAGTGAATAACTAAAGAATTCTCTGTGAGGGGTTATTCAGTTCTGTACCTGGAATTTAGGATGAATGAGGAATGGTATCTCTTTCTCTGCTCTCGATATTCCAGGCTGCCTGCGAGGGCTGCCCGAAAGCGCCGGTGCTGGGTCTCTCGGCTTGAGATAGCAGCGCGTCTCTCAGCGCGTCAGGAAGGCGGGGCTGCGCCAGCGGGGTCTGCTTCTGCTCTCGGCTTCGGCAAGTATGGCTGCTCCGTCTTGTCACCACGCGTGTCTTTGCATAGGGCAAGGTCGGCAATATTTATACCTTAAAGGTGCCGAGATTGACGTAAGGATGGACATAGGTACGTCAATAAAGATGTCATACGACTTGCTCGTTAGCACATTCTTTTGCAAAAGTTCTCTGTGAAATCAAAACAATGGCCGCACGGATTATCCAGGTTGTCATAGGTTTGATTTGTTATGAGAACGTCGTATGCCTTATCAGGGGCTGGAGGAATGTCGCTTGTCTAATTAGATCTCAAGCGTTATGACCTAATCAGATAACACGTTCCTGTGCCGTAGTGTGACTGCGTCAGATAACGGTATCTGCATCATGGGGGTTTTCTTGCCTCATGGGCTGACTGTTAGTTAACTTGATAGTTAGTTTAACCAGAATAGGGGGACTGATTCAGAACCTATAGAAATACACGACACCCACTCCACGCTAACTATGGTCATATCTACTAATCTATGCATAGTATAACATAGTACAACATACTATAGAGTATAGTGTATACCTTACCACCCCAAAATACATAAATGCATTTCGAAATTTTCAAATATACTGAAAAATTGCAGTCATATATATTGTATGCACTTAAGCTATGAATTAAATGCAAAAGTAAACACGCATTTTTATGCATTATTGCTTATTGGTATATGAGAAATACACATGAAATGGCTCTTAATATGGCTATACAGAAAGGAAGTTCGAAACCATTTCATCACATAATAAAATATTTGTGAACATACCAGCGGGCAGCTAAAGTCTATATAAAGTATCTAAAAATAGAAATTTTAGTTCTCTAGGAATAGTTTCTTACTTTAAGCAGAAGATCAGTGTCCCGGGAAAAAATATGTAGAAAAATATTTTAAGGGGCTTGCTGAAAAAAATTGCTGTCCGTGAACTGGAGTGAAATTGTTCATGTGACTTTATTTTTAAAGTTGAAGGCCGAATTCAGGGAACGCCGTGTGCGAGTTTACTCAAAAGTCTCTATTTCTGTTCTGGAGAGAACATCATATCATTCAGGCTTTCGAAAAAACTGTCAACAGCTTCATGGGAAAGTTCCACTAAGTCGGAAATAGGGGTAACCATGCATTCGTGCGCATGATTGTCTCCATTGACATTCTGATTCGCATTGCTGACAGAAGGTCGTACCTGTTCGATGCTGCTTTCATCTTGAACTTCACTACTCTTCAATCGTAGTGGTGAAGATTCCAGGAATGCCGTCATCAGGATTGGCAGCCTTTGAGGGCAGCACAAAGCGTGAACCTTGGTAGGAACCAACAGTGTATCTGCATCCACTGGCGCATCCGATTGTAGCGTCAGACAGGTGTCTAACACGCATTCTTCTCCGCATAGCAGACACCTTAGTACAGGTAAAACACACCTTTGCCACATTGGTCGAAATGATAGAAACCAAGTCATGTTCAGGTCTCTAAGCCGGGAGAGTCCCAGGATTTTTGATATCCGGTCCCGGTATCCAATGGCTAGGATCGTATCTTCCATTGTCGCGAGAGTTTAATCTGTGACATGGGTTGCCATAACGAAAAATAAGGACTAGGAATAGGATTCCTGCAATTAGTCCCAGGATCAGGGGATGTCCGCCAAAAATCGAATGGACGAAATCTGGAAAAATACCCAGTATGGCTTTGAATGGTGTTAATGCCATCGAAAATACTTTCTTAAATACCCCTGAGATCCCATTGGTATCAGAAATATTTAAGATTTCGCTCAGGATTTCCGCGAAATGTACGGGGGAATTAGTTGATAATAATGTATGTATCTCTGCAGTCGTCCTTGCGACTTGTAGATCATATGTTTCTTTTGATGACGTGAGCCTTGTAGGCGTCTGAAGAAGCACTGTTTTCATTCTGCTTAAAGTGTCTATTCGAATAGAAGTAATTTTCAAACTGGGCCATGCCCTTGCCTCCCTGTCTGGAAAGGAGCTGGGGAACAAAGAACGTCCACAGCACTTGACCTTCGCCGTTGTAGTTACTAGATAAGGAGTCCCGGGCATAAGACTGCAACATCTGCGGTCTACAATAAGAATATAACTCCCATTATAGAGTCTTTGAAAGAATGGTTCTATTTCAGTTGCAGGTGCGCCTTGCTGGTGACATGAAAGGTTGTATGAATTCCCTTCACAGGCTCCATGCAAACTAATTCCGTTACACAGAAGCGTGCCGCTTAGTGACATAGCACAATTGTTGCCACTAAGAAACACTTTCTGTCCTTTATTACTGACACATGCATGTGAATAGGGCAGGTTCCAAGTTGTTTTAAGGTACCCCTTTCCCAATTTCTCGTACATGCCAGCCTGTATATATTTTTGGCAGTATTGAAACCTGAAGGTTGAGATTGGAATATTTATGATTCCGTGGATTATCCATTCACTGACAGGTCGTTCTGACATTGTCAACGGTAATCTTTCTAGTTTTTCAATGCTCAAGATTGTATAATCAGCACCCTTTTGCGCCATACCGATTTGTCTATCAGTAAGGTTAAAGATTTGGAATAGTGACGTTGTGTTGATTAAACGCCAAGGCACATAGCCTGAACGCAGATTTTGTAACGTCCAGCCAAGCTGTACAATGGAACGCAGTTGTGACTGACCATGTTGTAATAACAGTAAGTCTTGCGATAATATATCGATTGCTGAAGACACAATGCTGTCCAATGAAAAAATTCTGGAGGACAGAGTCATTAACCCATTGTCCACTACAGAAAGTGATTTTTCCAAATTAATACGGTCAATTTCCCGTATTCTTTCTGCTGTCTCAATTTGAGTAACCTTCCAGGCCTCATTGTATGCTGCATATACAGAGGCTGCTATGAAACGCTTTTGACGCTGTTTGCGTGGTCCCAGTATGAAATCACGCAAGTCAGCACCATCAGTAAGTAAAGTTAGGTGTTGCTTAATTTCAGGCAGTGTGGAAGTCTGTAGCCATTGAAGGCATAATTTGCCCACACTGTAGGTTGTTATTATCCCTGGGTGATGTCTTTGGGGATGTCTAGGGTCTGGCCTGGTCATTTTAAAACCCTGTGTTTTATTCAGGAATCTATCTTGACAGTTATTTGTATCTGTGGGCCAGATCAACCATTGTTTCCAATCAGGATGTGTTCTGTTTTGGTTTAATATATGGTTTACGTCTATCTCTTCATCTGTATCAGAGTTATTGCTAAACATTGTTGGCTTTGGAATAGACGGATTATTTAAATCTTTGATTTTGGCTAAGCCAAGACAGGTGGTTTGTTGAACAGTGTCATTTAAAAATATCATTTGTTCTGGGATCATGCAGGCTCTAAACAAAGCTTCTAAACCCTGTACTTGCCATTCTTTTGTACCCCAAACACTTTTTAAATCAACATTTTTGTCCCAATGATCAAATCCAAAAGTATTCATTTTTTCAAAGAATGAGTCTGAATATATCAATTTTGTGTTGGTTATCATGGTTTTCATCCCTGTCTTGTTTGACAATTTAAAATAAAATGTTTCAGCATTACTTATGTTAAAACCTGAGAAATATGAATATTTGTCATATACGGTTCTAGAGCTTCCTTTTGGAGGTGTAGCACAATGTTCCCATTGATTATAATTTAAAACATTTCTAGGTTGTGCCGATTTATGCAAAAAATGGTTACCATAATGGTTATAGCAATACATACTATCATAATTTGTAGAACCTTGCAAATAATCATGTTTTGTAAATTTAGCAGACATTACTAAATCAGACATCATATTGTTAATGCTTTCGAAGTCCCAATCATCAGCAAATGAGTTTGGTTTTGCAAAATCACTCAAAGAGATCTTGATTTGGTGTGGATATTTCAGGATTTCGACCGGACCATAAATTTCATAGTCAGTGTTGTCCCAGGCTACCCCACCAGGTATAGGATTGGCTGTGAAGTTGGCTGAAGAAAGTTCTGAAGAAAGTTCTCTTTTCTCGACGTGTGAAGATGTGTGTGGTTTGAGGACCAAGTTGATGTTCTGACTTGCTGTGTCCATTTTAGCATATTTTCCCTCAATGAAGCGTCCCAAAGTAAATACCATGATGAGCCAAAGTATGAGGATAAATGCACCAAAACCCACCCAAAATTCAATCCATGGAGAAACCAGATATGTTTCTTTCAGATGTTTCAAAAGTTCCATAGCTTTGACTTTAAAGGATTTTGATGATGGCTGTGTCTTTGATTCACTGAAGCCGTCAGAGGAATCATCGAAGTTGATGAAGTAACCGGATGCAGTTCTGTCAATTGTTCCAATTGGTTCAGGATTTTTGTTTTTTGCATTGTCACTCGGCACTTCATTGTAGATTGGTGTGTCTCTGCTAAATGTTTTTATTTGGGTTTTCAGAGGTCTGAGTTCTATTGCATTGTTGCATAGTCCTTGTTGTTCTTCTGTAGGCATTTCGAATGTGATGAGCCTCTTTGTTAGGACCTCTGTACTGGTAGCAAACCTTGGTGTTCTGCTACTTATTGGGAGTCCACTTGGCCTACTGTTTGTTATCGGCCACATGTTGTGGTTTTACCAGGTCGATGGATACAACTCGGTTCTCCTTTTTTCCAGCAAGTGGCGGTAGTACAACTGATCTTGTCCCGTTGACAGACAAGACAGGAACTGCTTTTCTGTAAGAAGGCCCAAATTCCTTCTTTACCGCGATCTTCTCCCTGACTAGATCCCCGACTTTTGGAATCCAGACAGGTCTTGCTGGGACAGGTGGTGATTCTTCAGTGGTTGTTGGCTGTTGTTTCAACTGTATGTTGCTCAGGTCTTTTCTTGTTTTGTTTAAGTCCTGCAAAATAGCCAAACGGTCTTTGACATCAAAGGTTTTTTCTATTACCACTGAAGTCTGACTATCAAGGTCAGAGATCAACATCCTAGTTCCGAATAATAATTCGTACGGACTGAATCCCTTCAGAGAATTTCTTGGCAAGTTATTTAGACTACGTTGGACACTTATTAGATGTTTGACCCACCCAGCTCCCGAACCTAATATCCTTTCCATTATAGATTGCTTTCTGCCTTGGTTTTTTCTTTACACCATCCCGTACCCTCAGGAAGGAAGTGAGAAGATTCCCGCTGGGCTGTGCTCATTTGGCCATGTTTCCCCCCCAGGCTGGATTGCCTGAGTGAAAACAATGGTCGAACGTAGCATGCTCTTAGCGTATATGCCATTTAGACTCGCAAATCTTGTATAATAGTCCGGACGTCAGCCGAGTGCTGGTGATCTACATTATAAGTGGAAACTAGCCTGTATATGTTAATCGCAAGCCATTCTTTTTGCTGGTAATATTATCTGCCTTGATACGACGAGGTATTAAACTGCTTCTCTCCCCACTGCGATCTCTGTTGCAGTTTGGGCAGTTTTTTACAAACATGGTGTAGTGCAGGCTCATGCCTGGCCACCAGTACCGTGATTGTAATTCTTCCAGAGAATCTTTTAATTTAAGGTGTCTGTGACCCTCGCCCATGTGTGCGTCTGCGATTAACAAGTTTCTCCTGTCCATGTTTGGAATCACTCTATCCCCCACTCCAGGGATTCGAGCAAAAGGGACGGAGTTTGCATCGATTATGTATGTATAATTGAGTGGATAGTTGATCGGTAACGCTGAGCAGTCGCCTTTTGATGACGTTTTCACCGCCAGCATTGTTTCACCGTCAATGTATTTTAATGTACGCTTTTTTCGATCTACGGGAGCCGATTTAGTGGCTGCCGCTGCGGCTGTTTCAGCCAATGAATTCCCTACAACGTGAACGCCATCACGTTGATGACTCAGTGAGTGAGTCACGTGAGTCTTTGGTAGTTCTTTTTTCAAAAGAGCTACTTGTTCCCAGAGCAGTCTCTGCTTTATTGGTGCATCTGTGTCATCTTTGTAACCGTTCTGAATCCATGTCTGCAAATCCTTGTTATATGCTTTGACGCAGTAATATGAATCTGACACTATAAGCGTCGGGAATTCGCGATCCGCATTATCTAGCGCCATTTTCAAAGCTATTATTTCAGTTTGTTTTTCTGAATTAGTTTCTACTGAGTGTGATTTTGTTAATAGAGGTCTTAGTTTACCTCCGCGCCACACTTCTTTTGTAATCTCACATGTGGGGTTGTATGCTTGTTCTCCCCAAACGGAGGGTTGAGCATGTCCGTCTGTATAGATTACACAGGCGTAATGTCGTAGAGGCAGAATGTCGATTGGCAGAGGATACGTCTTTTCATATTTTAGATTTTTTAATTCTTCTAGTTCTTAAAAAATTGTCAACCAGGCTATACTTGATAATTCATATCCTTCGTATAGAATTTTTAGATGGGCAATTCTGCATTTTTTGAAGTTGAATTTGTAACCCTCTGCAGCGAACCCAAGTATTATGGTGTTCACTCTTTTCAAGTGAGTCTCCAAGTCATCATCTGTTAAGTAAATGTCATCGACATAAGATAATGCTTCATCATCATATAGTTGTAGTAATTCTGTTACTCTCGCTGAGAATACCCCCGGGCTGTTCTTGTACCCCTGGGCTAACCGACAGAATTGTTTTTGAGTGCCATTTACTGAGAATGCAGTTAAAGATCTGCTCTCTGGTGCTATGTTTTGACAAAAGAATCCATTGGAGATGTCCAAGGTTGTTTTGTATTTTTTGCGCACTATGTTATTCATTAGTGCAGCACTGTGTGAGTTTTGCACTGCAAAGGTTTTGCAACATGTGTTAAGGTGTCGGTAATCCAAAACTAGACGGTACGAATTGTCTGGTTTGGAGACCGGAAACAAAGGATTGTTCATTTGTGAGGTGCAAGTTTCAATCACCCCCTGGTATTCTAGCTGATCTAGTATTTCATTTACTTGTTTTTTAGCTTCTTGCTTAATTGGGTACTGCCTTTGTGCAGTAGGTTGTGATTTTAACTGGATTTTGTGAGGAGGAGAATCCTCATCCCATCCTACATGATTTTTATATAAAGCAGGTGCTAAGGCCACTGCCCACTTTCTAGCAAGTGTGTATTTTTTATGAATCGGGATTTGATTCGAGAAGGCAGGCATAATTACTTCTTCGCCATGAGGGCACTCCCTGACAAACTCTGGTGGCCAGTCTTTTTCAGCTAGAAGGATGTCATAGCCTTTGGAGAGGTTATCCCAAAATAGTCCCCTTATTTTCCTAGTCTTATCTCCCTCTATACGTAATGTTATCTCGTATATCTTGTGGGGCTTGCTAACTCTGGTGTCTGCAGTTTCCACTTGAAGGTATTCATTCGTGTCCACTGTCTCCAGATGATTCATAAGGACTTTGCGAGCTATGCTCACCTCTGCTGCGCTGTCTAGCATTGTCTGAGCCCACTCTCCGTTTTTCAGTTGTGTCCTCAGTATTCTCGGCATTGTTAACTACCTTGATACTGGCTACCTTCTTTTTTGGAAATTGTAATTTCTTTTTTAGCTGAGCAGGTTCCTTGTCTTTGGACTTGGCGTGCTCTTCTGATCGTCCTCTTCTTTCCGATTTCTGCGAGGAAGTCTGAAAAGATTGAGAGGGACGTGTATCAATGTCTTGATATCTATCAGGTTTTTTAATATTATCCCTATTTCTAAGATTATATCTATTCCCAGAGGGGTCACTCTGCGGTGACCTCTGTCTTTGGTTTGGAGACTTCTCTCTTCGCCTCGGAGACCTTCCTCTGGACTGGAATTTCTTTTCTTTAGGATTGGATTGTTTGTTTCCATCCCAGTTCTTTTTTGGTGAATTATTATTATTAAAAAATATTTTTTCTGGACTTGTAGTCAGTTGCGGTTTTACTGGTATTCCACCTAGACTATCTCTGCCTAGTTCTTCATAGGATTTTTCTATGATTCTGGCAATTTCAGCTGGTTGGTCTGCTATATCTGTCTCTTTTAACCTCTGGCGGATCGCCACGTTTGCTGCTTCACCTTTTATGTTGGCTAATAATATAGCCGAGACCTGCTTGAAGTCTTTTAGTAATTTCATACCAAGAGTTAAAGCAGGTTCTGGACCGTATTCATCTTGAATTTGTTTAAGCACATCTGGTATTACCGAAATGGATGGAACACCGTGCGTTTTTGTGTAGATGGAAGCAAAGACTGTACCCCAAGTGTCACAGTCCTCAATGTGTGGTGCGATTCCCATTGGGAGACATATAGTCAGAATCCTGTGTTTTTCCAGCGGGGTGGTGTCAGGAAACACCGCCTCTATTTGGGTGATTTTCTGTGCCAACCAGAATGGTATTTGTTCCCGTTTAGCTGGAACTTTATCTAGGCAGGATTGGATGTTCTGTGGTGTGATTTTATTTGTGTTCCCCTGGTGAGGGGTCAGCTGTGGAAGTTTAATCGCTGGCTGAATTGTTGAAGTCCGCATTACATACTGAACTAATTGTCTATGAATTTTTAGTAGTTGTTTTAGCTGTATTAACAGCTCTGCTGCAGGCATTCTTTCGATGTCTGGATGTGGTGTGTATCCGGCTAAGACCGGCCACGTTGCTCCTGGTCTTCCTAAAGGACCGAGCCTTGTAATGTGATTGTTATGTTTTAGGGCGCCATCAAATAAGAGCAAATGCTCTTGGAATTTGAGTGGTACTTCCACCTCCTCGAAAGGAGTGTACGTTTCAGGAGGTTCCTCTACTTTGTAATAGTGGAAGTACTTTGTTACAGCATTTGCTGCTGGAAAATGTATCCATGAATAGTATACCTCTGTCTGCCGATATTCGTGTGCCTCAATTACGAATATGACTGTGCCACCTCTAGGTGTCAGTCCATTTTCTATAAGTTTTAAGGTTATAGATCTCCTTTTAATGACCGGAATGAGTATTATATCCGCGTCTGCTGCTTGCATGGTAGCATCAGCATCTGCGAGTTCAGTTGCTAATCTAACTGCCTCTCTTTCATCATCACTCTCTGCCATTTTACAGACAGGATGGTATTATGTTTGTTTGCAGATCAGGTTTCTTTATGGAACAAAGATTAGATGTACAATATTTTGGAACTGTTTATCCTTCAACGTTGACTTGACCAAGAACCATACATAGGAGTTCCCTCCTGCGAGGTTTTGGAGGATATAACCTTTCACCCACTCCAGACGTCTTTGGAGTATTTGGGAAAAGGGGTCTGAGTGAGAAAGCACGACTGAGTTACTCTAAATGTCTTACGTTAGTTTTATCGCCCTTTCCAAACGCGTTGGGCGCCATGTAGTGTAGTTCCTATCTTCCCAATAGGCTCTGCGCATTGGAATAGTATCTACAGCAGTAAAGGCCTAGGCCAGACGTTAACTAGGTCTACTACTGTCGATACTAGACTTAATTTTTGGGTTTGCCAGCTAAGCTCAGAGTTCGCTAGAAACTTTCTCGAATGTTCAAGGAAGGATTAACTTCCCTGATTAGACAAGAAGGGATTTAGTTTCTGACAACCATAGAACATGACAACTTTGCTCTCCCCTAATCAAGAGTCAATCTCGAGAGTCGTGTGAGCACAAGGCAATTATTTTACTCAGTCAGTACGTGCATTCTTAGTCTCATCAGAATGTAGAGAAAAGGAAGAGACGGGCGTGTTCAATAAAAAGGTGTTATTTATTGATCAGTCTCTTTTCTCGTACAAGAGAAATGGATCGATATTATTGCAATACTTATAGTTAAGTAAAGTGCATACATTAAAAGCAATAGTATAAAATAATACTGTAAAAACATTGATATGGTTTCTGAGCCATATGATGTTTAAAATGATTAAAATATATTTACATACACATATACATTTGACTAAACGTACTCAACTGGTGTTTCTAAATACGCCTACCCCGTGTACCTGACCTAAGTCTAATGCGTGGGCGGGAATAGAAAGTTACAGTATAAGTTAAGTTTGTTTTTGCCAAGTGAATAACTAAAGAATTCTCTGTGAGGGGTTATTCAGTTCTGTACCTGGAATTTAGGATGAATGAGGAATGGTATCTCTTTCTCTGCTCTCGATATTCCAGGCTGCCTGCGAGGGCTGCCCGAAAGCGCCGGTGCTGGGTCTCTCGGCTTGAGATAGCAGCGCGTCTCTCAGCGCGTCAGGAAGGCGGGGCTGCGCCAGCGGGGTCTGCTTCTGCTCTCGGCTTCGGCAAGTATGGCTGCTCCGTCTTGTCACCACGCGTGTCTTTGCATAGGGCAAGGTCGGCAATATTTATACCTTAAAGGTGCCGAGATTGACGTAACGATGGACATAGGTACGTCAATAAAGATGTCATACGACTTGCTCGTTAGCACATTCTTTTGCAAAAGTTCTCTGTGAAATCAAAACAATGGCCGCACGGATTATCCAGGTTGTCATAGGTTTGATTTGTTATGAGAACGTCGTATGTCTTATCAGGGGCTGGAGGAATGTCGCTTGTCTAATTAGATCTCAAGCGTTATGACCTAATCAGATAACACGTTCCTGTGCCGTAGTGTGACTGCGTCAGATAACGGTATCTGCATCATGGGGGTTTTCTTGCCTCATGGGCTGACTGTTAGTTAACTTGATAGTTAGTTTAACCAGAATAGGGTCAGGAATAGGGGGACTGATTCAGAACCTATAGAAATACACGACAACCCCTTTGTTGACGCCACTTGTTCTTGACCCATAGCTCTTGAATCAAAAATCCCATCATCAAATGGAAAACCTTCCTGTATATTTTCATCCACCAAACCTTGACCAGCATATTCATCAGGTATGACGAAATCAGTATTACTCCCACTCGGCATTTCCCCTTCACCCACTCCGTGATCATAACAATCCCAATTGGTCACAGCAAAATCCGCCTTTGATCCGTGAAACAACACCCTTACCAACAGCCGCACCCTGCTTCGCCTTCTTGTACTTGGAAACGCCCGCCGCCATCTGCGGGGCCTTGTAAGATGAAGACTTCCAGCCCCTCGCGCCAGATGCCGCTACCAACTTACCACCATCCCAAGCCTGCGTGACACAGCCTGTTGCCGAAGATGAAGGAGTGGCATGATCCACCCAGACCTATTGCCCTCGACTTGGCCCTAATGCTGAGTCAAAAGAAATCTGTGAGAAACAAGGAGGAGGATGAGACTCTGGAAAAATAGCTTTCAATCCTGAAGAATCACCAGGAGGTTCAGAGCGTGATATAGGGTATATATTATGAGACAGGGAGTCAACTCCATCCAAATACTGATCCTCCTCAAAAGCTGAGTCTGTTAAATCAACAGCTAAATTGTTCATATTGTCTTGTAAATATGAGTTGACATACTCCCCAGGCGGGCCCCTAGGCACCGGAGCCAAAAACACCTCAGGAACGGCTCCATCCCGTGCAGAACCCTGCATCTGAGCAAAAATATCCTTCAGGCTAATGTGCTTTCCAGCTGCCAAAATTTGCACCCCATCACTGTCATCACCACTGTCACTGGAATAACCCACCAAAACAGCAGAGCGTCCCTCAAAAGACACAGGAGGTGCAATATTAATGGAAGACATTCCTTCAAAATTAGCAATGTTTGTGAACACCTTGCTCCCTTAAAAACTGACAGAGGTGCCGGCAAAACCAAATTTTCCTTCGCCCCAATGTCATAACAACTCCCCCTCCCCCTGCTTGACAGGGAACTTGTTATAGTAAGGCTTCTGGAGACAGTACCACCCCTCCCCTGTACTCTCCTCCTAGCACGACCCATGCGGAGAACAGATACCGCCCTCAACTGACCTGAAGACTTGTCAGGAAGCGAGTGACATCTGGTACCTGTGACCTGCTGGCTCCACTGCATCACGCCGCACGACCTCTATGTTGCAGCGTCGATGGTTCCACCTCAGCACGACCCACAGCCCCTTGCGACCGGCTCTTCGCAGGTAAACAAGCTGCCACTGCTTCTGAAACTCCTTGGGCTGCCATTCGCTTCGGGCGTCTCACCACCACTGCTAAAACTGTTGAAACACCAGGCTGCAATAGGTCCTCACGACCTGCATCATAAATAATGCACAGCCTCTGACTCTGCCATCCTAAAGCAAAGCCGAAAGAAAAAACCCACCAAAAACTAGCAGAAAATGAGGGGTTAGAGGCAAAGCTTGTGCCACAAAAACGATAGCCTCCCAATCTCCTCACATAAAAACCCACCAAAAAACTAGCAGAAAAATGAGGGGTTAAAAGCAAGGCTTGTGCCACAAAACAAAGCCTCCCAATCTCTTCACCTAAAAAACCTCTGTTTTTCCCTAACCGCCGCCTGCTCTGCTCGCACTGATAAGCCCCGCCCCCTGCCTGTCTAGAGCCCTCACATGCTGTGTGGACAGTTCCATCGCGCGGACTTCCCCAAGGGGACAGCGGCTCGTGCCGCGATCCCCTTGGGACCTCATCGGTAATGAGTGGATATTTGCACCCGATTCCGAATTTCCCTACCGGTAATGGAGCTTAATAGGTCATAATGTTATTTGCATCGCTTGGAGCTCTTCTCCACGCCTTGTTTTGGTTGTACATAATCCAAGTATTTCCTGGAGGGAATGTGTGAGGTATTTGGCAGGTAAAAACTGTTTTTGTTGAGGGCTTTCTGGTTGATTGAGTAATTAGCTACTCTTTTTGTTGTGAATGGTTGAAGAAGGCTGTTGGTAGTAAACAGTGTCACATCCGAGTGGCGTGCTTTGGTGTAGTCAGGGACACTGGAATTATGTGGCAGGAGAGGGTCAAATTATTTGGCGGGATTGAGTAGATTATGCAGCAAGAATAGGCCCATTATGTGGAGTAATGCAGCGCATTTGTTAATAGTATTACGTCATTATTTTATACTTTTTACACTTGTTAACACTATCTGGGCATTGGGTGCTCCTCATTAGTATCAGTTTAATATTCAAATATAGCAATAAGCAACAGAAAGGTGACCAGTCAACCTTTACAAAAGGCCTTCCACTGCGCGGCAACTTATGTCACTGTGTTTTTAGTAACCTTTGAGCCATTTGAGCTAGAAACAAACTATTTTTTTGTTAAAATCTGCAGATTATGCAGCAGATGATGGATTGTGTGGCAAATGCAGCAAATCTATAATTATGCTAAAATCGTCATACAATCGCATGATTCCAGTGGCCCTGGGTATAGTGCACAAGGCCTAGAGTCGTGTTCCAGAATAGGTGGTGCAGAATGTGAAGGGAGTGCAGGAGATGGTTTTGAAGGCTGCATATACACACCAGTCCTTTAGAGACCGAGAGACAGACAGACTCTGATTCTGAGGACAGCCCGGGCTATCACTAGCCTCTCTGATCAGTAGGCAGCTGCTGATGATCCCCACCCTTTCCGGCATGGTGCTACCTATCCAGTCCATATGTCTGAAAGGGCCAGGCAGCAACATGGGCTTGTTAGAGTCCATCTCAGGGTAAACAGCCCCATCCCTGGAGGCACAGTTAAGCCACCAGTAACACTGTATTCAGCACACCCAAGAGCGATAGAAGCTAAGCACCTGGAAGCACTGTTAAGTGACCTGAAATTCAAGATGGAGTCTACTCAGGATCAACATAAGACCAACATAACCTCAAGCACGGAAAGCACTGTTAATACACTAGTAAATACCATAATGGGCAAACCCAAAGTAACAGATGTCTAACCCCAGGAAGCACTGTTAAGACACCAGAAGCTATATATTAAGTTTACCCACAAGTGACAGAAGACAACGTGCGAGCATATAGACACCATGGTAAAGGACCTAAGGGGTCAACGCAGTCATTATTACGGTGCAATCAAAAAAGTAGTCAATGATCTATCTAAGAATTATTAGGCAAAACAAGGGAAATAAAAGTAGTTGATGATGCTTTCTTTGCTGTGGACGTAGGCCGCTAATGTAGCACGGGTGGATACTTAGAGGTGAAAAGTATTAGATTAACCAAACACAGTGGATAGTGGTCTGGACAAAAAGACATAGGTTGTGGCCTATAACCTTTGCTTTCGAGGCCATAATTTGCCCAAAGTGTGAAACCGCCAAAGAACATCATTGGATACCTTTCTTAAGCTTACAACTGTACTTACAGCTCTCAGCACACACAACAACCAACTCCACACAGGTATTAAACAAGTTGATAAAAGAGAGCGTTGAAAACAAAAGATGAATCTATAAAATTGCTGCTTTGATCATTTATCTGAACAAAATGTGATAGAACTAGAATGAATTAAATATATCAAACCCATGAAGTGGACCATGATGTCAGCTCAAGGTAAAGCATTCCAATCCACATAATATATATTTCTTAAAACATGAACATGAGATACATGGGAATTTACAGTACTGCAATAAATGCAGTCCAGTGAGGGTGAGGAGTTATGGATAGGAGTTTTGCAGTGATGTTTTGGACTGGTTTTACAAAGTTTGTGCTCAATTCCTGAATATCTGCAAATGTTATGTTAGCGGATTTGTAGGGCTTGGCTTATCACCCATGAGGGTATCCAGGTACTAGGCAGGTGAGAACTGAGTCTAGGAGTGGTCAGTGGAGAGACTAGAGTGCTAGTCAAAGAGCCAGGTCTTCAGCTTCTTTCAGAATTTCAACAGCTAAGTGGAGGTCTTGATGTGGAGAGGGAGGTTGTTTCAGGACTTTGCTATGTGGCGGGAGACGGACCGGCCTCTGGCTCTGCTTCTGAACATATGGAATACTTGGGCGAGAGAGAGAGACAGAGCTAAGGTGTCTGGTAGGTTGACATAAGTGGAGGCGGTGATTGAGGGAGGAGTGTCCAGTGTTGTGCAGAACCTTAAATGCATGTGTGAGTAAATTGAACTACCAACCTTTCTGGATCGAAGCCTGTGCAGCTCCCTTAGGCATGGATTGATGTGGGAGGTCCAGGATGAGTCTGGCAGTGGAGTTCCGTATGGTCTGGGGTGGATGTATGACGTTACAACACATACTTTTACAACGCCTACCTTTACATTGCAAGTTTTACAACGCATACCATTACAACGCATAGTGCTTTTGGGCGCTGGATAGTGAATAGTTTAATTTACTATTCCAACTCCAGTCCCCGTGGATAGTAGGGAAGGTGTTGGATAGTACATTAAACCTATTCCCTATCCTAGATCGCCCCCCAGCGCTATGCGTTGTAATGGTTTGCGTTGTAAAAGTTGCGTCGTAATGGTAGTGCGTTGTAAAAGTTTCGTTGTAAAGGCTGTTCACCGTCTGGGGTCTATGGAGGAGGTGGGTTGGTATTAATGCATAGAGAGCATTGCCATAGTCCAGTCTGATTGTGACGAGGGCCTGGGTGATGTTGTATCTTGAGTGTTTAGGGAACCATTTGAAGATCTTGCGCAGCATGAAGAAGCAGAAGGATATGGTGGCCTTGATTTGTGAGGCCATGGTAAGTTTGCTGACGAGGATGATTCTGAGGTTTCTGGTATGCTCAGTCATGGTTAATGTGGGGCTGAGCTCTGAGGACCATCAGGAGGAGTCACAGGGGGAGTTCTTGTTTCTGAAGATCGGCACTCCTGTCTTCTCGGTGTTAAACTTCAGGCAGTTTTCCTTCATCCAGTCTGAGTCTTCCTTCATCTGGTCATGCAATTGCGTAAGTTGTTCCTGGTGTTGTTGAGTTCTTCTGAGAGTTGCGTGTCGTCGGAATAAGAGATGATGTTGAGGCTATAAGATCTGACAATGCTGGCCAACAGTGTCATATAAGTGTTGAAAAGGGCGGGGATTAGAAATGAGCCTTGTGGATGCCACAGATTATTCCCTTGGGTTCAAAGGTAAAGAGTGGGAGGCGTACTCATTGGGTTCTTCCAGTTAGGAAGGAGGCGATTCACATGAGGGCTGCTCCTGGATTCCGATGAGGTGAAGTCTGGCGACTAGTGTATGATGTGAGACAATGTTGAATTCTGCAAAGGATGAGAGCAGCTGTCTTACCTCAGTCGAGTATAGCGCAGATGTTGTCCGTGGATGCAATGAGGGCATTTGCATTGATGTGGTTGCTGCGGAACTCAGTTTTTGAGCTTTCCAGGAGTTGATGGTGTAACTGAATTATATAGCGCTGACCACATGTTGAATTTCATTCAGCCTTTTTTTCTGTATTGGAGATCAAAGTTTCCTATTGGAAAACAGGGTTTTTGGACCAGCCCCCTTTTCCTTTGCCTCTACACATGATGGATTCGGCCAAACCTTTCTGCAAAGAGACTGGGGTGGATGAACCTTTTTTGGAAAGGTTTTGTCAGACTCATCAAATGGTGCCAACGTTATCAGCAAAACAATTGCTCTTCCTATAAAAGCAATGACCTAACTATAAACTACACAGTTTATATATATTCACTGAAACCCTGCACAGTGTTGTCATCAATAATATTATTTCAGATGTTATAAATGATGTAATAAAATATGTCATGAGTGCTGTAATATGTGAGTTCATAAGCAGTGCATAACGAAGGTGCGAGTTATAGTTACTTGAGTTAACTATAACTGGTGAATTTCAGTTCTTTTTGTCTAAATCTTCCCCATTTTAACAGATATTTTCATTGTATTCAGGGGCAAAACGTACTTTGGGGCCACACTTTTTCTCAGCCCCCACGTGACAGATCACCCCAAAAATTTCCAGGAAGCTGCTGAGTTGACTTTACCTTTTTTGTGGAAAGTTTCACCAAGATTAGTCAAAAAGTGCAAAAGTGTGTGTGTGTGGGGGGGGCTACAAATAATGCTTCATAACTAAGCTAGATAACAAAGCACTCCTAATGTAACATGCTATAATTTAAGGCTACACCAGGTGTACTTACTGCAGTGTAACAACTCCCAATGTAACAGCATGCAAGGTAATAACCGATATTCTCCCCTACACCGATCATCAACCTTGGGGACATCAACTTAAACTACTACAAGAAGAATAGCATGTTTGCCCAATTACTAGTGATTCTTATTCTTAAAATACTAATTCACTCCTCACCTACCATTAACAAATATTCATCTGGCAATGCATGTCATTATAGATGTCATTATATCTATGTCACAAAGTATTCCCACTTCACTACACACTTCCTCTAGCATCAATCCATATAACAAAACAAAAAGATTCCCCCAGAAATTCTACCTGCATTCCTATATGAGGTAAACGTCGTTTACGACGTGGTGTTTACACCGCACAACCTTTACCACGCTGCCATTACAACACAAGTCATTACTACAACTTGCGCTGGAATGGCGCTGTTGGTTAAGGAATATTGTAATTTTCTATTCCAACACCTTCCCTACTGTTACGTGGGCTGGAGTTGGAATCGAAAATTATAATAATCCTCAATCCGCGCCCTTCAACGCAAGTCGTTGTAACGACTTGCGTTGAAACTGCGTTGTCAAGTACCGCGATCATTTTGATCCACTTTATTTGATGAAATTTACAAACGTTTCTGGTGGCCAATTCATGTTACACTTTCTAAACGTTGAGCATTCAGTCATTATCAGCAGTCCTGGATCACTCCTAACATCCAGCAATTGAAAACAATATATACACTCCTATCTAAATGGTGGAAAATGCAGAACATCAAGAAACTTACAAACATGTCCTAAATGTCCACAAATGACTACAAAATCTACTTAACGTTTTCCAACATGTTAGCTACTCATTATGCTCTCATTCTCAATAATATAAGTGACTCACTCCTCCCTCTCAGCTAGACTTTGTCTATTAACACCATGCTTTACATTTGCACGGGTTTGGACTCTAATAAAACTAAAACAGTCCTCATCCTTCGTCTCCTGCCAACTATAAATTAACCTCCAAAATCCCTTTCTTCAGTAAAATTCTCAAAAGCCTGGTCTTTAGCTGCCACACCCACTTTCTTACCACCTAAAACCTGTCTAATTACCTTCAGTGAGGCTTTCAAGTATCACACTCCAGTGAAAGGTCCCTCTCATTTGTGAAAAAGTTCCTTACCTCTGCCCACCATAACCACCTTCCACCCATCCTTATACGTCTTGATATCTCCAAAGTGTTTGCTATTGAGGACCGTTTCACCCATCTGTCTACCACTACCTCGCTTGGCATTACTGGAACCATATGTACTGGTTTTCTTCATCATTCTCCAATCAATCATTCTCAGTTTTTCTGAAGTCCGAGCCCTCTATCGATATCCCTTACCTGGTCCCCTTCCTGGCTATAGGCCAGACCCGCTTGCATACTGCACAGAGCATCCCCTCTTCTTGGGCTTTAAGTACTAGGAGACGGTTTCGTTTTTTGGACAACATAACTATCAACCTTTTTAGTCGGTATTAGATTTTTTCCATTTTTATATATTTATTGATATTGTGGTGCTGTTTGAAATTTTCAAATCATGCTGCAAGCTTAAATGTAATGTCTTGTTAATGATTCTATGCTTTTAAGTAATAATAATAATTACTTTTTTAAATCAGAAGTTCATGATTACAAGTTTTCTACTGCATAAGAATCCACATTGCCCTGAACTAACAATTGCACTTTTGTTACAGGTTGTTATTGCTTCATTGCATTATGTCTCTACTTTTAGGTTAACCACTCTTTGTTGCTGTATCAGGTTGTTTTTTGAGACCATAACCAGTAAATTACGTTTTTGGTACTCATGTGTACACTGTGCCCCCAAATAAGAGTAGAATTGGTAACTAATTTTGAACGAATCTCGAGATAATCAAAATTGTGCAAACCCTTAATGCAACCAAATTTTCCAAACCATCATGAAGTCTCCATTATACTACATGCGAGCGAAGTTCCCCAACCAGGCTTGGAGACTAGAGAGACACTGGCGTGAGTGGAAGTAAAGTAAAGTAAAGTAAAGTCCACATTTGTAAAGCGCACAATCACCCGTAAGGGTCTCTAGGCGCTGGGGGCCGTCGGGAAGATTAAGCGAGCTATTGCCCAGAGTCACATGGTGCTGAGCTAACCTGCCGCCGGAGCCGGGGATCGAACCGTGGTCCCCAGATTCCAGCGTCAGTCGCCCTGGCCGCTGCGCCACACCTCTCCCACATACTAAAACACACACATTCCCCTGGCCTGAAGGGAGCACATTCGACCCCAGAACTATGGAACTTACCAAAACTTTCATCCAGACCAGACACAGGGGCCAAGAAAGAGACCTGCAAATGACCCTGTTAAGAATATGGGCAGACTAAGTGGAGGCCCCAACACGCACCATACACTACCGCAGAGCTAGCAGCAGCGAAGAGGAAAGCTCCAGCTCCTCTGAGTTCCTCTGAGTGAAGGTGAAGCCTAGGGAGGGGCCTGCCAACCCAGGAAGCAGATAGGGAGCACTCACCAAATACCACTCAGGCACGTAAGAACATGCTCAGACCTCTGGTAGCCCCAGACAGCATTGAGAGGGCCCAGTGGTCACAATGTTCATAAGCAAAACACTGTACCACTTTCTGGTGGATACAGGGGCAGGTATGTCATCCCTATGGGAAGGAGCACACCTTCTATCAAAGACCACCACCACCACGATACAGGGGATCTCTGGATGCATTACCAAAGTCCCTCTCACTGAACCACTTGAGCTGGAAATAGGAGACAGTAAGATCAGGGGACAGTTGTTGTACTATCACTCCTTCATGATCAATATATTGGGATGGGACCTATTGTCCAAATTGAGGGTGTCCATCCAGTTCACTAATAATGAACCATAGCCTTCTCTTCCCTTGGACTCTCCTCCCTAGAGTGCTAACCAACAACATCCACCCACTCCTCTGGGATGCTAACCAGAGCAACCTTGGACCATTGAGCGCTCATCAGAAGAGAGAGAACTTAGCCTCGGTAACCCAGGGGAATCCAGCTTAGTGCTCGCACCAGAAATCCAAAAGGCTTGTAGACTCAAACCACAATTGAGTGCCACTACTGCTTTCGAAGAAACCAAAAGGCCACCCATTGTCGCCTAAAACTATACCACAAACTAAAAAAACTGTTATCAGGGCATCCCCCACAGAATCCCAACACACAGAGCATTACCCAGAACCCCACAAACATGCAGTGAATTCAGAATCTCAGCACCAGCAGCCACTGCACACTCACTTCAGGTCACTCACCACAAACGTAAAAAGGTAACATCACAACAGTAGAGATAACTCAAAACCTTTAATTTAACAATAACAGTAGGGATAATTCAAAACCTTTATTTTAACAGCAACAGTAGGGATAACTTCAAACCTTTAACACCAAACAGTAGGGGTAATTCAAAACCTTTAAGTTCACACAGGAAAACAGCAGGACGGTTGTTCTATGTGGACGAGAATCCCCACTAGAGTTCTCGATCCTTGTGCCCATAGGAAGCTCAGGGCCACCTTGGCTGTTGATCGCCTGAGGCGGGTTAACTGACCTCGCCCCTGGGAAGAAGACAGCCGACGAGGGAGCAGGAGGGCCCCCACCTGTGCATGAAAGTGGGCATCCAGATCTTTGTGCCCAAATGCGAATACCACCAGGGCGTGCTGCAGTTCAAAATCACCCCACTGTCCAATGTCTTTCATGTCTCCTCCAAATGGAGGCTCATCTTTAGTTCCAAAACCGGGCAAAATGCTCCACTGGTGGAAGCCAGACCTTACATGAGTTTTTGGGAAGGGGGTTTGAAAAGAACACTAGAACACCACAGGTCTCACACTACTCCAGAATCGAGTCAGTAGATATATCCACCGTCAAGCAGCCGTTTCAGTTCGCTTACTCACCATGCAATACACCCCAAGCTGCACACCTGACTCCCCGCTGGAAGCCGAGCATTAGGCTCTGTCCTTCCCTCCCCCCAAACACTTCAGAACATTCTAAGGTCGACCCTTTGGATCACGCCTCACCAAACATCCAGGGTCTGGGGGAGAAGGGAGCGGTAGGAGGCAGAGGGTCTTCACAGTTGACCTTCTCAGCCCATGTCCGGAGTTAGGGGTGGGCACACCAGCCATGCATAGTTGGTCAGAATGAAACTCACGGTACCCCCCTGAGGCAGCATCTCATGAAGTGGATTGCCCGATCCCAAGCATGACCAAGAACTCAGCTCACGGGCCCCAATCCAGTGAAAAGTCCTACCAAGTTCAATTACGCCACCTCAAGTAGGCAGGACACAGAAAACCCCAGTGAGACCCTTAACTCTTGCCCAGAAAACACTGCAAGCAAACATACTCCCAGCCATTTTTTCCACCGGAGGCCCCCAATAAGGGATTCACACATGACCTTCCAACCCCGTCCAGTATCCTTTATTAGAAGTGGCAATGCCCAAGCACTGGGAACAGAACTCTGGGACCCACACTGTTGTAACCTAGTTCTGGTTCCCCCTTAACCTTAGGCAAGTGGTGTCTACCAGCTCTCCTGCGCAAGAGCACCCATTGTTCCCCTACCTTCCCCATTGGTTCCCCAACATTCCACACTATCCTGGTCCCTTCTCCAACTGCCCAACTGTCAGAATGATTCTGCCTAACTGACCTACGCACCGCCTTAGGTGTGGGGCTGATTGTAATAAACCCTATACTTAATTCCAGCATCTTGACTCTGACTTTTAATTGCTACAAGTGGCGACGAGGGCTTCAGCCCCTCACCGCGAACCCACCGCTTTCCAGCTTCAAAGTAGGAGAAATCTCTACATAGGCACGGCGCTGCAGCTGAGTCGTGGAAGAACTGGCTTCCTACCTTAATTCTCTCTGGTGCGTCTTCGCCGATCCATGCCGATCCATCCGGTACTAAATCTGCTCTGGCATGTGTGCTGCCCTGCGCATTGGTTCCGGAGATAACGTGAGCCCGGCGCTTTTCATCAAGACTGAATCATCTTGGCGAGTCTACGCTTGGTGTCCGCCTCCTGCCGGATAAAAGGTACCGACTTGCGGCGTTCAGGCTCCTTCCCCTGTAATTATCGAAGCACTGCGCAATTCTGATCAATGAAATCCTGTCAGGAGATTTTTGCGCCACAGACGCCTTTTCCCTCACCCCATCTGCGCATGTCCAAATGCGCGCTACGTCAGTGAAACGCAGCGTAAGGCGCCATACTTGTGCAAAAAGTGCGGTGAATAAGATCGGTGTAAGGAGTTCGAATCCGGTCAGGGCACATTCACGGTGATGTGCACACCAATTAATTGGCATTAAATGACTGTAAAAAAAAATATTTACATATTACAAATAAGCATTTTCTTCAGTGGTCACAGCTAACACAATCCTAAAATCAAAAAAAAAAAACTTTCCCATCACCGTTCAACAGCCTATATATTCACCGTCTGGGAATGTGAACAGGTTGTTTTCTGTTCCTTTGAAAATATACTTGCTCGAGAAGGAAGCTTTTACTCAACCAATTTTAACATTACTTACCTGTGTTTGTTTAATGCATAAATGGTGTGTACCATTAAAGTACTACACTATTAAGGCTACGCAGATCTTCACCTTAGCAAGCACAGCTCACCTTTGCCTAAATTTTTCCTTCATATACTTTTCGCAATGTGTGCCCTTAGTTCGCTGAATCTTACGCAACCTTAAGCGTTCTTACCCATCAAAGGTGCTCCTTGCATGCCTTGGAAAGAGTGGAAAGAGTACTTTACCAATTATATTGAAACGGTGGAGGATGAGGACTTCACAGCTGAGAAGAAAAAGAAAGTTGTGTTGTACTGTTTAGGTCCTGGTGGTGTCAAGACTTACAACAACATTGAGAAAAAAGTGAGAGAAGGCAACGATGTTTATCAGCATGCTTTGGATGATCTTGATGCTCACTTCTCGTCTATAGTGTGTGTAGCTGTTGACCGTTACAAATTTTCAAGAAGGAAGCAAGGTAAAGAAGAGAGCATTGATGATTATGTTGCCGCTTTGAATAATTTGGCATTAACCTGCAGATTTGGTCAACTACAAGAAGAATTTGTTCGTGATCAAATTATCATGCATGCCAGCAACCCAAATATCCAGGACAAACTCTGCGTTAATGGTGAAGCTTCTTTGAAGGAAGTTGTCGCTTTAGTAAAAAAAGCAGAACTTACAGGCAGATGTGCTAAGGCTGTTTTAGAAGAACCTGTAGTAGTCAAAGCCATTAAATCTTCAAATGCTAGCAAACTAAGACCGAATGCAAACATGAGAGATGTTGAACATAATCATCACAAGAAAGGTGAACATTACAAATCCAATTATAACAAAGAAAAACGTCGCAGTACAAGAAACAACGATTTCTCTGAACTTAAATGCTTTCGATGTGGGTCTCCCACCCACCTAGCTGATTCAACAAAGTGTCCTGCTAGATATCAAAAATGCACGTCTTGCGGTTTGACAGGTCACATTGCTAAAGCTTGTAATAGAAGATCTTCAAAACAAACCAAACAAATCAAACAAATTCAAGAGGAAAGTGACTCAGACGAAGAAAATTCTGAGTATTCTGATTCTGACAGCATCAGTTATGTATTCTCAATTGAATATGATGTACTGGAGCTCACACCCACAAGAAAAAAAAAAACATGTGTGATGTGAAATTGGGTGGCGTTACAGTGAATCTCATGGCTGATTCAGGCTCTCCTTTCACAATTATTAATGAGAATGTATGGAAACAATTCAATGACAAAATTGGTTCTTCATTAGAAAAATCAAAAGTGATTGCAAGAAGTTACACAGGAAACAACATAGAATTCTTAGGGACACATGATCTGGATTTTGAATTCAAAAACAGAACAGCATATTGCAGGCTTTTTGTGGCTAAGAAGGGTCCTTCGGTCCTTGGTTGGAGCGACCAAGCTGATCTTGGCATTATCCTCAACCCGAATAGCGATGATCCTGTTTTGTCTGTTGATGAGTCCTGTAAACGCACCATCCAAAATGATTTTCCTGAAGTGTTCTCTGGCAAGGTTGGTCTTCTCAACAGTTTTCAACATAAAATTGAACTTAAAGACTCAGCCATCCCATGCATTCACAAGGTAAGACATTTACCAGTGTCAGTAAGAAGTGATGTTCAAGTCGAACTGAATAGACTTATCAAAGATGGAATAATAGAAGAAGTTGAGTCCGCGGAGTGGGTTTCTCCCTTGGTGGTGGTCAAACGTCCCAACGGAAAAATTTGACTCTGCATCGATCTCAGGGACCTGAATAAGAATATCATTGTTGATCAATATCCCCTACCACGCATATGTGAAATGTTTAATGCCACCAATGGTATGTGTGTATTTTCTATAATTGATTTAAAATTCCGCATATCACCAGATTCCCCTACATGTGGACAGCAAAAAATACACCACATTTATCACCCCATTTGGTTGTTATCGGTTCACCAGGGTGCCGTTCGGTTTAGCCTCGGCCGCGGCACTTTTTCAAAGGGTCATGACTTCCATTTTTGAAGGCGTCAACGGTATCAGGTTTTTCCAAGACGATATCCTGGTCATGGGTAGCAACCAATCTGAGCATGACACGCATCTTAGGCAAGTTTTTAATAAACTTAAAATGCATGGTCTGACTGTTGAATTAGGCAAGTGTAAAATATCACAAAACAAAGTAGTATATTTGGGGCACACCATTAGCCAAGAGGGCATCAAACCTAAACAGGGATTAGTGGACGCTATTCTCAATGCTCCCTGCCCATCAAGCAAAGATGCTGTCAGAGCTTTTCTTGGTCTGACCGAGTATTACTCGAAATTCATAAAAAAACTTTTCAGAGAAAACATACAGTATTAGACAATTATTGAAGAATAAGACAAAATTTGAATGGTCCATGGATTGTCAAAACACCTTTGAAACAATTAAAAAAGAAATAAGCGACGCTCCGTTTCTCAAAGGATTTGATCCAAAAGCAGAAATCTTTGTGACCACCGATGCTAGTAACAAAGGAATAGGTGCAGTGCTAGCACAGAAGGATACCTCAAACCATGAATGGGTTGTAGCTTTTGCCTCTAGGTCACTCACCCCTGCTGAGGAGAAGTACTCAGTAATCGAGCGCGAAATGCTGGCCTGTTCATGGGCGCTCAATTACTTCAGAGCATACATATGGGGTTACAACATTCACCTTCGCACAGACCAAAAACCCCTAATCAAAATACTGTCTGCCTCTGGTTTGCAGAATGCTTCTCCACGACTAAGCAAAATGTCTATTAAATTACTGGACTATTGCTACTCTGCTGAATATTGGCCAGGAGTTAAGAATAAAATTGTTGATTTTCTCAGCAGACTACCACTCCCACACAATGAGGACACTGATACATCAGAGGATGACGAAAAGGTGGCTCTACTCTTCAACACAGAGTTGGATGGAATATCTGCGGGAGAATAGGAACGACACATGGCTCGTGATTCAACCCTCCAGGATGTATGCAAATGCGTGAACACCAGGTGGCCAGAGAAACGCCATCTTAGTGACAACGAAAAAATTTACTGGGAAATAAGAAATTAACTCAGTTTGGAAAATGGAGTTTTATACAGAATTGGTAAAGCAATATCCCCCATCACACTCAGAGACAGAATACTTAAACTCTGCCACATTGGTCACCTGGGCATCTCCAAAACAAAGCAAAGAGTCAGAACCAGTTACTGGTGGCCGGGCATTGACAAGCAAATTGAAACCCAAATAAGGAACTGTGTGGAATGCAGTGATTCAGACAAAACCCTCAGGACATCCAAAGTCTCTCTCTCTCCACTCCAACCCCCCTTGATGGCTTGGGAGAAAATTGGTGTAGACATCGCGGGGCCCATTGAAAGACATGATGGAGAGATCAAGTATATTCTAGTGGCTATAGATCATTTCTCGAAGTGGCCAGAAATAAGAATTGTCACAGAAATTGATAGCTCCACAATCATATCTTTCTTGGACAAACTGTTCATTAGCGAAGGATTACCAAAATGTATGCTCACTGACAATGGTCCACAATTTTGTTCTGAAGCGTTCAAATCATTTCTAATAAGAAACTGCATCACTCATCACACCACGTCACTATACCATCCTGAAGGTAATGGCCTCACTGAACATTTCAACCGTGTCCTGAAAGGACACATACAGCTGTCAAGGAATGCTAATCTGAACTGGGAGGAAGAAGTGTTCAAACTCATTTGGGCTTTCAGAATATCTCCTTGTGCCAGCACCCGTGAGGCACCCTTTGTGCTCATGAGAAGCAGACAGCCCCTGAGTATTGACCTTGGATGGATGCCAAATTCAAAACAAATTGCATGGTCACCTGATGTAATCAGAAATAACATAATAAAAGCCCAAAAATATTACAAAGAATGGTATGATTCCAAACATGGTGCAAAAGAGCACTCATTTAAAGTTGGCGACCTTGTTAAAGTTTGTTTAGAAAAAAAAGTAAGGAAAGGAGAAAGCAGATTCACCGCTCCATTGCAAATTGATGAACTGTTCAACAACGCGGCCAGACTCAGCGATGGGAAGGTTTGGCACATGAGTAGATTGGCAAGATACCATCTGGGAGCAAATGTTTCCAACCAACCGCAATATGAGACCTATTGCAAAGATTTGTGGGTTGATGTTGATAGAACCAGTGTAGGGCAGGGTCCCATGTTCAGAAATGCTAGTTCACACGATCTCCCACCTGCCACTGACTCAGCTGACTGTCAATCATCAGACCAGTCTGAGGGTGTCAATCCACGCACTTCGATTACCAATCGTAGTTGTTACGGTGACTCCCACTCTGACTCTGAAGCCACGTCTGGCGGTCACAGCTTCAGCGGTAGGTTTGGTAGAACCTGTAATGATTCTCACTCTGACACAGAAAGTGTTCCCGATGCCCTTGTTGCCAAGGGAAGATTCGGGAGAACCATCCACAAACCTAAACGTTATGAAGACTTTGTTTGTGACTAACGTCAACTAATTAATTTAGCACTAATGTTTCTCTTTGCCACACTTAGTGGCTCATCTGTTAAAACTCGCAAGAGAGGAAGATGTGTTGTAACCTAGTTCTGGTTCCCCCTTAACCTTAGGCAAGTGGTGTCTACCAGCTCTCCTGCGCGAGAGCACCCATTGTTCCCCTACCTTCCCCATTGGTTCCCCAACATTCCACACTGTCCTGGTCCCTTCTCCAACTGCCCAACTGTCAGAATGATTCTGCCTAACTGACCTACGCACCGCCTTAGGTGTGGGGCTGATTGTAATAAACCCTATACTTAATTCCAGCATCTTGACTCTGACTTTTAATTGCTACACACACAAAAGAGCCCAAAGGTTCTCAACCCTTCCCGAAGAAGGGCGGGACTCAGAAATTCAGCCTAATTAAAGACACCCCGTTCCACGACACGTGCAAGACCCCAGATGTCAACAGAAAGGTAACCATGACAATGAAACGTCTGTCTCCTCAAAATTGCCATCAGTCCAGATAGGTCAAAAAGACACCTAAGCTCCTGCTAAAACATCCCGCTGAAGCAAGCAAGGAGAGGGGGGGAGAACCCCATAATATGAGCCACCTTAAAATTTGTTTAAAAAAATCCCCAGTCAGGCCCAAAATTCTAACGCTCACTGAAATAAGTCTAAAAACCTTAAAACTTACTATACATCCCATTGGCTCGCCTGGAGTGGTGCTATTGGCTGGCACCGTGCAGGGATAGAGGTGTTTTTGCGGCGCTCGGGTCGCTTAAATTTCATACCATTGGGGATCTTTTTCACGTTGGGGTTGCCCGACCTGCGGAGGACATTGTGAGTGAGGCGGAGTCGCCTTCTGCTCTGGCGCAGTTCCAACTACATAGAACAAGGCACGCTCTTAGGACGCTCCTTGGAGAGGATATGGCTGAGCCCCCGGAGGTGGTACCCTTGTCGGTGATTGTTAAGGCGCCTTCCCCGTCCAGACTGGTGTCTAGACTTTATCAGACTATATTAACGGCCAGGGATTGTGCTTATTCAAAACCACGCCTCGAGTGGCAGCAGGACCTTCAAACGGAACTCTCGGATGATATATGGCGGTACTGCTGTCTGAGTTCCAAAAGAATATCACTTAATGGGCGACACCGACTGGTTCATTTTAAATATCTTAATAGGGTGTACTACACCCCCGAACGGCTCCATCGTTATGGCCTTCGTGAAGAGTCGAGGTGCGACCACTGCGGTGTGTTGGTGGCGGACTTCTTTCAAGTCGCATGGAACTGCCCTGGGATTACTTGGTTCTGGGGGGCGGTTTTTGCGGAGGTTAGCCGTGTTTTCAGTCTGGATCTAACTCCTGATCCGCTATTGGCGATACTGGGTTACTCGAAACCGCTCTCAAAGTCGCTCAGGCAACTGGTAGACATGGCTTTCCTTTTGGCTAAGCACTGCATCGCTATTTGTTGGATGCGGGGCCCAACCCCCACTTTGGCGCAATGGTCGAGGGACATGATGTACTGCTGTACCCAAACCTAAAATTACAGCGAGCTGCTTCCCCCACGTAATAGACCCAAACTGTTTTGGTGCCTATATGTCAACAATAGGCATACCTCGGACAGACATGACGGTTTGGACTCGGACTCCCGGACAGCAGTTCCCCCTACCAACGTTGACTCTGAAACATAGTGCCCTTCCTAGAAGGCTGTGGACGGTGCCTCCTCCCCGGCCTCTCCCAAGGGGTGGGACATGATAGGGTTGCCCTACGGTGCTACATGTGTTTCCAGGACACTAGGCTTGTTCCTACAGGTGTTGTCAGCTCTTTTACTTTATGATGCAGTCATGCTGTTTCTTGTTCTACCTCAATTTATTCTATTGATGCCTGGAGCGTAAGTGTATGTTTATTTGAAAACCTTAAAACTTCCCCAATGCCATTAAAATGTATGTCACCTACATCATAACCCAAATTCGCTCCCCAGCAAAACCATATAGCAGGATCATTTTACAGATGAATCAATAATGCTTCAATAAAATGCCTAACAAATGTGTTTTTCCAAGTTAATCTATGACCCATAGCTCTTACTCCACAGGTCCACGATCGAACTGTAAGTGCACCAACGTTGCCATAACCTGCCATTCCTCTAAGCTGGACTCTCAAAAGACTTAAGAAAAAATAGTTGCTCAAGTGCTTCTAAATTCTAAATTCAATTTGCTTTTCTGACTTTGTTTTTAAGAGACATTCTTTCTGCTCTGCACCAAGATGAAAACACCCCTGGGCGCCCAGACAGCAAACATCAGGCACCAAAGCACAGACAACAGCCACCTGACACCAGACCTCAGACAACGAACAACTAAAGACAGACCCAGGTGACAGACATCTCTCCTGAAGACGATTCTACATTCTACAAATGCTTTGCTATGTACCCGAATATTTTTCTACATGCTTTCCATAGCTAGGGGGGCCTTCTAACCCCTCCAGAATAAAAAATGTACATGATTTTGTAAGCTCGTCTTCTACACTCTTGCAACGCATATGCAGTGACCTCTCTCACCACACCTACATCTACACAGAACCAAACGCTAGTATTCTTCAGTCATTACACTGCACGCTCCTACACAACACCTGGCGCATGAGTAGTATAGGTACACAAACTATGAATAGATCATGTTTTGTTTGTTCCCTGATACTTAACAACGTGGGCGTGTACAGGCTTAGTTTATCACAAGAGATAGCCCCCGAAAAAGCATAATGCCTTGCCCATCTGTACCTATGTAGGATCAAGGCAAAAATCCAACCCAACCAAGAAGAACCTTGTAGGACTCTAGCAAACATCACCCAGTATGAGACGAACCCCACTGCACTATATCTTTTGATCGATCATAGCGACATCCATACCAAGCTAGAAAAGATGCGCAGAAGAGGCACAAAAGGGGAGGACACTGTTTCGCATTGGGTTTTTGCAGAAAAGAGGTTCCTAGACGTAGCAAGACCACCGCACCAGTGCACAAACATGTCTGCTCCTGCCTCCGTCTGCGGTCCCAGGGTGGCCTTTACTAGGTGTGGGCAGGGAACTTCACTCCGTTCGTGTAGTTTGGGGAGTTTACCACAGTCCGCGAGTTCTGAAACACTCTGCAAAGCGGCAATCGTGCTCACCAACTTCAAGAACTCCACCCAGGCCTACACTTAACATCATTGGGCCACCTTCACTGATGATAGTGGACCCCGGAAATGGAATTCCAGTGCAGGACCGCTCATCTCAATCACGCATGGGGAATGAGTCTCATGGGAGGGGGTCCAACGCCAGCATAGACATCTCGTGCCAGGAAATCTGGGTAGTGAGATCAAAAGTGAAACATGGTTAAAGGGGAAAGGGTAACCCATAACTGCATAAAAACGTACGTTGTACTGTTTCAGAGACAAAGGTACCATCTCATTGGGTAGCAATGAGAATTGTGGGATGATAATGCATATACCGGATCTGCAATGGGGCACCTCTACGTCGATGGGTCTGTATCGGCAGTGTAGGGACATTGCCGACACCCAGCTCATCTCCGGATGGCGTGGCGTATGCACCTTCGTGAGCATACACCCCAACCTTGGTTATCCTTGGAGAAGAACTGTCTTAGTTGTCTCAACATCCGTTACAGAAGAAAATAACTCTGTTGCATCAGTCTAGAAGGAGATGAACTGCTGAGTATTTTGGCTGGGCTTAGTACAAGGACATTCCAGAAGAATTTAGACTGGTCACAGAATCTCAAGTAAATGCTGTAGGATCAATACCATTTTTTACAATGCAAGCTAAAGCCAACGCCCGCTGGTTACAGATAGCCTGATGGAAAATGATGACACTCAGAAACTGTACTGAGCTTGGCCTTAACGCTATCAAGGAGGAGCAGCGAGCCAACCGCCTTATGATATTGTATTGTATTGTATTGTAATTGCATTTATATAGCGCTTACTGCTCCTGACGAGGCGCCAAAGCGCTTTTCTGGTGCTTTTTTGGCACTTTTTGGGCAAGTAGAACTCTGCTACGGGACCCATAAAGGATTAGTAGTTAATTAGTATAGTGAAAAATGAAAGTAAATTGAATGGTTGAAATGTTAGTGAGTTATTTGGATTGAGAAGGATAGTGGAGGCATGGAAGAGGGCATTTATCTTAGATTTTGCTACCCCTGATGAGGGGTTTAAGCGCTTTTTCGGTCAATAGCACACTACTCTGGCAGCTATAAAGGATTAGGGATGAATTAGTATAGTGAAATATAAAAAGAATTTGATTGGTGGATATGTTAGTCAATTATTTGGATTGAGAAGGATAGTGGAGGGATAGATGAGGGGAAAAGATTTGCATTTGTTTAGTGCTGGCTACCCCATATGAGGTGTTGAAGCGCTTTTTCGGTGAGTAGCACGCTTCTCCCGAACCCATAAAGGATTAGTGGTGAATTAGTATAGTGAAATATGGAAGTAATTTGAGTGGTGGATATGTTAGTCAGTTATTTGGATTGAGAAGGATAGTGGAGGGATAGAAGAGGGAAAAGGTTTGCATTTATATAGCACTTGCTACCCCTGATGAGGTGTTGAAGAGCTTTTTGATGAGTAGCACGCTACTCCGGATCAAAGAGGATTAGTGGTAATTATTATAGGGAAATATCAATTAATTTGAGTGGTGGACATGTTAGTCTGTTGGATTGAAAAGGAATAGTAGGGGATAAAAGAGGGAAGGGTCTTTTTTTTTGGGGGGGGGGGGTTATAACCGTAGGAGGAGGTTTGGGATAAGTAAAGTCGAGGTGGAGAGGAGTTGGTATAGGGAATTATAAAATTAATTTGAGTGGTGGACATGTTGCAAACTTTAAGAGTCTTCCCAACAGTTACATTATAGAATATGAAGTATTGCAATTGCTCAAAGCTGTCAGTCCTATTAGTCAAGGAGCTTGCACAGTCCAAGTGAGTATCCTGTAGCAATCAGTGTGCCATCAGAAGTAACCTGTATGCATAGCGTAGACCCCTTCCAGCAACGGAGGTACACAAGCCTCCAACGACTGCATCCCAGAGTCATCCAATCACTGCCAGCCCCTGTGTCGCAGACCTCTAGGGCCATGCCAGCCTTCCAACTTGTTCCCTGCAAGCTCAACAGCCAGGAAGAAGTGTGTCTTGCTGTCTTTATTTACATTAAGCTTGGCAAAATAGAGGAGCATATATTTCAAACCTTCCTCCCTAAGCCATTTTTGCACGGTCCTAAAGGAGTTCCTGTCTTACTGAACCCACCCAGTGTAATCTGGGTACATTTGGATCACAGTCACCACATAATGCATTGAGCCGCTGCCGGGAGCCCATTTCAAGATAGCGTCCTTATCTGCAGTGGGGCCAGAGCCCTGTGTGTAGCTCAACCGAGAAGTAGTTGGACAAATCCATAGGTTTTAACACGTTTAGGTTCCAGTCTTCCAGAAAGAGCTCCATAGAAGGTCCTTCCACTCTCCCCAAGAAGCCCAAAAAGCGTAAGTTGTAGCACCTGGATCTGTCCTCTGCGAGCTTAGAACTGCATGCAGCCTACATGGGGAAAATGGCCTCCCCATAGACGCCTGTGTGGTCGGTGTCCCAGCAAATCACAATGCTGCCATTGCGCTTCAGTAGTTGAAGATTTTGGACAAGGGAATACAGGGAAATGGGTCAAACAGGGTTAGGCAGGGCAGGACCGTGAACCAAAAGTCGCCCTGACAAAAATGTTTAAACCAGCACTGCTTCCTTCCTCCTCTCTCTCTCTCTCGCTCTCTATCCCTCTCTCTCTCTCTTTCTCTCTATCGCCCTCCCTCTTCTTTTCTCTCTTTCTCCTCCTCTCACTCGACTCTCGTTCTTACTGTAATTACTTGAGATAGATGGAGAAAGTGGCAGAGTCCCCTGGGGAGATACCCGATGGAATGAATACATGGGTAGTCCGTCCCCAGGGTTAGGATAGGCATGGTAAACAATGCTGATTCAGCAGCTCATGTAAGCCTGGGGAAAACCACTTCCTCTAAAGTAAGAAATTCATAATGGCTCGATAAACAACAGTATTTAGGGTATCCTAAAACTAGATCCACTTACCACCATTATTTCTGAGGCCAACTTGGACCAGGTGGAAGCTGGACACTGGTTCCTACTGTTAAGGATGCAAGAATAACTGGAGGGAGCAAGTAATTGCACGACAATCCGAAGGGGGACAAAAAACAGAAAAAGTACACATGAAGAAAGGGGAGCAGGTGAGTAAACTAGCCACCAAGAAACCCCCCAACTGTGGATGTTGCCAGGTACTGAATAGATGCCAATACTGGCCTATATACTTTCAGAACTCGTTCTAGCCGGGTAGTGAAGGATCATCAACCTCAAAATCAATAAAGTCCATCTTGGATTGGGAAATAAGTCATTAAGCAAACAGAGGTAAAAAAGAAAGAGGTACCTATTTTTGAATCACGTAGATTTCTAACCATGCTCAAGGCAGGGAGTGAAATGGGCCAGCTATCTCCATTGCTGTCCTGATTACCATTGCTACCACCCCCGCAAAATTGGCCAACTAGGACCCCTAACATCCTGCGGTGAAAATGGGAAAGCAATCTGAAACATTATTCCAAAGCTGGAGTCCCCAGCAAATCCCCCCAAGTAAGCCCTGACAATTCACTATCCCCCAGATTCATCAAACCCGAATTCTGCGATTTCTAAATTGCGAGAAATACCGAATCGCAATTTAGAAATCGCAGAATGGGATGCATGAAAATTTGCGATAAAAAAAGCGAATTGCAATCAGCCGCAATTGCCGATTGCGATTTTCCCAATATTGCATAAAAATCGCAGAATCAGCCGTTTTCCCTGTTGAAATTGCGATCTCGCAATTACCGAAATCGCAAATTGCGATCTCGCTAATTGCGAGATTGCAAAAACGGGAAGTCGCATTTCGAGCACAGTGATGACATCACAACCAGGAAGCAGGCAGTTCCCACCCTCATTCTGCATACTGAGCCTGAAGTGGAAGCAGCACTGTTCAGAGCTCCACTCCAGACCACCTCCAGCTCAAAATCAGGAGACACCCCAGTGCTGAAAATGTCCCAGGAAGCAGCAGGGGGCAGTACCTCAGAAAGGAAACGGAAAATAAAGTTTTCCGAACAAGAATTGGACTACCTCATAGAGGGAGTGAGTAAAGACCACGACCGTCTCTTTGGGAAGGACTCAAGGAGGGTGCCTGAGGCGGACAAAAGAAGGATATGGATGCGCATCTGCGCCAAAGTAAATTCCGTGGGAGTGACCCAGCGCTCCATAGAAGATTTAAAGAAGAGGTGGTACGACCTCAGAGGGCGTGCCAAGGAGAGGATCGCAGAGAGGCTGGGGGAGCGTGTCACAACAGGAGGAGGAGAGGCCACTGTCCCACCCAACACCCCACTTGAGGATCTCGTGGAAGACACCCTGAACCCCCAGGCATGCGTGGGGGTAACCCAGCTGGACTCCTCCCGACCTACCCAAGATTCACAAGGTAAGTGCCATGCGACTGCGACCTAGTCCCCTGACAATGACCATGACCCCAGAGCAACCCATCAGCAACCCCAGTCATGCAGACCATGCACACCAGAAAAGCCGTATTGCATTGTGGGACATGTAGTCTGACCACATTTTCCATCTAGCCCCATACAGCCAGTCCTGATCAGTGAGAGTCAATCCTACAGCCAGTCAGGGAATGTTAGCCTGCATGCATGTAGCAACCTTCTATGTGCAAGATACATGTCATTAATCATCGTCCACTTTACATCACAGGTGGCGCTGCAGAACCCAGCACTGACAGCGAGGCACTGCAAATAGTTGATGATCCTGAGGACACCGAGGGAGACGTCCATCCATCCCCTCAACCAGGACCATCAGGGCAAGCTGCAGCACCAGCAGTAGTACCACCACCTGCCCCTGTGGACAGTGCCACCTCAGCGCCAACAGGCACGCCACAACCGCAGCGTGTGACACACATGCCAGTGGGACTTACAACAACAGCTGCAGCACGTAAACAAACCCGGCGCACTGCCGCTGTGAGAACCCAGTCCAGCGGACTGGTGAGGGAGCCGCACAACACAACACCACGCGCTGGCAGGGGGGTGAATGTGCGGGCACCTGGGCTCTCTATTGAGTGCCGTATGCTCCACATACATCAGAAACAAGCCCATCATCTCGCAGCAATTCACCTACGGCTGCACAAGACCACTAGTAATGTGGGACAGCTATCAGACAGGATGGAGAGAATGACCGCTGCAGTGGAGGCCAACACCCAGGCCATGTTGACCCAGCGGGACGTCAACCGGCGCCGCCACCGCCAGCTGCTGACCCGCCTGTCTGCATACACGCGGTCAAACTACATCATAGGGAATGCCACCTCCCAACTCTCACAACGCTCGTTGGCCATGCAAGTGCAAATGGTCCAGTGCTGCCAGGATGTCGCAAGGGCACTGGAGCAAGTTACCACTGAAGTGCAGGGTCTACAGGCAACTGGCCATGGCCAGGCGGATGGGGGGGATGACACTAGTGAGGCTAATTCAAGCGACAGCAGCCAATCGGTGCCACTGGTGATAGTACCCCCCGCCCCCCCTCCCGCCGCAGCACCAGGCCCACTGCTGCCTCACGGACAGTTCCTGAGGAAGAGCTGGAAAGACGACTGGGAGCGTCCGCCCGGAGGCGCCATTGACCATTTTTTCAGTACCATGATGGGCCATGCTGCTGAGACAAGCATGCCCTCCTCAAATACATGGGAACATATGACTCAATATAGCTCTCATTGTACTGTGTGAGGAATTCCCACTTTATTGTGAACAAAACAATAACAAATATTCAGTACCAGTTAATCTGACTCATGTCATTATTTAAATTGTCATGCATAAGTGAAGTGAGGGGAGTGGGTGCACTAGAAACAGTTAATAGTGATTTGGTTGCGGTGCCTGTGTCCTTCTGCAGGATTCTCCCCGCGTGCATGACGGACATGTGCAGGTGGGCGGTTGTCCCCTTATGACTCACTGCCAGAGATCTCTACAGGTATCCTGCGCTTGGTAGCAATGTTGTGGAGTATTGCACACACGGCCACGATGCGGCAGCAGACCTCAGACTCGTATTTGAGGGCCCCACCAGTCTTGTGAAGTATGCGGAATCGGCTCTTCAAAAGGCCAAATGTCCTCTCAATGCAGTTTCTTGTGCGTATGTGTGCAGCATTGTAACGCCGTTGCTGTGGTGTTGCAGGGTTGAGGTATGGGGTGAGGAGGTACTCACGGAGACCATAGGTGCTGTCACCTGCATGTAAGGAGCAGAGGGTGAGTGCCTGTTATGCGCAGCTACATGGTCACAGTGTAGATTTTGGTGGCATGTGTACTTACCACGTAGGTGTCCTTCGCCGAAGTCTCCCCTGGCCAGTAGTGTGTGCATGCCGCTGTGCCGGAATATGAAGGAGTCATGTGTGCTCCCCGGGTATTGTGCCACTATGTCCGTGATGATTGTCTTAGCGTTGCACACCATCTGGATATTCAGGGAGTGGTAGGACTTGTGGTTCCGGTACATGTATTTGGTTTGTGCAGGTGGGCAGATGTGGATGTGGGTACAGCCAATGCATCCTATTACAGTTGGGAATTGCGCAATGTTGTAGAAATGAAGCTTGGTTTCATTCAAGTCCTGTTGGGTGGTTGGGAATGAGATGTAGTGGTGTAGCCGGGTCACCATAGCCTCCAGGAAACTCCTTAGGCAGCGGGACGTGGTGCTCTGGGAGATCCCCCCTGCAACAGCGACTATCCCCTGGAAGCTTCCGGAGGCCAGGAGGTGCAGGCTGCACAAGACCTGGACATGGGTGGGCACGGCATTGGTCCTCCTTGTAGGGTGCTGCAGCAGGGGGTCTAGGTCCCGGATCAGCTTAGTGATCATTGCCCCATTCAGGCGGTACTTGGAGTAGATTTGCTCCGCAGTTTGGCCCAGAAGGGTGAGCCGCTGGCGGATTATTCGCTTCTGGATCCTGCGTCTGTTCCTTGCTGCAGCCTGGAGCCTTCGCCGTCTGACCACCACGTAGAGTCCAGGCATTATGAGAGTCCTCATGCTCCTACTGTGTCTCCTTAAGTGTGTTTGATGAGGCCTGCACCTGTGGCTCGTTGATTTTTTTTTTACTTTTTTTTTTCTTCATGGTTACCACCTGGTTTGGGTTCTCCTTAAATTGCGCCTCGCAAAATGCGATTTTCTGATTTTTCGCAATTTGCGAGTTTTCATGAATTGCGTTTGCGATTATTTTGCGAGTTCGCAAAATATTTAGCAGAATCCATGGATTCTCACTAAATCCGATTCACTATAGGGGTTCCTCCTAGATTCTGCGAATTATTTTGTGATTTTGCAAATATTTTTTTGCGATTTCGCAATTTTTTACATTTTCCTTTCATGAATTGCTTTTCATTAAATTGCGATCGCAATAGCTAATTTGCAGCTATTGCGATCGCAATTTTGCTTGATGAATCTGGCTGATAGTACCATAACTGGTTGAAAAAAAACTGGCATTGTTCCAAACTAGAAGAAATTAAGCCAATCACATTAAACGGGGCTAATTTAGTCACGGGTGCAAATAATTTCTTATCGGAAGGTGGAGCCGCGTTGCTTGATTCCAGCTCATCCTTAGATTGCTCAGGGCTCCTTAGGTTTCCCATGATGAGGTATGTTGAGGATAAACCTTAAAATATGTATTATGTGTGGGCCTATACTGTTCTAAACCTTCCTGGGGGCTTATTGAATTTGAGACATATCTGTCCCTGTCACACCCCATTCCCATAAAGAATTTGGTAATCTACTTGCAGATTTAATGCTCCATAAAAAAGCAGCGACTTAACGTCCCAAACAGTTGGGCACTTATGCCCCTGAAAATGCCAGCATGCCAACCATATATGCAAGATATGAAAAAAATGCACACAAAAATTATTCAGGGAAAGGTTTCTTGTCGTTTTTGTCCAGAAAAATGAAGACAAAGAGCTGCATGATTTCCACCTGAAATCTCCGTTCCCTATTATTATACTAAGCCATTTCATGTTTAGCATTCCCAATAAATATATAGAATATTAAGCCAGGCCAACATATGTAGGGTTAAAATTCAGTTGCTGCACAATGATGTCTGTACATGACTTCTGTGACCATCACTTACAGAGCTTTATCATACATTTGTTAAAATGTCATCCAGGAAAACAGCCCACCCTAAGACAGAGAGATACCATATTTGCTTTAAATCAGTATAATCTAAAATGTGCTTTTACCAATCACAAGTTGGAAAAGTGAACTTGCTTAAGCTACACACAACCTCATTCATTTGCTGGTATCACATTATTTTAGAAAGCATCTTTTTTAAATCATGCTACTTGCCAATTCATTAAGCAAAGTCCTACCTGACCTTGAAAACCTTGTTGAATCCTTATGACGCTGTGACACTGGACCATTCAAATTTGGATCTAAGCCTGATTCTACTGAATTATAGGGGAACGTGCAATCAGTGCAGCTTTTCAGGAACATTCCAGGAAAGCTGTGTAAACTGGGAAAAGTCGCGATTGTGCACCAAAGAGTTGCCATAACTCTGCGAGGATGATTTACAACTTGTTGGTGATATGTTGACGTTTTTTGTGAATCACAACTAATATTCGGGCGATAATTAGCTCAGTTACATGACAAGAGATGTCTTCTTTGGAACGCTCCTTATGCAGTGGAGCCTCTGAGACTCAAAAGTGGTTGCTGCCACAAAATGAATCATAAATGTATCTGTTGGTGCGCCCTGTCACAGAGCAACCAACCATGCCAATGTCTGCAGTGTAACAAAGAGACCTTCGGTGGTGTTTATGGCAACAGCTGCTTCCTAACGCTTTCTCTGCTGTTACTTACACGACATAGGTCGCAATTACCCGTGTCCCAGAGGAAAGGTGGTCACTGATAACTCAGGCTTGCACGATGGATTGGTTCTGATGGTGCCTGACAGAGACCGAAGGCCTTTGAAATGGTGGGCGTGCAGTCTGAAGTCCCTTTTCCAAACAAGTTATTGTATCATATTAATAAAGACAGCACAAACTGTGGCAGAGGGGAATATAGATACTCATATGCATGACTGGTTTGTAAATATCTTGGATATTGCAAAGGCCCTAATGATAGATGACCACATTTTCTTTCTTCATAAGGTAAAAAAGGACTTGCTCGCTGATAACATAGATACACCTGTGTTCAGTTTTTGAAACACAAAAAAGGCTACCTCAGGGACACACATACGATGATCCTTCATGACGGGGAGGGAGGAGGGGGTTTTGGAACTCCTGCAGGAAGAACCGGAAGTGAAATCCGCACTATAGCTTTGTAATAGCCTAGCGTGTAAACCAAATAGCAGTAGATGCGTCTCATTTTTATTATCATTATATAGAAGTTTATTTACGATTAGATGTCAAAAGGGCACATGCAAGTATGAAATATTCTAAATGACACTGGAGTTGAAATTTTTTCAACCTCTATCTTAGATAATAAGACGTTGTTATTTTAATACCGCTGCTTTACCACCTCCTCGGTTGTTCTTGGCACGCGAGCCTCGCCTCCGGTGTGTCTGGTTGCTGTGAGGTGTATTTTGGCCATCTTAGAAGAGCAATTATGTCATTGGCCTTCTCGGATTTCTGTGCAGCATGTCAACCCTGATGTAAGAACTCGGATATCAGCTGTTAACTAGTCACTGGAAGCATGCTCGTAAATGATGGATTTTTTTTTTACAAGAGTGACAACGCCACGTGTACTGTTTCTACTTTCTTATAGGATCAACCACTCTCAGCAGCTGAGGTACAGGCAAGGGCTGGCGCGTAGCAGACCAGCAACACCTCCGTTAGAATAGTTCTTTTTAAATCTTAAAGTAAGCTTTAGCGAAGAAAGAAAACATTAAGGACAAGCATTGTTAAAGCCTATAGATCATGCCGTTGAAAAGCGTTAGCTGACATTTTGGCTTTTCCAGTGCTTGTTGACAATGCTCAACAGCATTGATTAAAAGCAAAATAAAAAGCTTTTTTTTTTGCTGATTGTACACAGAATCTGCAAAAATAAGCCCAAAATTCAGTCCCAGCATGACATACGCGCCTGCCTCGCTACACAAGTGTGTGTGTATAAGTCATGAAATGAGGGCTGTTTTGACTTTTGTTTAATGTAGTGTTTGAAGATGGTGATCACCCCTCTTGGTGCTGTAAATTTAAATAATTAAATGTAAGCGAACAGTCATGTATGGAAAGAAGTAATCAAATAGTAAATTGCAGCTGCTAAGCCCTCCTACAAAAGGTGTTAAAAAAATGATAAAAAAATAGTCCAGGGTGGGCTAGCCAATGGAGGAGTGGGGAAGGCGATGGGAGGGCAACTAAACTCTGACAAGGAGCATTGGGGATGACCATCCAGGGAGGAGCGGGGAGCAACTAAGGGAGAGTTCTACCGGTGAGAGAAACCAAACAAAGTGGGGGATGGGAAAGCAATATGAAGAGTGCAGGTGAGGCAGGGGTATGAAAGGGTAAGCTCTGGGCTTTAAGTGGGGGGGGGGTCTGTGGAGGTCTGAGCACGCCCAGTTTTTTTGGGGGGCCTCGAAAGGGGTCTGAAGGGGCCTCTATTTACGGGCCTCAAAGGTCAAAGCTAGGGTGACCAGATGTCCCGGTTTTTGTTGGTGTTGCTGGTGAGCACTGCTTAAGCAAATCAAGCTAATGCGCTCTCAGTACCCCTGGCATCCCCACACCAGCTCGATCAGAGGCGCAACTAGGATGCCCACAACTCCTTGGTAGTGTGCTTTGATCGCACCATTGTGTCGATCAATGGTAACTCAAGTGGGATCATTTAGCAGCTTAAACCACTTCGTGTGAGAAACTGCCTGCATTTTGATATCTCTTCTTTACTTTTGATCATGGGAAACTTGCTTGTAAAAGTCTAGTCAAACAAAAGTTAGACGTGAAATAATACAAATGTGTTTGCACAGAAGGAAATTTTATGTGACTGCATCATAACGAGGATGTGACAGCCCTATTTTGCAAGTGTGAGAACAGCAGGCTGATTTTGTGCGCTGCGACGCTGCATCGCTCTGTTGTTTGGAACACCACAAGCCTCTCGGCGTGTTTACCGCTAGTGTTAAAGCCACAGAGGGGCCTATTCAGTGTCCTGGCGACAAGCACCCACTGGCATACCCACGGGGCAACGAAGGGGAGGAGGGAGCATTTGCACTGTTGAAAAAAACGCCCGTGGGCACAGTAGTAAGAAGTGTGGAGATGCAGGGGGTGAAAAAACGACAAAGAATCATTAACATGCAAATGGTCTTTTAAAGACCTGTGAAGTACTCAGGTGCGGCTGTGTGTGCGCCCAGGAAGCTGTCTCAGCCTGGGCTGCCACACAGAGGGGGCGGGCTCTGAGGAGTCCTATAGCTGATGGCTTGTCAGAGCAGGGGGTACTGCTACACTAGTTATCTTTATTTAGACCACTCCCCTACTTAGATAGGCCACACTCCGAGGTTTGCCCCGCCCCTTTTAGAGCACCCCCAGTTTTTTTTCCCACTCAAAGCCATGGGTAAGCTGCACGGGGGGGAGAGAGAGAGAAAGAGAGATAGAGAGGGAAAAAAACCTCTCACAAAGTGCTTAAAGTTGTTCCCTGAATGTAAGAAGTGAGAGGATACAAGTCATTCAATCAAAAGTATTGTAAAGCAGCTATGCGCCAATGAAGTGACAAATACAATAAAAAGAAGGAAAGTCAACCGAATAAGTAGCAAGTACATGAGATTGACAAGAAAGTAAACCAATGATGAGCAATGAAATGACCCAAAGTTCACTGTAGGTGTTGATATTTGCTGCAATAGCTCTATTAACAACAAACAGCTAAAGTTGTCAATAAGTGTGACCTAAAAATGATGCAAAGAGAGGGGCTGTGGGTCAGCTCCAGTCAGCCATTGCTTGCTGCAAGGGGGCATAGCTTAGTCAGAAGCATTTGGTGGGGTTGAGCCTGGGATTTTGCAATGCTCACAGTGGTTTACCCAACCAAGGTCCTGATTGACCATGATCTAGCGTGGGGATATGCACTACAGGAAGTATGAACAAAATATATGTTGCCCCGAAAGCTTGATGCTAGCACGTGCTAGTACTAACAGAGTGACTTCAAGGGCTAGTTTGCTGACCTCCTGATCAGAACCTCAGGGATACACAAGGCTCTCACCATCTTGAACCCACACCTAGACCCAGCCTGAGTGAGTCCTGAACCCCCAAGTGGTGCCTCTCCAGTGTTGGACCCTTGGTTATTGTGGTAAGGTGCCCAGAGAGACAAAATCAAAATTTGAGACGTAGAACAGTTTTGGGTAAAAACTGCTCTGAAAACCAAGGAAAGACCTGGATCAACTTGCTTGTCTATCCGCTGAAGTTTCATCGCCGGTCGGCTTGACTTCGCAGCAGCTCCCAGTATGTTCTTCTCTGCCCGCGGCAGCTACTCTGCTAAGGCGCAGGAGCATCGCCCCACTGCTCGTTGAGCAGGGCAAAAGAAAAATAAATGATAATAACAAGAAGTTATTATCATATTCTTTTCTTTGTTGGACTCTGATTCCAGCCAGGTTGGGCGGGGCTGGGCTCCCCACCGTCTGAGGGAGCAAAGTGTTTTGGAACGTTGGCAGTTTGGGCCTCCATCTTAACCTGTTACTGTTCGCTTTCCAGATTGGTCATGAATTTGGTGATAACTGGTTTCATTTACTCTGCTCACTTGTTGGAGAGTTCCTGCGAGCGTGCCAGAGTGAGATTCTCATCCAGGTATTTGCCAGCTTTGACTAGGATATGATGCCTGCAGGCGGGTGATTTGCAGCCGTGGATGAGCTGCACCCTCACTTTCTTTTTGGGGTCATCCATGGTACATTGCTTGCACGTTCCTGTAGATGGGCATAAAAAGCATCAATGGATTTCCTCTCACGCTGGCAAGCTTGGCGGACTTTAAATTGCTCAAAATCTGGGTTCATTTGAGGATCAAAATATGCATTGAGAACGTCAACTGCCTTGTTGTAGTCGTCACCACCTGTTTTGGGGAGATTCTTGAATAGTTTGAAGATTTCCTCTCCAGCGCAGTGAAGCAAAAGCAACTTTTTAACTTTTCCGTTTGTTTCCTTGGTGGTTTTTAAATAGTTGTTTAGGTGCCACCCACATGTGCCAGTGAGGAGCCACCATGGCCGGGTCACATAGCATGCTGAAGGGGCAAAGGATCAGTGGCTGCGCACACAGGGGGTGATGGTCATTTTTGATATTTGATATTTGTGGGTATTTGTATAGCGCGGACGTTCGCTCCCAGGGGAGCATCTTGGCGCTGAGCTTGCGTGCAGTAAATAAATGAAAGATGGAATTTGGTGAAGCGATGGAACTAAATGGCTGCCAGTACGGAGGTGTCTGATTGTTGGTACACCCATGTCTTAAGGAGTTTTCTGAAAAGGCTCTCCTTTTCAATTAGTCTGAGGTTGGCTGGTAGGTTGTTCCATGCCTTGGCTGCCAGGACAGTAAAAGTTTTCCCACCCTTGGTTTTGTATTTGAATCTGGGAATCGTGATGAGATTTGTCCCAGAGGATCTCAGACATCGCGAGGGATTGTAACGCGTAAAGCGATTTGCAAGGTAGTGAGGCCCTGTGTTTTGCATGGATTTGAAAACGGTGAGAAGCAGTTTAAAAAGAATTCTTTTATGCAATGGTAGCCAGTGCAGAGATTTTAGTGCTGCTGAAGCTGATGACCTTCTGGGGAGTTGTAAGACCAGTCTCGCAGCTGTGTGTTGTATGCTCTGCAGCTTTCTAAGGGTAGACTTTTTCACTCCAGCCATTAATCCGTTGCAGTAATCAAGTCGGGAGAGTATTAAGGCTACCGCGACTGATTTTCTAGCTGCAATGGGGAGGAAATCAAAAAAAAATTTCAAAGATTTAATGAGACCAAAACAGCGTCCAACAGTAATCCTGATGTGGTCATCGAAAGAGAGGAGTGAATCGAATTGCACACCTAGATTCCGTGCTGATGGTACTGCACTGGGGGGGGCCTCCGATCCCAAGGGCCACCAGTCTTTCGGACAGAAAGATAGATCTTTACCCAGCGGTATGATTTCTGTCTTGGCACTATTGCATTTTAAATGGTTTTTGTTCACCATTGGAATACATCCGAGAGGCAGTTTTTAAAACGAAGGTCTGCATCCGACCACTTTTTGTCGATGGTGACGACAAGTTGTGTGTCGTCGGCATAAGACGTGACGAGGATCCCATGAGATTCTATCACAGCGAGGAGGGGCGCCATATAGATGTTGAAAAAGAGAGGGCTTAATATGGACCCCTGGGGCACTCCTGATGTAATGGATTTTTCGCTGGATAGATAGGGACCCAGGGACACAGTCTGGGACCTATTAGATAGGAAGGAAGTAACCC